>NW_026575139.1:32967500-33592500 GCF_905146905.1 Nyctereutes procyonoides
TGACTCCTCTACGTACATGGTAACCTTGTAAAGAGGGTTCTCCTCTCCACTTAAACCAAGGAGCTAAAAATCAAACACATTAGAAAGGTGATATGGGGTCACATGGCAAAAGTTGGGAATGACTGTTTTTCCAGTATCTGTGCATGGTAGCTTTCCATGGACACTCTGACCTCACTGGTAATTGGAAAGAATTCAAGAACGTTCTTATATGAACTCGACCTAAAAACTCATGCAGCTTAGATTTAACACAGAATACCCATTTTAACACATTTATTAATCACTTACCTCTCTATATACTGACCCCCAGCTTCTATGTTCTGAAGCAGGAATATGGGCCTACTTTACAACCGAAATAATGTAACCTGGTGACCAAACATTCCAGGGCCAACAAAGCTGCTCCCTCTGTAAGATATATTCTTGTGGCCAAATCGAATTAGGACTTGGAGGCTTTTCAAATCGTCTGCTGCAGAATGAGGGGTGTCAGTGTCCTCTATGCTCTGATAAAATTGCCAACTTACCTGAATAAAATGTATCTCAATAACACTCCATGCTGGGGAGGGGGCCCTGAGCAGGAAGCAGCACAAAACATTTTATGTATCTTTTATTATTGCATAAAAGTGATTAACAATTTAGTCCTAGGTTAAGACATCAAAACAATTAAAATGAACATAAAAATCCAACATTGCAAAGTCTTCTGGAGTACTTGAGAGTAAATGACGTATTCATCTCCACCACCACCACCACCACCCCCCGCCTCCCGCGATCCCCCCCTACCACATGAAACTCTTCACAGGAACTCATGTTTCTAAGACCTCCTAAAGTATGCTGAGGTGACAGATGGGCTGAGGTCTGAGTCCCATCAAGCTTGGAGTTTTGTGTTTTTGTTTTTTGTCAGGGGAAAGAGGTTTCTTTGTTTTCCTAAAGATGAGCTTGTCCACTATAAAAGAAAATTGGTGCTCTTTAACTGTGGGCTGAACCAAGAGAGACTTCCCTTTCTTGCCTCTTGCCACCATGTATTTTTTCTGATTTGGTTTGGCTAACATCACAACCAAAACAGAAGCCTTCCTGACGACTGTCCTCCCAATTCCACTGCCCTGAAATATCTGCTAGAGAAATGATTCATTGTGTAAAGCCATGTTTGGCAAATAGAATAGGAAATGTCTGTTTGCAGAGAGTTCTTTGGTTTTATCCTTTGTTTTCCCAGAATGAACACAGGCCCTTTCAGATTCTTAAACTCAAAGAGGGTCGAAATCCTTCTCTACAAGTCAGTGTTTGACAATCATGAATTTAAATCCACTGGCATCGTTTCCTTGCCACAAGGCTCTCTGAACCAATTTCATCATCTGTAAAATGGGGCCAAGTCTAGTGAGAGCAGTTGGCACTCCTGCCCCATCCTTGCTATTCACTTCCAGTCCTTGCGATTAACAGCCTGAATTTTACTGCCTATATTATTTACCACATGTAGCAACTAGTTTAATTATGACAATAGGAGTTGATAGGAAATCATTTTTTGGAAGTAATTTGGCTCCTTTTGAACTTATCTGGGCTCATTTCAGAGGTTGTTTCCAAGAAAATAGACAAAGACCAGTATTCTCAGTCCTCCTTGAGCCTTGGGACCTCTCACCTTCCAACTTAACAAATGACCCTGGGTGTTTATTTATTAGTGACTGAAGAGCCTTTGTAAACCAATTACCATGAGCAAACAGCATTTATTGTAAAGCAATAAACAACAATAAACCTTGCCCTCATCTAAATTCATTGCCCTAAACCACAGACCGCAGGGAACAGTTAGGTTTAAAACTCACAGTTGGTTAAGATTGAAGATTTATAGGCACTCCAGTCCAGCTCTCCTTGGGGAGCCAACATTGCCGAAGCACCAAGTCTGGAAGGCCAAATAACCTACATCAGGGTCACCTATGGTCTTTCACTGGGGGCAGGGGAGTAAAGGGAGAAGGAAAAATTCTTTTCTTTTCAAATTATCTTTTTCCCAGGACATAGGAGTATGCAGCACATTACAATTTCTCCTCCAGGTATATTAACCAATAAAGTAAATGGAAAAATCATTGTTGCCAAGTTATACATGGCAGATTGAACACTCATAGGTATCTCTATTCTTATAAAACAATTCAGCAAAAAAATTTGGGGGGAATGTGTGGGTGGCTCAATGGTTGAGTGTCTGCCTTCGGCTTAGGGTGTGTTCTGCGGGTCCCGGGATTGAGTCCCGCTTTGGGATCCCCTTGAGGAGCCTGCTTCCCCCTCTGCCTATGTCTCCTCCTCTCTCTGTGTGTCTCTCATGAGTAAATAAATACAATCTTTTAAAAAATATTTTTAATGGCATAAGCCCACAAAGACTAAAAGAGCACTAGACAAACACACAGCAAAAGAAAGAAATAACCAATATTTGGAGTAAATTGAAATCTAAACATCCTGGAGAAACAAATCAATCTGCCTTAGAATCCCAGAAACTCAGATGCTGAGGGCAATGGGTACCTCCAAGGGTCAGAGTTCTGGGCAGGCCTGAAAACAAAGGGATTGGTTGAGCATTTAAATAAAACCCATTTAGATCACTTCTAGTCCCCACCCCTACCCCCACCACTGTCCGCCAGGATCATATTCAGGAGAGGGATACCAGACACTTTGAAGAGGGGTGGAAAGTGGTCCTGAAGATAGTCTGCACACTGCCTGCTTTCCACAACTGGATTAAAGTACATCAACAGCTGGGCTTATAGCAACAAACTGAAGGATTTTTCTCTGAGAAAGTGGACAAGCCCAAGAAAAATTGAAGTCCCACTAGTTACTCAGATCATAGCTAGGGTGACCAGATTTAGCAAATAAAAATACAAGAATGTGCAAGTATACTTAAATTTTAGATAAATAACAGATAATTTCTTCACATAAATATGTCCCGTGCAGTATCAGAGGCATGCTTATATTAAACAGTTATCTATTTTGTATCTGAAAATCAAATTGAACTGGGCATCCTACATTTTATCTGGCATCTCTGTCCCCAACCCCAAATTCCAGTTGGCTTCTTGGTGCCCCATTCTTATACAGAAACACTGGCTAAGGACCATCAGATGGTTCTGTTGGAGGAAAGACAGAGAGGTCAAAACCAACAAGGACATGCAGAAGAAAGAGAAACAATGAAGGAAAAGGAAAGAATTAAATGAACGAGGATGAATGTCATCAGAACGATAAAAGAAAAATTGCTTCCATGGAATGAAAACAGCATTCTATTCATAAAGGAAAGAAGAAAGGAAGGGAGTGAAGAAGAAAGCTAAAAAAATGAGAGAATTCTTGGAAATTGAAATATGATTTTTGAAGTTAAAAATTCACTGTAAGAGTTGAGACATAAAGGAATCCTGGCATGGGGTGTTGGATGAGGAAGATATCCAAGGGGGAAGACCCCCAGCACAAGGCAGGAAAAGTACAAGACAAACCTGGAAAACATGTTGGGCTGGAGAGCAAGAAAGTACTTTAAAGAATGATGGGCATGTGTCAAAAGGACACAGAAGACAACTTGCAGGGACTCCCACTGACCAATTGGGAACAATTTCAGCATTAAGATACATAATGAATAAATTAAAAGTTTGATGAGGAAAGGGATATTTGCATCATTTTAAATCAACTCCCCAGTAACTACTTATTAATGATGAAATAACTGGCCTGTTATTTCCCAGTGGTGTACATCAGACTGAGAATCTCCTCTAGACCGAAGGAGTTTGAAAACATAATTGAGACAGTTGTTCAAACTTGAGTGCTACCTAAGTATTAGGTAATAGTAACATAACCTTCTTAATTTGTGTGACCGTATTGTGGATTTGCAGGTCATGTCTGTGTTTGTAGGAAATACACAACAAAATCTGAAGGATTACAGAGCATCAAATCAACAATTCACTCTCAATGGTTCTAGGGCTAACGTTCTATACACTGTACTTGCCACTTTTCTGAAAGTGGTGTGATTATTCCAAAACAAAAAAATAAATACATCATTCAGATGTTGGGATAATTAAACAGGCTAGTGTATATAAAAGGCAATATGTGCTATAAAACAGTGGTTTCCTGACATTTGGGTTTCATGGTCTAATAAAATCTGTTTTTAATAGGAGGAGCACTATAGTCACCACCTTTTTATTTAGTCACGGAATGACATTAAGAAGGATAAGACTACCATCAATTACTACTATCATTTCATAAATGATTATTTCTGTGAGGAGCATCTCACTTTGGCAGGGGCATAATCTCAAATCTTAAAAATTGAATGCATTTGCCTCTAAGTAAAACTCAGTGCACTGTTTTTATGCTTATTATTATTTTGCTATTGTACCAACTTGTGAAAATGTCTTCATGAACCAGACCATGTCCCTGTAATTAAGGCCCAATCTCTCCCTTTCCTCTGCCCATTCACCTAACCTATAAGACTGTACTGTCCAATACAGCTATTAGCCACGTGTGGCTATTAAATTACTTGAACTTGTTTTTATTTTTAAAATTTTTTTAAAGATTTTATTTATTTATTCATGAGAGACACACAGAGAGAAGCAGAGACATAGAGGGAGAAGCAGGCTCCCCAGGGGAGCGCAATGTGGGACTCCATCCCTGGACCGGGATCACACCCTGAGCCAAAAAGGCAGACGCTCAACCACGGAGCCATCCAGGCATCCCAAAATTGTTTGTAAATAAAGTGTAAACATAAGTATAATTACCCACTGGATTTCAAAAACATAGTATGAAAAAAATGTCAAATATCTCCCCCAACAATTTGTATATTGTTTACATGTTGAAATAATAGTATTTTGAACATGTTGGGTTAAACGTATTATTACAATTCATTTCACTTATTTCTTTTTACCTTTGTAAATGTGGCTACTAGAAATTTTCCAGTTATGTTTGTGGCTCACATTATATTTCCAGCGCACAGCACTGCTCTAGGGAACAATCCTGTCTTTTCCAAATCAGTTTGAACACTTTTGTTGTAAGAGCTGGGAGATGAAGAGAAATGGGGTTGGAGAGGAGGGAGAAAAGAGAAGGTGTGAGTGAAGAGTGAAGGGGTGAGTGAAGAAGGGGCATTAAACACATGGTCTGGGGATTGAGGAAAATTTGGGGGATTTGGAGGTAAAAGTCTGTCTAATGCAGACTGAGGAAGAGAAAAAAAGGAATTTAAGAAGTGTCCTCTGGGTTATAAATCAGATTCCCTTTAGCATTCTTGAAGAGATTTGCAGCTCTAAAGATTAGAATGCAGGTTTCATTTCTTCTTGGCTCTGGGATTACCTTCTTTGATGATGATTCTGGGAAACTGAGCCTCCTGAGGACCTCAGGATTTATTCTGGTTACTTTTTATTCTAAATATTCACTGGATTAGTCCACAAAACTCTTTAGGACTTTTTTTCCCCCATCCCTTTACCCCATTCTTTCCACCCTTCCAAATGGGGCCCAGGGTAACATGAGGACAGGCTGCTCAGTGCTGGAAGGACACGTCTACCTTCCCAACCCTACCCAGCCTGATCCCATCTCTTGCTTTGTTGATCCTCACACAGCCATCCTGTGGGATTGACAGGTGCCCGTGGTCCACATTCTAATGGAAGTCTCATCCCATTAAGGCTTCCTTACCCACTAGGCTTGTTCTTAAAGATGAAGAATCATTTACTTAATGAGATGCCACTTTTCTACCATCCTCATCCATTAATTATTCAGGCCTTCCCTTTACGCTTCCTCTGAGGCAAATGGTCCTCCCTTCCATAGGGAAATCCACCTTCTGAAATGTAGGAAGGAGTCCTCAGGACAGGAACAGGAGATGGGGCAGACAGCAGCTATAGCCAACCCCTCCGATCAACTCCAAGTCTGCCCAAATTCCTCAAGCTCTGGAGAAGTCTAGAGAAGCTGAAGTTCTTAGAGATTAAATAAATCGCTTCCTCCCTTTGATTTCCCTTCCTTCAGTTGGAACTTTTCCCCCAATTTTCCTTTTATATCCTCTTCCTAACCTAGAGTGTATAGGGAGGGCCAGTTTGCTCCTTCTCCGGAGAGCATTGCATAGAAGCCTTTTAACTGGCTGTGGAATGAACAACTAGTTAGAAAGACTTTCAGTCTCCAAGATGTAGTTGTAAAGTCCAGGGTATTTTCAAGGGTAGGAACCTCTCCCAGGGCTCTAAAAACCTAACACTTTAGTAAATGCCTTAATTTAACTGGATAAAGCAGGCCTTTTCAGGAGTCTATTCTGAAGGACCCTTTGGCTTGTCAGCCACCACTGACCAGAGTATGCTTGACAAAGGGGCACAGAGCTATGGCAGGGCATATGCTGAGTACTCTTCCTGGTGGTCTGTCGAGTATATACTAGCAGTAATTTTGATAACGTCATTATAATCAGAGCATAAGACTTTCTAAGCGTTTCTTTTCTTTGCAAAATAATACAGAAACCATCAGAGGGAAAAACTTGTGCAACAGCTTTCCAGGGCCCAAACTTTCTAAGGCTGGTTCATTCAAGTCTCCAAATATCACTTGCTCAGAGGTTCCTTCCTGATTCCCTTTTCTATTGTAGCAATTCTCTAGCCCCATTCACTCTGCATAACCCTACAATGGGTCACTTTTATCATGTTTACCACTACCTTCAATTTTCTTGCTCATATTAACTCTGTCTTTCCCAGGAGAACATACATTCCATAAGAGTGGGAATATTGTCTATCTTATGCTGTCTCTCCAATGTGTGGCACATCCTGGGTCCTCAATGATCTTCTCTTGAATGAACGAGTGAAGCAATGAGAGAGAGTGAGGAAGGGGGAAGACTTTGGCCTTAGGAAGGGAGTCATGATCCTCTTTGCTCTGTAGGGAGCCAGGATACCTGCAAATGCTCAGGAAGTGCTGAATATTTAACGAAGCCCCAGTGGTTGAGGGCCTTGTGGATATGTTGCCCTGCCTAATATACCTGAAAGAGAAGGGTGGAGTGCTTTAACTGGAAATGATACTCCCATTATTTTATTCCAAGGAGAATAAGGCCAGAAAGGGTAGAATGCCCTGGAAAGGTACTTTCCAAAAGGATTAGAATAGAAGGAAGAAGAAAAGATTAATGTGAAGTCGATCACTCTAAACTTCAAAAGGTACACACTGTACCTGGGAACATAGCCAAAGCACAAGGGTGGGTGTGGACTGCACACCCCCAAGGGCAAGTCCTGGTGCAGAGAGAAGACCTGTGTGGCCCAGGAATGATGTGATATGGTAGAAAAATTAGATTAATGGGATCCTGAGTACAGATGTACCTAGATTTCACGGAGGATTTGGGCCTATAGGAGGGTCATCCCAGATGCCTTTCTGGCAAGATTTCCGAGTTCTTCAGCTCTCTATTAGGAATGGCATAAACCTAGGTGAGCCTGTCTGGACCAAGTAGCCAAAGGCAGGTGGGGGGCGTCCCTGCTTCAAGCGCTTATGTGCTAATGCCTAGCAGGGTGCTGCCAGCGGAGGGTCTGCTCTGCGGGAACCAGAGAGTGCTGAGAAGGATGAGACTGCCTTGCACAGGTGTGAGCTCCCTACTTTCAAAATGGTTTGGGGCCCGTTATCTTATTTTACTCCCATTTCAAACCGGTGGGGCTGGGAGGGCAGTTACTGTTTTTGTGGCCATTTATGACCATGGAGACGGAGCTCAGTGAATTTGTGGTTTACCTAGAGTCAACTTGCTTAAAACAGTAGGGTAATAGTGTTCTCTGTACCAGGTTTCTAAAATGTGGAACCCCTGCATCAAAATCACCTGGATTCAGAGTCCAGAAATCTACAGTTTTATTATAAATTCCAGGTGAAAATAAATAAATAAATAAATAAATAAATAAATAAATAAATAAATAAATAAATAAATTCCAGGTGATTCTTATGCATACTAATTATTTAGCCTGGCATACCATCCTTAACTCTAAACCAGTTTGTAACCCATTGAGCCATTAGCTCAATTCTGAGCACACCTATTCCTGTATTAACGTTCTTAAATAGTCTCCTTCTGAACTGGAAACAAGGAGTTCCTTAGAAGAGAGGATCAGGTGGCTGTAAAGTGAAGCATGAACAAACATTGATAAGGCCTATTTGAAGCTCTGGTAAGAAACTCTTGTTGAAACAATCATAATTAAATTGCAGACTGTAAAACACAGCAAAGCCTGGGAACCTGCTCTTCAGTGGTTAAAGTGACATGCAACCCAACTAGCCGATCAAGTGTTCCAGGACTAAAAAGAATTGACAAAGAGCTTTGGAGTCATTGCAACGGGCAGAACCGAAGCTCCATGGACAGGCTGGGGACTGTGGAACACAAGATACGCTGCAACAAGTTCCAGAGCAAAACAAAGAAAGCATTTTCACACAGCTGTTGAAAGTTTATAAAGTAAGGATGGGGGAGGGTCGGCCACAACTTCCAAAGCAGTTGAAGGAAATAACCAGGGCTGATGGAGAGTGGACTCCTTGGAACAGGGTGATGGCAGGAATCATAATCTATTTCTAGTGTAAAATACCATGCATTTGTAGAAGCATAAGTGAGTCACTAAGAACAGTGTCCTCAATTCTATAGTAATCTTTTACATTTGCAGCACTCTCCATGGCTTAAAATCCTCCATATAACCACACTTCTGTGACCCTACAGCACCTTAAAAATACGAAGCCCTGTCACCATCCTTCACTAGTTGTAATCTTCACCCCTGCTCTGCAATAGTCCTCATCCCTGTTTTGCAAGTGAGAAAGTTTAGGCTTATAAAGTGAAGGATCTATAGAAGATCACCCAACTCATTTTTGGAGAAGCTAGGACTCCGGGGCTTTCCCTTCTCTACACCTGCCCCTCCCCACTATTAATTCCTGCAGCTAAATAAAATGTAGCTCAGGCAATCATAGCATTTGAAGCCAACCTCCCATTTGATAGATGAAAAAACTGAGGTACTTACAGTATGATTGAGGATTTGTCCCAGGTCCCACGGTTATCAAGAGGGCTCAGTTACTGGAGCCCATCTCCTGATCATCCAGTTCAGAGTCCATTAATTCCACTCTGCCTTGCTTCCTCTCACAGCTTAGGGGAGCTATACATAAATCACCCAGGTTAATTTGGAGACTTGGAATAAATACCTTTAAAAAGGGAGCTCCGGGCAGCCCCGGTGGCTCAGCGGTTTAGCGCTGCCTTCAGCCCAGTGTGTGATCCTGGAGATCCAGGATCGAGTCCCGCATCGGGCTCCCTGCATGGAGCCTGCTTCTCCCTCTGCCTGTGTCTCTGCCTCTCTCTCTCTCTCTCTCTCTCTCTCTCTCTGTCTCTATGAATAAATAAAATCTTAAAAAAAATAAAAAAAAATAAAAAGGGAGCTCCCTGGGGGTGCATGGGTGGCTCAGTCAGTTAAGTATCTGCCTTCGGCTCTGGTCATGATCCCAGGGTCTTAGGATCAAGCCCCTCATCAGGCTCCCTGCTCAGCCAGGAAGTCTGCTTCTCCCTCTCCCTCTGCTGCTCCCCCTGCTTATGCTCTCTTGCTCTCACTGTCAAGTAAATTTAAAAAATCTTTTAAAAAGGGGGGGGGAGGGAGCTCCCCAAAGTATGGGAGCCTAACAGATTAAAAAGTCATTAAGTTGATTTAAAAGGGCATCTCTGGTCTTTTACATGTAGTGACTCTAAAAGCTTGGAGCTTTTGGCTTCTCACACCTTGATATTATAATCAATATAGTTGCCACAGTAAGCAGTACAGAAATATTTGCTCTGAGTAATGTCCAGATTTCTCTTGTTGGTGTAGAGGGCTATACACTCTAGACAATGGCAAAACTGTGAAAGTCGTTTTATATTAGACTCTGGTAACGGGGAAAGAATAAGAGAAAGGAAAATTGGATTCAAAACATGATTTCTAAAATTACCAGTTTCTAGAGGCCACATGAGGGCTAGCCCCAGGACAAAAGGTAAAAATGAGGTGCTTTGCACAGGGATGTCAACAGGTATATGTATGTCCATGTTCATAGAAGCATTATTCAATAGCCAAAAGATGGAAGCAACCCAAGTGCCCACCAACAGATGAATGGATAAGCAAAATATGGTGTATCCGTACATGCAATGGAATAATATATAGCTGTCAAAAAGAAGGGAATCTTGTCAGGTTACAACATGGATGAACCCTGAAGACATTATGCTAATGTCTTATGCTAATTAAATAAGCCAATCCACAAAAGGACAAATGTTGTATGATTCCTCTTGGATGAGGTTCTTGGGTAGTGAAATTCCTACAGACAGAATAGTGGTGGCTAGGAACTGTGAGAAGGGGAGCAGGGGAGTTTGTGTTTTACAGATTTTGAGTTAAAAAAAAATGTGTGCCTTGTTTTTTGCTTTGTTTTGTTTTGGTTTGTTTCCTGCCTCCTTTTCTATGAGCACTAGGGCTATGTATCCTTGGGACAGCCTGAGGACTCCAGTTCAAGCTCCAGGGTTTTTTCATCCCTTTTCAAAATGTTCACTGAAACCCGCACTGCAAGCAAACAATGATGAATCCAAAATATGGGACATTATATAAGACATCCTGGCCTCTTCAAAAGTCAGTTTCCCTTAGAAGGAATGAAGAGGAGGTTATTCTAGATTGAAAGAGACATAACCAAACACAATGCATGCATGAACTGTGATTGGTTCCTAGTGGGGAAAAAAACAACTCTAAAAGACATTTGGGGAACAACAGGAAAAGTGTGAATATTGACTCAGTATTAGGTAATATTTAAAAAGCATTGTCAATTGTTCTAGATGTAGTAATAATATTGGAGTTATGTAGTAGTAGCAGGGAAGAGCTACACACTGAAATATGTAGGAGTAAAGTGTCATGATTTGCAATTTTCAAATGATTGAGAGAAAAATACACATGTATACAACAGCAAAATAACTGTATGAAAATTTTGAATAACAGCAAACATGGCAAAGTCATGGATAAAACAATCACTGTATCTAAATGATATGTATAGAGGTGTTCACTATATTACTTCTTCAACATTTTTGTATACTTAATAATATTTATTTTAAATGTGTAAAAATTGAGTATTCATGGATTAATAAATATGAATTCACTAATGGATACTTCTCTAGTAAAATCCACCATCACTGCCAATTACTGAGTGTTCAGGGTGTACCAGGCCCCTGGTACAACCTTTCACATTATTTCATGTTCTAAAACACTCTATAAAGAGAGTGCTTTCATTAGTCTCACTTACAGATGAGCAAGCTGAGGTGCACAGATTGAGTAACTTCTTCAAGACTCTCAGCTAGTGAGTACAGTCAGGATTTCCATACCATCAGTCTGGCTGCACTTTAGAAGTCCTGGAAGCACTGTAGACAATATGAGGCATCAAGGCAAGCCCATGATGGAGGTGTGTTGGGACCAGAAAGTCTTTCAAAGCCCCTCAAATTATGGCCATTAAGGGTATATTTCTTCTTTCTTCTTCATTTTTGTTGTTGTTGTTTTTTTTCCAATTAAGCCCTAGGCTCAACTTGGGGCTTGAACTCATAATCCTGAGATGAAGAGTTGCATGCTCTACTGATTGAGCCAGTAGGGCACCCCAAGGGTGCAGTTCAACCATGTAGGAGTTGGGTCTTCTTAGGCCACAATGCTCCAAGGTAAAAAAGCCTCTGTACCAGGATGCCTGGGTGGCTCAGGGGTTGAGCCTCTGCTTTTGGCTCACGGTGTGATCCCGGTTTCCAGAATCGATTCCCACATCAGGCTCCCTTTGAGAAGCCTGCTTTGCCCTCTACCTCTTTCTCTGTATCTCTCATGAATAAATAAATAAAAATACTTTTTAAAAAATCCTCTGTACCTGGGTTCTAGGGATAAATCTGGGTATTTTGCCGCACACACCCCCACCACCACCACTCAGGGAAACTCTGGGTGTTTTACAGCTGCCATCTCCTGTGTAGTCCTACGCAAGCAGGGAGCAAGTATAATTAATTATCTCCCATTATAGCTTCAGAGGCTTGCCTGAAGTTCCCAACTCTGAGAACCACTTGGCCTTAAACAACAACAATAGCCACAACAGTTAAAATTTATCTAACACTTGCTTTGCGCCAGGCACTCTCCTAAGTGCCTAAATAGTACTAACAAATCCCTACAACATCCCTCTGCAGTAAGTATGCTATTATCTCTATTTTAGGGGACAAGAAACTGAGGCACAGAATGTAAGTGCCCAAGGTCACATAGTCAGTAAGTGAGGGTGCCTGATTCCAACCAGAGTCTGCTCATAGCTTCTGTTGATCCTGAGGGGACCCGAGAGTCCCTTAGTGGTTCTCGACAATCCTGGGGAGAATTTTGTCTCAGTGCTTACCCCTGACCATATATGTGAGTTGAGGCCTCTGACAGTTTTGTGACCTTGTGTTCTGATTCTCAACTCATTCTGAACTTGGCCTCTAAGGTCTCTGTTTCTTACAAAACAGTAGTAACTCCTAGGTGGCTTGCTATCTGAGCTGATCACCCCACCTTGCTACTTGCCTAGGATGTGGTGGCCTCGCCCTAACAAACCACAGGAAGCATGCAAGTTATCTTCAACAGAAAGAAGAGAAGGTTTTCTGGTCAGTGTCACCTGATATAACCAACCACAAAGCCAGCCACTGGACCGGACTGCAAAATAGAACAGAGCCAGCCTTCCCCTCTTCCCACCCCACGTCCTCTATCCTCCCATCCAGCAGTGTCAAATGAACCCCTTACAGTAAGCTACTAGCGATGCTTTGTTACCTCTCCCAGGGACACATCTTAGGATCCCTTGCAGACAACAATATCCCACCAGGCACGACAATCAAATAAGGCTTAGTTTCCTTTCTGCCATAGGAAAAAATATTTATTTATTTTTTTAAAAAGACTTTATTTATTTATGCATGAGAGACACACAGAGAGAGGCAGAGACACAGGCAGAGGGAAAAGCAGGCTCCCTGTGGGGACCCTGATGTGGGACTCGATCCTGGAACTCCAGGATCACACTCTGAGCTGAAGACAGACACTCAACCACTGAACCACCCAGGCATCCCAGGAAAAAATATTTAAAAAGAAAAAACAATTTCTGTTCCTCTTTGGTGGCCATACAGCCTGACAAATCACCCAAGGCTTTGTGTTCAATGATCTCACCTGCCCACAGCCCCCACCCCATTTTGTCTTGGCTGGTGACAGCAGTTAACAAATAGCTTCTCTCCAATTCAAGGGTCAAGCCCAAAAAGGAAGTAAGCTGGAGGTGCCCAAGGGGATGGGGTGGGGTTGGGTGGAGAGAAGCTAAGGCTTCCCAGATGAGGGACAGAATTGAATTTTGCAGGCCTGGAAGGATATTAAAAGGGAAATGTCCCCAAATGGTGGACTCCTCTGCCTCTTATGCAGCACTCTGGAGGTTGTAGGGCTCTGGGGCAGCAGTTGGCACCTGGCAGTCATGCCTCCAAAAGGTCCTTCTAGGAGGGTCTTAGTGAAGCAATCTGGGGAGAGGAGGAGGCTGTTCTGTTTATGTGGCTCTATGCATGGGAAGGAGCAAATATTAATTATCTATAGCAAAGAATAGAAGACACTGACCCAGAAGGTCTAAAGTTTCCTCAAAGCTCCTTCCACCCTCCCCTCATCCTAGACTGGGACCATAATTAATGCCTCAGGGACCATCTTTAATTACACGACCTTGAAAACATGGGCAAGGGCCTATGGCAGAGTGTGCAGGCAAAGTAGACACTAATACTGAAAACCTTTGAGTCTAATAGTTGCATCTTGTAACCAATGAAGAAATATTAATAATGGTGGCTATTTTACTGACTCTTTCAGACCCCTGTTGCATTCTCCCACCACCAGGCAGGCTCCCAGATTTTAGCACTGCCCAAGGGAGAGGAAGAGGGGATTTCAATAATAGTAAATATCAAGGATCCCACCAGCCAGGCCAAGGTGGGGCACTGAGCTTGCTTCCGGTTGATTTAGAAAAATAAAAATGTGCTCCTTGATGCAGTTGGAGCAAATTCATACCTGTTATTTAGGCATCAGTGGGAGGGCAGCAGGAGGGAAGGGGGGGTGCTTTGAGTGATCCTCAAGTCACTAGGCACCTGGAGATGCTGCCAGGGTCTGCCCTCCTCCATTTGCCATTAGTTGGCAAAAGACAAATTAGCCCAGAGCCTCCTGAGCCAGAGTTTGCAATGCAGAGTCTGCAAGAATGTTTGCTTGGGGAGCCGCACTGTTCTTTCTCTCAGCAGGTATAATTCCATCACATGATTGCCTTGGATCTGCTTTTCCCTGCTCCAGCCCAAGCTTGCCAATTCAGACAAGCATCACTGAGAAATAAATAGTCTTTCTCTGTGTCAGCCCAGAAAACACTGGGGGTCTCTTCACACAGAATATAATGAGAATTTCCTGACTTCTGTAGTTAGGAAGGGCCTCTCTCCCCATCCCAAGGCCTACATGCTGAACTTCCTCTTTGCAGACAACTCACCGGCCTCAGTGGGGAAGCCAGGATAATTCTGCATGCCCCCGCCCCTCAACTCTGTCCTGAGCTTTACAGGTCCCTGGAAGACCAGTTAAAGAAGAAGACTTCAAAGAGAGGCAGAGGGTCTAGCCCAGGGCCTCCATTGAGATAAGAACCGTGCTACCTTGGAAACTTCCAGTAGAGCATTGCTGTGTCTAGCCTCAAGGGTGATTTCTGTTGCAGCAAAAGGTTACCTAGGACAGGTACCTTTCACTGTCTGGGAACTGCTGACAAGGAAACCACTAGAAGGGGCTTTCTCAGCCCAAGCCCCAAAGGTTCAGCCACTCAGCCCAGAAGAGGGAAAAGGGGAAACCTTGTCAACGGTGGCTGCTTGCCCATTTGAACTTCTTGTGGGGTCCTGTGGAGGCAGGTCAGGGTCTGATCTTCTTCTTTCAGGCCACAGATATTCCCTCTGGATGGCTGTTGAGGATTAAGTTGGCTTGGGAGACTCTAGGATTCTGAGCAGCCCTGACCCGGACCAAGAGAATTTAGACCCTCTGGGTAAGTTCCAGGGACTCCTCCGGACTGGGGTCAGCTCCTGTGGTGACCTAATGTTTTATTTACCTGCTCCAACTTCTCTTAGAAGTGTTTTTCATTTAATAAGCCCTGATAGGAACATTTTCATAGCAAAAAAAAAAAAAAAAAAAAGTTTTAAAACTCAGAACACCCTCATCAATTAATTGTTCTTACTTGCCTGTTCTCCCTCCCTTTCCTTGTCTACGTGCGTCCATACTTGGTGCAGGGCTGTTTTCTCAGCACAGATAAGTGTTCCACTTTCCTTACCAGATAACTGCTACTGTGAGCCTTTTCCTTCTGTAGCTCAGTGCTTCTGAAAGCTGGATGTGCGTCATTTGGAGCACTTGCTTAAAGTTCACATTCCTAGGTCCCTTCCGGAGTGAGATTTGATTCTGTAGGCCTCGGTGTGGGACATAGGATCCTGTACCCCCCCCACCCCCTCCACTCCGACACAAGACCACAAGATTTAATGACAATATGTTTCTTATAAACAAATTATAGGGAATTATAAACAAGAAAAGCAAATCTCTGTTTTTTCTTTGGTGCTGGTGAAAATACACAAGGGCCACTCCAGTCCCTTAGCTGTCTCTGACAGATCCTGGATTTTCTCCATTTGCCCCTCAAGATCCACTCTTTATCCTTCTCCACCTGCTCTTTGCCTCAAGAGACTGAGCCACAGGAATTTGCATTGATGGGCTCTCTTTGCCCTTCCAGCCTCTGGGAGGACAGGCTGATGAGGTTGGCCTATCTATTTCCCTGGTTCCTTCCTGTGAGCCTACCCTCCCCATCAGCTTTCTTCCTGGGTTCCCTTACCTGGTTCTGCGTCCCTTACCCTTTCAGACCTGGTGGTGTTAATGGTTCCTGCACTTACCAAACCAAGAGTAGCATACCACCCCCTTTTCTTTGTCTAAGTCCAGCCTATACTTTGTAAATAGTGTCTTCATTACACTGTTCTCAAATGACTCACACTCTAAGCCTATTTGTTGCCAGGACCCTGATTGAGGTAACCTTTCTAAATTAATATGGTGAAAATTTTAACTTAATTTTGCCCTTTCCTAGGCTTCTGCAAGTGGGATTTCATTTTCCCTTGGGAAAATTTTCCCTTAGTAAAACTAGAGTAGCTTATTTAAACTTTAAAATATAGAAAATAATTTGTGTTTTTTTGGGGGGAAAGTAAGATCCTTACTACAGTTGCTTTCAAGAGATAATTCTGGGTAAATAGGAAAAGAATATTATAAACTGTGCCTTTTGAACAAGCACTGCCAGGTGGTTCTGATGCATGATGGTTTAAGGAGCATTGGGTACATAGGCCCTTCAAGCTCCTCACAAGGCAGCTCATTTAAGCCATCAGCATCCCTTCCGGAGTGCCAGGATGTACCTCCATTCAGACCCATATCAATGAGTTTGAGAAAAACAATTTTATGTGAAAGTACAGCCTATTATGCAGACTTTGGAGAGTCTATCCTTAATGCCTGTTTTTGAAGTCCAAGAAAGCTGTGCATACTTTTTTTTTTGTCTTAAACTCGAGGTTTTTTCTAAAATATACATTCCTCCATATTCCCTATTTTTAAAATTACCTATTTTGCTCAGCAACAGCTCCTCTGTGAAGCTCTTGATCCTTGTACATCTGGAATGAGAATACGGCAAGTTGCACTGCTTTGGCAGATGGTCCTGTGCCCAACAGAAGCCTTAGCCTGGATTCAGTCCCATATCTTCTTTCCCAGCACAAGCACCTGACTCAGCCTCAGAAGTGCAGAGAAGGTTATAGGACATCATCCTAGTCTGCCTCCCCAGACTCCAGTTCTACCCACTTACTTTCTCCCTAGTCTAAATGGAGTATTTCCCAAATTCACTTTAAAGATATTCAATAGGAGATTGATTATAAATGTAATGTGCTCATTATTGTTCTGAGTTCCTCATTAGAAGCTCTTGCCGAAGGGCACCTGGCTGGCTCAGTCAGTAGAGCATGTGACTCTTGATCTGGATGATGAGTTCAAGCCCCATGTTGGGCATAGAGATCACTTAAAAAATAAAGATTTAGAAAAAAAGAAGAAGAAGAAGCCACAGCAGCTATTGCAGAGTACTGCTAAATATTAAGCTTTGTTCCTAATATCCATACCCACCTCCTAGAAGTATCTTACATGGATTAGACTAGGACAAGTTCCAGTGCAGGGGAACCATAGAAAAATCTGGAACAGAAGCAAAAAATGACCTTAGGAATCAAGTTTCCTTTATCTGTGTGTGTTCCCTGCCCTCCTCAACAACTTCACACTGGCCACTTCTTAACAGCTTACTTGAGAATTGCCTGTAATTTTCCAAAACTTACCTGCACGAACTTACATACATCATCTCTGCTTGAGGTTCAAAATGCTAGTTGTAGGCTACCCTAGTTCCTGCCCTCTAAGCCTTCCCAATGAGCTCTGAGCAGCAAGCTGTTCCCTTGCCAACTCAAGCCTGGCCTGCGCATTCTTCTGATGAAAAGCAGGTCCTACCTGTCAGCTTCATCTGACCCAAAATAATGAACAACTGCAGCCTCTGACTCCCCAGTAAACAGTAGTAGTCATTATCAAAAGTTTTGAAGCAAGTGACGATTAATCAGACCTTTGTTTAGGAATATTAAAAAAACAAAAACAAAAACTGGTCATAATGAAATTCAGACTTGCCCTAGATTCTGTGGCGCCTGGAGCATGGTACAAATGGAGGCCCACATGCCACATGTCAAAAAGTTATAAATCAAATTAACAAACTATTAAATAAGATACATTCTATCCCCTGTACTTAAAAATAAAGTCCTTCTTAACAGTGTGGAAGGCCAGGTTCAAATATAGAATTAAAGAGTTTCTCTGAGTTCCATGCTGCGTAGAATGGAGGAAAGCTGGTCTCTGGCCCCTAACCCATTCCCAATTCAAGCTCTGTCCCAGATGACAAGGGATCTTAAGCTCATGCAATGGACATGTCCAAGCTCCACCTACGTCCCACCCCCACTTCACCCTACCCTTCTCCGATAAACAACTACCCCTTGGGTCCATTTCAGGCCTAGGAATAAGTATAGTAGTGGTGTGGTCTGTCCTCAGAACAATATACCTGGAGAAAAGTCTGGCCCAGGTCCAGCAAATAGGATCGAGCAGGGGAACAGGGACTTTGAGTAGGAACATCCCATTTGCCTGTGGACTCCATACCCTGTGGAGAAATACAGCTAAAGTGGACCAAAGAGGGGCTCCTAAAGCATGGGACCCAAGGCAGAGGGGATACTGTTGAAATAAAGTACTTTAGATGGAGGATACAACCAACTGCAAGAAAATCACTAAAGAGGTCATGAAGGCCTTGGGTAAAATGAAAGCCCAAGAAAGGAGAGGAGGGAAGAGATAAGACATATCCAGGAAGCAGAACATGAGCAGACAGGAGAGAGGCAGAGACCAGTGGCCCTGGGTTCAGCCCTGACAGAACTCACATCTGCACCTGGCCTTGCAGACACTTTAAAATGTGAGCCCTCCCTTTGCCAAAGCCAGTTACGGTTCTTGAAAGAAAGTACATCTCCACAAAATATTACTTGGTCAGTTGCAAAAAGAAACCAAAGTTGGCCCCAGAGAGAGGGAGAGTAAAGAAAGAAAAGAGCTAAAGACAGGTTTGGGGAAGTCATAAATTTGCAGTGCAGGAATTTAAAAAAAGGGAGGGGGGATAGAATCATCAAAGAAGTAGGGGGAGAACTAGCTCACTAGGGTGAGCATTTAAGAAAGAGGGCTGTCAGGTGGAGGATGAGGCCTGAGAAAAAGCCACTGAATTTGGTTACTTCAAGGTCACTGGTGACCTTCAAGAAAGTACAACTACAGACAAATGTGGGCAAATGCACACGCCCCGGTGTGCTTCAGAGATTGAATGAGCTATGGCTCTTCACGGATGGCTGAGGTCTTTCTCCTTCCCTGGTACTGGCAGTGGGTACGACTGCCCCTGCCTCCTCCTCACCTCTTCCCACGGGGCGTGCTGGTGAACTCTGGCACCCTTGGGGCCAAGGTTGGTTTGAAATGTGTCAGAGAGCAGGGAATGAGGTGCCACAATCCTGGATGGAATCACTGGAAAAAACAACCAAACAAACAAGCAAAGAACCACTGGATTCTTGGGGACCCCAGTCTTTATCTATAACTCTTCCATCTCCTCTTATTCTGCTTTGCCTTGGGATAGTTAATGACAAATCCCAGCCTCCACTTCCCAAGCAGCCAGCCAAGGCAAACCAACTTCCCATGTTGCTTATCCTCTCTCAAGGGGGGTTGTGTGTTTATGTTCGTGTATTTTGGGGTACGAGGGAGCATGATCCCCTAAAGAATCTTTTTCCCAAGTCTCCAAAATTCAGGAGTCACAACAAACAAGTAAAAATAACTTTTTATTTAAGGAAGCACATCTATGGCTTCCTGTTCACATGGCTGACAACAGAAGAACCGGGGCTGTGAAGCCTGCAGAGACTTTTCCAGGGAGGTGGATTGCTTATAGCTGGAGAAAATGAGCAGGAAGGACAGCCTGTGCCCAACTTGTCCCCTGTGACCGTTGCTCAAATATAGACACTGAAGAGAGAATGTCAGATGTGTGAGAAATGACCCTGAAGATACAATAAATATTCTGATTGGCTTCCTCTCCTTTGAGGCCTCTCCCCACCCTGTCCTTACCCCATCCCACTCCATCCCACCTCAGCCCCCAACCACAATTCCCAACCTGAGTGATGTTCAGGCTGGGCGGCCCCCAGCACACCTCCTGCAAGGGGTGAAGGGGGACAGAGTCCAATGCCCTTTCTCTGATGTTTATGAAAAGGCAATATAGCAGCACACTACAACCCCTCCAGACCCCTCCTGACAGTGTGCTCCATGAAGAAATTTAAAAATTACTGCTTGGGATACCTGGGTGGTACAGTGGGTTGTGCAACCAACTCTGTTTCAGTTCAGGTCATGACCTCAGGGTCCTGGGATCAAGCCCTGCATCGGGCTCCACACTTGGCACAGAGTCTGCTTGGGATTCTCTTGTTCTGTCTCCTTCTGTCGCTCCCCCTCATGCTGTCTCTCTCTTTCTCTCTAAAATAAATAAATAAATAAATAAATCTTTAAAAAAAAATTACTGCTCATTAGAGAAATGGGAAAGCCTGATCTTTTCCCATTGATTTCTCCCCTTTTTTTATTCAAATATCTGCAGCTCCTGGGTGTTGGGAGCCTCTTTTAACTTTCTCTGGGGGGGCATTCCTTGATGTCTTTCCTCCCTTCTCTGGAGACAGAATTTTTTTAACCCACGGACTCAGACTGCTTTTCTCCTTTGAGGAGCTGGAGGGGGGGTACTAAACAACACACTGTTGTACATATTTCACTCCATCCTCTGGACTGCCTGTGAACGAGTACAGTTGTTCTCTTCCCCTCAAGAAAGAGAACAGGTGTTCTGAAGGGTACGGTGACTTGTCCAAGGCTACTCAGGGAATGAGTCCTGGAGTCTCAAATGGAACGTCTGCCTCTGGCTCTAAAAATATGTGCCAGGCTAACCAAACCGAAGGCTTGGGCACTGGCTGGGGACAAAGTGTACATTGAGAAGCACAACCTCTAAACCTTGTCTTTCTCTCCTGTCAGGGAGCCCAGAATGAGGAGTAGAAAAACACATACTGCAAAGAGAAATGGGAAAGAAAACATACTGGCCCTTGGTGCACTGGCTTTAAACTGTTTTGTTGTTTTTTTAAAGATTTCATTTATTTATTCATGAGAGACACAGGGAGAGGCAGAAACATAGGCAGAGGGAGAAGTCAGCTCCTCACAGGGAGCCTGATGTGGGACTCGATTCCCAGACTGGGATCACCCCCTGAACTGAAGGCAGACACGTAACTGCTGAGGCACCCAGGCGTCCCAACTTTAAACTGTTTTGACTGTCACCCGCAGTAAAAAACACATTTTATATCTTGACCCAGGACGTTATATAAACAAATGATATATACATATATATACAGTTTTACCAAGAGTGATGCACTCTGATATATTTTGTTCTACTCTATTGTATTCTTTTTTTCCCCTTTAATAATGGTTTTTGACACATAAGATTGATTTCACTACCCATGACAGATCTTAACCTGCAGTTTGAAAAATGCTGCCTTAAAGCATAAACTCCACATTCAGAGATAAGCTCTCATACCTTCTTGTATAAAGAGCCAAGTGGGATGGAGCCCAACACGTAATATGTGTTTAGGAAATACTTGTTGAACCTCTGGATTTTTAAGGAATTGATAACTCACAAATTAAACAATTTGGTCTGGAAACTCTATGGTCGGCTTTATGTGAAAAAGATAATCCTAATTTTAAATCTCAACAGACACATGATTCCCAAACACAAAACTATAAATGGGTCTCTGCTATGAATCTAGGCTTGAAACTCTAAATGAAAATACTAGCCACCTGGGTAGCTCAGTGGTTGAGCAACTGCCTTTGGCTCAGGGCATGATCCTGGGGTCTTGGGATCGAGTTTCTTATAGGGCTCCCTATGGGGACCCTTTTTCTCCCTCTGCTTATGTCTCTGCCTCTCTGTGTGTGTCTCTCATGAATAAATAAATAAAATCTTAAAAGAAAATACTAGTGAATGAATTTTATTCAACAAGTATGACTTAAGTGTTCTGTACTGTGCACTGTCCTAGGGACTAGAGATACAGAAAGAAATGAGACCCAGTCCCTGCTCTCAAGGACTCTCAAGCTGCTGTGGCAGGAGATTGAGAAGTGAAACCAGAATTACAATGCAGTGTGAGAAGGGTGGCACAGGCTGTCATGGGAGTGGAGGGGAGTTACTAACCCATTCTAGATGAGACAAAACACATTTCCTCAGGGTCATCCCAGCCTATACTTTAAAGATGAATGATGGCTGGTTGGGAGGATAAGTAGAGGAGGGCTATATCAGGCAAAGAGAATATCATATGGAAAGTTGTGGCAGGGGTGGCTGGGTGGCTAGGCATTTAAGCTTCTGCCTTCAGCTCAGGTCATAATCCCAGGGTCCTGGGAATGAGCCCTGCATCAGGCACTCTGATCAGCAGGGACTCTACTTCTCCCTCTCTCTCCGCCCCTCCCCTATACTTGTGCTCATGCTCTTGCAGGCTTTCTCTCTCAAATAAATAAATTAAATCTTAAAAAAAAAAAAAAAAAGTAGTGGCAATTTGTTGATTGTTCCCCTACAACCAATCCACATTTCCTGTCAGCAGTGTCCTAATTATTCGGGAAGGTGAGGTGGGGGGGGGGGGGCGGGGGAAGGGAGTGTTCATTCCTACTCAATTATCATTCAAGGGAAAATCCTGATTAACAAGAGCCAAATATGATGGTCCCAGGCTCCTCACCAGTTATTAGTTTAGGAATGGGCATAACACCCAAGTCTGACTAATGAGATTCCAGAGCATACCTTCTAGCAGGGGACTTCAAGACAAGTTTCCTTGTTCTCAAAAAAGAGGTTCATAGTCAGAAACAGCCATTCGTCTATTGGATCCTACATTGTCTCAATGAGATGTCTGTGATGCAGCCATCTTGTAAGCAGGAAGCAATCTAGTTGGAACAGAGCAATCAAAAAGTTAGAAAGACCAGGGACCTCAATGGCCTTGGTGAGTAGCTGAATTAGCTAGACTCTAGAACTACTTTATCCCTGGACAAGATGTCATGTAAGATAAAAGAATTTTCCTTATTGCTAAAGTCAGTTGAGTCAGGGGTTTAAGTTACACGTTACTCGCAGTCAAAATAAACCTAAACTGATACAAAAGCTATGAAGATATGAAAGGCATGTTCTGGGTTCCGCAAGACAACAATTGTATACAAAGTTCAGATCATACTGTGCTACAAGCTTTTCAAAATGAGACACAAATGACTATTAAATATCTGGAAAACTCAACCTCATTCTTAAAGAGAAATGTACTTCAAAACTAAAATTAGATGCCATTTTTCATTTCCATATTGACAAAGATCCCAAAACTTGATAATATCCAATATTGTCAAGGGGAAACAAGTTCATTATTTGTTATGAGAGGATTATGGATGGTATAAATCTACTGAAGGCAATTAGGCAATACTAACACTTGCCTGATGATCTGACCACCCCGAGGCCAATCTAAGGAGAGACAATATGATGGTCAGGCTGACTTGAGCATCCTGATCCATTCAAAGATTGTATTTTATTTGTAATTTGCTAAACCTCAATATCCCATTCCAGTTCAAGTGTCTCTTTCAGGCCCCTTGTCCCCTCCCCTCATACTTCCTAACCAGCTAAGGTCCCAGTTTCAACTGCATTGCAGGCTGGCTACCTACGCGTGCCTTCTGTGAAATCTTCTTTTTTTCTTTTT
The DNA here is from genome assembly GCF_905146905.1 of Nyctereutes procyonoides. Classification (NCBI taxonomy): domain Eukaryota; kingdom Metazoa; phylum Chordata; class Mammalia; order Carnivora; family Canidae; genus Nyctereutes; species Nyctereutes procyonoides. The sequence continues at coordinate 32,990,770 of NW_026575139.1, forward strand.
TTTTTTTTTTTTCTGTGAAATCTTCTGAGACAATTCTCCATCTCAGAGTCTGTTTCTACGAAACCCAATCTAAGATACTATATATGTATGCAAACATGCATACATATATACACACATTTCTTTACAAAGGAAGCTACAAAACCTTCTGCGTTGTCTAAAAAGATGTGAATGAATGGAAAAATAGATGTTCCTGGATATGCAGCCAAAATATTACATAAATACCTGTTTCCTACAACTTCAGTTATAGATCTAGCAGAATCTTGTTTTTAAAAAAAAACTAGAAGGCCTAACTCTGGGAAACAAACAAAGGGTTGCAGAGGGGGAGGTGGGTGGAGAGATGGGGTAATTGGATGATGGGTACTAAGAAGTGCACTTAATGGGATGAGCACTGGGTGCTATACTATATGTTGGCAAATTGAATTTAAATAAAATATATTTTTAAAAACTTGAAGGATGTTTTTTAAACATATGGCAAAAAAGAAGAGAGAAAGGAAAATTCTAAACAGGCAAGAAAGAAAATTTATTGGGGCAAGGAAGTGAAGGAAGAATTAATTACTATCAAAACTAAAAACCCATAAAGCAACAAAAATAGGATAGTGAAGTCTTGGTGTAAGAATAGACAGATTCCTGGAATATAATAGAAATATCAGCAATGCATCCTAATTTTCATAGAAATTTTAGTGTATTAGGAAAATGTCACAATACAATGAGATAAAGTTTTTTTTTTTTTTTTCATAAACAGTGGAGGGAAACTGATGAGCAATTTGGGAAGAAGGGAAGAATTTAGATCTACCCTTTACATCAAAGTGAATTCCATTTTATTTATTTATTAAGTAATCTCCATACCCAATGTAGTACTCGAATTTACAACCTGGAGATCAAGAGCACATTCTCTGCCAATTGAGCCAGACAGGCACCCTAAATTCCATTTAATTTAAAAACTTAAGTGTAGGGATCCCTGGGTGGCGCAGCGGTTTGGCGCCTGCCTTTGGCCCAGGGCGCGATCCTGGAGACCCGGGATGGAATCCCACGTCGGGCTCCCGGTTCATGGAGCCTGCTTCTCCCTCTGCCTGTGTCTCTGCCTCTCTCTCTCTCTCTCTCTCTCTCTCTCTCTCTCTCTCTGTGACTATCATAAATAAATAAAATAAAATAAAATAAAAAAACTTGTGTACTTAAAACTACAACATTCAGAAGAAAATAGGGTTAAATATCACAGCACTAGTGGGAAGGTCCTTCTGGTGACTTTCTATCATATTAATGTATTTTATTTTCTTCATCACATGTACAACTTCCTGAAATTATTTGTGTTATGTTTCCTTCATAACTTTCATCCACAAGATAATAAACTTCAAGAGTACAGTATTATTATAGAGCAAAGATGGAAGTACTTGACAACATGAAGATTTCAGAAAAGAAATTTTGTATGTTAAAAAAAATCAACACAATAGAGTAAAAATAACATACTAGCAGATATATTTACAAAAAAAATTGCCAAAAAAGGTTAATGACATTGTTATCTCAAGAATTCACACAAGTTGATAAAAATCTTATTAAGACCCCAGCTAGGGCAGCCCCGGTGGCTCAATGTTTTAGCACCGCCTTCAGCCCAGGGCATGATCCTAGAGACCCGGGATCGAGTCCCATATCAGGCTCCCTGCATGGAGCCTGCTTGTGTCTCTGCCTCTCTCTCTCTGTATCTGTCATGAATAAATAGAATCTTAAAAAAAAAAAAAAAAGACCTCAGCTAATATTGGAACAAAGACTTGTAATAAAATACTCACAAAAAAACAAATATTAGTAAATATGTGAAAAATATTCAATTATATTAGTTATCAAATAGAAGCAGATTAAAAGAAGTATGGTATTTCTTTCTCTAAGTTAACTAAATTAACATTACTAAATTAACCCCCCCAAAATTAAAATGTGAATCCCTAAATCTGGAGCTGATGATATTGGTACTTGTATTCATGGTGAGTAGTATCATAAATGGATGCAATCAATTAGGAAAATAATTGAGAGTCCCCAAAATGTTTATGCCCTGTGACCAGTACATTTCTTTTATTTATTTATCTTTAAAAATAGGTTCTATGCCCAATGTGGGCTAGAACTCACAATCCCAAGATCAAGAGTCACATGCTCTACCAACTGAACCAGCTAGTGCTCTCAATATATCTCTTTGAGAGAATGGATCTCTACTTCTGCAGATGCTCTGCTTCTACAGAGCAGCAGAAGCATCAAGCCATTGTCAAAATCCAGCAAAATCCTGACATGACTTCCCTTCCCAGACCACATTTCTATACCTATGCTGTCCAATACAGTAGCCACTAAGCACATGTGGCTACTGAGGACTTGAAAGCTTGATAGTTCAGGGGCACCTGGCTGGCTCAGTCAGTTAAGAGTCTGACTCTTGGTTTCAGCTGGGGTCATGATCTCAGGATCATGAGTTCAAGCCCTACATCAGGCTCTATGCTGGGTGTGGAGCCTACTTAGAAACATGTATATATATATCTCAAAGACTTAGGGGGAAGATAAGAAAAATGGATCATTAATCATTTTATATTGATTACATATTGAATTGATAATATTTTGAATACATTGGCTCAAATGAAATATATTATTATGGTTAATTTGATCATTTTACTTTCTTTTACTTTTTTTTAATGTGGCTATTAGAAAATTTTAAACTACCTATATGGCTCACATTCTATTTATTCTGGACAGCTCTGTCCTAGAATTGCCCTAAACTAATATGACCAGCATCCTGGGGAATCACCTAATTTCTAATCGACATTATTCTTTGTATCTAGCATTGTAGCAAGGCTGGCTTTTTTTCTAGAAGAAGGAACAGGGAAGGCTAAGTAGATGGTTCAGCAGATGAAAGTGCCTCTGCCAATATTATTGCCCTAATGACCTTATTCCTGTGCCTGATATTCTCAAATGAGCCACAGTGGGTTGTTGAAATAAAAGGAAGCCACCTGGCAGTGATTGCTTTTCCAGACTTAACAGTCCTCTGGGACTGGGTCTTCGACTTGGGTCCATCCATGATGCCACCACACAGATCTACAAATATAAACAGGTTATAACATGTTCCTGCTTCACTTGCTTCAATGATTCTTCTTTCTGCCTGCCTGCCTTGGCCACAAAGCCCACAACACCTGGCCTTGCTTGTCCATCTGTCCTCTTCTTTCTTCTCTCTCTAGACTTCTCTCTCTAGACTCCAGCCACACCAGTCTGATTTCACTCTCTCAGCCAGGCCAGCTTCTTTCTCTCTCTAAGCCTCCAGAACATACCATTTCCAGCCTAAAGTGGCCTTTCTAGTCACTGTTTATCACATTAGTGTATTCTGTTCTTTCATCACACCTATACCTTCCTGAAATTATTCTTGCTGTGTTTCCTTCATTACCACTCATCTTTCCTCCATAAGATAAAAAACTGCATGAGAAGAAGGATCATGTCTACCTTGTTCACCACAACATCCCAGATCTTAGAACAGTGCCTGGTGCATATAGGGGCTCCTCAAATGTTTGTTGGTGAGTCTATGAATGAATGCCAAATTATTCCTCTTACTCTTCCCCAGATATGCTTTGAGTTTTCTTATCTCAAAGAAAGTCTTACCTCAAAGTGTCTTTGCTTTTGCTGTGTCTTCCCAACTAAAATCTTTATTCTAATTATCTAAAATGACATACTTTCCACCTCAAATACAAACCACCCAACTCAAAATCATTTGGTGATTAGTACGCTTTTTGGTTTTTGTTTTTTTAATCACACATAATAAATCCAGAGTGGTGCCATTCCAGAGTGGCCTAACTCAGTGGCTTAATGATGTCCTCAAGGAACCATGCTCTCATGTCTGCCACTCTTACCATGCTAGCTATTGACCTAACCCTCCTCCTTTAAGTTGCAAGATGGTGACAGCAGCTCAAGCACTATATTCTTGTACAGCATCTCAAATCCAGAGAATCTCAGACTTACAGAATTTCCCAGAAGTCTCTTCTGCAGAGTTCCCTTTTATATTTCATTGTCCAGAATTGTAGTACATGCTGCTCATTTCTAATCCAGCCCACTTCTAAACCAATTTCTGGCAAGAGCTAGAAATTTCTAGCTAGAAATTGGCCTAAAGAATTAAGATGGGCCTCCTTCAGGCTACTTTGTGAATTCCTGGTCCTGGGGAGTAGAGGCTGCTAAAATAACAAAGGAGGGGGATTGGGTGGGGGCTGGGGTCTGGAAAGGCACAATGGTCTCAGAATAAGCCACTGAGAGTTTACAAGCCACAAAACCCTACTAGATTTTCAAAGTACAGCTCAAATCTTGGGTCTTCCATTAATCCTCTGATTATCTTAAATAGAAGTAGCCACTCCCTCCTTGGGTTCAGGCCAAAAACTCTGGAGTCATTCCTAGTTTCTCTCTTTATTCATAACCCCATATGTGTTAGCTATCTTGTCTACAAAAAACATTCAGAATCTAATCTTATCTCGCAACCCTCAGTCCTATTACCATGGTCCAAGCCAACATCATTTCCCCCCTGGATTCCCCCCCCCCTGGATTATTGCCTGCTCACTAGCACCAAGCTTCTCTTCCTGCACCCCTATCTATAAAACTTACCTCACTCTGCTTCATTTTCCTTCAAAGCACTTGTCCTAAGTTGATGAATTATATGTTTATTATTTACACTCTGTCTTGTCTTATTAGAACCTAAGATCCATGAAGCCAAGGGTTTTATCCGTTTCATTCACTGGTTTAGCCTCAGTGCTTACAACAAAACGTAGCATGTAACAGGTGCTCAACATATGTGTACTGAATACTTGCACACTTCTTTGAAGTGTGCGGTGCACTTGGCATGGTCTCAGGCTGTTACCTTCATGTGTGCACACATGCTGTCTCTTCAACGGGAACATAAGCTTCTAAGGGTCAGAGTGGAGTCTCACCACACCATTCCTGGCATGAAGGGGGCACTCACAAGTTTGTGAGGTTGACAGATTTAGAGGGAAAACACATTAGGGCAATGAGAACTGTTATCATTTTACGTACCCTGTACTTGGCAGGATTCTGAAAAGATGAAATATGGGCTAGGACAGCACATTTAGGGCAGGGTGTGGAGCTTGGGATTCTGTGCTAGAATATGGTCCAAATTAACTCCTTGAGGAAGAGGAAGATGGCAACTCTCTGATATTGAAAGAAGAAAACAAGGGCATATTTCCTACCTGGATTTCCCCTGGAACTGGCCTCCCCACGTTTGTTTACAATCTCACAGTACTTTGCAATGGATTGGGCCTCAGTCCTGTTAATTGGTGGCAAAGATCTCTACTTAGCAGATGCTAAACAGAAGCAGAGCAAAACTAAAGAGTGGTTTAAGGTCACCTAGAGTCGCTGCTCAAATTTAGGAAGGAAACTCAGATTTCGTCCAGGTCCCACCCCCAGCTCCAGCGCTCCAGCCTCCCAGTACACTGTGAAGATCCCAAGAGGGGCACCGAGCCCGGGAGAGGAGGTCCTGTTAGCCCTCGCTCTCACTTCTGTACCCAGCGCTCTCACACCAATTCCAGCAGCAAGGCCAATTACCAGACCAAACACCAGACTCAAGGGAACCAGACCACTTTCAAATATCGGTAGCATTACTTTTCCCCGAGGAGAAAGGGACACATGAGGAGACAGAAGATCGTGCTTTAAACAGAAGAAGAAAAAGATATCATTGGATGTGCGCTCAGCCAAAAAAGCAAACGCCAGGAATAACTGAGCATTGTTTGAAGCCAAGTCTGTGCAGAAGGGACCCAGGTGGAGGAGGAGGCAGGAGGTAAGGTGGTCTGAGGACGCAGAGCAAATGCCCCACGGGGAGGGGCAGGAGCAGAAGGACGTATTTTAGGCAACCTTAAAAGCCTAGATTTAGCATCCTGCAGGAAATGAAAAGCAGGTGGGTTGGTTTGGAACTTGTTTACACTTTACTGGCCTCCAATGAGGCTCCCAGGACAGAGTTAGAACTGGAGAGAAGGGATATTTTAGGCAAATATTGACAGGTGTCCGTTCTGAGAGAGTGGGGCCTCTCACTCTGGATCATTGCCCCGCACGACCCAGGAGAAACCAAAGGAGGCCAAAGATTCCTCACTCCCCCAGTCTTGCACAGGTCTGGCTGGAATAGATATCAATTTGATTTAACTACTGATCTGCTTGCACCAACTTAAGGAACTAAGTGTTAACACACCTTCTCTCTTGCCTTCACATCACACCCCATGGGGCAGAGAAGCAGAAACAGAAGCCTAGACGTGGGGAGGACACAGAATGGTTAACACCAGAGGTCCTGAGGTTTGTAGAAGTCACGTTAGAACACAGATTCCTGGCTCCCACACCCAGAGTTTCTATTCAGTAGAGCTGGGAGGGGCCCAATGGCCACACATGGGAATTACCTGGCCATTAAAATATACTGGGCCCTATCTCCTAAGATTCTGACATTAACAGTACGGGGTGTGACCTGGATATTGTTTAAAGCTCTCCAGATATTTCTAAGGCATGATCAAGGTCGAGAATCATTGATCTTCTCTCTTGCCTGCCATTAGTATTACAGCCCCAGCTTCATTTCAATTTACCTTCATAACGTGGCCTCGGGCAGTTAGGGCCATAGGAGACCATGGGATCCAAATTAGGCTTAAGCCTAGATTAGAGGGAAAGGGCTAAAAAAAATATTGCTCTCTGAGACACAGACTATCAAAAATTTATGTAAATGCAGGCAATTACCCTTTTATGTAATGTGTCCAGGAAATAGGACTCCTAAAAAATGTTTCATAAGTAAGTTGCTGCTAAGAGGCAGCAAAAGTAATCATCTTTAATGCTTATCGAGCACTTATTTTGTGTGATGTACTCTTCCTAATGCTTTCTTTTCAAACCCACTTAATTCCCACAGTAACTGGATGCCCTGGGTACTATCAGCATCCCCCATTTCATAAATGAGGAACTAAGGCAACAGAGGAGCAGTCATCTGTCCCAGATCGCCCAATTAACAGGTGGCAGAGCTGGCTCTAAAACTTTGCAGGGGGGGAGGTGAGGAGAGGCATCTGCATTACTTACAGAAACTACTCAAAATACAGATGACCAGGGCCCATCACAGACCAGTAGGGATTGGGATCTCTTGAGGTGGATCTTTATCAAAATTATTTTTAGCAAACTCCCTGGAGAGTCAATTGTTGACCAAGGTGATGAGACCAGTGTTGGGGTGTCAAATGAAGGCTTTGGAATTTAAATAATCCTAAATTTCATTCTGTTTCCACCACTTATAACTGGGATCTTGGAGTAAGTTACCTATCCTCTCACTGAGCTCCCATTTCTTCACCTGGAAAGGAGAATGGTAGTAATTTGGGGAATTATTCTGAGGATAACATGGGTCTAAAGCACTTAGCATGGTGACAGGCCCATGCCAGTAGAGCAGAAGAATGTTTTGAGACATTGAGTCTTCCCTGCTACCATCAACATCACACACTTCACTTCCCTCTCACACCCTACAGTCCAAGACATGCCCTGCCCCAGGGAAAAGTGGGGTGGATACAGCTGGAATGCCAAACAAAAAAGTTGGTTGCTCAGGTTTTGAGATCCGTATGAGAACACAAGACGTAGTCTTGGGAGAAAAGTACTTCTGAGCAAGCAGCAATGATTTGGCCCTAACCAGTAGACAAATAACTGGTCCAAAAGAACTCCTTTCCCATTCTCCACCCAAGGTAACCTTCTCTTGAGGATTATAGTAGTGTTACACGGACTGTAGGGATAGATGGTTTCCTAGAGAGGCCCTAGTCCCATCATTTTCCCGAGGTGGATCCCCTCAGAAGAGACAGGACTGTGGTTGGGGTAGGACACACCAGATCAACTTTGAGGAAACTGAGAGTGGTGGAGGTTTGCATCTACTTCCTATCTAGGGAGGGCAGCTCTGCAGCTGTGCTTATGCCACAGTGAGATAGAGTCAACAGAGAAGAGATGGTTGTACAGTAGGAGAAATGAACAAAGTGACAGCCTTGTTTCCTGTGGCCCCAAAGAGGTTTGGGAAAATAACTGGACCATCCTCAAAACCTGAAAAGGGCTCAGAAGTGAGTTAGCTGAGAGTGACAACCAGCAGCCCAAAGGAGTCCCAAGTCCCTGATTTTTGCCCCAATCACAACCCTCGACTTTACCAACCATTGGACACTGGGATCCGCAGCCTTCAGTTTACCTTATGGAAAAGGGAGTTGATTGATCCCTGTAGGGCCACTTCATTTGTGCCTAGGGAAAATTAAAGCAGGAAGAGACCACAGAAGTAGAGGAGCAGATTTAGTTTATGATTTAGTGAGCAGGGAAAGGTCTTGGGGCACCTGGTTGGCTCCCTAGGTAGAGTATGCAACTCTTGTGTTCAAGCCCCACCATACTGGGCATAGAGCCTACTAAAAAAAGAAATGAAGAGATGTTGCCCTTTTTTCAAGGCAGCTCTCCTCCACACTAACATATCACAGGGCATCAGTACCTCATACTTAACTGTGAGGTTTCTGTGCAGAGACCAACAATATAGATTCTTTATCCCCAGACCAGTTGAAGCTAAGTTCATGCTACTTGACTCAAGATATCATCAAGCTCTTCCATTCTAGACCTAAAGTGCTATTTCTGCTAAGGAACTCTGGAAGTGTGATTTAGGTCATTCCTCTTGAATTCTGGTTTAATTCATTGCTGGCATTTCTGAAGTAGTTTAGGGTGAATATCTGAAATAAATGAGTCATCTTGGTCCCTCTATTTTTTCTGTTTCCCATTATTTTCTAACTTAAACATTTCAGGACTAAGGATTAATATATCCTCAGTGCTGGCAACAGGCAAGTCATTCTGTAAACTATACTGGGAAATTAATGGACTTCCATTTGGGGAGAAGTAAACAAAAGTAGATAATATATATGCCTGTTTATCTATAGACACACAGTATTGGGAGCCTGAAGAATGGTTGAATAATTCTAAGCCAGGCTTGTCATTAGGTTAAAAAAAACACAACCAGCCAACACCAATTCGGTTTTTTTCATGCTGTCAGCTAGAAGCTGAGAGAAGTAAAATGTTAAATTGAACCTAAAGGAGACTTGAAGTATTTTGAGGGATGTTTTAAGAAATTAAGAAGATGCTACATTTGCTCTCATGTTCTCCAGCAAATCCACTCTACTTGCATATCAGTGAAGGCTGCTCTCAGATTCTGGGCTCCCAGAGGAAATTGGGAGGATTCCCTGCACCCATTGTGACTATGATCTTGTGGTTTAACAGGTATGCTTAGAAGATCTCTTCAGATTAACCCCCTGGATGGTTTGGGGGACAGAGAGAGCTAGGGGTAGCTAGAGGCAGCCAGAGGCTTTGCAGGCTCCTTCCATGGTGGGCACTTGACAGCAGGCAGGACCAACTGTGTTATCCACCACAGTGTTTGTTCTTCCTCGATCCAAAGTGCAAACATTTCTCCTTAGCTTATTGCACAAGAACATTATAAGAAGCATCTGATCCACTTCTGTATAAATGTAGTTCTCATATCATATGTGGTATTTTGATTACTAACATTAGTATAGCACCCTACAGTTTGTAAAATTCTCTCTCAGACACATGATCTTATTTGATCCAGTTATACACAAGCCTCATCAAAGAGAGTAACTAGGGTAGCCTGGGTGGCTCAGCAGTTTAGCACCGCTTTCAGCCCGGGGCGTGATCCTAGAGACCCGGGATCAAGTCCCACATCGGGCTCCCTCCATGGAGCTTGCTTCTCCCTCTGCCTGTGTCTCTCCCTCTCTCTCTCTCCCTCTCTTTCTTTCTCTCTGTCTGTCTCTTATGAATAAATAAATATTTTAAAAAATTAAAAAAAAAACAACACAAAAAGAGCAACTATCATGAGCCATCAGGAAACAGTGGATGTACTGAAGTTCTCCAGAACTTGCTGTCAGGGAAACCCATCAGTACTATTTTATGAAGAATATCAGTTTATCTGATAACTGAAAAAAATTACAAGACAGTTTATACAGTATGAACCCATTAATGCAAAAAAACTATGAGTATAGCTATATATGTATAGAGATGGCTTTATTTGTATACTATACTCACATAAATATATAGATATATGTATATGTACATACATTCAAATGTTTGTGTATAATTTTATAATGAGCATTATTTTTATGTTATTTGTTACATATTTATAATATTCATATTACATTTTATAATTAAGCATTACAATAAAGTTTATTTCAGAAAAAAGCTTATTGTAGTTATCACGTTGCAATGTACACAAATGTCAAATCATTATGTTATATACCTGAAACTAATATAATATTGTATGTCACTTATACCTCAATCATAGATAGGTATGTAAGTCAATAGAATAATAGATTGATAAATAATCTGGGGTGAAAAAAGAAAGAAAAGAGATAGCAAATTACAGTTGGCATTTCTTTTCCTCACCCTCACTCAAGGGAAGAAAGGTGATTATTATGTTGTAAAGGCCTACATTGTGCTGTATTTGGAAGACAGGCCTTAGAAGAGAGAAGGACTCTGACAGGAAGGCAAGGACCACAATCCAGTAGTTTTGTCTCACTGGCCTTATACAAACCAGATGCTTGCCAAGGGTTAGAGCTTGAGAGCTGTGATGAGAGCTGTGTTGTCAAAGAAAGGTATCTTCTGTCCCTGAAAGTAACTCAAACTCATCCACAGGTGGTCCAGTCCACTAGTGAGTCAGAGGATCAAAAGTATCAGACTTTACATATGTTTTCTCTGGCCAGCTTCGCAGATAGCCCCGGGCTTACAAATCTTAGCTTGAAAACAGAAATTGATGGCAACCTCTGTGTCAGCTTCAAAGGAGGTGATGCAGTGTAGCTGAAGAATAGAGCATTCGAGTCAGGCATTTTTGCGTTTGAACATCTGCATTACTGCTTACTTACATGTGTCCACAGGCATGATCTTAAGCTCTCTGAGCTCCATTTCTCTGGTAAATGCGACCAATAATACCTGTATCAGAGGATTATTTCATGGACACACCTCAAGTTTCGCTCTATAGAAATGATGCTGAATTGCTGGTTGTCAGAGCTAGGATGCACACAGGGTGACCAATCAGACTTTGCCAGTATCCCACATTCACTGCATCAGATTGAATTTCTGTCACTTTGTGTACGTTATAGGGTCACTCCTGTGGCATCTGCAAGTATGAATAAATTGAGTGTTTTCTTTAATAGGAAATAGCGCTGTTCGTCAATTCTTCTACAAACAAATGAATATGCTAGAGGTTGAGATTCTGCAAATAAACCCCACATTTCTCTAAAATGAAGGATGCTCTGAGAGTCCACTAGATGTAGGAAAAAGACTCCCACAATTGGCTCCCTTTGCTGTTCTAATAAAATCTTCATTAGTCCTCCCCACTCCCATCCCAACCTGTACACTTCCACAGACCAAGAATAACATACCTAGTGAAGTGGACCCTGAAAAACATGACTGTCTTCCTAACCATCTGGGAAATTACTTAGAAAAAGGAGATTTTGGGGTGCAAGGAGATTCAATTTGCAAACGTTGTATAGTCCCTTTGGCCACGAATTTCCTCAGCAATAAAAGAAAGAATTAAAGATCATTAAACTCTGTTATAGTTTTGACATGCGGGCAGCCCAGTAGCTCAGCAGTTTAGTGCCGCCTTCAACCCAGGGTGTGATCCTGGAGACGGGGGATCGAGTCCCACATCGGGCTCCCTGCATGGAGCCTGCTTCTCCCTCTGCCTGTGTCTCTCCCTCTCTCTCTGTGTGTCTCTCATGAATAAATAAATAAAATCTTTTTTAAAAAAAGTTTTGACATTCTATGTCTTGAATCCTCTTCCTTGAGTGTTCCATCATGTATTCCCATTGTTCCACCTGCATTTGTGCAATAGCACCTCTTACCTGGGGTGTCTAGTCTTGTTTCTCCAAAACCATGCTACATGTAGGCTGCAAAATGATCTTTCCAAAATGACATCTACCTCTGGTGTTTTGGTGACTCTCCATTACCTCCAAGATAAATTCCAAATTCTCAGCACAACCCTCAAGGACTCATCTACCTTCCCAGCATCATCTCCTATCACATCACCTCTCATGCAACTCTGAGCAAACAGAACTTAGAGTTTCTCTCTTGCCTCCGTGCTTTGCATATACTGTTCTCTTTGAACGGAATGTTCCTCTCCATGAACACCCAACATTTCCTAAGCTAACTATTCCTTCAAAGTTAGCTCAAGTACCACGTTCTCCAAAAGGCAATTAGATACCTCTCTTCTGCACCCCAGTCAGACCACATGAAATAACTCTGTCATAGTACTTATCACACAGCATGAGTTTGTGTTTTCTAAAAAAAAAAAAAAAGGCTACCTTTCTGCTCTGGTGAAGGACTCAGTACTAGCAGCATTACTGGTATAGGTAAAACTCAAGGGAGGGGCAGGTATGCAGGTCCCTGTTCTCCCTGGTTCTGGCAGAGAGGCAGGGTCAGGCTGGGGTGCAGTTGGACATGTCGTAGGGCAGTGCTCCTGAGGAGAAATTCCTTGTTGCTCTTCCTTTTTATAGGTCAGCTTGAGAGGAGCTTTGCTGGCTGGCAGGCAAGGAGGGAAGTATTTCGGGGTTCAGATACTGAGCAGTATGAGTTTAGGGTCCCACTACTTAGGGAAATGCTTGAAATGTCCAGCTAGAGGCCTGACATCTCCTAGTCCCATAGGAAATTGAGGTTTGGTACAGCCAGCCCCTCCTGTTGGAGCAAGAGGGAGCTAGCCCATTGCCAGGCAGCCTCAGAGAAAGCCCCTGAGGCCATTCATTGGTCAATCCTACTCATCACTGCATACTTCCTACTCATATTCCTCCAAACCGAGCTAAGTAGCTAATACATTAAAGGTACTCACTAGGGGCCCCTGGGTGGCTCAGTTATTAAACAACTGACTCTTGATTTCAGCTCAGGTCATGAGATCAAGCCCTGAGGTGGGTTCCAAGCTGAGTATGGAGACTGCTTAAAACTCTCTCTTTCCCTCTGCCACTCCCTGTCCTCATCTTCAGTGTGTGTGCACTCTTTCTAAAAAAAAAAAAAAAGTATTCAATAAACAACTATAGCTACCACTTACTAAGTACCTATTGTATGCAGGTAACTTGACATTTTATTACTAGTTCTCACAATGACTGTGCAAGATAGGTGTTATTAGCTCCACTTTATAGATGGGGAAATGGAAGCTAGAGAAGGCTAAGTGACTTACCTAAGATCATACAGCTAGTGCAAGGTGGAGTTGGAATCTGAACCCACATTTCTATGATTCCAAAACCAGTGCTCTGGTCCCCAAGTTGTGTAGCCTTCCTGTATGAAGCACATAGACATTCCCCTCACCTCTCTTTCTTTCCCTATCTCTGATTCTGTCCCTATCTCTCTGTCTCCATCTCTCTCTTGTCTATGGGTAGGCACTCCTCACTTCTTTTCCTGAAGCTCAGGCCTGGAGTGCCCTCCTACTGGATGTGCTTTTTTCCAGTGGGGCCTCCTGACTCATCTGCACTCTTACAGGCTGGCCTGGAGCCGTTTTCTTTATCTACTCCTGGTCTAATCTGATCTCTATTTTCTGAACCCAGTATGTACCTGAAAAGCAGTGTTTATCTGCTGTTTGTAAAAGCTCCAAGTAAGATGAAAGGTAAATTAGGAGCAGGAACAATGTGGAAGCTAAGAGACAGGAGCCAAACTTGGTTCCTTGGCAAGGCTGTTGGAGACAGAATGTGACCCAAGGTCAGTCAAGCCTGGGCTCTGAAGCAGGAAAGGCCTCTGGCCTTCTCACTCAGCAAGATGTCCAGGGAACAACCCAGAACGTGATCACTCTGGCAGAGCCAGCTTCTGTATTCCCCCAGGGACTTGTAAACCCTAACAATCACTATCTCCCTCCCCCTCCTCCTCATGAAAAGCATTTATTAAATAGCCTAATTATTAAACAAAGCAGGTGGAAAAGAAAGGTGGGAAATTGGAAGGTTAAACTGAGCTTTTTAAAAAGCCAGAAAAATGACTCAGTGTGTGTAACACCTCATTTAGAGAATAAAGTGGATGTTCTAGATCTAGCCAGGTGCATTGTTGAACCTGTAGCAGAGAGATACGGAAACAGACCATTTTTTTCCTCTCTCAGTCATAAACACTGTGAGCTCAGAGCTGAACTGGCAAGCTTCTAGAATAAATTCAGGGGATTTACTTTCCCAAGAAGGGCAGAAAGCTGACAGAATCACAGGAAAGAAAAAAATATAGTGTCTGTTCCAGTCACTGTTTGGAATATGGAAAGACATTTTATTATCAAATTAACTAGACTGTAAGCTCCTTGAGGTAAGAAGTTGTGCTCTATTTATTTTTGAGTTTTAAGATGGGGTCCAGTGCCTGGCGTATAGTGGGTGCTCAATAAACATTTGCTAGAAGAAAATTCCAGGCAGGAGCTGAGTCTCCTACCACTTTGTACTCCCCTCGGTGCCCAGCTCTAGGGAATGAGTGATGGGGACATTAACGCAGTCTTAGATCCACCTTTGAAGGAAAGCATAGATGCCTTTGCAAGTGGTGCTATAATTTCCCTAATTATCCAAGAAGTCTGTGGTCAGTTCCTAATATCATCTTGATTTTACCTCCTTAGTAGACGAAACTCTTGCTAAACGAATCTGGCTGCTAAAAGGAGACCGTTCTGGTGGTCTCCTTCATCCTCCTGACAAGTCAAACAGTCCTGAACATCTAGAGCCATCAGAGCATTTCTTCTGGTCTTGTCTGAGTACAGGTCAGGCTCCTGGGATTCCTGTGAAAACTGGTTTAGTTTGCCTCCAGCTTTTCTGGTTTCCTCCCTTCTAATCTCTCCTCTTCCTCACTCTTTCTTTGGCTTGCCTTAGCTGACTTTTGACTCTTTTTCCTTCAGCAGCTCCACCTTCCACCAATCCAGCTGATCTTCTCTCCCTCAGCTTAGCACATCTGCAGAGGGTCACATCTGGATCATATGAATTGCCAGGAAAGGACACAGAGTGTGCAGGGAAACTGAGGCAGAAGCAGGGAGAGGCAAGAGCTTTTCTCCCGAGGGTCCCTGGTGGGGACAAGTCGGGCATTCTTTTCCTCTCATCTATAGAGACAGATGCAGGTCATTCATTTGGGAGGCAAGGTGCATCCAGATATAATAGCTCCCTTCACAAACACATAAAACCTCCTTATTTCCTAGCAGAAAGACAGAAACTCCAAAAGATTGGGAGACCACCCCCTCCTGGCTCAGCAAGATACCCCTCCCCCAGGTTCCCCTCATGGGACCCGGACCTCTATCCTGGCATTTATCATTTATCATACTGTGATAGTTATTTGCTTATATATCATTTTCTACTCAACGTTCTCTGTGCTCCCTGAGGGAAGAAACTATGTCTTTCATCTTTGCAATTTTCAAGGATAAAGCCCTCAATAAATGCCTTGCTGAATTAACTTGCCCAAGGTCACCCAGCTAATAGGAGGCTGAGCTGGAGGCTGAGCTGTGAGCAGAACCAAATCCATATCCTTGCTGTCCCTTCAAATCCCATATCCTTGCTGTCCTAACACAAGTGGACAGCAGATCTGTAAAGAAGCCAATCAAGTTTATGAACTATACTGAGAGATTTTTCTTTTCAAGTTTTATTTTCCTTTGGTTGGGAACTCTAGCCAGATACTCAGAGCTGAGCCAGGGTAACATCTATGTCCTTGCTCCTGAAATAGCTGAATTCATCACCTCTTCAGAGGGGAAAGCTTTTTATTTATTCATGAGAGACACAGAGGGAGGCAGAGACACAGGCAGAGGGAGAACAGGATGTGGGACTCGATCCCGATCCCGGGTCTCCAAGATCACAACCTGGGCTGAAGGCAAGAGTTTTGTCTACTAAGGAGGCGCTAAACCGCTGAGCCACCCAGGCTGCCCAGAGGGGGATGCTTTGTCAGGAAAGGGAAGGCTGCAAATCTCCATGTATGGCTTTCAAGCTTGCTCCTACCCTCCTGCCAGGTAAGAACAAATACTTTGAAGTAATTTGAGGATGACCTGGAAGAAGTGTCAAAGGCTTTGATCTGTGATTCTTAAAACATTGGAGAGTTTTCTGATCTTGTTGGTTCTGAAAAACTAGGCCAAAAATCTCATGAGAAAAGATTTGTTTCCTCTCTCACCTGGTCACATGTGTTGATCACGGAGGGCCTTTTTGGTCACCCGCAAGCGAGATGCCAGGACCTCACCTGGATGAAATGAAGGAGGCCACTGTGAAGAAAGAGGTACCTAGGCCTGCATTGCTCCCGAGGGTGGAAGAGATTGCCTAGTTCTCCACGTACATTCTTCTTTTCCATAGAGTTGGTATCTCAGGTTTGAGGGAAAAGAGATAGCCTTTTTTTTTTTTTTTTTTTTTTTTGCAGAAAAATGTTTTTCTAACTCCAAAGGCATAACTATATAGTCCAAGAGTAATGTACCTGGGAAACACAGTTAAAATTCTCAGGTGGGTGAAAGAGCCGCCACCCTGGGCATTTGTCAGTAAACACTTCACTTCTGTTTCGGAAGCATATGAAAAAATAACAATTTATTATGTATTAGTGCTTTTAAATTTGTAAAGTGTCCTGAAGCTCTGTGTTTTCCCCCCTTTTAAAAGAAGCACCTATAGAAACCCCTCAAAAGCATAAATATTTTTAAAAAAAGCATAAATATTTAGCTTCAGAAGCTTTGGAAATGGTATGGATGTTTCAAGAATAAAATAACCAATTTTCCTCCAATGTCAAGAATTTATTAAAAAAAAAAAAGAATTTATGAGAGGTGATACTTAAATCAATGAGTTTAGCACATCACTTGGCAAAGTATTTATTGGCCACTTTAGCCAGTATCTAATATGGAGCCTGCTACACAGAAGGCATTTGACAAAAAAAAATGTGTTGAGTGACTGAATTAAGATGTATTGTTCGGTCCTACCTATATATTATTAAGTTTCTTTTTGTTTTTTAAGAGATTTTATTTATTTACTCATAAGAGACACAGAGAGAGAGGCAGAGCATAGGTAGAGGGAGAACGGGCTCCCTGCAGGGAGCCTGATGTGGGACTCGATTCCAGGACCCCAGGATCATGCCCTGAGCCAAAGGCAGACACTCAACCCCTGGGCCACCCAGGATCCCCCTATTTTTCAGTTTCTTCAGCTTTATTCCTGTTTTCTCATGAATGAATTTCCTGAATTTTTTTCTCCTCGTTTAATTTTATTTTTTCCTTTAATTTAAAAAGTACTCTATAGGCTTGTTGTAAAACAGACAAACAAAAAGCAAAAACATATAAAATTAAAATTAAAATCCATACTTTACTATGTTCTCTTCAGCGGTAACTATGTGGACCATGTGGTATGTATTTTTATTACAAAGGTAGGAGCATACAATATATATTTATTTGCTCTCCGGTTTGTCTTATTCTTTTGAATGGCCTCTTTGTATTTGTCAGCATATGTAACAGACACTGTTGATGCTTTACTCATATCCCCTCAGAAACCCCCATCATTTCCACGTAGAACAGCATGACTTCTCAAGTCCAGGGTTTTCCATTCTTCTTGGATATATAGCTCCTTCCAGCCACTGAAACCAATCTGCCCTTGGACAGTTGGTTGCAAGTACTTGGGAATTAATGCCTCTGTGAGAAACAGGCTTTAACAATGCCTAAAAGTTGTAGGAGTATAAATACCCCAGTTCCTTGGCCCCTCGGCTCAGATATTTCTGAGGCGTGTGCTTTACACTGTTTGTTTGGTTTCCCTGAAAGATTTAACTCTAGCCACTCCCCCAGGACAGCTAGCTTAATAACAAAGCCTTTACTGGCTCTGTAGGTTCCCTTCATCACTTCCCCAATTCTCTACTTACACTTCCCAAACATCTTGTGCTCCAATCCTAGTCACAAGATCTGCTTCCAAAAGAACTTAAAGACGCATGAATATGCTTCGTTTATTTAATCATTTTCTTATTAACAACCTTTTTTTTTATTTTCAATACAAATAACACTGCAATAGAATTTTTATCCATGTGGATTAAGCATGTGCCCATAGTCCTGAATTGTAATTGCTACATTCAAGGGAACCACACATTCAGTATTTAAGATACTGCTAAACTGGACTCCCAACTAGCTTTATTAATAATATCCTTACCAACAGTTTGTTGATATGCACCTTATCCCCACCTCTTGCCAAACTAGATGCTATAAGCATTTGAATTTTTTTCTGATTAGTTAGATAAAAATAGATGTATCATATTTTAATTTGTGTTTTTTTAGGTTAATTAGGATCAACATCGCAGCATTTCAGGTAGTTATCAGTTGATAGGAGAAAACACACGCAACACACACACACCTAATGTAAGATAAAGTAAGGTCTGGATTTCATTAGCCAATGATGCAAAATATCAGGGTGGTGTGGCCACACAGAGCAAAGACAGATATCTCAGCACAGCTTTCCCCAGCCCCTAGGTAGTGAAGTGGGGCACACTATGCCTACCAAGGCAGTCAAGTCAGATGTGGAAAAATTCAGGTCTTATTATGCCTTCACCTTACTCTACTCAGGGTTCTTGTCATCCTTATACACACAAGCCATATTTCTGTCTAAAGGAAGGTCTATCAATCATGGGCTTTCTTGGTTTTTGAAATAAACTTAACAAGGCCAGGTCTACCTGAACCAAAGCTCTGCCTACACCTTTCCAGCTTTCTAGAAAGCCCATTTTCCTGAGACCATCCCTGGCCTATGATTTAATACTCTTGTCTGAATGGTTCTGAAACTGAGTGTGGTCTGAAAACCACAATTAAAAACCATCTGCTCATGTGCTCAGTGATGTTTTGTATTCCTAATGTAATTGACCAGTTCAGTTTCTATCTTTTGTCTGCTTTTCTATTGACTTACTTGTATTTTTGTGTATTTATTTATTGAAATTTTTTATATATTGTGGGTATCAACCCTTTGCTTGCTACCTACGTTACAAACATTTTCTCTTAATCTGTTGTTTTTCATTTGCCTTTGTTTAGAATGTTTTTAAATTTCAATACTTATTAGACAATGATATTAAGGAATTGTTAACCATTTTTTACATGTGAAAAGCTTTGTGATTATGTTTTTCTTTTTTTTCTTAAGATTTTATTTACTTATTTGACAGAGACAGAGCACAAGCAGGGGGAGCGGCAGGCAAACAGAGGGAGAAGGGGGCTCCCCGCTGAGCAGAGAGCCCAATGAGGGGCTCAATCCCTGACCCTGAAATCATGACCCCAGCAGAAGGCAGATGCTTAACTGACTGAGCCACCCAGGTGCCGCGTGATTATGTTTTAAAGGGCCCTTTTCTTGGAGACGTGCATCCTGATATACAGAAGAAAAAACCCAATGCCTGAGATGTGCTTCAAAAAAACAAAGACAGGAGGGGGCAAGTGGGTTGTGGGTAATTGATAGTCAGAGCTGTGTACTGGGCACACAGGGTTCATTGTACTATTCTGTGGACTGCTACCACACATTCAAAATTCTTTTTAATTCAAAATCATAGAAAGGGACCTGGTAAGGTCTGATTTCCTACTCCCACTGTCAACACAGTCCCAGATTTCTCCCCCTGGACCAACCCCACAATGTGAGGAACCTTACATCTGAATCATCCCTGCTTCCCACAAAAACTGCGGCAGGAGAGGTTCCAGGAGAGACAAATGCTTTAGTGACGGTCCCAATGGCAGCTTCACACTCCTCAATGGCTCAGTGACTTGCGACTTTCGTGCAGGTGGTGAAGGACGATCTGGATGCTGGAAAGCGTGCTCAAGTGCCAGATCCAGCAGGGCTTGTGCTTGGATTTGATGTTGTTCGGCTGATACTCGTTTCCATGCACTTTTCTCCAGTTCTGTTGTGTGGTGGGGAGTCCCGAGGTGTGGGGAGCCCCAGCTAGACCTGGAGCTGGAGCCACCTGACAGGCCCAACTGGAGACCTCAGGATCTGACCAAGTGTTTACAGTGGTTTTTTATTTTATTCAGTCAGTCATATCTGTAGATATTTCCACTTATAATTTAGGGTTCTGTGTCTTGCTTAGAAATGTTATTTGTTCCAACCTTCATCATGAAAATATTCTCCAATCTTTTCTTCTAGCATATTTATTGTGGTTTTTTTTTTTTTTTGCGTTTTTGTTGTTGTTACTGTTGGTTTTGTTCATTTCCTTATGTCTAGATCCTTAATCCATCCAGAATTCATTTTCATGGATGATGTGAAGAATACATCTACGTAGAGAATTTTATCATGTTTGGCTGCTACTACAAGTGAGATATTTTCCCCAGTGCATTTTCCGAGTTGTTAATGCTGGCCTATAGACTACATGCTTACTCTGAAGATTGAATTTCATCATCTCTCACTGTCTCATCTCAATAAGGACTAGATGTTTGTGTTGAAGGAAGATCCTCTCAGACTGCTCAGCATGCCAGCTATGTAGCTATTAAGGTGATTCTCTTGGCTTTTGTTTCCTCATCTGTTAAATGGGAAACTTGGACCAAATGCTCTTTGCTGTCCCTTTCTGCATTAATAATGCTAAGGTTTTAAGTAACTTTTTCTTTCTGGCCAAAGAGTAGTTCCACTTGAAAAGGGAGAAAATGGAACCCTGTAGCTCTGTTTGCTAAAAGGCACCGAGCCTCTTCACATTTGAAAATGATACCAAGGGTGATGAAGATTAGCATCTCCCACTCTTGGATTCAATACTTTGGCTATATTTAGCTAGATCTAGCACCTGTGGGAATGGGACACTTGCAGTACAGAGCTAAGAGCAGGGTAAGGCAGCCATTCTGCATTTATTTGCTGACTTTCTGTGAAATACTTTGCTTCTTTCCAAAGAAGGGACAAGGGGGATGCAGCAATGATCTCCTGCCCTTTTTTTTAAGAATGTATTATTATTTATTTAGAGAAAGAGGCAGAGACATAGGCAGAGGGAGAAGCAGGCTCCCTGTAGGGAGCCCAATGTGGGACTTGATCCCAGGACCCAGGGATCACGCCCTGAGCCAAAGATAGACGTTCAACCACTGAGCCACCAAGGTGCCCCTATCTCTCTGCTTCTAAGAAACTCTTTTTCTAGTGACCTGGCATTATAGAGCTGGCTAAGCCTGATCTGGAGGCAACCCGTCCATGACCAGGGGGTTCTGTATGGAAGTATGGGAACCCATATACCTGGTGCTGTCTCCCAAGTGGTTTCAACTGTAAATTCATGGGAAAGTTTGATGTTTAGCTACGAGAAACACAAATATTCATTGGGTGTCAGATGACCTATAATTTCTACCAAACTTCTAGGTCAGCCTTGATTTGTGTTATATTTCTATCATTTACTTTAAAATCTCAGCATAGGGATCCCTGGGTGGCGCAGCGGTTTGGCGCCTGCCTTTGGCCCAGGGCGCGATCCTGGAGACCCGGGATCGAATCCCACGTCGGGCTCCCGGTGCGTGGAGCCTGCTTCTCCCTCTGCCTGTGTCTCTGCCTCTCTCTCTCTCTCACTGTGTGCCTATCGTAAATAAATAAAAATTCAAAAAAAAAAATCTCAGCATAGTTAATAAGATATATATGTCATCTACACCGTAGGGATAGTTAATTAACATTTGGAGTCCTCTGAAGGAGATTCACTCTTCAGAGATGAATACCTGTGGAAGACTCTAAACAGAACTCTAAGCAAAAAAGACTCTAGCAAGAGAAGGGTACCACAACAAGTTCAACTATCTTTATCTATGTTAACATCAGAGGGCTTGTTAATTTGTATAGTAAATGTTCGATATTAGTTTTCACTGGCAAAATAAGTTGTGTTCAAGGTGGGTGCATTGGCTGGGAATACTGGGTAAGCACTTGCACCTTTGTCCAAACAGTTCTGTACCTTATGCCCTTCAGGATGGTCCAGACCAAGAATCAGTTTAAGCCACTTACAAATGTTCAGTTACCTGATCCCAACTAGAAGGTTGGTTTAATCCTGCCATGTTCCAGGATCCTTGAGTGGCTCACCAGTTTAGTGCCTGCCTTCAGCCCAGGGCCTGATCCTGGAGTCCCGGGATCAAATCCCTACATCAGGCTCCCTGCATGGAGCCTGCTTCTCCCTCTGCCTGAGTCTCTGCCCCTCTCTCTCTCTCTCTCTGTGTCTCTCATGAATAAATAAAATCTTAAAAAAAAATTCTACCACATTTCAATGGCAGATCTAATAGTTACTGTAATTTGGAAGCAGTGATGAGTGTAAAAAATATTTCAAGATAACAACAACAGTGTAGTGATATGAAATAGCTATGATTTCTATGGGTGACAAAGACACAAGTTCTTCGAGTACTACTACAGTTGATTGCCTACATCATTAGTGAAGAAAATGCTAAACTCAGAAGTTAGTAAAAACTTAAAAATAAGAAAAAGTAAGAAGTTAGTAAAAAGGAAGTAGTAAGAATAAAGTTTCTTTTTAAAATTTATTTATTATTTTTAAAAAATATTTTATTTATTTATTCATGAGAGACATACAGAGAGAGGCAGAGAGAGAGGCAGAGGGAGAAGTAGAGGGAGAAGCAGGCTCCCCATGGGGAGCCCGCGATGAGAGACTCTATCCTGGGACTCCAGGATTGCACCCTGAGCTGAAGGCAGATGCTCAACCACGGAGCCACCCAGGTGTCCCTTAAGTTTCTTTTCATTCAAAAATATAAAGTCTCTGAATTCTATTCACTGACCTCTGAGGGGGCCATAGAGTTAAGATACAAACTCCCATGCCCCGCCTACTAAATGTTTGATTCTAGAGAACCCCTCCAAAGGCCTCATTGCTAATGGTGTCCATCATGAGAATGCCAGTGTCCTGACCAACAGGGTCTCTCCTTGGAGATATCAGAGCAGGCTGTGGCACTAAGCCCCACATAGAATGTCCCTAATTCTGTGTTGCTTGTCCCCATGGTACCCACAAAGGCCTTGCAGGAGCAAGTTCTTCATCTACTATGAGCTGTACAAAAACATAGACAAGCTTCAATGAGGCATTGGCTTGGATGAGAAAGTTGTCCTTTCTCACTAAATCCAGTTTTTTCCTAAAGAAGCGTAACAGAGACCTCTATCAGACTCCAACATAAAAACACTCATTCACTTCACCACTCAGAGCACTTTTCCCTTACAACTACTGTATCTCTACATTTACATAGTAAATGGGCCATTTCATTGGTTTTCCCAGAACTAAGTAACCATCTGTCCTAAAGCTATATCCAAGTCTTACCTCTTGCAGAACCCAAGTCTCACTTAGGGACTCTTGAAAATCTGGGTTTATTGTTGGTTCACCATATGTCTTCTATTCTCTTCACAAAGATTTCAAAAGTCTTCAAGTCAAAACTCAGTCCCACCTCAAGCATCCCAAGCAGTCTTTGAAGCACATAGTCCAGCCCTGTGAGGATGGCACAGAGAGATCTCCTTCCCCTACCTGTATCATTGGTGGCCATCACCCCTATACCACCCGGTGCCCTGATGCTAGTTTCACAGAAGAGGTAGCTGATCAGCAGGAAGGTTCCACTCATGGGGTGCAATCTGGCCAGGGTACTAGAAGAAGATAGGACTGGAGAATGAGAAAGGCAGAAAGCTGGCTTCCTCCACTTCCAGCTCCTTCTCTCTCCCTATTCCCAGGCAAGGAAGGAATCTGGTACTCTAAGGGACCGTGTTCTGGGTAACTTAGAAGGAAAGCAAGTACAGAATCAATCTAAACGCACAGGCTGTCCCTGCCAGCACCTCTTTGTAGGACAGGCTGCCCTAGGCGTGAGGAGCCTGTGGGAGAAAGTTGTGCAGAGGCTGTGAAGGAGGAACTAGGTAGGATCTCCACCTTCCAGTCTCCCGGGGGGGTGCTCACTAGCCACATTGGTGGTACTGGCATCAGGAGGGGTGGGGAAGCAGGCCTGGCCCTCCCTGGGTGCCTCTGCACTCAGCCAGGACAGACTGTGCACAGGCTTGCTACTACCCTGAGCATTCCTACTTCGTCTGGGGGTGGAATTTATTATCACTTTGTCTTGTTACCTAAACATGGCATGAAAAGAGAATAAAGAGGGGAAACCCTTTCCAGGAAAATATCCTTTCTTTCCCAGATTCACAGGCTCCTTACCCTTCACAACATCTGATTTGACACCTCCCAATTTCTCCAGACTTAGGATCTTTCTTCTAAGCAATCCCCTCCAGGGTCCCCCCCCACTCCCCCACCCCCCCCACACCCCCGCCACCGCCCCGCCCCAGAAGTTTTTCCTCCAGAAGTATTACCATGAGGGAAGCATCAAGGTGTTAACTCTCCCACCCCTGCTTACAAAACAACCACAATTAACCTGTACTGAAACAAAGGATTCCATCTATAGAAACTCATTTGTTTCCTTCTTTGCAGCTGGCTGGGCTCCCGGTCCTTCTCAGTCACTTTTTTCTTAAACGTTCCAGGAAATGACTAGTTCATTATAGTTAAAGTGTATGTTACTGGCCATCCCAGCCACCGGTCAACTCCTAGTATTTCCTGCTTTTTGTTCCATTCAAATACCAGAAGAGTGGTTTCACTTAGGCACTCCCTATCTGGGGCTTGAAGAGAACCCAGAGGCTATTTCCAGCCTGGGCCTCCCTTTGAGCTTTGCAAACCCCATCCCACTGCTGCCTCAAACTCCCCACCCTCTACAGTATCAGGAAGCTTAGGGCAAACAGCTCAGGCTCTGTTAAGAGCTGGACATCCCACCACCACCCCACCACCAAAGTATGCATCTTGGAGCTAGGAGCCAGGAGGGCTCTGGCTGCCTACCTTCCTAGCTGTGTGATCTTGGACAAGTCAGTTAAATATTCTGAGCGTCAGAAGAGGGATAATGATAATACCATCTTGGAAGGTTTGCAGAGATTAAACCAAGTGGGTTTTGTAACTGGTGCTTAACAGACTTTAAAAGACTATTCAAATTGCAGCCGCATCATTTCTCAAAATGTAGGGCTAAAGAGGAGCTTCTCAGGGGCACCTGGATGTCTCAGTGGGTTAAACATCTGCCTTCAGCTCAGGTCATGATCTCCAGGTCCTGGGATCAAGTCCCAGGGATTGGCTTCCTGCACAGTGGGGAGTCTGCTACTCCCTCTATCCCTCTCTTGCTTGTGGGCTCTCTCTATCAAATAAATAAATAAAATCTAAAAATAAATAAAAAATAAATAAAAAGGATCTGTTCAGAATTTTTGCCGGGAGTCCAGAATGTCAGCAACTGCTGTGGCACTGAAGGACCCCCACCCTCCCCTCCCCTCCCCCAGAAGGAGCCCCCAGGAGAGAAGACGAAAGCCCTGGAGCAGAAAGGGAAGGCTGTGCTTGACAACACCGAAGGGCTCATCAGGAAATCAGCCTCCCGGTGGTTCCCCTGCCTTCCTCATGGTGGGAGCCCACGGCATGGCCCCAGGCCCCGGAGTGGCAGGAGAGAAAACCACCCAGTTCCAGTGTGACCGAACCCCACGCCCGGGCCCTCCCCCCCATGCCATCCTGCCCGCTGTGCAGCCGGTTTCGCTGGTGAGGTGACCGGCCAGGCTCCCCACAAAGGGTTAACCTGCAGGCTGTCCTCCTGGGCCCTTGCTTACCTGCAGCCCTGACTTCTAGTCACTGGCACGTAATTCTTTGCTTTGACAACTGCGCCTGAGCGTTCTAACCCCTGGCTGGCCCGGTGGAGTCTGTGTGACCATGCTTTGAAAAGTGACTTCAGTGCTCGCGGTGGTAACTGGCGGGCACCACAGACTGTCCACGTGGAGCTGGGACAGACTGAGCCATTGGGACTCCGCAGCCCAGTTCTTTTCCTGTGGCTTCCTGCTGCTGCTGTGGCTGCTGTGCACCCTCGAGGAAGGCACCGGGCCGCAGGGCCCTCCTGGCTGATAGGTATGTGTGGGCTGTGGAGGCGGGGGGTTTTCTCTTAGACATCCTTCTAGAAATAGCCAGGTATTTTCCGATGGCTCCTGGTGGAAAAAGCCCTGCTGCCACAGGGGCTTTGCCTGTGACACTCCTCAGGGTTCAGCGTCTACCGGGTTAACCCGACACAAGCCTTGCGAGGAGTATGTGGACACAAGCAAAGACCACCCAGTGTGGGCACAGGCAAAGAGCAGCAGCGGCTATTTATGCAGAGCCTGCTATGGCAAGGAGCTCAGCCACCATCGCCTGCTCTTGGCAGAGACTCAAAGACAAGTAGGAAAGCAGGAAAGCTCCACAGTGAAAACTAGAGAAGGTTTCAGGTACGCTCCGGCTGGAAGTTGTTGGTGTGGTCGGCAGCCGGAGGTGGCATAACCAGGAGCAGGGCACATGGTGTGATTGGTTCAGAGAGTACATTTGGCTTTCTCTGGTTGGTCCTGAGTTGGAAGCTTAGGCAAAATTTAGGGAAGTGGGTGATTACGGGCTGATTACTACAGAGGTTGTGTTTTACCTTCCTGGGCTGGTTGCTGCAGGGGTTGGGGGTCAGGGTTCAATTTTTACATATGATCTGGCCATTGTTCATTTGCATGGTCAGTCTCTCAAGAATTTGAGAATCCTAGTTAGTCTGGATTGTCTGATATTATTTTGGGGTGACTAAATTGTGGCTCAGTAAATAATGTATGCACAAACAAAAAGAGGCTGGAAACAACTAGAATGCCCAATTTTGCAGAGTAAAGAAAATTATGGAACACCCATGTTGTGCATCAGTTTGGAAAGGTTGTTTCTGCGGAGACTCTAAGGACATTGGAAATGTTTACCAATGTGCAGCAAACCCTGCTTCAGACCTGTGCCATGTCAATCTAGCAGTGGAGCTCAGCCGTTTTCTTAATTTTAACAAAAACTCATTCACCCAAGGCCTTTGAACAGAGCATGGAAGGGTTTACATCCAGTCAAGTGTACCCAAACATGAATATCATTTCTCTGAGTCTCTTGGTCCCCAGGTTTCTTCCATGCTTCTGGCTTTGGTCTCCCAACATGCTCACAAACCTCCTCTTTTTTTCTCTTCTGCCCTCTTTCTTCTCTGCCCCCACCCTTGAGAGGAAACACAGATTCTTCTTATTATCTTCTGCACCCAATTCAACTCTCTCCAGTCCCTCTTTTTGCAAAAGCCACTCTCCCTGAACACATGCAAAAGCTCTATCGAAACCACAGAACTGCCCGTTGCGCTTCATTGGGCCCCCAGATTACATTGGCTCTGAGACCAGGCTCTTCTCATGGGCCCCCGAGTGCTGAGTAAGGGAGGGAGTGGGTGTGGGCAGGTGTTTTTTTCCAGTAATACAGCGTTGTCTGAAGATTAGAGATAGTGTACTGGAAGGTTCCTAGCAAGGGCCCTAGCCCTGGGATGGCCCCTGTTGTATCCAATAGCCCCAAAGGGAGCCTCCTGCAGGTCCTCTGAGTGCTCAGCATTCACACACAGAGGCCAGCTCTGTGGATCACTCCTCTGCTACTGGTTTTGGTACAATTTCACCCATCTATTCTCAAAGGCTAGGGCTTTCAGCCTCTGTGTTTAACCAGTGTTCTCAGTCAGTGTCCTCTCCACTGTTTTTTTTTTTTTTTCCTAATGTTCATCCAAGAGGTTCTTATATTGACATCTCAGCAATAATTTTCTGTTGATAAGTTCTGAAGGCCCCAAGAAAGTTATGCTTTTAACTTTTACTGTCTCATTTTTCTCTCTGCTGGGGCCCAGATATGTCCAGCCTTATCTAGAGAACCAGTGGGGAAGCCTATCAGGAAGCAATGTGTGTGACGGACCAAGAGGCCAATGAGGAAGTTCTCTTTCCAAGGGGACACTGGCAAACCCAAGCTGCCACTAATCATAATGCCTTTGACCTCTGAGGAAAGGAGTGGTTTTGAGCAACAGCTGGTGTATGCCTCCCAGCTTGTTCCCATCCAGCATCCCGTGGGCGTGACCACGTCCTAAGAAGAGAGGGCTGGAATGGCGAAGAGCAGAATCATGCAAAATTTCCTTAAGATATTGGGGGCACACAAGTAGCACTTCGGGGAGAAGCGGAAGTGAACGTAGATAAGGAACACACCTCAATTTGCAGAGCTAGCCGGGACCAGGGTCATAGAAGCAACTCCAGCAGGTGGATTCTCATCCTAGGAAGCAAGAGCCCAGTGAGGTGGCCTAGCACAGAAGCACAAGTCAACTTTAATGGACAACGATGGTGTCTTTGGTGAAAACCTAAAGCATCTGGGAGTGGCAGCAGTGATGGCCTCAGTGCCGTTAACTCACTGTTGACATCACTGGCTTCAAGTAAAAGACAGTACCACTAGCTCAGATACTACCTTCTTCGTAGCACAGTGGACCTTCCTATTGGAGAAGGACTGGGGGTTTTATTTTTATTTATTTTTTATTTATGATAGAGAGAGAGAGAGAGATTGGCAGAGACACAAGCAGGCTCCATGCACCAGGATCCCGATGTGGGATTCGATCCCGGGTCTCCAGGATCGCGCCCTGGGCCAAAGGCAGGCGCCAAACCGCTGCGCTACCCAGGGATCCCGACTGGGGGTTTTAAATGCCTAAGTGCCAGGTTCTCTACTAAGGTGTGGAGGTTTCTCCATTTAAGTCTTTTAACTTCTTAAGAACCATATTTTTTTTTCACTTTTTTTTTTAAATTTTTGTTTTAATTTTTATTTATTTATGATAGTCACAGAGAGAGAAAGAGAGAGAGGCAGAGACATAGGCAGAGGGAGAAGCAGGCTCCATGCACCGGGAGCCCGATGTGGGATTCGATCCCGGGTCTCCAGGATCGCGCCCTGGGCCAAAGGCAGGCGCCAAACCGCTGCGCCACCCAGGGATCCCTATTTTTTTTTTTAATACTACTTAAAGCTATCCATATTTTCCACCCTTTGGAAGCCAGATCCTGGCAGGAAGTCTTGACACTTTCCCAGAGTGAATGCCACTCTCATTCAATTACACTCTGACTCACCAAGTTTCCTTCTGTCTTGACAGTCTATCCAGCTCATGGCCTACCATCCACAAAATACAGTCTGCCTAAAATATTAACGTTTCCCTTTTCTAGAATTTTGTTGCCCTTACAACTAACATTGACACTTAAACACATGGGGCCTTGTTTTGGGGACCTTAGGTTTTTCACTCCAGTGAAGGGGGAGGGACCGTCTTTTAGACCTCCACAGAACCTAATGCAGCACAAGCCCTAAGTAGATGGCCTAGTCATAGTTACTCAATTAACTTTCTAGGCAAGGTGTTTAAGCTCAGGCTTGCCGCATTCATGACCCTTTCTTCCCAGAGCAGGTCTGCGGCTAAAAAAAGATGACTGGAAACACTACTGTGCTCTGTCTGGCCTGGATGAAATAGAGCACTTTTCTACCAAGCTCATTGGGAAGGAAGGTTGATACGTGGGTTGTAGGTTAGAGAACTGGGTGGGGATGAGGGAGTCAGGGAGGTGACACAACATTTATTTCTACTTCCTTATATGCTGCTTAGTAAATATAGTTAAGTTCTTATCATATGTTTGGTGTGTATCTTTCCTCTTAGGTTAGCCATAAAGTTCTCAAAAGACAGGGACCATGTTTTATACTGAGAGTTCTGTATTGCAAGCCAGGCCCAACGATAAGACCATGTATTTATGTAATCATTTAAAATAATTACCCAAGTTTAATTGTTTAATTAAATTACACAACTTAAGGTATTTTCTGATTTATTGCCTCGTTTGTTCTTGGTTATCCTAAATAACTAAGGCTCCAAATACTTGGTTCAGGACTCATTCTCCTACCAAATCCAGAAGGAGGTTTGAAGATGCCCCTTAGGGTTCTTGTGTATTGTTATGTACCCAGCAACCATTTTTCTCACTTGAAATTAATTCGGGGCACAATTCAGTGCCCACTGCTAAGAATGGCCCCTTACAAGTGCTACTAATCTTGGCCAGTGTTGTTTACGAGAGGAGAGGCAGCTTCCTGTTCCCTCAGCCACCGTGGCTAGGCAAATGCAGAGTTGTTTACCCTCTTAAACTCCCCCTAGCACAGGCAGAAAATGATCACTGGCTTAGAACTACTTACCTGGGGCATCACTGAAGCCCCTGGACACCAGAATTTAAGTGTCCATACTAGGCTATGGTTGGTTAGAGCTGGGGTCCCAGGCCCGGAACAAAACCAAATTCCCCAGCTTACCAGGAAGCTGTAAATTCTGCTGAGCGGTGGGGTGGGGGGAAGTTCAGAGGTAATTCAGCCTTCTCAGCCTCAGGAGGGCAGAACCAAACTGGTCTGGGGGGAGGAGGAGGAAGACAGAGACCTGCCCTTACCAGAGCCCTCCCCTTCCTCGAGTTCCTGAGGAAGCTCCGGGCTGCTCTTCCTCTATCTTTCCCAAGTGGTCCTTCCCCTCCTTCTACCTCAGTGGAAGGGCCTTCTTAGGGTGACCAACTACTGCAGTTTGCCTGAGACTGAGGGGGTCCTCAGGCTAGACTTTTAGTTTTTAAACCAGGGAACTCCTGGGCAAACCAAGACTTGTGGGTCCTCCAGGTCTCATCTCTCTCTCCAGGGCCTCCTCAGGGATTTTCCTGACTCCCCGGTGGGTGCCAGCCTTTGGAGCAGAATTCCTCTCTAGGTCCCCACCTCTGGCTTCTCCTGAGCTGCAGCCCAGTCCTTCAATTACCAGTCTGATGATGCTGTCTGCAAGCCTAAGTTGAAGTTCCAGAGGGTCTGGACCGACTGGCTCCCTCACTCTCCACTCCACCAACCCTGCACCACTCAGCTCTCACCGTTGCCATTTTTGTCAACACCAGGCCATTGTCCCAGCTGTTCGGGATTTATCTGTTTACATTCACGGAGTACCTATTTTGTGCCAGATTCCATCCTGGGTTCTGGGAACTCTGCAGTGCCAAAGGTGCTGCTTTCATGGAGCCTATATCCAAGTCCAGGGAGACAGAAAATAAATAGCTATGTAGGCAATAAGCAATGAGGGCTTAGGTACCATGGAGAAAGATTAGCAGGTATAAGGCACACTGCTGATGGAAGCTACCATAACAGACCATTCGGGGGGATTTCAGGGAAGTCTTTTCTTTTCTTTTCTTCTTTTCTTTTCTTTTCTTTTCTTTTCTTCTTTTCTTTTCTTTTCTTTTCTTTTCTTTCTTTTCTTCTTTTCTTTTCTTTTCTTTTCTTTTCTTCTTTTCTTTTCTTTTCTTTAGATGTATTTATTTATGTGAAAGAGAGAGAGCGCATGTGCATGTAGGGGGGTATTGAGGGGCAGAGGGAGAGAATCCTCAAGCAGCTCAAGTAGACTCCCCACTCAGCCTGGAGCCAGACAAGAGGGGGTGCAGGGGCTCCATCTCAGGACCCATGAGACTGTAACCTGAGCCACAACCAAGAGCAGACGCTTAACCAGTTAACTAATTGAGCCACCCAGGCACCCCGGGGAAGCCTTTCTGATGCAATATCATCTGAGTGGAGGCTTAAAGGAAATGAGAAATGAACCAGGGACTATCTAGAGGATGAGTGTGCCAAGCAGAGGGCACAGTAAATTCAAAAGCCAGCGTCGTTGGGCAGACGGGCAAGGGAAAGAGTAGTAAGAGAGAAATCAGGAACAATGCAGAAAGTGGGGGTCAGGTCCTATAGTGCCTTGTAGATGGAAACACTTCATTTTTTATTCCTTTACCCTCTAATTTGTTGCCAGACCATGCCAATCTGACCTCTGCAGGGTCTTTCCTCTCTATTTCTGTGGCTAGCCCCTTGTGAAGATCCTCATTACTTCTCATTTGAATCATTAGATGGGCCTCCTGAGTAGTCTTCCTGCCTCTTGTCTCTCCCTACTCTAATCCTACTCCCCCCTGCTATCATCTTCTCGAAACACAGTTCTGACTGTCGTCATCATAAGATCATTAGCATACATTTATGTAGCTCTGAATAAAAGGAGGGGGACAGACACAGGGGATGTGTTCCCACAACTTCCCGGCACGTCTTTGTCAGAAATAGATAGAACTGTCAAAAATATGTTGTCAAACATGTCAGAGTTCTGTTTTTATGCCACAATGTAAAAATTGCAAATTTTCCATCCAACTAAAAAATAAATAGAAAGATGAATTAGTCAGAACCCCTTTGGTTGCCATGAACAGAAACCGAATGCAAGCTGCCTTTCAAAAGGTAATGCTAGGGGCACCTGGACGGCTTGGTCGGTTCAGCGTCTGCCTTCCACTCAGGTCATGATCACAGGGTCCTGGGGTTGAGCCCGCATCTCGGGCTCCTTGCTCAGCGGGCAGCCTGCTTCTCCCTCTCCCTCTGCCTGATGCTCCCCCTTCTTGTTCTCTCTCTCTAGCTCTCTGTCAAATAAATAAAATCTTTAAAAAAAAATAAAAAGGTAATGTTAGCTCCTATTTTAAAGCTCTAATCTTCAGAAATGGCTAGCTCCACATGCCCAGCAAGGGCAATAAGAAATCTGCGTGTTTCCACCTCTCAGATCTGCTTCTTCTCTCTGTAGTCTTTGTTCTCAGGCAGAGAGACTCTGCCCAGGCAGTGACAAAGATGGCCACCACTGCTTTCAGCTTACACATTCTCAGCTTTGCAACTCCACTGAGAAAAAGGGTATCTCTTTTAGCAAAATTCTCAGTGCTGACTCTCACTGGCCCTCCCTGAGCAAAAGACTTACTCCCCAACCAATCACTATGACTGGTTAGCCAAGCCTGGGTCACATACCTGCCCTGGACCTGAGGTGGGGAAGTATGAGGTGATTTCCTCCTGGACTACATGGAAAGAGAGTAAATGGTGTGTGGCTTCAAAGGCCATTTGGTGCTGAGTGTGGGGGAGGGATGGTGGGAAGGTGAAAACAACATGTGTCTACAACCAAAGCCTTGTTGGTGATCCATGTTGGTGATCCTTGACCCCAAATATCTCTGAGAAGTCAGTAAGTCTCCACCCTCAAAAAATGTTAGTCTTGTTGTGCTCATACTTGATTATTTCAATGATGCTCTTGCTCCATCATCTTAAATAGCTCCCCACTGCCCACCTCCTGCCAGCCTGCTCTCTTCCAGCTCTAGGTCTACTTCACTTGCTTGACAACAGGGCCTGAAAGTGAAAAAGGTCTTTGTCCATGAGCAAGCTTTCAATAAGCTGAAGCTACTGTTATGGACAGCTACGGTCACAGACATAGGCAGGACTACAGCAGACCACTCAAACATCATAGGTAGGTATCTACTGGGATGCTAGCAGGAAAGGAAGAGCCACTTGTGCAGACTGAGGACTATCCCCCACCTCCCTGACATAAAAGGAGAGTCATTAATAAGAGGAGTTTGAAAACAATTGAGAGAGGTCATATTACTCATTCCTGTCCTGTTCTGCATTATACGGGTACATAATATGTGTTATATTTATAAACATATACATAATCTCATTTAGTTCTCACACAATAACTTTATGAAGTAGGCGAGATTATTCTCATTTCGCACGCTCACGTCTCACAGGGGAAAGGTGAAGGATGAAGATGTTGAGCACCTTGACTGCTGCATCCACAGCTAGGATGTGGAGGATGTGGGATTTGAGCCCCATGCTCTCTGACTCATACATCCTGCCGTTTCTGTGAGGGGCAGGGAAAGGGCTCCTCCTGGAAGTCCACCCACAGCTCTCTGTGCCCTGGAAATGCACCAGCGGCCATGCCTGCCTCTCAGGCAAGTAGGTGGCCAGACTTGACCTTGCCTACTTCTTCAAGGGGCAGAAAACGGAGAAGAACCAGGATCAAGAGTCGATAAGGCACACTCAGAAAGGTAGAGGAAGTGGTGGTTGCTCAGGCCTCCTGCCGCCCTCTTACCTGAAAGATCCTTCTAGCAAATAGCTACCACCCACCCTTGAAAACAGCTCCTGTGGTCAAACGGTGTCCAAGTAAAAATAGCTGGGCCCTCTCCCTGCCCTGGCTGCGTGCTGGTCCGGGCAGCACCTGCAGGTGGGGCTCCCTGGGCCTGCCTGCTTCCAACATGTCCTACCCTGCCCTAGGGTCTGTGGCCAGGTGCGTTGTGAACCCAGCAGGCTGCCTCTCACCTCTTGATGGGAGCCCACTTGCAGCCCACCCCATCCCCAACCCCTCCCCCATCCCACCCTGTGTGGCCCCTCAACCCAAAACTTCCAACCTCAGTTGCTGCAGTTCAGAGGCCTCTCCTCTGACCTCCACTCTGACTGACCCCTGGTAGACTCAGGTGATAACATAGCTCAGTCACCAGGGAGGCCTGACCAAACTGCGGAGTCCTTGGGAGGAGCAGGAGGCCCTGAAAGTCAGTCTCAGCAGAGACACCGAGGGAAATATGAGGCCCAGGGGGGCCTGGAGTCTCCTGAGCAGGTGGCCAAGTGAGGCAGCAGATGGTCAAGTGAAGCAGCTGGTGGAGGAGATGCATACAGGTGTGGTGTGTGTTTAAACAGAGTGGACTAGCCTGGTGCTGGCAGAGGGCACAAGGTTTCTGCAAACAGCAGGAAGCCAACAGGCTGGCTGGGCAAGGCAAAGTGCTAATGAACCTGGCTCTACACATACCCTGTTTGACCTGGAGCTTGGAGATTGAGGGAGGAGGCCCAGAGAGAAATGGTGGGAGGCAGCCTCAGGAGTTAGGTTACCAGGTAACTCAGGCCCAAGTGGGGCCCCTGACTAGGGAATCCCCAGGGCAGATCTGAGTTAGTGATGAGGGAGAGGCGGCCTGTCCTGCCCACAGTAGGAAAGGCCCAGAGCCTTGGATGTTGAGAGTCACTAGGAGACATGATACAAGATCTTGGACCACAGAAGTAAATATTTACTTTTTTTATCCGGTATATTCAGATTTTGTAGTGAGAAGAGATTTCACAATGAGTCCACCATATTGACGAAAAGAAAAGTACAAATAGACCCACACTTTTTATTTTTATTTTTTTATGATAGTCACACACAGAGAGAGAGGCAGAGACACAGGCAGAGGGAGAAGCAGGCTCCATGCACCGGGAGCCTGACCTGAGATTCGATCCTGGGTCTCCAGGATCGCGCCCTGGGCCAAAGGCAGGCGCTCAACCGCTGCGCCACCCAGGGATCCCAGACCCACACTTTTTAAAATGTATTTTAAACTTCTCATTATGGAACATTTTACCCATTCCCATCATGTAGATTATTTTAAGCAAAACCCAAACATCAAATCATTTCACCCATAACTATTCCAGTTAATTTCTCTAAATTTTAGAGCAGTTCTTCACCCAGACCAGTTTTGCCCCCCAGGAGACATTTGACCATGTCTGGCGATGCTACTGATTGTCATAACTTGGGGGAGGGGTGTACTACTGGCATCTAGTGAGTACAATCCAGGAATGCTGCTGAACATCCTACAACGTATGAAAGAGCTTCCCATGACAAAGAATTATTTGAGACAACATGGATGGACCTAGTGAGTGTGATGCTAAGTGAAATAAGTCAGACTGAGAAAGACAAATATATGATTTCACTCATAAGTGCAATCTAAACAACAATAACATGAATAAACAAAAAGCAGAATCAGATCTAGAAATACCAAGAAAAACTGAGGGTGGCCAGAGGGGAGGGGAGTGCGGGATGGCAAAATGGGTGAGGAGGAGGGAGAGGTACAGGTTTCCAGTTATGGGATGAATAAGTCATGGGGATAATAGATAATCAGTGAAACTATCATAGCATTGAATGGTGACAGATGGTACCTATACTTGTGGTGAGCATAGCATAATGTATACACTCATCAAATCACTATGTTGTACCCCTGAAATTAACGTAACATTAGATATCAACTATACTCAAAAAAAATTATTTGGCCCAAGATAACAATAACACTGAGGGTGAAAAACAATGTGTTGAGCCTAAAAGGTAAAAGCACTTTAAATATATAACTACAATATTATTAGCACACAAAAAAATTAATTCCGTAATATTAACTATCCAATTAATATTAAAATTTACTCGGTTATCTCATAAATTTAAAAATTTTTTTTGTTTAAATCAATATCCAAAACAGGTTTATACCTTGCAACTGGTTAATATATTTCTCAGGTCTCTCTTAATCTATAGGTGGTCATCCCTCTTTTTTTTTCTTTGTGACTTATTTATTATAAAATAAAATTTTTTAATTACAAAAGAATACATGAGTATTCTGCTATCAGAATTGAAACATTACAGATAAAGCTAAAAATTCCTTTACCAGATATTCCAATCTTCATCCTCCCCCAGAGAATAATATGTATCAGCTAAGATATGTTAAAGATCGGTTAAAATTATGTTTCAGAAAACAAACAAAACAATAACAACAAAAGCTTCAAGTTTACTTATTTTCTGGGAAAACAAAGTAGGTGGTCCAAGGCAAGTCTGGCAGTTGCATGAAGTTTTAGGGTCTCTGGCTCCATTTAGCTCTTTCCTCTACTTCCTCCTCATGAGCCAATATGGCTAATGGAAGACCAGCCCTCTTCTCTGCCTTCCAGGCAGCAAGATGGAAACTTGGTGAAGAAGGGCATATCTCTCTGTAGGGGTTTGCTAGAGCTGCTGTAACAAACTACCATGAGCTTAGTGGCTTACACAAAGGAAGTTTATTTATTTTCTCATAGTTCCGCAAGCCAAAAGTCTGAAATTAAGTTGTCAGCAGGGTTGGTTCTTTCTGAGAACTAAGGAAAATCTATTCTATACCTCTCCCCTTTCTACTGGTAATTTGCTGGCAATCTTTGATGTTCCTCCTTTATAAAAGCATCACAGCATTCTCTGCCTCCTGTATCTGTATTCAAATTTTCCCTTTTTATAAGGACACCACTCATCTCATATTATGGCCCATCCTAATGACCTCATTTTAACTAATTACATTTGCAAGGACCCTATTTCCAAATAAGGTCATATTCTTAGATAATGAGGATTAGGATTCCAATCCTAAAAGAATATAGAATGAGGATGAGGGAGGCACAATTCACTTCCTGAAAGATGGTTATGGAAGTCTCTTACCTCTATTTGCTTATACTTCTTTGGCCAGAACCTAGTCTTTTGGCCACACCTCTCTGCAAAACCTGCTTAGGAAGCTAGGCTTTAGTGGAGCACATGGCCATCCCCCAAAATGTCAGTTTTCTGTTATGGAAAAGAAAGGGAAAATGGATGTCAAGGCAACAGCTAGCAACCTGCCATGGAATGTACACTACCATACAATTTTCTGTGTGTCGTAAAAATATCTATGTGCCTTTCAGTAGGCACTTAAGCGTTGGATTCTTCATCCAACTTTACTTCTTGCAAAGCTCACAGTAGGAGCCAGGGCTGTCTAGAGCTTCACGCTTTTATCTACAATCCTCAGGACACCCTGGAAGCAGAGGCGGCTTGACGTAAGCCTCGGGGCCCCTCACTAGCACAAGGCCTTTTCAAGGCCCCACTCCTAATTTTGGGTTTGAAGCTTTGTATTCTTCTTTAAAAGGGTCTCCAGAAGGGAAGCCTGGATGGCTCATTTGGTTGAACGTCTGCCTTCAGCTCGGGTCGTGATCCCAGGGGGTCGTGATCCCAGGGTCGTACATTGGGCTCCCTGCTCCGTAGGGGGTCTAACTCTCTGTCTCTCATGAATAAACAAAATGGTCTTAAAATTTTTTTTAAATACATAAATAAATAGGTCTCAGAAAATATGCATGTCTCAGATCCTGGATCTGCTCCTGCCTGTAAGGTAGGAGTTATTATCCTCATCTTATAGATAAGAAAGTTGAAGCACAGAGAGGGCAAGTAGTTTGTCTAGTGTCACAAAGCCAATAGTGGAGTTGAGTTTTAAAACAAGGTCTGTCTATTTCCAAAATTAGGCTATTTCTCCAATGCCTTGCCAGCAAGAGATGCTGAAAGCATCCCCCAGATGCTTTCTCCAGTGCGGATCTTCAGCTACAGCCCCATCTAGGTGTTTGTATTTCCCCGAGAGCTGGTTGCTGACCTGGAACCTGAGGCTGCTGTTCAGGCATATTCTCCTAGGGAGGGAAAAAGCATCTCCTGTGGAAGAAATACCCGAGCTGGGGTCCATCCTTGGAAGCACACTTGTAGTAGTTTCCCAGAGCTGCTGGAACAGAGTGCCACAAGCTAAGTGGCTTTAAAAAAAGAGAAATGTGTTCTCTCAGAGTCCTGGAGGCCAGAAGTCTGAAATCACAGTGTTAGCTAGGCCACACTCCCTCCAAAGGCTCTAGAGAATCATCGCACCTTGCGTCTTTCAGCTTCCGGTGGCCCAGGAATTCCTTGGCTTGTGGCTGCATCACTCTGCTTTCATCTCCACGTGGACTTCTCTGTATCCATGTTTTGTCCTCCTGTCTTGTATAGGGACATTTTGCACTGGGTTCGGGCCCACCGGGGTAATCCAGGATGAGCAGCTCATCTCAAGATCCTTCATTTAATTGCATCTGTACGAACCCTTTTTCCAAGTTAAGGTCACATGCACAGGTTCTGGGATGTCGTGGATGCATTTTCTGCGCGGCCACCATTCAACCCCCTGCACACTTCATCCCAGAGTAGCAGATATCATTTCTAGGACCAGGGGAAGGGGCAGGAAAACATGGGTGTATGCACACTGTCCTCCTAGTCCATTTAATGCAGTGGCAAAAGGGGCCACGTGGAACTGCAGAGACGGTGTTGCTCACTTGGGGAAGCATCAGTGGACCTAATTGCCCAGGGCCTGTTTCAAGTCAGAGAAACCCTGAAGGTTCTGCCAAGTGTAGGCATGTGGATGCCAAGCTTTTTTAGCAGAATGGGAAGCCACGTTGGCGTGGTTTTCTGTTTACTCTCCACTTTAGAGAGGTGCCCCGTGAAATGAATTTTAAATTCAGAAGCCAAGTCAGGAGGGGCACAGGAAGGCAGAGGGGTGAGAACTACATTTTCAATCAAGCTGTGAGTTCCTCCCTTCTCACTTAAAGGGCAAGGTGCTCGCTAGGGGGAATGGTCGATGCCAGATTTTGGAGGTGGGAGAGATAGTTGCAGACCTGTACCTGCCACCAGGTCCTTTAACTGATTCAAATTCAGTTTCAGGGGGCACGGAGCACAGAGTCAG
The DNA here is from genome assembly GCF_905146905.1 of Nyctereutes procyonoides. Classification (NCBI taxonomy): domain Eukaryota; kingdom Metazoa; phylum Chordata; class Mammalia; order Carnivora; family Canidae; genus Nyctereutes; species Nyctereutes procyonoides. The sequence goes on from NW_026575139.1 coordinate 33,029,610, forward strand.
AGTGCGTCTTGATTCCTAACCATAAGTGTTCTTTTCACCATAGCACCAAGCATAAGCATTCCCTCCTATTTGCTGGCTCCCATCCTGGTGAGGGGGCAGGAATGAGAGCGGACCCATCTCTCACCCACCAGAGCTTGAGCTACACCCCCCCCCCCCAGCTGAAAGCAGAGCATTCTGCAGGAGGAGGCGTGTAATCAGCCTTTCTGCCGCTCTCCCATACAAGTGGAAGAAACTGGCTAATTAAAGTCTGCAGCATGCCCAGAAGCCTCTGCGGCCGCTCCAAGTGTTTCCTCTGCATTCTCTGCACCTGATGTTACATATTCTTCATGTTTATGTGGCGCAATACACTGCGCTCCATGAGCATGAGGTATTAGTGAGCCAATTTTCCCATCCACGCAGCTCCGGAGCAACCTATTATAATTTATGAAGAACCAGCATGGGCAATCAATAGGTGCCCCACAGGTTATTAAAGAAGAGAAAGATGGCCCAGGAGGCCCTGTTTACTAACAGGGAAATGGTCTCCTGGCAGCTTCTGGCATGTGGCCTGTGAGAGATTTACATTTTCTTTTCAGTCCAGAAACTGGGGCCTTCCCTTTTCATCTCGGGCCTAAGCTTGTGAACAAGTTGCTGGTGGAGGCCCAGTCTGACAGTAATCCTTCACTGTACCGTCATCCCAGAGGGAGCACTGAGAGTGAGGGGTGTGGGGTGTGGATCAGCCCAAAGCTTTAATTCATCCATTTATGTTTGGAGGCCCCTGAAAATATCATTCCTGTGCAGTGCTGAGACTTAGGGAGTAGGAGTGGGTGGGTGGGCTTGAGATCAGGCCAATGATGCAAAAAGAAGCAGGCAGTTCCCACCAGGCTGCCCAGAAGGTGTCTTGGTCAGCCTTGCACAGCTCTGGAGAAACTTTTTTTTTGTGTGTGTGTGTGTGTGTTTCTTCTGCTTTCTCTCTTTGTTCTTGGTCCTTTGATTTCAAGAATCTGTAGTTCTTCTGCAGTTTTCTTTACTACTTAACAATTTTCAAGGAAGAGGGCTGGTTGGATTTAAAAATAAAACCATAACAGCACTGGCTTATTTGGGTAAAGGGGAAAGAAGTACCTCCTCCAGTCCACTTTCTGGAAGGCAAGCTGGTGTAAGGTAGCAGTCCTCAAATGTTTTAGTCTCAGGGCCATTTTACACTCTTAAAATTTAAGTAGATGATGTCTATCAGTAGAAAATGCTTATTAAAAAGTTTCATTAATTAAAAATAACAAAAATAAGTCCACTACATATTAGCATAAATAACATATTTTCATTAAAAAAAAACTTCCAAAAAATTAGTGGGAAGAGTAACACTGATATTTTTGCAAATTTTTTAAATGTCTGGCTTAATAGAAGGTAACTGGATTCCCAAATCTGCTTTTGCAGTCAATGGTTTGCAATATGTTATTTTGGTTGAAGTGTGTGAAGAAAATCTGGCTTTACACGGATATATAACTGGAAAAACAGAATATTTAATAGTCTTTTTGAATAACTGTGGGTATTCTTTTTGATACTGCTCCAAAATGTAGCAAGTTTCTTAAAGGTTAGTTGCAAAGTGAAATCTGAAAGCATATCAATGAACTTTTCATATTCTGTTACATTAAAATCTGTTGGTTTATCATGCACTTTGATTGGATCTTTTACCCATGTATGAATTTGTAATACCATGCAATGGTCATTAGAAAATGCTTGTTTATTGAATTATAAAGAAATTCCAAATGTTCACACATTTCATCACAAGTAATTTAAGCCCAGAGAAACCAGAAGAAAAATAATAAAAATTAGATTAGAAATAAATAAAACAAAGGCACCTGGGTGGCTCAGTGGTTGAGTGTCTGTCTTTGGTTCAGGGCATGATCCCAGGCATTATACAATATTTTATTAAAAATCACATTCATTAATATCACAATCTATCTCATTAGAAACGTCCTTAAATATTAGGAAGCTGTCAAGTTCCACAGTGGTAGATACAAGTTTCCAAAATTTGCATTTTCCCTTGCAAGTTCAAATTTTATCACTGGTAACAAATACTATCAGTTGTTTTCCTTGAAGTGACAGATTCCCTTTGTTCATTTAGAGAAAATGTCTGCCAAACACCCATCCCGAGAAAGCATTCTTTGTCATTTAGTCTTTCAAGCAAAAGAAAGAGAAAAGAAATATGTTTCATGAAAAAAATGGCTAGTTCAACTCACAAGTTTATCACCCCAGTACATTTTTTTTAATTTTTTAAAGATTTTATTTATTCATTCATGAGAGACAGAGAGAGAGGCAGACACAGACAGAGGGAGAAGCAGACTCCATGCAGGGAGCCCGATGTGGGACTCGATTCCAGGACCCCGGGATCACACCCTGAGCTAAAGGCAGACACTCAACCACTGAGCCACCCAGGTGCCCCACCCCATTACATTTCTTAGGGATAACCACCATACCTGGGAATGCAGAAAAAGTATTTATGCATACTCTCCATTTCGTTACGCAGATTATTTTGAAGAGTGTCAGTATTTAATAAGACTAATCATATTTACTGCTTCATCAAGGACATTCTTAAGTGAAACTGGCATTTGTTTTTTATGGCAAGTGTGTGGCAGTGATGTCTAGTACACCTTGGTGCCTGCCTTGATTCATGCTCAGAAACTAGGAGTCTTACCCACTATTGCTTTTGTACCTTCAGTGCAAATATCAACATGGTGCAAAAAGCGAAAACCATCAACTACAGACCTTCATAACTCCATGAGCCCCTCAGAAGTGTTGCAGGGATCCTCGGGAGTCTATGGATCCTCCTTTGAGAACAGCAGGGATAGTAGAAGGAACAAATGACTTGGTGTCAGAGACTTTTTACTCCATCTTTGCCTTGGACTAGCTCTGTCTTCTCCCAAGTCATTTTCCTCAAGTGTCTGTGTTTCTGCATGTATAACATTAAATGAATCAGATTAAATAATCTCTATCATGTCACTGTCATTTTAGAAGCACTGTGGGACACTGAACAATCTTTATCATTGACTTCTTATCATTATTATTGCCTGTTCATTTCTAATATGTTTTGCTCTTTCTGGTGGGCTGCTGCCAGGATATACAGGCACATCCTCTCTTCCTAGCCTTTTACAGATGAGAGAGCAACCAGCTCTCCCACAGACCAGGTGTTTTCTTACAGAGGAGGAACTGAATACTTCACCTCTACCATTGGGGAGAAAGTTGGATATCAGAGATGGCTTATTTGAACACTGTACCTTTTTTTTTTTTTTTTATCGTGAATGGTTCTGGAAGGGGCATTTTCAGCGAATAAATAGGAGGGCTCCTTGACATGAAATCTAGGCCAGAAAATAAAGGCCAAGCCATAGTAATGAGAGAAATACACAGTTTTATAAAACCTAGCCCAACAAAGGTACTACTGTGGTTGCCCCCACCCTTGTAAAGCTTTGGAATAAGTACTTGAGCCCTTTACTAAAAGAGTGACAGAAGCCACCCTCAAAATGTAGTGTGCATTTGGTCTGGAGGACAGGTGAAGCAGTGTGGGAGAAGCTCTTAAACCGCCCTCCTCCTAACCAAATCACCAGGTTAGCGGATGTTCTCTGTTTCCTGTATAAAACGCACTGTGCCCACAGCCCAGATGCTCAACTGGTAGAGGTACTCTCAGGGGCTCTTGGGTACTTCTGTTCCCACAAATGGACCTGAGTGCTCACAAGGGGTCATGTAATTTAATTGTTGTGAAAACCAATGTAAACTGACATTTTATGTTTTGGAAAGACTTGATAATGACTTGTCCTTTTGTCCTAATGACCGAAAATCCTATTGAGCTAGCATGGGAAAGACACTTGGGAAAGACTAGGGGAAAAAAATCTTGAACATCTTAGCATAATCTGTACTTGGATAGCCTTGGGTCTTTAAATTCTCCTTCTACTTCGAAGAAACCTGAACTGAAACTGAAAGAGATTCCAATAGAATATAGACTCCACAAGTGTGGAGAATTTGTGTTGTTCACTGCTGTATCCCCAGCACCTAGAATATGCCAGGCGCATAGAAGGAACATGATAAGCATATATAGGACAAATGGATTGTGAGTATAGTTAATACAGGAAAGATAAAACAAAACTCCAGTTAATAGAAGCCTGCACCCAGAAAATGCCTTGACCCAACTTTTTAAAAAAGTATGTCTGAACATACTTGTACATGCTTTAAGTTAAAATAAGAAGTCTAGGGTATATTTCTCATGGTTACCCTTTAAGTAATATTCAAAATTAATGGACCATCTACCATTTTGATCACATTAGAGAGGAGCACTTTACCTGTATTTAGAAGCAGGGAAGCTCCTTAACTATCTAATAGATACTGGCTCCCCATTGTGGAGCACTAGCCCAGATCTGGAGACCTTAGTGCAGACTCCCCTGAACTCCCTTCTCCAGAAGGTAGCTAGAAAAATCTGCTCTGGTTCAGAAAGGAAGAGACCTGATAGGAGGCAGACTGCATCCCTGGACAGGGATTGGTCCAGTGGACACAGACGGGAATGAATGGCCTTCCCTTTGAAATTTCTCTGTGCCAGTAAGCTCTAGTGAGCCTGAATGATGGTAACAAATGTCACCCCCATTTCAGTTTATGTTTGAGGCTCTTTAGATTTGGACTCAGAGTATCTGAGTCACTTTTTGACCTTGAACTAGTTAACATACTTCTCTAAGCTCGAACTCCCAACTGGTGGGCAAGGAATGGGTTTCCAGCTGCTGAGATATCACTGCTTGGAATAGGCAGGCGAGACCTAGGGCAGCCAGAAACTCTGAGTTTATCACCTCTGGGGCCAGCAGCCTCATCCCTTTTCCATGGTAAGGTATGGATATGGGTACAAACCCAGACATAGATAGATAGATAGATAGATAGATAGATAGATAGATAGATAGATAGATAGATAGATGCTTTTTTTTTCAGTTTTCTGTGTGTATCACTGAATAGGTTGGAAGCACCAATAGTTGCAGCCCTAGCTCCTCAGCCAATAAATCCAGCCTTGTCTTTGTCAACAGGTTGTTGTGAGGATCACATGAGAAATAGATGTGAAATGCTTCAAGGGCAACCGATAGTCCTACCGACAACCGGCATTGTGACAGACAGAAGCACAAGGAGAGTTTGAATCCATGTCACCAGCCCTACTTACTTCACCAGATTCCTGAATCAACGGAGAAACAAGAAAAAGCTGGTATATCAAGCTCAAACCATTACCCTTATTTCGGATACATCTGTATTAGCAAGTGTCACCATAGGCAGGTAAACAACATCAAGCCAATTTACCCAGCCAGTCACAGGCAGCTCTGGGAAACCACATTCCTCCCCAGCAGGGAAAACTTTGTCCCTAGAAATGCAGAGTATAAAATATTCCCTGGGGGCAGTTTGTTCCCCCAAAAAAGAGAAGTGCGGACTGGTCCATGCACTGTCAAACTTGGTAAGGTTTCCAAACGTATCAATCAGCTCAGCTATTTCACCTCCCCTGGGAAGGAGTATGTGAAGGGCTGGAGGGAGGGCAGGAATGTTGCACCAACAGAGCTCCTCCCACCTGGAAGAATGCACACCAGAAGCACCCTCTTGAGATGTGAGAGAGACTGTGGTCTGCTTCGTCTATTTCCTGGCAAACATGGTCAGAAGCACTGGACCAGTGCCTCACCACCAGCTGCCTGGGTACAGAGAAGCAGGAAGTGGGCACCCATTTTTGTCTAGGCAGATCTAACAGACACAATCTGGCCATGGAGATGGTTTCCTAATCCCTGTCAGATCATCTCTCTTTGTAAGGCAAGGACTGGGTTTCTTTGAATCATTTTTTAAATAGTTAACATAGCTGAGCTATAAACCCATAAAGGCAAGGACTCGATAATATCACTGTCTCTGCAGTTGGCCAGCCCATTCTAGATACCTGACAAGGACTAAAAGAATTAAGGAACGGGTGACACAACACAAGAGGAAGCACACTCAATACACGTTTTAGAGGGGACAGTTTGACCTTCATCTGTCCTATTCACCTTGATCAATGACCCCTCCTTACTTCTTTCAGCCAGGTTCAGACATCCAACCTGTTTCCATGTCATCAGCAGTCTCTGCTAATAGCGAAAATCCTTTGAGGACTTCCCACCTATGAAAATAAATTCTTGTCATAACAAACAAAAAGGCAATTTGGAGGAGAGAGAGCTTTCAAAATTCTTTAAGCCAACATAAGATTTTTTTTAAAGCACTTCACTTGATGAGCTCTCAGTCCAATGCATAGCAGTGAATTTGTGTACATGATAAAGCCCCTCGATGTCAATGAGGGGGCACCATTAATATCCAGGTATGTGATTGGGGTCCTTTTCATGTAGAATAGGATAAATGGTTCCTAAATACTTGTGATATGCTGAATTGTATCCCCCGAATTCATAAGTCGAAGTCCTAACCTCAATGTATGAATTACCTCAGAAAGTAATAGTATTTGGAGATAAGTTTTAAAAGAGGTGATTAAGGTAAAATGAGGCCATTAGGATGAGCTCTAATCTAATACAGTGTCCTTAGAAGAGGAAATTTGGACACACAGAGACATCAGACACGTTCACTCACAGAGGAGGGCCATGTGAGGACACAGCAAGAAGGTACTCACATGCAAGTTAGGGAGAGAGGCTTCAGGAAAAACCAAACCTGTCCACATCTTAACCTCCAGAACTGTGAGAAAATGAATTTCTGTTGCTGAAGCCACCTAGTGTGGGGTATTTTGTTATGGCAGCCCTAGCAAACTTATATAACATTTACTGCAGAAGTCTTCGTCATGGTGTCACACAAAGATGTGTTTGGGCAACACATCCATATACTCACTGGGCGCTGGGTAACAAGGATTGATAGAAAGTGCAACTGACAGATAACACAAGTGATTGAGTTATACTAGAAGGAAGCAATTGGCAAAACCTTAGAAGTCTCAAGAAATTGGACACTCCTTGACACCTGTAGCTAAATTTTCTTACCCTTAAAAATTATTCTTTTAAAGATTTTTTTTATCTTCTCTCCCACTTTCCCTGCCTCCCCCTCTTCTCTCTATCATCCGCACCCCTGCTGCCACCACACCTACAGGCTCTCCAATGGGCTTTGACATCCATTTCTGCCTTTGCTTAATAAAAAATAAAGCAGCTATTTTGTTTTGTGTGTTTGTTAAAGGCTTTAAGCAGATTTCCCCAATCGAAAGTTGAGCAAATTTAAAAACCTGTTTGGGAGGGTAAGATTTTCAACTTGGCCACAAATCAGCGAATATGGATCCAGAAAAGCAGCCAGTTCTGCAGCGGTATCAGGTAGTGTTTCTCTTGATAAGAGAAAACCACCTGCAAAGCTTGGCGAGGCGTCCACTCCACCTCTAGGGCAAAGCGGCAGAGCAGACACCACTCTGGGGGGACCACCCATCTAGGAGGAGCCGCAAGGGCAGCTCCCGTGAGTGTCTGTGGGAGCCTGTCTCCTGCTGTGAGGACTAGGCTGTTGGCTCCCTCCCAGAACTCAGTGGACTAGGCTCTGCAAGACCTTGAGTAAGTCATTGCCCTCTTCTGGATCTAAACTGTTTCCTGAAGTGTAAAATAAGATTAGATGAGATTAGTCACTTTCCATTATTTGTAAGTGTGGAAAGACTACTTGGACAAAATCTTGTATATAAGTTTATATTAAAAACAAACAAACAAACGTGTCATTGGCCTAGTTCGGGGCTGGGGGGAGCCCCACCTGTTCCCACTTTGCCCAACACCTCCACCTCTTCCTCCTTTAGGCAGCAAGCAAGGACTCTCAGGGGAGCTCCTTGGCTGAAACATGGTGAAAATCACCAGATGTGATTATCTCTAGCCAGTGCACAGGGAAATGTTTAACAATAGTCTGGGAGTAGAGGGTGCTGATCTGTAGTGTTTTGCTGATTTCCGTTGTGTAAATACTACTACTGTGGCTATACTCAAGTCACCAATGTCACATCACTGAACGCGGAGTTGGGGTGCAGTAGCATACCATATGGTAAAGTAATTATGAAGCAATGAGTTTTGAGTATTTGTCACCTTCACTTTTAATATGTTTTATTTAATTATAAGTTTATATGATGCAATTCTTGATAACGGGCGTGTTGGCATTGATTTGCAAAATTCCAGAAAATTCAACAATCAGTTATTACCACTTAGTATGAGCCAGCTCCAGGATACCACTATCTAGGATTTTTATAGTACCAACATTCTAAATCTTTATACTAAAGCATAAGCCGTTTGAAGCTGGGAAGGGCCAAGTGGAATAAACCTAGGGATTTTGGAAGTGTGCTCAGGAGGGGGGCAGAAAAACATGTTTTCAGTGTAATATCCCACACAGAGCACAGAACTAAAAAATAGATGGCCAGCCAGTGAATGATGCAATGACCCAATGGGGCAGTGGCCCAACCCACATTCAGTAGGCTTTGTACTTTGAGTTATTTTTTCAACCATTAGTGGGGTAGGTTTATATTCCATCCACCCACATTATGTCACCCAGCCTTCCATGGGACAAGTGGCACCAACTGTGGCCAGGAGGTATCAGCAATGCACTTAGTTACAATGAGGTCTTGGAGAGCCTGCAACAGGGACGTCATCTGATACACAGACTGGTCACAACTGAAAATCCAGGCATTTCCAGAGCCCTGCATGGATTCTACCTAGACTTCCAGGCAGCCGCAATCACCTTTGGGTGGGTACAATCTTGAGTATCTTCTCACTCCTCCCAGTTACTATCTCCCTGAAGATTAATATTCAATTCATACTTTTGTCCTCCAGTTCTTCCCAGAGTGTTTGAAAACAGCATGGGTCTTAAGGAGTTACAAGCCTGGATTCTGATTGAATCACAATTCTAGTTTTGTCACTTACAAATTGTGTGACTTTGGGCAAACTGCTTAATTTCTCTGTATTTCCATTTCATCCTAGATAAAATGTGGATGATAATACTACTTCAAAGCATTATTTGGAAGATCAAATGACCTTTGCATATATAAAGTACTTAGAACATTATTTGCCACATAGACTATGCTATTTAAATGGTAGTTATTATATCATTATTACATATATAAATACATGATTATTACATATAATAATAATATATGTACTAAATGAATGAATGCAGGTGAACAAATGCATGGGAAAGAAGGGTCTGAATAGATGCAATGAGATTCTTCTGGAAAACAAATGCCAAGTATGTATTTATAATAATTATAATAAATAATAGCAGTAACCTTAGCTAGCATTTGTGTTTAAAATACATTTTATAAGCATTATTTTGTTAATTCCTCATAAAAATTCTAATAGGAAGGAACTGCCTTAAGCTGTGTATTACATAGATAAGAAAACCCAGACTCGTTGAAGGCAAGAAATTTTCCCAAGATCACATAGTTTGTTAATGACTCAAATCCAGGTCTTTTGACTCTAGAGCTTAACCTCTTTACCGCTTAACCCACCAGCCAGCTCCTAACCTCCAGCCCATATGCCTTCTCTCCTCAGTAATGCGCCCCACTCCTCCGTGTCTTCACCTATTCCTTCAGGTCTATCCAAGGCTTATGTCCTTTCTGAAGACTTTCCAGACTGTTCCCCTTAGTATGACGCTCCCAGCACTTCCATATACTGTGTGCCCCTCACTCTCTCCTGCCCATGGCTGTTACCCTAGACTCTGTCTGTGTTACACAAGTAGCTGTGTGGAGATTTTGCAAGATCCAGGTTAAATTCATGCCCAGGCTGAGATGCGCCCTAAGCCCCATGACACAGCCAATCCCTGCTGAAAGCTGCCCTGTATGTGCATCAGGGTTCCCCAGAAACTGCACTCTACTGCTAGCCCTAGTTCCGGGGCCGGTAAAATGGGAACAATGGGAAGTTCAGCTGGCTAGATCAAGCCTGGATCTAACCAAGCACCGTTGACTTCTCTAGGTCATGAACTCACTGGTGCAGAAAGGAGGGTGGAGAGCTAGAGTCAGCTAAGAAACAAGACAAGCTAAGGGGCACCTGGGTGGCTCAGCTGGTTAAGTATCTGACATTTGATCTTAGCTCAGATCTTGATCTCAGGGTCATGAGTTCAGGCCCAGGTTGGGCTGTGCACCTACTTAAAAAAAAAGAAACAGATGAGCTGTTTCAAAACTTTTTTTTTCAAAAAACAAAAAAGAACAAGACAAACAGAAAAGATGATCCAGCCTCTCCTCTCAAGGTGACTACTGCTAGCTCACATAGCTCACAGGTGCAAACCCCTTTAAAAGGATCCACAGACCAACTCACAAGAGAATACGAATGTAGGCAAGCGAGAAGTGCTGAGGGGACAGGAAGTTCAAAGGAGTGCTCAGGATGCAGTGGGACCCTTCAGGGAGACTTTCCTAGAGATAGTGAGTTGATTTTATAAGAAATTAAAAATAATATTTTCTTAGCACAAATGCAGTATATGCCCATGACAAACAAATCAGAAAATATAGACAAGCAAAGAAAGGAAATGAAAAAACCCCACCTACAATCTCGCCCACCTAAAGACAATTTCTATTAACACCCTCAACACCTTGACAACCAGATTTTGCAGGAGGCGATGTGCAAAGCTGAAGCACACGTTGTGTGTGTGTGTGTGTGTGTGTGTGTGTGTGTGTGGCTGAGGAGTGGGGCGGGGAGGGAGGTGGGGAGTGGTGACTGTCCTGGCATTTTAGTCTATGCTGGGGAGTAAGCGATAAGGGTTGAAGAGCAGGACTAACGGGAGATCTCTGGGACCAGGCAGAGATTTGAAGCAGGCAGCAGTAGCAAGGAGCCTGGCTGAGCAGTGGCCCACTGAAAATAATCCTAATAGCAATAATGGAGAGCGTGTGTTGAGTGCCTCCCATGCGCTGGTATTGTGCTAAACACTTCACATTCCATCATCTTCTACAATCCTCACAGCCGTGCTATTAAGTAGATAGATAGACTTATCCCCATTTTATGGTGGGTAAGGGGTTGGCCTAAGCTCAGCAACCCATACACCAATGTTTCTTAGGGTGTGCTTTATAGGTGAACCACATCAGAATGCCCTGAGCTGTTTGTTAGATCAATCAAGACAACAGGAGTCAAAAAACCCCAGACCTGTTTGCTCATGGTTTGCCTGAAGGTCTTCTTCAGACTCAAATGCTTCTGATCAGAAAGTCACAAATGAGAATGCCCAGAAGATACCTATAAACTGGGAAATGCCAAGGGCTGTCTTCTGAGTAACTCACAGTCCCATTTCCTTCCAGAAATGCTCAGAGGATGACGGTGAGAAAGAGTAAGGGTGTAGCCCAAGATCTGAGTTCTGTGGGCTCTACACACCTTTCCTGTCCTTGGGTTAATCATCCATCTAGTAGCCCCCAAACCTGGAGAGAGCCTTCTGCAGGAGGTAAGGCAGCAATAAGATAGTGTACATCAATCATTCAAAAGCACCAGGGGGGATAATCAGGATCAAGAGGCAAAACCAGACCTGGGAGATTAGGATGATAAGGAAGGGCTGCGAACAAAGAGCCCACACCCGGGTGCTTTCCCCTTATACCTTCACTTGACTTGAACCTTCTAACCCCAGGGCTCTTATCTGCAAAATTACTGAGTTGGCTTTAACAGTCTCAAAGGTCCTTTCAGCTCTAGATGGGAAGACACTATCTAAATCCAGATTGTACTCCCACTGCCCTTGTTTACCTGGGGGCAAGTCCAGAAACCCTGAAGCCCCACAGCCACCTGGAGGGTGGTAGCAGGTACCAGCTGAATCGGACAGATCAAGGCCAGAAGAAAGGTGACCTTCACCGTGGAAGCTGGGAAAGACCAGGAGTGGCTCCAGCCCTGGGTGAGATGCCAGCACCTCCCTACATGTTGAACACTTCAAAGACCTTTCATGGACCTTGTCTCATTGGATCCTCCCCACTCCCTTATAGGTTAGCATTTTTCATAACCCCATGTGTGACCACAAGGCAGAGACAGAGAGAATGCTACGGAAATGAGAATGTATTTTCAAGAACACCCAGGAATGAGGTAGGGAAGGGGCATCTGGGAAGAGGCACCTGGTCCCTGGGCTTTCAATTCCAGACTGGGAGGCAGGTTTTGCAAGCTACCAGGGAAGTTTCCCTCAGGGCACTCAGGATCCATCTTTTCTCTTTGTCCCATTCTCATTGGTTGGCTGGCTGCCACTCAGCATGGAGCCAGCCCTCTGCTGGGCTGAGCTGCCCACTGTCATCTCTGAGGTATCTGTGACAAGATAATTGTCATATTAATAAATTTGCTGTGTTTTTCCATTGCCTTCTCTTTCCAGGCAGGCACTGCTAGTCAGGCTTTTTGCCTTAGGATTTTCTTGCACTAGGATTTCTTGCAGGACTGAAAGCAGAAGCTGCTTGAAGCTAATAGATCTTCCTGTCTTTGGTAAAAGCCCTGGCTCATTGAGGAAATCAGACAGACACCCTGAGGGAGAAGGGTGATGGAGGAGGGAGAGCTTTGAAGGACAAGGAGAGAGAAAGGACTGTGCTCAGAGACCAGAAAGTGAGAAGACAACTCTGATTATGAGAACAGAACCTATCGGAGTCTTGGGTAAGAGCCAGATCTCAGAGGACGTGACACCTTAGGCAGGCCTTGGGCATTGGGTTTCCAGCCTCAACAAAGATCCCTGGACCCCAAAGTCAGACTCAGAAACACTAAAATCACCAAATTGGCTGAGACCTGAGGCACCAAAGGAAAATTCAGTGTGGGCTACTCAGGATGCCTCTCACTTTAGCCCAGTGAGGCACAATTTTTTCAAGGGGTTGAGCTCCCAGAATGACAGACTAATTATTTGTCCACTGAACAGGATGGGAGGCTCAGAGTCATATTTATTTTGACTAAATGGAAAAAGCATAGGAACATATTTCTAGCTCAGCTGGTTTGTAAAGTAAGAGTCACACCTGACAAAAAGAGAAGGCTAAATGACCCCATTGTCCTGGTGCCACCAGCCTGTGATGATACCAGTTACAGTTCCTTAATACCCAAATCTTATTAGCTCTAAGCACTCCTCAGCTAATGCAAGAATTCCAGTCCAATGCTCAGTCGGTTAGGATGCTTTAGCCACAAGTAACAGAAAACCCAGATTCAAATGTAAAAGGAAATATATCCCTAATGGGAATTCCAGAAATTGTGGGTTCCAGGTGTAGTACAATGAGTGGCTTAAGGTGCTGAGGACACAGGTTGTCCTCATCTCTCTGCTTTTTTGTCCTCAAGATGTTGGCTTTGTCCTCCAGCTGGTTCCCTTTACAGTAACAAGATGCAGTAACATCTAGAGGAAGAAAAGGACACTCCTCCTGTATCTGCTGCTTAGAAGCACAGAAACTTTCCAAAAGTCCCCTGTAGAATTCCATTCATGTCTCATTGGCCAGAGTTAGGTACACGTCTGTTCTTAAACTAATCTCTGGCAAGGGGATGGGGTTGCCATGGCTGGCTCAAAGGGAAGTTGGAGGGTTCATCACAAAGAACGCTGATACATTCCATCTCTCACACAGACATTTCCCCTCCCTTGGTTGGGCTTGGGTCTCCTTCATTTATGTTAAATGCTTTCTCAGAGACCCTACCATCTCCTAGAGAGTGGGAGGCTCTTGGATTTACTTAGCTAATTCTGAATCTCAAATTTGAATTCTGCTCCAGCTTTCTTTCCCAGGGGATCCTTTGGCAGAAACAGCTCTTTACAGGAACAGCTCCTTAGAAGAACTCTTTTTGCCAGACAAATCCAAAGTTGGCTCTGGCCCAGCCAAGACCTCCATTGTGTGGTTGCTTCCACCTTGTGACCCAGACCTCATCCTAATAAATAGCCTTATTTTCACTTTCTCGACCCAGGGGAGTCGAGCTGGGCTACCAGCAAAGCATGCTGCACAAGCCAGGGCAACGACACTGGGAAAAGACCAGTTGTGCTGCTTTTCTCAGGAGAAGATTGTGAATATGGCATCAGGATTTCTCCTTTAGATTATTCAGCACATTGATATTAACCCCATTTTACATTACATGAAAGAGATGGGGAGTGGTAAAGTAGCATGCTTAAGGTCACTCGGCTAGTTAAGCAGCAGAGCCAGGAACATTCTTACATGAGTATTTTTGTGTATATGTTTTGACTTCTCTTGGGTAAATGCCTAGAAGTTGAATTGCTGGTTCAGCGTATGTGCATGAGCTTCTCTAACTATGACAAACTGGCAAACTATCTTCCAAAATAGTGTATGAGTGTTCCGGTTGCTCCACAACCTCATCAACATTTGGTGTTGTTTGTCTTTTATTTTTAGCTATTCTAGTTGGTATATATTTGTTTTAATTTGCATTTCCCTGCTGGCTAGTGATGTTGAGCCCTCTTTGCTGTGCTTACTAGCCATTTCTATATCTTCTTTTATGAAGTATCTGCACATTCTCTTTAAACTGAGTTACTTTTTTTCTTATTGGTTTGTAGAAATGCTTTATATTTTATCAATAACTATTCTTTGTTTTGCAAACACTTTCTCCCAGCCTGTGGTGTGCCAATTAATTTTTCTCAAGGGTGCAGAAATTTTAATTTTGATGTGATCTATCAGAGTGGTATTTTTCTTTAATAGTTATTGTTTTCTGCAAGTTGCCCAAAAAAACCTTTGACTACTCAAAGGTTTTGAAGATATTCTCCTATTTATTCTTCTAGAAGCTTTATGGCTTATCTTTTACATTTAAGTCTATGATCTCTCTCAAATTAGTGTCCATGTATGGTGTGAAATGCAGGGCAAAATTCTTGTTTTTAGTATGGAAATTCAGTTGTTCCATTGTCACTTGTTGAAAAGCTAACACATCCCATAGAAGTGAAGCAAGCTGACCATGCTGTCAAAAATTACTTAGCCATGGGATCCCTGGGTGGCGCAGCGGTTTGGCGCCTGCCTTTGGCCCAGTGTGCCATCCTGGAGACCTGGGATCGAATCCCACGTCGGGCTCCCAGTGCATGGAGCCTGCTTCTCCCTCTGCCTGTGTCTCTGCCTCTCTCTCTCTCTCTCTCTCTCTCTCTCTGTGTGTGTGTGTGTGTGTGTGTGTGACTATCATAAATAAAAAATAAAAAAATAAAAAAAAATTACTTAGCCATATAAATGTAGGTCTTTTTCTGGGCTTTTTTTCAGTTTAATCTCTATAACTATCCTTACTCCAATACCCTGGTCTCAATTACTATAGTTATAGAATAAGTTTTGAACTCATATAGCTTGAGTTCCCCCCTCCCATTTTGTTCCTCTTTTTCAATATTGTTTTAGTTGTTCTAGATGTGTTGCTTTCTTATATGTTTTAGAACCAATTTACACACACACACACACACACACACACACATCTACTTTGGGATTTCACTGAGTTAAATAGGTACAAAAGGAAAAACCTACAGTTTCCTTCTGATGTTAAGGAAGAACCCAATTCTTCCCTGCTATGTCTTTCTTCCCTGTGAGCAAGACACCAGTGAAAACCTGTACTTCTTAGTGACCACTTCCTCAGGTTTGATTAATTTGCTAGAGCAGCTCACAGAACTCAGGGAAACACTTATATACATTTACCAGTTTATTAAAGGTTATGATAAAGGAGACAGATGAATAGCCAGAGGAAGAGGTACTGAGCACCAGTCTGGGAGGATGCTGAGTGCAAGAGCTTCTGTCTCAGTGGAGTTGGGTGTGTCACCCTCCAGGTATTAATGTGTTGGCCAGCCTAGAAGCTCTCTAAACTCCATACTACTGGGATTTTATGGAGGCTTCCTCACACAGGAATGATCAATAATTAACTCCATTTCTAACCCTTCCCCTCTCTGGATGACAAGGGGTAGGGCTGAAAATCCAAGCTTCTAATCATGGTTTGGTCTTCCTGGTGATGAGCCCTCACCCAGGAGACCACCCAGAGTTGCCTCATCAGAACAGACGGTGCTCCTAGTCTTCTTAACACTTAGGAAATTACAAGGGTTTTAGAAGCTCCATGCCAGGAACCAGGATGAACTCCAAATATATACTTCTTATTATAAATCACAACAACATGCTTCCACTTCAATATGTTTCTCTGCTGATGTACCAATCCTCTCTAGCTTCTTTCTTGTCACAAAAGAGAAGGATCCCTCCACATTTTGAGGGTTAACTCCTCTGCCAATTTTTTTTATTTCCTCTCAATCTGGCTCCTCTTTTCCTCTTGAATTAAATTCAAATGACCTTTAGCACCCACTCCACCTCTGCCTTCCCCTTCCAGGATTCTCTTCAGTCATATATAAGTGCTGGCTTCCCTTTCCCTTCTCACATGTTTGCTCATTTCTGTAATTCTTGTAGTAGAGGGCTTGCCTTCTATCAGTTTCCAGAACTTCTCAATTATGAATAAACCCCAATTTACCAGACCCAGTACCTCATCCGTCCTCAGGTTCTCCTCTCTGTGAAGTTGTGCTTAGGTTACTTTCTATCTCCTTGGTGGACCTCTGTTTTTATACAACTGTTTTTCCCTCCTTTATAGGCATGCTTGCCACTGTTTGGTGGCCTCAAGAGACTAGAAGCCATCAGACAAATACTACCAACTTCCCACCTGCAAATCTAAAAAAACCATAATTCCTCTGGTCAAAATGGAACATTTATCTCTTCCTTGACCTACAGTAGTTCCTCCAACTTAAAGGAAGTCCTGTCTTTTCCCACCTTGCTGGGGACCTCTCTCTAACAATCAGCTTTACGTGTTCTGGAATCTTAAACATCTCCTTCTCTTCTCTTCTTTCTCAATATCGTGAACACATTGTCTCCATCTCCTTTTTTTTTTTTTTTCGAAAAATAGCCTTATTTTCACTTTCTTTTTTTTTTCACTTTCTTTTATACCTAAGTACACAATGACATCTTCTAAAAGAGTTATGTACCCATTGTTTTCCCTTATGTCCTTTTTGGTCACTCCTCAGTCCTCTGAAATTTGGCCTTTGTTTCCAATGCATCAGTAAAAAACCTCACCAAGGTTATCAATGACTTTGTTGCCAAAATCTCTTGGATGTTTGTGGCCCCTTGGCCTATTCCTGATAGCACTGATATTGGTCACTACTTCCTCCTCCTCCAGCATCCCCTCCCAATAACTCTTTCCTCCTTGCACGATGTTTGTTTCCACCCTTCAGCTCCTGGGGTACACCCTCCAGCTCCTGGGGTCCACCCCCAGCCTCCTGGAGTTCACTCCTCAAATCCTGGGGTGCACCTCCCAACTCCCATGCCACCAATGCTGAGGCCCCCACTGCCCTCCGAAGGCCCTGGGAACATTCCACCCCCTCCTCCAGCCAACTGAAAAGCAGCCCCTTCTCCAGGCAAGATTGGTGTCGTGTGTTCTGGTGTTTTCCTTCCAAACTAAGTGTGGTGCTCTGATACTGGGCTGTACCGTGTCCCCAGCGCTCAGTAAACGCCTCCCCTCATGAAAAAAAAAAAAAAAGGAGGAAAAGCCTCTCCTTTGGATTCTGTCCTGGGCTTCCTTCTTTTCTCACTTTCCCTGAATGATCTCACCTACTCCTTGACTCCATAAGTATTTATTGAGCACCCACTGTAAGTAAGGCCCTGATCTAAGCCCTGAAGATATAACAAGTGCCTGTTCTCATGGACTTCACAGTTGCCAATGATGTCAATTCCATCTGGATACCAATGACACATAAATTGTCCTCCAGCCCAGATCTTTCTCTCTCTTTTGTCTACTTGGTCTGCTTGGCTATTCCACATACACCTCACACTCAGTATTTCCAAAACTAAAATTGCCATCCTCAGCCCACCTTCAGACCAGTTCTTCTCTTTCTATCTCAGTTATGTGAGCCACAAAGTGTTCATCATCTGTGTTCACCATCTTTGATTTTTCACTTTCCTTCTCCTCCTAATCTAATCCGTAACCAAGTCCTATTAATTATACCTTCTAATCCTCTGAGGTGCCTCTGTAATCCATCCACTGCTCTTCATGCCCCATACTATTGCT
The DNA here is from genome assembly GCF_905146905.1 of Nyctereutes procyonoides. Taxonomy (NCBI): domain Eukaryota; kingdom Metazoa; phylum Chordata; class Mammalia; order Carnivora; family Canidae; genus Nyctereutes; species Nyctereutes procyonoides. Next base: position 33,047,516 of record NW_026575139.1, read on the forward strand.
GTAGTTTAGACTAAAATCTCCACCTCCTTGAGTCCCAACAGGTCCCTCCATTATTGATCACTTCCTCACCACCACCACCCCCCATCTTCAATCCATTGTCTATACTGTGGCCATAGTCATTTGCTGAAATAACTCTGATCACAAGACGACCCTGCTTGAAATTCCTTGTTGCCTTTAAAATAGAAGCTAACCCCTTTAAGATGGCCCAGAGAGATCCTGCCTACCTCTTCATCCCTTCTCTTCCCACTACTCTCCTCAGTCTTAACTCTCCAGCCACACAGACTTTCATTCCCTGGGTGTGCCATGCTCACTCATACTTCCAAGCTTTCAGAAGTGCTTTCCCCCTAGCCTGAAACACTTCCCTAATCCTAAACTCAAACTTTTACCGAGCTAACTGCTACCTACTGCAATCTCAGCTTAAACATTACTTCCGGAACACTTTCCTTAAAATCTCTAGTCTATATGTCAGTGCCACCCTGTCCAATCCACCCTAGTATGATTTTCTGATTTCTTTTGTTATTCTCTGTGCCCTTCCCCCCATTAGACTCCAAGCAACAAGAAGACAGCATCAAGGCCTATGTCACTCATGCTGTGTAGTTGTATTCTCAACTTTTAGAAAGTACCAATCAATACATATTTGTCAAATGAATGAATAATTTCCTGCCCTTCTTTTTCTGCCTTCTAAATACAGATATTGTTTAAGATTCATGTCTCTGAGCTTTGCTCAATTTCCTTCCTTATCATTGATTCCTATGGCTTCAATGATCAGGTCTGTGTGAAGAAGTCTCCAATCTACCCAGAAGCTGGATATCTCTGAGCACTATGTCTGCATTTCCAACATTATGCTAGACATTCATGCCTGTAGGTCTTTTTCATCACCTCAAATAAAGGATATAAAACATTAAAAGCATGCAAGGATAGGTATTCAAGGATGTGTAATGCAACACTGTCTATAATATTGAGAAACTGTAAACAACCCAAATGCCCATCAAAAGAGAAGTGGGTAAATAAATTCCAATACTACTGTAGAGCCTTAGAAAGACTAAAAAGATTTATACACTGACATGCAAAGATGTCCTTGATATACTATTAAGTAAAAAAAGCAGGTTTCAGAATGATAAATATAGTTTAGTTTCGTCTTACTCAATTATTCAACATGCATATATTGAGCATCTACTACAAGCCAGTTTCTCTTCCAGGTGCTAGGGATGTGCAGAGAACAAGACAATGTCCTTATTTTCACAGAGCTTTCTAGACAGACAATGAGCCAATTATATATGTGTGAAATGTCAGGTAATGATAAGCATTATGAAGAAATAGTACTGGAGTACCTGGCTGGCTCAGTCAGTAGAGCATGCAACTCTTGATCTCCAGATTGTGAGCTCAAGCCCCACGTTGGGTATGGAGCCTACTCTAAAAAAAAAGAAAAGAAAAGAAATAGTGTTATGAGATGTGCTATTTTAGGTAGGTAGTCAGGAAGGCTTTTCTGAAATGGTGACAGTTGAGCAGAAATCTGAATAACGTGAGGATGGGACTCTTGCGAATATTTGGGGAAAGGACATTCCAATCAGAAGGATGGGCTGGGATGAAGTAAGGAAAGGAGAGTAGTGAGACGTGAGGCCACACACTCCACCTGGGGTCCAGCCATGGCAAGGGGCTCCGGAGTCCATTGTATGATGGAAAAGTCAGTCTTCGGAGGTGTGTCTGTTATAACATGTTGGTGTTTCATTGAAAAAAGTTAGAAAAATAAATACCAGCTCTAATCAGAAAATATTTCCAGGACACGGGATTACAGGAGACTTTCATTTTTCAAAACTATACCCTTTTGTTGTGTATGAATGTTTTATTGTGAGTGTGTTTTAGTTTGGTAATCAGAAAAGGAAAGGATGATTTAAAAACTTAGTGCATGCCCTTGACTCAACAACTCCCTTTGAAGCAAAACATCCTTTAAAAAAATTAAGTCTGTAAAAATGTGTGTATAAGGATGTTCATTATAGTGTTATTTACCAAAAATTGGAACTAATTCAAATGTTCCACAATAGGGACTTGATAGAATAAATCATGGTGAATTTATATGATGAAATCATAGGAGCCCTGACAAAGTGTGTCAGAGAATATCACCTCAGGCTCAAAGCCTAGTTCAATTCTCAACTCAAAGAAATCTTTCCTGGACACACCTGCCTAAAAATGATTTCTTCCTTCTCGAATTTTATTTGTGCCTATTGTCTGTTGCACTCCTCTGGCCCTTACCCCACATGCAATTCCACTATGGAACAACAGATTTAGTTCACACTTGGCTCACCATAAACTTTGCTGATGGAAAGAAAGGCAGAACAACTCCAAACAATAGATAATCCATTCCTTTGTAAATGCATCACAGCATTTATTTTGCAGGAGATTCAGCATTCTAATTAGCTTTCCTTATGCTAATATTAAAAGTGAGGGACTTATGCAAACACGGATATACGGGAGGGTGGCAAAGGCAAAAAGATCCACAAAATGACTGAAAAGTGGCGGTCCCCTGGGTAGCCCCCAGATGGAAATCAACACTGGGGTCAGGAGAGTCCTCAGGGCCCTTCCCCTACACACTCACCATGCCCTCTTCACTGAGAGGCTGGAATACACACCTCTCCTCAGGCTTCTGTGCCCCATGCTCTGGGTGTGCAATGCTGAGGGCTTTCTGAGCTCAGCTCTGAGCCCCTGTGTGTGTGTGCTTCTCTGGCCTGGCCTTGTGGCAGTGAAACAGCCCCTTGATGAGTCATGCGAGGCTGCCTTCCACCCTGTCCAATCTGCGTGGCCTCACGGCTGACTCAGCAGCTCCCACAGAGGCCAGGACACATTCCTTCCGCCCACCTCACAGTGGTCTCCACTGAAAGGGGCAGAATGTCCTTAGAGAGAAAGGGGCCACATTATCCCACAGCCATCCTAAACTGCCCTTCTTTTGTGTGACACGAGGGCTCACTGAGGAAGCCTCTTCCTCCTGGTAGCCCTGAGCAGCAGGCAGGGTTTTCTACCAAGGGGGGCTTCTGAGGGGTCCTGTAATACCCCAGCTGAGGACTCATAGGTCACACATGAGTTAACCAGTAGATGACATATTTATTACTGCTAAATGCTGACACTGGCAAATTTGTTTGTCTTAGGGCTGCCTTTTTTTTTTTTTTTTTTTTTTTTTTTTTTTTTTTTAGGGCTGCCTAATTCTGAAGCCCAGAAGTATCCTCTACATGGATGGTTAATCTCTTAAACTGATCCCAAAATGGATTATTGGGTGCCCTATTCAGTGCCTACTGCACTTACTCACCAGTTCTTGTTGGGAAAAAGGGGGAGTGGTATTTGGGTTTTGTAGGGCTTTATTTTAGTTGGGGGTTGCCTTTGAAAATTCCCAGAATAAAAACTATTGCTACAAACAATCTTTTTCCTTTGCTTTTCATCCCCCACTCCCTTCTCTCAATCCCTCCTTTCCCTCCTCACATCCCTACCTCTCTTTCCCCATTTGCCAGTCCAGCCCATAAGTTCTCTCCCTCCCTTTCTGGTTCCTACCTCACCTTCCCACCCAGACAGGAGATGAGGGTGGTTCTAATAGGAGATGAGGTGCTATAATACCCTGCAGATGCCCGAAGCCTCAGACCCAAGAAACCAACATTCTTGTCTCATGTCTCCTGGCTTTGGGACCATCCCATGGTCCCAACTCCCTCTGAATAGAAAGAATTCTAAATTCTTTTAACATTCTTAACAAGGTAGAGTCCACAGCCCCACTGACTGAAACACTCATGGTTGGTCCTTTCCATGAGCCTAGGTTGGTGCCTTTTGCAGTGGGATCTGGAGGCCACAACTGAAACAAAATAAACATCCTCCCTCCCCCACAAAAAAAAAGAAAGAAAGAAAGAAAGAAAGAAAGAAAGAAAGAAAGAAAGAAAGAAAGAAAGAAAAAGAAAAAAACTCATTCCAGAGTCTCTTTGTTCAACTAAACAAAGATTTAAGTGCCAGGCTCTATGCCTGGGCAGAAACCCAAAGGTAAAGAAGTCCTGCTCTGAGGGAGTTCACATTCTGGCTTCTCACAGCTAAGCTTTTCTGGAGCACACTGGTCATTGGCCAGTAGAATGAGGTCACCTTCCTGCCTCAGCTTCCAACAGAAGTGGCAATTCTGCTTCCTTGCAGACTCATAAAGGTTCTGAATGGTAAGGGTCCTGAGACATCCCCGTATCAGAGGTGGAAACTGAGGCCCAGAAAGAAGAATGGTCCTGAGCAGGTCACACAGCTGGTGGCTGAGTTCAGCCTAGGCCTGTTTCCTTTTTCCCCACACCGCCCTGCCTCTCAGGCATTCCTTTGCGCTGATGAGCCAGGTGAATCCAAGACAGCTGGCTGCTTCTGGGTTTGGCCTAATCAGGCCAAAACTGTTCCCTTCCCTTGGGAGTTGTCCAGAGAAACTTCCCGGCATGCTAAGAGGCTCATCTCCCGACTTGGAAGGACAGGAGTTCTCTGTGAGACCAGAGCCAAAGAAACTCAGTCAGCACTGATACTGTCAAGCTCCCTGCACAAGGTATTAATACAATTGCCTCCTGCCCCCAAGGCCAGAGCCCTCAGATGCCCACAGATCTGGTCTATGCCTGAGAGCATTGATTTTTTGGTCCTTGAAATTCATCCAGTGCAAGTGTTTTCAAGCTAGCGGTCCCAAACCATTAATTGGTGGCAAAATCTAATTTTTTAAAGGAAAGAAAAGAGTAGAAATGTCAGAGTATAACACATTTGTGGTAAGCAGAATCTAGGAGGACCCCCAATGACCTCACATAATCCCCTTGAGTGTGGATAGGACCTGCAAAGATGATGGGATATCACACCCAAGATTACCGTAGTTATCCAGCAAAGGAAGGGATTTTGCAGAAATAACTAGGACCCATAATCAGCTGGCTTTGAGATAATCAAAAGAGAGATTATCCTGGATAGGACTGACCTAATCAGGTTAACTCTTTACAAGAGAGGACCTCCTGTGGGCCTCACAGAAGAGGCAAACTGCCGTGAATTCTATTGCTGCAAGGAAATGACTTCTGCCAACACCCGTGGGAGCTTGGAAGAGAACCTGAGCTTCATATGGATGGCAGTACCAGCTGACACCTTACTGCCGCCTGGTAAGACCTCGAGCAGAGCATCTAGCTACACTGTGCCTGCACCCTGACCCATGAAAACAGAGATAATATATATTTGTTGTTTAAACCACTTGGTTTGTGGTAATTTGTAGCACAACAATAGAAAACTAATAGAATACTCCAACAGTAAAAATAAGTATTGCTAACTTTTTTCTGGTTATGTGTATAGATCCATGAGTATTTGACCATGGTATAAAATACAAGTTTTGTTTTAGGATGTGATCAAAACCTTGGAAGCCATTGATGTAGTTGGACAGTGATTTATCCCAGGTTAGGCAGCCATTCCTGGAAGAAGGAAAACTGGAATCCAAGTGTCCCTGGCTAATGCTCCTTCCATCATACCATCATACCACACTGCTTAATGTTGTTAGGAAACATTAATTCCATTTTTGAGAGGAGAGAGGAGTGGGAAAGAGTTGGTTTACTCTGGTTGAATCAGTTCTTTCTGTGTTAGGACACTGCCACTCCATGACATTCTTCTTTTGTCAGACTATCCCCACCCCACCTGCCTCAAGGTCTATCTCACTGTATGTTATTACTGTGGGGTAAGTGCTTTGCATAAATGATCTTGGCTAATTCATACAGCAGGCAAATGAAGTAAACATTTAATACCTCTATTTTCCAGATGACAAAAGTGAAACTCTGAGAGGTTAAGCAAAACATAACTGAAGACACAGGGCTGGTAAGTGATAAACCCAGGATTCCAACTCATGCCTGCTGAATTCCAGTGCCTGAACCCTTCACACTTCTGACACCAAATGTGTGGGTTTCCCACAACAAGCAATTCTCCAGTTCTCGGGGACACCACATGGGTATCTTATAATTTAATTCAATTCTGACACTAACCAGGTTAAGGTTTCTGTCCCATAAGACATACCCACACTTCAGAGGCCAACCACAAGTAATGGGTCTCCAGGTGACCTACACTTCTGTCTAACTTGGCAACAAATCTGAAGTTCCCATAACCCTTTCCTTGATTTCAATAATTTGCTGTAACAGCTCACAAAACTCAGGGAAACACTTTAAGTACTGTTAATGGTTTATTTTGAAGGATACAAAAGAATAACCAGATAAGAGGTTTGTAGAGTGAGGTCCAGATCCATCCTGAGTATGACACCCTCCTGGCATGCGGATATACCACCAACCTGGAATCTCTCTGAACCCCTTCATTTAAAGTTTTTGTGGTTCCATTAAATACACATGATTGATTAAATCATCCACCTTTGGTGGATAACTCCATTTCCAGCCCCTATGCAACTGGAGGTCACAAGTGGGGCTGAAAATTCGGAACCTCTGATCACAAGGTCAGCTTCTCAGGCAAGCAGCCTCCACCCTGCAGGAGTCACCTCATTAGCATAATGCAGTTGTGGTTGGCTGGGGCTTATTATAAATAACAAAAGACTCCCCTGCCACCCCAATCACTAAAGGAATTGCAAAGCTCTCTAGGAGCTCAGTCTGAGGAACTGGGCACCAAGACCAAACGTATTTCTTGTTATATTGCAGAGGAGCCGGGGTACAAGGGCACTTCGCTCCAGTGACCCCCAAACAGACCAGGTGTAGCCATTTTTCTGCAGACACATCCAAAGGCAGACGAGTGGTGGTGAAACAAGAAAGGGATTTACTTCAGTGAGGCCAACACTGGGAAGACAGAGGACGAGTGTCCTGTCTCAAAGACTGTTTCCAAAGTGCTGAAAATACTTCCAGGTTTATATGAGAAATATGTGGGACAAAGGTCAGTGAGTACACATTGGTGGGCAGTGAAGGTCAGATTGGTCATTGTCTTAGGGTCAGTCACCCAGAGTCTTGCTGGTTCAGTGCAGTCCTTGCTGCTTGAGGGGGTAGTTTAGTTTCCCAACAAGGGATGCTTTGTCCACAGGGTCTTTTGCCTGAGTTAAGAGATAAGCCAGAAAGAACTTGGTCAGTTAGACAGTACAGACTGAGGTCTAAATGAAGGCAGTTCAAGTCCTCTTTGAATTTCACACAATCACAGCCCTTAAACTACTGGGTGCACTACTCCCCACAGGAAATCTCTCTCCACAGAAATTTAGTTGGCTCAGACTTTGCATCTGGGAAATGTCCTGGGTTTTGAGGGAAGCTCTGTATAGATAGAAATACATAGCTAATATTTATTGAGCATTTATTCTATGCTGAGCACTGCAAAAGGCACTTCACGGTCATTATCTCCTTAAATCTTCACAACCCTATGAGAGTAGATACTGGTATTACCTGCAATTTACAGATAGCAAAACTGAAACTCAGATGGCCGCGTCAAGAAATAACTTACTTGGGATTATACTAGGAATGCAAGAGTCATTCACTATTAACCATTAACATAAGTCACCATTTGAATGGGTCTAACGAGAAAAAAACATATGATTTCACCTTAAAAGATAAGAAAGCATTTGAAAAAATTCAAAAAAATGGCACAACCACCTTGGAAAACAGTGTGGCAATTCTTTAAGAGGCTAAATTTATGATCCCGGAACTCCACTCTTGGCATCAGCTCAAGAAATCAAAACATCTGTCTACACAAACACTCGCCCAAAGATATCCATCTAAGCATTATTCACAATACCCCAAAGGTGGAAACGATCTAAATGTCCACCAAGAGATGACTGGGTAAACAAATTGTGAGACCACATACAATGGATTGTTATTTGTATACAAAAAGGAATGAAGTTCTGATTCATGCTACAACATGGATGAACCTGGAAAACATTATGCTAAGTGAAAGAAGCCAGTCAAAAAAGACTACATATTGTATGATTCCATTTATATGAAATATCCAGAACAGATAAATTCATACAGACAGAAAGGAGATCAGTGGTGGTCTGAGGCCAGAACAGACATGAGGGCTACAGCAAGAACGAGAAATGGCCTCTAACGAGTATAGGGTTTCTTTCTGGGATGTTAAAAATACTGTAAAATTAGATGGTGGTAATGGTTGTACAACTCTGTGGATTGTACTGAAAACCACTGAACTGTATCAACTTTAAACAAGTGAATTTTATGGTATATAAAATCTGTCACAATAAAACTTTAGAGAAGAGGAGCACCTGACTGGCTCAGTCAGCAGAGCAGAGCATAACGCTCTTGATCTCAGGGTTGTGAGTTTGAGTCATAAGAGAATGCACATTAAAACCATACTAAAATAGCATTTCTCACTCATCAGATGGGCAAAAATTCGAAATACTGACAATATACTCTGCTGGTGAGACTGGAGAAACAGGCACTCATCGATTGCTTGTGAGAATGAAAAATGGAGAGGAATTTGGCAATATCTTACAAACGCAGATCCGTTTACCCTTTGTCACAGTCTTCCTACTTCTAGGAATTTACCCTGAAGGTACACATCCAACAAATTTTTTTTAAAGATTGTATTTATTTATTCATGAGAGACAGAGAGAGGCAGAGACATAGGCAGAGGGAGAAGCAGGCTCCCCGCAGGGAGAGCCTGATGTGGGATTCGATCCCAGGACTCTGGGACCACCACCTGAGCCAAAGGCAAACGCTCAACCACTGAGCCACCAGGTGCCCCCACACCCAACAATTTAAAAATATTCAGGTACTAGGTTGTTCCTGGAACATTATCTATTTCAAAAAATATATATATTAATACCTTAAATACCTAAACATGGAAGATTCGTTAAATAAACAATGACATTTGGTTGAAGTGCTATTAAAAAAACCATGTGGAAAATTTCTATGAGCTGATTTCCAGAAGATAATAAATGAAAAATGCAAAGTGCAAACAATTATAAATAATGTACTTTTGTATCAAAGATAAAAGGGCATAAGAAAACTTAAGTATCTGCTAAATTCTGAAAAGGACAAAACGAAAAACCACACATACATTAAAGAAATGGGAGGGCACCTTGGTGGCTCAGTGGTTGAGTGTCTGCCTTCCACTCAGGTCGTGATCCCAGGGTCCTGGGACCAAGTCTCACATCCCGAGGGGAGCCTGCTTCTCCCTCTGCCTTTGTCTCTGCCTCTCTCTGTGTGTCTCATGAATAAATAAATAATTTCTTTTTTAAATGGGAAAACACTGAAGTGGAATCCCTACAAGGAGTAGAGGAAGAGGGGCATATGGACGCTTCTCCGTGTATATCTTGGTGTACAGTTTTGATTCTTGGGAAGTACATCAATGTTCTACATGTTTTAAAAAATGAATTACATAAAGGACAGGAGGAAGGAACACAAATAAGAGCAGATAAACCCAAACACACCTAAAAAAAAAAAAAAAAAAAAAAAACCAAACACACCTGATACAGCCTCTCAGTTTCGAACCCACCCTCTCTTACTCTGCCCTGCAGACCACATTTCTGCTGTGCCCGTGACCTCTGGGTGGGGCTGTGCCCCCCACCTGCGGACAGGGGGCTACAGGGCTGCAGGAGGGACAAAGGGCTGTCCTTCCTGCTTCCTTCGGGGCAGCGATTCCCAGAGTCTCACTCCAGCGACCTGCCACCCCAGAGGCCACAGTGCCTTCTCCTAGCAGCTCGCAGTTCCTCCAACAGCCTCATTACACCACTTGGGAAACCCCTGCTCTAGCCGGCGGGTACCCCCTCTCGGAGCCCTGGTTTCCAGCCCGAAGGGCCCCTTCCTCGGAAACCACAGAAACCAACCCCCAGGTAGCACCTTTTCCACAGAGGAGGTCTGAGTCTCGACCCCATAGGTCTGTTCTGAGTGTCCAAGGCTTAAAAATTCAAACTACTTCCTTTTATTCTCTCAACCCTGAGTGATTATCTCAGAGGAATGAAATTGCGAGTGTTGGTTGCTTAGCGCTTTTCTAGAGTTTCTAACTGGTTAAGTAACGAACGCGTGCTACCTTCATGACAAGAAAAAGAATGTGCCCCTCTGATTTGACGACGCTTCATTGTGCCTTAGTACGAATATAGAGGCGGTGCGTGTGAGTGAGGCCGAGGCTACTGAGCTCGTGGGTGACGGCCAAGTCCTGCCCCTGCTCAGCAGAACAGGCCTGTTCAATTCCGACGTGCCCCTTCCATCCTTTCCCCTAACAGAAGATTATTTGAAGACTTTCTTGTTCTCTCAGCAAGCGATATCGGCCCGGATAGACATTTCTCTCAGAAGCTTTTCCAGAAGCTTTCAATAAAGCTGAGTCTCCCAAAGTAACGTGAGCCAAGGAACCAGAGGAAAGAGGAGCCGCCGCCAGGTTCCACGGGGGAGGGAGGGAGGGAGGCCCTGGGTTCCTCGGGGACGGGAGAGCTTGGTTCTTGTCTCACGGACTCCAAGAATGACTCTCGCGGACACAGGAGAGTGAGTAAAGGGATAGAAATGTATTAAGTAAAGGTACAGAGAAAGCTCTCAGAAGTGAGAGGGTCCCGACAGGGTTGCCGCCGAGGGCTTGTGGGGCTGGTCTTTTGTCGAAAGCTGCTGGCTGGGAAGCTTGTGGCCTTGAGATTCTTGTGCTGTCTTGGTTTGAGTTAAGGCTGGTGATAACATCTTTGATGGCTTACCTCTTCTTTGGGGTCTGGTTATTCTTTGTTGGTCACAGATGACTGTCATAGAAAGACACCCTCCCCTCCCACACCTAGGGCAGGCTGGGCTGGCTTGCTCCCTTATCTCTGGTTTCCTGACACCTCAGCATCTTGGGGATTTCTGTGAGCTGATTGTGTGGCCCCCTACCTAGCCCTGCCTAGCCCTGTTTGTCCCTAACTCCCCTCCGCGTTCTCTCTTCCCGCCCGGGCTAAGGCCAGGGGGACGGGAATGGGACTTACAGCTGCCTGTGCCCGATTCCTACCTCCCTACAAAACAAAACAGAAACGAAAACAAAAAAAATCCCGTCCTCAGAATCCAGACCAGGAACTCTGGAGACATCGCATGTTCTGGCAAGCAGCCTGATGGCTAATAGATAACAGGTTATCCAGGAAATAATTAGAAGCCCGCGCCCACATGGATCAGTTGCAAACACGGACCTCTGGCATTCAGGATATGGCCCCCCAAGTAAAGAACTCTTTCTTCTTTCACTTCCAGAGGCTGGGAAAACATTAGTGCTCTCTCTGTTCTTTCAAACCTGACAAATGAACAAGTACAGAAGCTCCAACAGGCACCACAGCCTGGCAAAGCCCAGGGCCTCTCCTGAGCCCCTGGGGTAGGTGAAGAGGCTCATGTCCCAAGGTAGGAGGCCAGGGCCGGCTTACTTTTTCACCATTTCCCGCGGGTGTCTTCCATCTTCTCACCCCTTTCGCCCACACTTCTGCCCCAGCCCTGCTCCTTCCAAAGTCCACGCCTGGCTGCCCAGGGCGGCCATCCAGCCCCCACTGTCTTTTTCCAGATTCAGCACATTGCACTGCCCGCTCCCCTCCTCCAGACGCTGGGCTTGCTTGTTTGTGAGGAGGGAGCAAGACTCAGAACTCAAAGCTTGGTTTATGTTTTAGGAATTCATGTGGGTTCGCCACTATAGATTATACTCTTGTGTTGCATCGTTGTTGCTTTTAATAATGGTTTCCAAAATGGATTCCTCTTCAGAATTCTTTACAGTTTTCTGCAGCATGATGTATAGAATTTGAAAGTAAGCAGGAATGCAATGACAGATTGAGGCTTTCTCACTTTGTCTTAAGTAGATGGAAACAGCTAATAATTCTCTTCTTATATATATCATGTCAAATCACCCTTTTTTTCTTCCTGTCTTTGGATGGGGCTTGTGTTTTTCTCTAGTAAAAGCAAGAGTAGTAACAGTGACTACCATGTTCCTAGCACTGGCCGGTGCTGGCTGTGCTAAGCTCCTTATGTCCATTGCCCAGTTAACTGTTTCCATAGTCTGGTTTTATCATCCCCATTTTACAGGTGACAAAACAGAGGCCTGGAAGAGATTAAATAATTTGCCCACAGTTATTTCAAAAAAGAAAACAAGTAGAAACAGCAAGGATCGAGGTGCCTGGGTGGCTCAGTGGTTGAGCATCTGCCTTTGGCTCAGGGCATGATCCTGGAATCCTGGGATCGAATCCCACATCAGGCTCCCCACAGGGAGTCTGCTTCCTCCTCTGCCTCTGTGTCTGCCTCTCTTGGTGTCTCTCATGAATAAGTAAATGAAATCTTAAAAAAAGAAAAAAAGGAAGAAGAAAAGGAAACAGCAAGGATTCTGAGATTCAAATCCATGTCAGATTCCCAAGGTCCATCCTCTGTTACCCATATCATATTAACTTCTTCAGGGAGGCAGCCATTAAGACTCCTGAGCCCTCGGAGGTGGGATAAAGGGGATAGTGATCTGTAGGGGGCAGATTTCAGAGCCTGTGGCCACAGTGTCATAGCACCCAAAATTGCCCATCAGGCTCAGAATCTGCCCAGGGCTCTGCACCCTCACTTTTGAACCTCACCACAAACCCATGAGTCAGACATAATTTTTCACCACCCACCACCACCCATGTTATGTATAAGATTTAAAGTGAAGGTCAGAGACGTGATTTGTTCAAGGTCACTCAACTGGTAAGTGGAGTAGAATTGTGGTTTTGAATTCAGGCCTCCAATTCTCCAATCTACTTTCGTCTTACTATGGCCTCTGTCTCTCAGCCACCCAGGCGTTAGGGCTCCCTCTCACGCAGGGGCCAATGGTGCCAGGCACCCTGGCTCTTTGCTTATTCGCGGTGTTCAGTAGTTTGAAAAGCACAGGATAGATGTGAGTATGGGTTCTAGAACCAAACTGCCAGAGTCAGAATCCCAGCTCTGCCATGTACAAGTTACATGGCCTTGCAGAGCTCACTGTGCCTGTTTCCTCACTTGCAAAATAAGACGGAGTAAGAGCAGCCGCTTCTACAAGGGCTGTGACTGAGGCGTGTGACAAGAGCTTGGGATCACGAACGAAGCAATCAACAACTGCCACTTATTATGGTCATTTAGCAATTTCTACCCCGTTGCCAGGTTTACACAGGAGCTACTATTTCAGTTAGTGTGATATATATTTCCTGCCAGAGATAAGCCCTCGGGGCTCCTCTGCCTTTAGCTCGAGTGGCTTCCCCTGAATGCAGACTCCTTCAGGCAAAGATTCAGGTTGCGAGTGGTTGAGGTGGTGATCCCAGAAAGCTCTGTGAGAGAATGGGAAACATGAGGCAGGGAAGGGAGGCAAGACTATGAATGAACAGGTTACCACTGACAAGAAGGGGGCTGGATCCCACCGGGTCCCTTTGAGAAACTGGAACAGGTCTCAGGATGGTCCCTGGGGACCCTCACAGCCCATTCCCCCATGGAGGAAGGGTTGCCCCTAGAGCATTCATCCCCGCTAACCTCTGGGGCCAGCATGCTCCGGGGCAGAGCACACCTGCAGGCTGCAAGAAGCCAGCAGTTGTTGGTGTGTGGGGAACGGGTTGCAGGTGACCCTGGGGTAAGCCAAGGGCATGTAGGTAGTTAGGGCTCTGCCTGCCAGCTCCACAGTAATCTCTCAGTGTTGCTAATATATACTCTAGGTGTATTTTTTTGTTTCTCAGAAACACTTGCCAAATAGCCCCATTGTTTGCTCTGGATCTATTTTTAATGAGCAAAATTTCCTCCTTGAACTGTAAGTGCCTGCTTAGAACTGTCTCAAGAACTTCTAGATAGTCAAGGTCCCCTGAAGTATCCATAATCGCGTGACAGTCCCCTGCATGTCTGTGCATTGTGCCTTCTAGTTTACAAAATTAAAAAATACTTTTCACACACGATCTCATTTAATCCTCATGGTAAGCCAACGAAGTGGAGGATAGTTCTCCAAAGTAGTCCCAAAGTTCTCGATACTTTTACAAAGGATTAGAAACAGTTTAGTGATTTCTGTTGAGAGATGATTCCGAAGGCCTGAGGGAAGTTCTGCAGCATCTCCGCTCTATCTAAACAGTTCCTAATGGACCGAAAAAGACCTATTCCAGCCATTTTACTCAGGTTTGGAAACTTTAAGAGTATGGATGCTTTAGGAATAATAAAACAACTCGGTTACTTTGTTCATTTCTCTCAAACGTACGCATGTAACAAGATGTTAAAATAGAAATTTCTGACAAAGACGACAGAGATCACATTCTAAAATGAGGTGTTGGACCTCCATGCAGGCTTTAGAAAGAAGGCAGGTGGTTAAAGAAAACCAGTTTTGTGATTTCCGCACCCTCATTCATGGTAATAAAATGGCTAAGAATTTGGAGGTGAGAAAATTGGATTTTTGAACGACATTTTTGGTATACCATGAGTCCCAGTCTCACCCTTAAAAGAGAGAAGGGAGTATAGGACCCTTTTCACAAGCTTAGAGAAAGGGGACCCATCATGTCCATTGAGAGATTTAGGGGACACAGTGCACAGGTGTCCAATTCCCACATAGAAAATCTGATGGACAAGCAATGGGCTGACTACAGCTTTGACTGAGGAGTAAAGGGGAAGGTCAGTGACAGCCTGTGCTCTCAACGTTTGTCACAATGTTGTGGGCAGCAAAAGAGATCAGAATACGCCACCTTAAAATATGCCACTTTGACATATGGATTATTTTGAGCCAAAAACAATTAGGAAACAGAGCACACAAGAGGACCTTTCTGCCCTCTCTTTGTAAAAGCGAGGCATACATTTCTCTTCACACTGTGCCCCCCCCCCTTTCATAACTGCTAGGAGCATTGACTTGAATCTGCATAAGAAGCCTTACTAAAATAAGCCTTATATTCTATTAGTTTTCCCTGTATATTTATCTTCCACAATTTACCACCCATGGAAGCCCAACTCCCTTTTTTAACTTGTCTTGTCACTTCACAATTTATCACTCAGGACACCTGGGTGGCTCAGTGGTTGAGCATCTGCCTTTGGCTCAGGGCGTGATCTTGAGATTCTGGGATCCAGTCCCACATCGGGCTCCCTGCAGGGAGCCTGCTTCTTCCTCTGCCTATGTCTCTGCCTCTCTCTGTGTGTCTCTCATTAATAAATAAGTAAAATACATTTTTAAAAAAATTATCACTCTTTGTTAAAATGGTATATAAGCTCCCAGGCTTAACTGCTTTTGAGGATTCTCACTCCTTTTCATTTGAGTCCCCTCTCCCTGCCCATAAGACAAACAGAGACCTTCTCTCCTGTTCATCTGTCTTTTGTCACTTTAATTTGCAGGCTCTAGTCACTGAATATAAAAGGGTAGAGAAAAGGGTTCCCCCCTTACCAGCAGCAGTGAAAGATTGTCTTAGATCTGTCCAAGAGGGTTGCAGGGAAGGACAAACATCTCAGAGAGAAGCCTAAGGTGTCACCACATTTGCAGAGGCTGATGAAGGAGTAAGTGGGTGACCAGAATAGAGAATATTTGTCCTATGAAGCAAACTTTAGGAGAGAGATCCTCAGTAATTGGGAGTGAAGATCATCCAAAAGAGCTTGTGAGAGTCAGCTTTCAAACACCTGCCAAGTCCAAAGAGAGCAGAGCAGATGATAAATCAGCATGCCAAGACCAGTCAAGGAAGAACTCCCCTGATCCCTTTGCCTCTTCTCAATTCCAGAATGCTAGCTCTGAAAGAGTTAGGACTCATGGTTAGTAAGCAGGGTAAGGTGAAGGAAAAGTGTTAGCACCTGACCATATACCCCTTCCCGTAGGTCCACCTTTAGATAAGCCTGATGTGGGACAGGGCAGGTAGCTTCAATTTTAAAGCAAGAATATTCCAACTATTAAATGCATCCTATATGTTTTGAAGTGCCCAGATGGGTGTTGGTATTACTGTGTCTAGAAAATCATGGAGCATGCCCTAAATTTTATTTGGGGCAGATGAAGAGCTCATTCCCCTAAATGAATGAGAAAGGACTGTGGGAGACCAAAACAAATTTGCTTTGATTATCCTCCATGAGTCATGTTTTCAATATTGGGAGATTTCCTAGTGCCCAAGGAAAGAGTGGGTTGTTGTGTATGAGTTGGACTCTGGTTCAGAACCCCAGAAAACACCACTGGAGAGGTGACACCAAATATATAAATAGACCAGTGCCTGCAGCTACCATGGGGCTATGATCAAGGAGTATCTGTTGTTCCCCACCCAATTTAGAAACCTATCCTGACCAGAGATTACAAATGGTCAAAGCCACCAATGCTCCCCTGGCTGCAAGACCATGCAAGCAGATGACTGCTACTGCCTGCCATGGGAAATCCCAAACTTGGTCTATAAATCCACTACATGTGCCCCCCAATACTGCCCAAGGATGAATCTATTAAGAGTTTGAAATCCTTGGGATGAACAGATTGCATAGTGTCTGTGACTATTACAGTAGACAAAATGCTTTGGGAGACCTTTTGAACTTACTATCTCTCAGATCCAAACCCGCCCTTCGGGCTCAGCCTTGTGATGCCCGGCCTCTGCAAACCACATTGTGGCTTTGCCTGCAGGCTCCGTGTTAGCTCTTCGATGGGAAGCATTAGAGGGAGAGAGCAAAGCTGGAGGAGAAAGAACGTGTTCCTTCCAATCTGCTTCCTGTGGGGTTCCTGTCCCTTTGATGTCACGCTAGTGCCCCTTTGCCACCCTGGCAGTGGCCGCCCCCCCTTATAGTGGCACTTGCAACTATGTTTTCCCAACGCTCACCAGCAGCCTCGTTGCACTCCCCTCTCCCAGGAGACACCAGGTCCCCCTGGGTCCCTCTCCAGATGGCAGAAGTCAGCTGAGCAGGGCCTCCTCCTCAAAGTCTGAGTTTCTGGTTTCTAAGTTTGTGATAATTCCCACCTCTCCCCACACCTACCCGCATGGGGAGTGACTGCTTCCTGCAGTTGCTACCTCCATGACACCCTCGTGTCCTGGTTTTGCTTCCTCAGTCACCTAGTCAACAACGTGGTTTCTTTGTCAACGATTCTTATACCGCCTCCTCTGTTCAAATAGCTGAGGATGTTTCCTCTCCTGGTCAGTTCCTGACTGGTGTACGCCTCTCAGTGTAAAATGGAGAAGTGGAGTATCTCAGGGGACTCATTGGGGTGAAGAATCAGTGAGGCTTCTAGGAGAGAAAGCTGGGAAGATTTTTAGAGTGAATTTTTTTTTTTAGAGTGAATTTTTTTAAGAAAGATTTTATTTATTCATTCATGAGAGACACAGAGAAAGAGGCAGAGACACAGGCAGAGGGAGAAGCAGGCTCCTTGCAGGCAGGCTGATGTGGGACTCGATCCCAGGACCCCAAGATCATGCCCAAAGGCAGACGCTCAACCACTGAGCTACCCAGGTGCCACACAGAGTAGTTTTTTTTTTAACCTTTTTTGAATCATGCAGCTCTCTGAGAGACAGATGAAAACAATGGGCTTTCTCTCCAGAAACTGTAAATATCTATCAGCACACACACCACCCCCCTTCAACCCAGTACAATTTTACACCCAGTGACAGGGGTTGGTGAACCCCAAAGCCCAGACTAATAATTCCTGTGGTAGAAGGCTGGCCAGGGTGGGGCTCCATCTTGGAGAAAATCTAGTTGGCTCTTGGAAGCTGTTGTCTAAGCCTAAGAAAAGTCGAACAAAGGGACTGTCAGTACGGGGTTGCCAAGGAGCTGTCCTAGATTTCCAAACTCCCTGAATTTGAGATAAATATCCTGACTGTGGACCTGCCAACCGCCCTGGATTCCTAGTTACTCTGGCATCTGAAGCCTTAAAAATGTATCTTTTTCAGCAACAACTATTTGACTCATGGGGACCCAGCCAACAAGAATGAGGCCTTCCGAGGCAGAGGGCCGTTTTGAGGGCTCTCCTTCCTAGAAGCCCCTGGCTGACTAGATGGCTGGCCCAGCCAGGTCCCAGTTGTTCTCTGCCCCTTCAGTGGCCGCCTAGAGCATAGCCCTCCAGGAAAGGAAGGCGCATCGCCATCTCCTGGCTGGTGCTATTATCACATGCCAATTTTCAAAAAGCAATTCCTGCTGCCGGATTTCCAAGCAAGCCTAAGAACTACTCTTTTATTGTGAGTTAGTTAACTAGATGTGTTGGGTGAAGGATTATGCTCTATCCCATTAGAGGAGAGAACACAGAGTTTGGGAGTAGTACCTCTGGACCTCAATTCTTCCATCCCTAAGGAAAGGCCACTGTCTAAATGTGGAGGAGTTGGGCAGCCCGGGGGGCTCAGCGGTTTAGCGTTGCCTTCAACCAGGGTATGGTCCTGGGGCCCCGGGATCGAGTCCCACATCAGGCTCTCCCTCTGCCTTTGGAGCATGGAATGGAGCCTGCTTCTCCCTCTACCTGTTTCTGTGCCTCTGTCTGTCTCTCTGTGTCTCTCATGAATAAATGAATTAAATCTTTAAAAAAATAAATAAATGCAGAGGAGTCTACTGCTGATTTTCATTTCTCCATTAAACTGTCCTGTTGAGGGATCCCTGGGTGGTGCAGCGGTTTAGCGCCTGCCTTTGGCCCCGGGGCGCGATCCTGGAGACCCAGGATCGAATCCACGTCAGGCTCCCGGTGCATGGAGCCTGCTTCTCCCTCTGCCTGTGTCTCTGCCTCTCTCTCTCTCTCTCAAATTAAAAAAAAAAAAAAAAAAAAAAAAACTGTCCTGTTGAGCTTTTAGAAGGCAGCACCAGAGAATGGAAGAGGATTCTTCTCCACATCACTTACACAGGTAGATAGCCACCATCTCTCTCCACAGAGCCGTCTGACATATAGTTGCTTTCTTAGCTGAATGTCGATCCTTTAACTTTCTTAGAGACTGCCCAGGATACAGATGGATTTCTTTTCTTTGTTAATTAAAAAAAAGTTTATTGTTTTATTTATTCCATCTGTAAAATAATTCATTCATCCAATACATTTTTTAAAAAGATTTTATTTATGTCTTCATGAGAGACACAGAGAGAGAGGCAGAGACACAAGCAGAGGGAGAAGCAAGATCCCTGCAGGGAGCCCCACGAGTGATTTGATCCCAGGATCCCAGGATCATGACCTGAGCCAAAGGCAGATGCTCAACCACTGAGCCACCCAGGTGCCCCTTTCCAACAGTTTTATATTGAGTGCCTACTATGTGCATGCACTTTTGAGGCACAAGGGATATCACGGCTTCTCATTTAGTGGAGGAGACAGACAATAGATAAAATATGTAGTGGGTGAGGGCCAAGAGTGGTGTTTTGGGTTGCTGTTTGTTTTGTTTTGCTTTTTTCAGACAGGCAAAATTATAGCATGTTGCTCTGCTGATGGGAATGATGCAGTAAAGGGGAATAATGACCCAGGAGAGAGGAGGAAGAATTGGTGAATGCCCCTTGAGTACTAGATTTGGTGCACAAGTGGAGAATGAATCAGATATTTACTGAGCCTCTGCCAGGTGTCAGAACCTGGTTAGGTGCTGGGGACAAAGCAGGAAGAAAACAGGTAACATCCCTGCCTTTCTAGAGACTGCATTCTAATTAGGACAATGGACAATAAAGAAGCAGTGAATCCCTAGTATCCATGGATTGGGATAAATGCAATGACTAAAAGACACTGGTCATAGTTCTCTTTGAGAAGTGAATTTAACTGAGTCCTGAAGCATGACACATGTCCACATGAAGAGCCTGAGGGAAGAGGATTCTAAGCAGAAAGAATAGCAAATGCAAGGTCCTGAGGAGGAAGAGCCTGGCCCATTTGTACACTTGTGGGAGGTGAGGCTCTTGAAGGATAGTTATCAAGAAGAGTAAAGCATGAGATGAGGTTAGAGAGGTTGGTCACTGATGGCTTTTTTTAAACAGCCAATAAGTTTTATGAAAAAAATTTATAGGTAACTCAAGGCTAGGCAGGACAGTTAACATTGTTAAATGACAGAATCAGAATTAAAAAACATTTCAGTGGTTGGCATGTAACAAATCTCCATGTTAAATTTCGTTTTTGGATTCAAAAAAATCAGTTGTGAGAAACAGTAAAAGAAAGATAAGGAACACCACCAGTTTTTATGAAAAGGATTCTAGGTGTGCAAAGAGCAGAACCTAAGACAGAGACCTAAATGGAAAATCTTTCCTGGGAATGTTACCAAAGGAGAGAGGAGAGGACGTGGGGGGTGGGGGAAGGTGGTAGAGAAGAAGGAAGAAAATTATGAGCCATGAACTAGAGAACCATGTAGACTTGGCTGTGTCTGCAGGCTAATGCTTGTACAATCCTGGGAGACTATGGCATTGCTGTCTGAAAGGTGTCTCCGCACCAACCAAAGGGGAAGGAGGGGGCAGCAGCTCTTCACTGCTGCCAGACCACTGGGCAAAAATTCTTTGCATGGTTGTCTACATTGCCCATGAGTAAGTGATAAGTACGTTTCCATGGTGGTCCCACCCACAACGTCACTCAGAGGCCCAAAGGTAGAAAGCAAAGGGTATAAAAAGTGTACCTTAGGTGGGTCATGGTCAACTGCACCCGTGCAAACTGGCTAGACACAGCTGGAATAAGGGACAGGAGAGGCCTAAACCTCAGAAGTGATTCATAAGAGGTGTCTCATACACATACCTTGGTATCAGAGGACCATTTCCATTCATTTATTTATTTATTATTCGTTCATTCATTCATTCATTCATTCATTCATTTATTCATTCATGACAGACAGCCAGAGAGGGAGAGAGGCAGAGACACAGGCAGAGGGAGAAGCAGGCTTCAGGCAAGGAGCCCGATGTGGGACATGATCCCAGGACCCCAGGATCACAACCCAAGCCCAAGGTAGACACCCAACTGCTGAACCATCCAGGCATCTCCCATTTCTCCTCCTTCAGCATTTTATTTCAGTCTTTTCAGATTTTTTGTGGAGACATGTGTATGTACCTGAATCTCATTGGCAATGCTTTCATGAAATTTGGATCCTGAAGGCAAAAAGGTCCCTCAAAATGCTGTCCCTTCTTTGGTATTTCTCTAACTCAACAAAGGAATCTTTATTAAATACTATCTAAGATTTCTGCATCTTCACAAAATGCTGCACATACATAAACTACTTACTTTTGCTACACCCTGGGCCACCACTGCGGGGGGCAGTGTGTTATGTTGGGAAAACCACTTATTCCGTTCATCCCAGGCCGATCAAAGGCCTCAAAATTAATATTTTGGCTCATCTCCAAATGAGGTTATACATACAGTCTCAGAGCCATACTGACAACAGCATTGAAAGAAGATGATCTTCATACAGCTAAACCAGGTGTCCCCACTCTCAGATCAGACTGCCTGCTGTACATTATGAATTAATATTTTTCAAAACTCCTATAATTATCTTATGAATAACTCAGTGCCTTTGGTGTTAAATTATACCAATTTATTAAATGCAAAGTCTCAAAAATATCACAATTTTTGTGATTCTGTTTTGACATTTCTCCTTTTTTTTTCAATATACCAGGAGCTTTAAAAAAATGATAGTAACCCATGTATTTCTTGATTTCTGAGCAATCCTGGCTAATCCCTACCAACTTGCTGAAAGGACTGTTATTGGAAGCTCCATATCCCTCCCTACCCCCCATTCCAAGGGTTTCTTAGTCTTGCAACTTCTGGCTGCACAGGGAAAATCAAGGGAGA
This sequence comes from Nyctereutes procyonoides, assembly GCF_905146905.1. Lineage (NCBI taxonomy): Eukaryota > Metazoa > Chordata > Mammalia > Carnivora > Canidae > Nyctereutes > Nyctereutes procyonoides. The sequence goes on from NW_026575139.1 coordinate 33,069,041, forward strand.
ACTAGCTAGAGGGTAAGTGAGGAACCCGTGTTCCTTTCCTAGCTCTGGAAGTGTTTGTAAACATCACCCAAGGCAGTCTGGTTTTGCCCTGGAGACTGGTTTATTTTTCATATCAGTGATAGGAGCCCCTTTATGTAATTGTTGCTGTGGGGAGCCAGTGCTTCTAAATACATTTTTGTTGGATCCCCAAAGGATTATCTTCTCTCAGAGTTTCTTCAACCTATTTATTCTCTAGGCCACTTCAGATTCGTTCTTTTTTTTTTTTTAAGATTTTATTTATTTACTTGAAAGAGAGGGAGAAAGAGCACAAGCAGGGGGAAATGGCAGAGGGAGAGGGAGAAGCAGGCTCCCTGCTGAGCAGGGAGCCCAATGCAGGGCTCAATCCCAGGACCCCAGGATCATGACCTAAGCCGAAGGCAGACACTTAACCGACTAAGGTGTCCCAGGCCACTTCAGATTAAAAACTCTGGTTGCGTTCTCTCCTCATTACATCTCTGCCAGCAATCCAGTGGTGCTTTTGGGGGAGGCGCTGTAAAAGTCAGGGTTCAGTTATCTCTGCCCCGCAGGTGCTAAAAAGCTGGCTGCTGGCTGTGGCATGCCATCGTTCACCTCCTCAGTGGGTTCCTGGGCCTTTTCTCCCAGGTTCTAGGTAAGGAACAGGCATACAATTCAAAGAGGCTAAAGTGGGCTTGCAGAAATACCGTACAGGACTGGGGAGCCCCAGAACCTGATGGTAGTCTGAACAGTAACAGTAAGAAGAATGGCAGTGACTATCACTTACTGAATATTTTCTGATCTCCAGGACTGTGTTAAATGCTTTACAAACATTAGTCTCATTTAACCTTATAATTGCTTTACCCTATAAATACTATTATTATCCCCATTTTCTAGGTGAGGAAACTAAGATTTATAAATGTTATTTGCCCATGTGGATGGTATTCGGTGGAGGATGGAACCCAAGCATTGACTCCAGAGCTCTCACATTTAACCACTGTATTCCTGAAGTATGTCCTTGCCCAGTTAGCCTCGGATGCTCCACTTGTAGAAGATGGATTTATTCATCCCACTGCTCTCTGCTCTTCTTGCACTAGGGAAGCCTAGTTCAAGTCTCACACTCCTTCTGAGATCCTCCTTACCCATCCAGCCCTCACAGGGTGCCCCTTTTCTCAAATTCCTGTAACAAGTGGAATGTGTGCCGCCAACTTGGCATTTTATCATCCAAGGTCTCAGGTCATTATCTCATTTAAGTGAGAACATCTTGTCTCTCCAACAAGAATGCAAGTAACCCCAGGTAAGGACATGTCTTACTTTTCAAGGCAAGAGAAATACTTGATGAATAAGATTGAGTAACTCCTCCTCCAGGTCCTTCCTGTTGGCTCAAAGGCAGGACGGCAGCAGGCCTACCACAGGGCCCAGCTCCAGACTTCAAGGCTGGGGTGCTGGTCTCTCAATTATCTTGGCTGTCTGCCCCTCACCCTACACGCCTCCTTCCTTGCCCTGTGTCAATATCCTCACTTTCTCGCTCTTTCTCACCTGGCAAACATAAATCTGGCAGCTTCCCACCACCATCCTGATGAGGCTAACTCTTTGCTGTCCAGAGAGGTCCCTGCAGCCCTTTCCCAGAGAACTCCTGGCCCTCCCCCAGGACGTTCACCTGGGAAGGCAGTGGCTTCCCCGGTGTGCCGCCCTAGAATGTCACTGTGTGGCATCTATTGTCCCCACCCCTTCTGTGTTTTCCCCATAAACTGCCATCCCTGAGAAGGAATCAATCCATCCTGTAATCATTCTCTTGGGGGGCCTGGGAACTGATTGATGGGTGTAGTTGTTTTATTATTAGCCAGTGGAAGTTAAGTAAGTCCAATCAATAAACTTTATAGGTCTTCCCAGATGGCTCCAGAGGTGAGACCCAGTTGCTTTCACCTCAATAGATTTAGACCCCTGCCTAAATAAAAAGCAATACTCATCCAGAGAAGCCGTTTTATTTCCTTCTGAAAGAATCTCTTAGTGCCCTTGAGCCTGTCATGACTTAAATCAATAACCTTAACAGCTTCCAAGAAGAAATTAGTTGCCTTTGGAGCATCTCTGCGCCACCACCTGCTGTCCCTGACACATGACAATTTTAGACCTCTGAACTGAGCCGGGCAAAGTGGCGAGGACTGGTACCAAAGCCTGTCACATCCCTGGGCCCCAGGCACCCCTCCAGCGAAGGCAGTCCAGACTTTCCCCTCCACCTACTATTTTCTCTCTACTGCCTCAGAGCTCTCTGCATCTAAGGCTCCTCGTAAGCCCATCCCTGCTCTGCATCTCTGGCTTCCAGGATCCTGAGAGACCAGGCTGGCTGCCCAGGAGCTGGTCTTCCTTGTCATTTTGAGGGTGAACATGAAATTCCTTCCAGGTGGCACTTCCATGCATTCACAGGAATATCTAGGAAGCAGAGTAAAAATGGTGCTAGTAGTAACAGGAGGAAGAGTCAGACCTCGATGGTGAGAGAAGAGGGCTCTATCAAGGGCCAGAGACCTCTCAGATGATTATTCCTCAGAGAAAGCCACCATCTGTGTAGGGCTGGCCACAATAGGGGTCGTTAAACGGTGATCCTTATAGTCTTTTTTTTTTTAAGGTTTTATTTATTTGTTCACAAGAGACACACACACACACGCAGAGGCAGAGACATGTGCAGAGGGGGAAGCAGGCTCCATGCAGGGAGACCAATGCAGGACTCCAACCATGCATTCTGGGATTACACCCTGAGCCAAAGGCAGACACCCAACGGCTGAGCTACCCAGGTGTCCCAATCCTCATAGTCTTAACTCTGCCCCTTCATCAGACTGGCCAGTCTCCACTTCTACATTCTGCAGACAACCATGATGAGCCCACAGTGAAATGGTCTGGCTAGGGGCCAGGAGCCAGCAGGAGAGGAAAGTCACCTCCATCTCTCTGCCCAGTGTCAAAGCATTGTGCCTGTGAAAGCCACTGTGTCGTCTATCTAGAATGGTGGCTAGAAAGGCCCTCACAATATTTTCATTCACCAAGTGGGAACAAGATCCACTGCTCCCTGGCTATGAGATCAAACGTGCAAATTCCAGAATTTCCATGATGTTCCAAACATCATTCTGTGCTACCAAGATGAACTCTCCAATCAGGCCATTAACTGATCAGGATCAGGTTGTCTTGAAACCATTTCTATGTTGGACAAAGTTTTAGGGGCACTTGGGTGGCTCAGCAGTTGAATGTCTGCCTTTGGCTCAGGGCATGATCCCAGGCTGGGGATTGAGTCCTACATCAGGCTCCTTGCAAGGAGCCTGTTTCTCCCTCTTCCTATGTCTCTGCCTCTCTGTGTCTCTCATGAATAAATAAATAAAATCTTAAAAAAAAAAAAAGGAAGGAAAAGAAAAGAAAAAACATTAAATAAAATACTGGAGTTGGGGGGAACCCTCTTCTCATGTGCATAATCGTGCCAGTAAAAATATATAAATGTTAAATATAAAGAAGAGAAAAGTAATGGTTTGGTATGTTTTAATTACATCAATACTTTAAAAAACTGGAACAAACATACCTACATACTGGTCTGTTGCAGTAATGAATAATATTAGTTTCTGTTTTCCAGGCTTAATCTCTATAAATTTGTTAATGACTTTGCCAAAACTTATCTTCACATAATCATGTTCATCAGACAGTTTGTTGATCCATTTTCACTCATAGTTAATTAATTCTCATCTAGAGAAACTTCTTTTATGTGAATCAACAAACATACAAATAAGAAGTTGTATTATGATAGGTTTGTCACAGATTCCTAAAAACCCCATGTCATGTTGAACTTCAGAAGTTGCACTACGGTCCATGTGTTTGTTTCTTTGGGATCAATTTTAGATGCTTTCAAATGTCTGCACAGTCAAAAAATTTCTGCTTAAATATCTTCACCAGAAAATTCACCATTCATTTCTATCACAGTTGGTCAATTTCCGAAGTTCTTCCTCTAAAAATCAGGGAAAATGGTTGAATAGCAGTGAATATTGGTATTATTTGATATGTAGCTTTAGAATAAGCATCCAGATCTTTATTGTTTTTAAGTATATTTTATTCATTTATTCATGAGAGACACACAGAGAGAGAGGCAGAGATGCAGGCAGAGGGAGAAGCAGGGTCCATGCAGGGAGCCTGATGTGGGACTCGATCCCAGGTCTCCGGGGTCACGCCCTGGGCTGAAGGGAGGTGCTAAACCGCTGGGCCACCCGGGCATCCCGCATCCAGATCTTTAAAAAATGCCTTTGAAAACAAAGCACTTAAACATTCTCCTTTTGAGTTCTTCTGGCATGGACACACGGAATGAGAAAATCCTACTAACTCTACGTCTGTTTCTTCATGTTTACAATCAGCTGTTATTATTGTTAATTTTGAATTTATTGTTGAAACATAAGAATATGTGATTCCACAGGTTTGGATACAAACTATTTTTTTTAATTTTTTATTTATTTATGATAGTCACAGAGAGAGAGAGAGAATGGCAGAGACACAGGCAGAGGGAGAAGCAGGCTCCATGCACCGGGAGCCCGACGTGGGATTCGATCCCGGGTCTCCAGGATCGCGCCCTGGGTCAAAGGCAGGCGCCAAACCGCTGCGCCACCCAGGGATCCCCACAGGTTTGGAACTTAAGGGTTTCAAATCATTAGGTACTTATTCTGAAAACATATACTTGTAGACAGATCCACTGGAGTCAGGGGTTAATTCTCAAATTAGCTTCCCCATAGAATGCAATGCTTGTTAATAGATAAGTGATTTAAATGGAGTTAATTGGAGCTTACATACATATTAGTGAAACTCAACAGCAACCACAACGATTATTTAAAACTCAGACCAACAAAAGAATTTTTCAAAGAGGGTATTTTTATCACTGACATTGTTCAGATTTGCCAGCACATGTTGATAATAAAAAAACAGACTGATTTTTAGTTTGTTTTATTGTTGTTTAAAAATTCGCTAGACAATGCACCCCTGATGGCCTGCACCTAGGATGGGTGCTCCCACTGCCTGCACACCCCTGGCGTCTCACTGCTCACTCGAGGTGCAAAAGAAATTGCAGACCCTGGCAAGCTAATCTCTGAGTCTTGCTTTCTAAACCTTGCAAAGGAGGCCTTGATGACCGAATCCACAAAGTGGAGGCCTGCATCCAGGTCGTGGACCTATTTTGTTTGGCCTATAATATTAAAAAACAAAACAAAAAACCCGTGATGTGTCAATGCCTTTTGGCAAGGCATGTGCTTACAGCTGGCCACAGGTCCCATCTCTCCTATTTTTCATACCTTGAATAATTTGCCCACTTCCATTCTCTGCCTGGCCCCAAAGGGCTGACTCTCCTGGTTAGCAGGGGAAACAGAAGAGAGAAACCATTTCAAGCCCCCAACTCGAGGCAGCCCGGGTGGCTCAGCAGTTTAGGGCCACCTTCAGCCCAGGGCCTGATCCTGGAGACCTGGGATCGAGTCCCACGTCGGGCTCCCTGCCTAAAGCCTGCTTCTCCCTCTGCCTATGTCTCTGCCCCCCCCTCCCTCTCTCTCTCTCTCTCTCTCTGTCTCTTATGAATAAACAAATAAAATATTTTTTTAAAAAAGCCCCCAACTCCTGTGCCAAGTCCCACCCATGGTTGGCTTACCTGAACAAATATCATACAAGACACGTTCTTGGCCAAACTGCCCCATCTCAACATGAACACTTACTTTCAACCGGGGTATTTTGGAGCCGGTTCAGGCCAACTCCTGAGAGGCAATTGTTACACACTCAGGAATTTTACGAGTGAGCCGTATCTTGAAATCAGCCAGGGCAGATGTATTTACACCAATGACATTGGTAAGTGTTATAAACAAAGGCTTCTTGAGGGGGCATACCACTGCTTTTGGCCCAACCCAACATGGCCTTCTGCCCACGGGCAATGACTAGAGATTTTCAGTTTTATTTGCTATATTTTCCTCCCTTGCATTTTAGGAGAGATTGTTTAGTGCAGGTAAGAGGTGGGCTCTGGAGCCACACCATCAGGGTTCAAGTCCACATCCGACCTGTGGGACCTAGAGCCACTGTTTTATTTTTTTTTTAATTTTTATTTATTTATGATAGTCCCACAGAGAGAGAGAGAGAGAGAGGCAGAGACACAGGCAGAGGGAGAAGCAGGCTCCATGCACCGGGAGCCCGACGTGGGATTCAATCCCAGGTCTCCAGGATCACGCCCTAGGCCAAAGGCAGGCGCCAAACTGCTGCGCCACCCAGGGATCCCGAGCCACTGTTTTAATCTCAGTGCCTCATGTTCCCATCTCTGAGGCGAGGTGGCCTTAGCACCTTCGCATAGGATTTTTGTGGGTTTCTAGGAGTCAGTAAACACGAGGTACCTAGAGCAGTGCCTGCACCTAAAAAGCGCTCCACAAATATTATTGCTCTAAAACTGAAATATCCTCCAGTCCTCTTATTTCAGCTGTGTAGTGAAAAGATGCAAATATCTAGTAACCAATTTAAACCCTGCACTGCTCGCTGACTATAAATCTCACTACGATACCATCCTTTTGATTGAATGTCTATCAGTTCAACTCATATCATCTTCCTCTCAAAAAGTTACCAACAGCATGTGGTAAAAAAGCCCATTAAAACTATTATTGCAATACGTGGGTATTGGTTTTGTATCTCAATCCCAGAATTAGGAAAAGCCTTCTCTTGTTTAGTTTTTTTAATAAATTCTGCTTTAAAAAAAAAAGTCATTTTTAAAGTGCACTGTATCTTTCATATGTTAATGGTTCCTGAAATCAGAACAGGTGTTTGAGCTGCTGTGTGCATTTGATAGGGCCATGTTCCTTTTTTCTCTCCCTAAAAGCAGTTATTAAATTGATGGTGCATCTACAATCGATGGTGTCTTAGAATCTGAGAGGTGCAGTAGTAATTGTCAATGGTATAGTCAGTGATAGGACCCAGGACGCCAGCCTCTATGTCCAATGGCCTGTCCCCAAGATCACAGTGTTTCCAGGGGTGGTGTTCAGTCACATGCCTGGCTAGCAAGGCTGCCCATTCCTCCCCTTGGGCTGAAATTTGCTGGGGTTGGCCCAGGCCCAGATGTTTTTTTAAGTGTGCAAAGATCCTTCCTCATTCTTCAATTAGAAGCACAGTGCACCATGCCCACGGGCTGGGATCTGACCGAGGAAGGGAAAGCTCCAAGATGATGTGAAAGCAGAGGTGGAAATAGGACCTAGGTTGCAGAACCAAGAGCAGGCCCAGCTGTGCTGGGCAGAAAACACGCCCATAACACTGGCATTCTGTTCTGAGTCATCCCCTTCCTGGTTCCACATGGTTGATCTACACTACACACTTTCTCCATAATCTCAGTTTCCCCACCTGCTTTCTTACCCAAACCAGTGGCAGCTTGGACAGTTTAAGAAGGAGAAATCAGTACAAGACCTCGAAGGGACCGTGACAGCAGTTCTGGCCGTGGTGGCTCCGGGGGCTCCTCCCCAGCCACCCCCCACCGTCCCTGAGCACAGGCTCCCCCAGCAGGTGCCTCTGAGCACCTGGCCGATCCTGGAACTCGAGACTCTGAGCCCCAGGGATGGGGCTCCCCTGTGGGCACTGGGGCCGAGCTGCCGGGATCCCAGGAGAGCAGAAGCCACAGGGAGTAACCTCTCATGGGAGCTGAGCTGCCATCCACACCCTGACCTCATCTGTTCTTGTTTTGTTCCTCCCCTGTGTCCTGTGGCCCCGGAGCCACCACAAGGCCGCAGCAGGACAGGTGCACGCAGCCGGGCCTGGACCACGCTGCCACTGCTGTGTCAGCAGCCCTGCCTGACCCCTTTCCTCTTCGAAGGAGCCAGGAGGCTGGGCCGGAGCAGGAGGCAGAGGCACAGGCATGTCAGGCAGAGCAGTTTGGTGGGGGTTGGCCCAGGCCCAGATGGTTTTTTAAGTGTGCAAAGATTCTTCCTCATTCTTCCATTAGAAGCACAGTGCACCATGCCCAGGGGCTGGGATCCATCCCCTGTGGTGTGTAGCACAGTGGGAAGGCCAGGGGCCAGCTTCCCCCAGCCGCTGCCCCCACTGCCCCTTCCCAGTTCTGTGGCATGAAGATGGCCATGATGATGCTACTCGGCCTTCCTGCTGTGGAGAGCAGGCTTGGCTGGAGGCCCCAGTTGCTGGCCCTTGGGATCTACCCCAACATCCACACTGAAGCCACACTCCCTAGACCTACACCCAGCCCATACTGAGCATTGAGGAACGGAGTATGGGCTACTGTAGGCCATTCCTGAGAGACCAGACTCCGCCAAAACAGTTTTGGCTGGGAGACTCCCCATGTATCTGCCCGAACCTTTTTCTGAGCCATGCTACTAAGATCTTCCCACCCATGTAGTAAAAAAAATTTAACCTTGCCCCAAAAGAGATCTGGCCTTTCCCTGTGACTCCTGAGAGAGAATCTTTGTTTGCCTGGGGGCATTGGGTCGGCCAGATAGTAACAGTGTGACTTAGGGTAAGGACTAGTCACTCTAGGAAGAACAATATGGTTTAGGGTACAACTTTGGTCACCCAGTTCAGTCAACCTAGAGACAGAAATCCCCTATGTGGGCAGTCAGTCAACCACACCTACATGGTGGAGCCTCAGTAAAAGCTCTGTATAGCAGGGCCTGGGTGATCTTCCCTGGTTTGTAATACTCCATGCATATTGTCTCACATGGATGCTTGGAGAGCAACATATCCTGTCTCCGTGGGGAGAGCACAAGACAAGCACTTAGTCTGATACCTCCCTGGACTCCATCCTATGTGCCTCTTCCCTCAGCTGATTTCAATCTGTATCCTTTCCCTACAATAAGCTAATCATAACAGCTTTCAGTGAGTTCAACGAGTCCTTCTAGCAAATCACTGAACCATGAGAGTGGCGTTGGAGCCTCTGAATTTGCAGTGGACGTCTGAAGTACGGGTGGCCTTGTGACAACTGTTGCCTCTAAACTTAGCAGTTGCCCTAACTCTTCTTGTTGTTCATTCCTTCCTTTCACAAGGACCAGAGCTGTGGTCTGGTTCGATTTCATCCTCCTCCTGGACTCCCACTCTTTTAGGCTGCATGGGCATTTCCCCACTGAATCTCTTTTAGGGCCAATCCCATCTTGGCGTCTGCTTCCCAGTGGACTTGAATCAACATAGGTGATCTCTGAGCCATCAGCACTGGAAATGCAGAATCCTGGGCCCCACCTCAGACCAGCTAAGTCAAACTCTCAAAGGTGGGGTCTAGGGATCTACATTATGAATGAGCTGCCCACAGGATTCAGTTACACATGAAGCTTTGAGGGCCACTGGCCTGGAAGATGGGCAGTTTCTGAGCAGCTGCTGCAGTAGAGGCTCAGACACAAGGCAGCCACGAGTGGGAGGCGGGCTTCTGAAGCACCCCCAGGCTGCTACCCTGTGTGGGGACACCAAGCCCTCAGCTGCAGGACGGATGCATGGTGGTCTGCAGTGGGGGTGAGTACAATCACGAGACCAGGTGCTTCCTGTTCCCTGCACCTTCACTGCCCGGTCTGAGACATCAGTCCATTATCCTCATACTCAGCCCAGCCTTTGAGAACCCAAGCTTAGGAACACCTCCCTGAAGCATCTACAGGTATCTCCTTTCTCCACTGGAATGCAGAGCCCCTTCTTCCTTTCCAAGGTCTCTTGCTTTCACAAAAGCTCCATCATTACAAAGCCTAACAAATACAGGCCACGTCCTCTTTGCATTTCTGGGAAGGTACTTCCACTTTTGATAACATTTCCATTTATTCATCCATTTGTCAACAAATACCATATTTGTTGAATATTCAATAAATACAAAAACTAAGAATGCTTAGTACACAGCACATATACACTGGAATCATCATACCTTACCCCCAAGATGGAATAAGCCTAGACACAACAGACTGAACAACCACAGATTTTTGAGGCCACAAAGTTATTTGATCTCAGAACAAGAATAAGGTGGTTAGATTAGTCACTTACAGAAACCATCTTAGAGGGGCCCTGGGTGGCTCAGTGGTTGAGTATCTGCCTTTGGCTCAGGTCATGATCCTGGGCCCTGGGATGGAGTCCCATACTGGGCTCCCTGCAGGGAGCCTGCTTCTCAGTCTTCTTGTGTCCCTGCCTCTCTCTGTGTGTCTCTAATGAATAAGTAAAATAAAATCTTTTAAAAAATCATCCTAGAAATAAGCTACCATGAAATACAACATATGAATGCACTGCTAATGTGATGAACGTGCCTCCAGAACTTCCCCGGGAGCTTGATTGGTGTTAACGAGCACTCCTGACCTTAGTGACCACCTCTCCAGTCCCTTCCTCCAGACTGAACCTGGGTGGCCAAGGACTCTATCTCACACAAGCAGCTCTGAATATCTTTTGGAATAGGAATCTTGGGACGCCTGAGTGGCTCAGAGGTTGAGCATATGACTTCAGCTCAGGTCATGATCTCGGGTCCAGTATCATGGTCGAGTCCCACATCAGGCTCCTTGCAGGAAGCCTGCTTCTCCCTCTGCCTATGTTTCTGCCTCTCTCTCTGTCTCTCATGAATAAATAAATAAAATCTTTTTAAAAAAATAGGAATCTCTTAGAATTTAATGAAGACTATGGAACCTTTCTCCACTAACAGCCTTTTATACATGCAAAATTGTGTATATGTTCCAAAGAGCTCCATCCCCAGCTCACAGATTTAGCTATGGGAATGTTCATCACTAATAGAAAGAAAAAGAAAAACTATTTCTCTACTCACCACACTTCTGGCACCAAATGTGAGGGGAGGGGTTGCCACATAAACCAATTATTTCAACTCTCCATGCACCAACTGAGTGTCCTACAATTCAATTCAATTCTGACACTAGCTATGAGAGTTGGTGCAGCTCACACAAGTTAAGGGCTCAGACCCACAAGACTGCCCCCACTTCAGACATCAACTGCAAATCCCAACTGGTCACTTGTACTTCTGACCAACTGGCTATAAATGTGCATTCCCACAGCCCTCTCCTCAGGCTTGATCATTTGCTTTTATAATGAGACTTTACAGCTCACAAAACTCAAAGAAACATCTACTTACATTTTTCAGTTCATTATAAATATATTATAAAGGATACAAATGAACAGCCAGATGAAGAGGTACATAGGGTGAGGTCCAGAAGAGTTCCAGACACAGAAGCTTCTGTCCTATGGAGTTGGGTGTGGATGTGCTCACCAATCCAGAAGCTCCCTGAACCCTATATTTTAGGGACTGAGGCTTCATCGTGTAGGCACAATTATTAACTATTATGAACTTAATACCCAGCCCTTCCCCTTCCTGGAGGATGAGAAGCAGAGCCGAAAGTTCCAGGCTTATAATCATGGTTTGGTCTTTCTGGTGATCAGTTCCCCTTCCGAAGCTATCCAGGAGCCCATGAAAAATTGCCTTATTAGAACAAAAGACACTCCCATCAGGAAATTTCAAGAGATTTAGGAGTTGTGTGTCTAGAAGTGGAGGCAGAAACCAAGTATATTTTTTATCATGTCACAGTAATAAAAAAATTAGAAATGATCTGATAATGGAATTAAAGTGCATATAATAATGCATTATGCGGCTATTAAGATATTTTTAAAATATCCTTGCTGACATAAGAGCCAAAACATACTGCCTATCCTGTGACAGACGTGATTTTAAGCTCTTTAAATGTTTTAACTCGTGTATTTATCACCAACCCATACCCTATCAGGTATGCTTTAATTTTACTCATATTTTATAGATAGAGAAACTGAGGTAGAGAGGTTAAGTAGCTTGCCCAAGATTGTATAGTTACTAAGCAGAAGAACAGGATTTGAATCCAGGAGATTTGAGCTAATAAACAAAAAAAGGTAGGATATAAAGCCATCCATACAATATGATCCCATTTTAGATTTAAAAATAAAAAACTGACAGGAGATCCCTGTGGTGGCTTTATTTTATTTTTAAGAGTTTTTTTTAGGGACGCCTGGCTGGCTCAGCAGTTGAGCACTTGCCTTCAGCCCAGGGTGTGATCCTGGAGCCCTGAGATCGAGTCCCGCATCAGGGTCCCTGCATGGAGCCTGCTTCTCCCTCTGATTGTGTCTCTGCCTCCCTCTCTCTCTGTGTCTCTTGTGAATAAATAAATAAATAGTTTATTTAAATAAGTAAATAAATTTAAAGAATAAATTATTTATTTATTTACGAGATTATTTATTTATTTATTATAAATAAATAGTTTATTTAAATAAGTAAATAAATTTAAATAATAAATTATTTATTTATTTACGAGATTATTTATTTATTTATTCACAAGAGACAGAGAGAAAGGCAGAGACATAGGCAGAGAGGAAAGCAGATCCCTGCAGGGAGCCCAATGCAGGACCGGATCCCAAGACCAAGATCACACCTTGAGCAGAAGGCAGCCGCCCAACCTCTGAGCCACTCAGGCGACCCCCTTGTGGTGGCTTTAATATATGCCCACAAGTTCTTTGATTTTTCCTCCTTTCAAGAGTTAGAAGTCCTCTCCCCATAAGTGTGGACTTGACTTAGTATCTTTTTTCTAATGAATAGAATATGGCAGGATGACTTTCAAGACTAGATCATAAAAGGAACTGCAACTTCCTCCTCAGTTTCTCCCAGATCACATGTGCTAGGACAAGCCAGCCTCCGTGCTGTGGACATTCTCAAGCAGTCCCGTGGAGAGTCCCTGTCGACACTCTCATGAGTAAACCATCTTACAGTCAGATTTTCCAGCCCCACCCAAACCTTCATTCAGGTGACTCCAGCCTTACCACAGACCCTAAGCCAGAACCCCCTCCAGCTAAGCTGCTCTTGAGTTCCTGACCCATAGAGACTGCAAGATAATAAATGTCTTTTGTTTTGAGCCGCAAATTTTGGAGCAATCTACTATGCAATAGGAGACTAATATATCCCCAAAATCTTTATCACAGTGAGATTATAGGTAATTTCCATTTTTTATTTTTTGTGTTACCCGTATTTTCAAAATTTTCCTTCAATAAATCTCTATTATCTGCATATCTCAACAAGCAGTAGAAAGACTAGAAGAATAAACAAAGGGAAAACCACCATCCTAGGTTATGGACACCCCATCAATGACAACCACATGTGACACATTGACTGGAAACATTCATGTCAGCCTTTGCAATGTATGTTTTACTAACAAAACTGGGCACGAGTCTCCAAAAGGAGGCACTGCTGCTCTGAAGGCGAAATGGCTGAACCAGGCAGGTCAACCAGGACTCCTTGGCTCCTGATGATGTAGCCCAGGGTGGGGTGGAAGGATCTGGGCTCGCGAGAACTAAGATCTTATCTCAGTTTGTATGTGTGGTTTGTTCTGTTCTGTTTTGTTTTTTTAAGATTTATTTATTTAAGACAGAGAGCACAGGGTGATGGAGTGGGAATGGCAGAGGGAGAAAGAGAATCTCAAGCAGTCTCCATGCTGAGCACAGAGCCTGACACTGGGATCAGTCCCATGACCCTGAGATCATGACCTAACCTGAAATTACCAATCGGTTGCTTAACCGACAGAGCCACCCAGGTGTCCCTCCTATTTTAGTTTTATATGCAGCCCAGGCAAGTCACAAACTCAACAGGCCTCAGGCTTCTCATCTGTCAAATGGGCATTACTTCTGTAGAATTCATGAAATTGGATATTGCCAAATAGGTTACTTAGTCCATTCAGGCTGCTGCAGGAAAACACCACAGACTGGGTGGCTTAGGAACAGCAAAAATGTATTTCTCACAGTTCTGGAGGCTAGAAGTCCCAAGATCAGGGTGCATGGTGACATTCTAGCAAGGGACTGCTTCCTGGTTCATAGTCAGTGCCTTCTCATAGCATCCTCGCAGAAGAGGCCAGGGATCTCTCTGGAGCCTCTTTCACAAATCCCATTCATGAAGTCTCCACTCTCCAGACCTAAGTACCTCCTCACAGCCCCACCTCCTAATACCATCACACTGGGCAGAGGATTTCAGTATATGAATAGAGGGTGGGCACAAATGTCCATAGCATTTACATAGAACAAATAACATGATTATACATAATGTAGGGCAGTGATATGCGGTATAAAATAGAAACATTACTTCTCTATGAGAATAATCCCTACAACCTATGGTCTTGTGAATGTAATCTTATGGGCTAACAATTCTTATTTTTAGATAGTTTTTTTTAATGCTGAAGTATTTTAAAATAAATTATAGACATTATGAAATGTCACCCCTAAAGACCCTGTCCAAAAAAAAATGAGAACATTTTCCTGCATAATGACATGGCATTTGGCCAATGATACTGCAAGAAGATTCCACCAATCAGAATTCCAAAATGACAGCATTCTCCTCACCCATCCCAAGTTTACCAGCCTTCACTGTCAGGATCTTGTTTAAATGGCAGTAGCAATTGATTGGCCATTTGTAAATGAACTGAAGTGGGCCTATGGAAATGGAGAAATACTCAGACCTAGGCGCTTACAATAAAATAGGTTTCACCCATCTACAAGGGAGAGAGAATACAGCGCGGAGACATTACAAAAGAAACAGGAGTGAGCCAGAAAGAGCCTTCCAATATGTGCCAAGTTGGCGGACCCACAGGGCCACTGGCTCCCTTTCCCAAATCCATGCTGGAAAAGCTACAGAGAGAAACAGAGCTTCCAGGAACCAACATCAAGAGGATAACAATAGCAACAAGGCCTGAGAAGCCCCTGGGGAGGCGGCTGGGACCAGGGCCCTGCCTTGGGCACTCTTCTGTACACAATACAGGGCAGGAGAGCCAGTGTTTCTGGGGACTATGTGCTCCCTAACTGGGGCACGGTCACACTTTCAGAAGCCAAACAGCAGACCACACAAGCCACTGTGTTATTTGAAATAGAACGATTAGAATAAGAACAAACAGACCGAGAGTCTAAAACAAGCCTGAAGTAGTTAGAGAGACAAAATAGAAGCAGTGTGAAACAGGCAATATAAAAAACACGTAGAATTATCAGGTATGAACATTCTAACAGTGAATAATAGGCACAGGTCCAGGCTGGGACTGAAAATGAGATCCAAGGACAAAGCAAAAAAGAAAACAAAGTAGAGCTGCACAAGCAGATACTGAAGGTACACTCATCACCACCCCCAGCTGCACCCCCCTCACTCCCCACCCCCTGCCGCCCCTCAGCTGTGGTTCGCCTGGAGAGCTTCCTTATAAAAGACGTTGGGGAAGAAGGCATCATATTTCCAGGCACTGGCGCCACCATACTTGCTGTCCCTAGGCCTACAGTTTAGAGGTCCTTCTTCCTTCCCACCTGACCCTTTGGCCCAAAGATTTCAAGTTGAATTTCTCCCTTGGATGCCCTACAGGCAGCACTGGTTACGCCAGGTCTCTATGCAGAAGAAGAATGTGAGGTCCCTTGTTTAAAAAAAAAATTATGGGGGTGCCTGGTTGGTTCAGTCAGTTAAGAGTCTGCCTTAAGCTCAGGTCATGATCTCAGGGTCCTGAGATGGAGCCCCACATTGGGATCCCTGCTCAGCAGGGAGTCTGCTTCTCCCTCTCCCTCTGCCTGCTACTCCCCCTGCTTGTGCTCTCTCTCTCTCTCTTTTTCTCTCTCTCTCTGTCAAATAAATGAATGAAATCTTTAAAAAAAATTTTTTTAAATATAAAAAATTATGAAGTTTCAAGATGGTGACAGCACATTATACCCAGGGTGGGACCCTGTGGAGCTACGTTGATTTAGAGTCCAGGAAGCCTACGCAGTCCATAGGGCCTGGGGGCTCCCTGGCCTGCTCCAAACCTCACATTTGCAGCTGGGGTGCATCAACTGGATTTGGGTTCCCAAAGATACTGCTGCTCTAAGTTTGTTTATCAGATGAGAAGACACTGGTGAGACAAGGGCTTGAGGTTGGGTTTGAGCCTACATGGAGGAATGGCCGGGGAATGGATTGTGACAGCTTCCAGTGGGTGGCCAAGGAGATGAAGGGAGCTCCTTAACAAACCCAAAGCCAGTTGAGAGAGACTCATACCTTCCCTAGAGCCATCTGTCCACAAAACTGCATTATCAGAAAAGCCACCAGGCCTATAGGGCCCCAGTGAAAAATTTTTAGTCAAGCTAGGGAATTTTGTTTCTCTGTTGAATAAAAAAAAAAAAAAAAAAAAAAAAAAAAAAAGCGGAAGGTGATGAGGAAGTTCAGAGAGTCATTCAACCCCTTGGTGAAAACCTAAGGGTTCTGGTACTCTGCATCTTCTTAGAGTGCCTTCTGATTGGGCATTGGGAAGGCTTGGGGAGGGGTGCATAAAATATACATAACATAAAATTTTAGCCATTTTAATCATTTTTAAGTGTACAATTCAGTGACATTTAAGTACATTCACACTGCTGTGCAACCATCACAACCATCGATTTCCAGAACTTTTTCATCCACCCAAATTGGAATTCTGTCCCCATTAAACACTAACTCCCCATTGCCTCCCTTTGCAGCCCTTGGCAACCTCTTCACTTACTGTCTCTATGAATTTGTCTGTTCTAGGTGTCTCAGGTAAGCAGAATCACACAATATTTGTCCTTTTGCATCTGGCTTATTTCACTTAGCATGATGCTTTCACTTAGAATCCGTGTTGTAGCATGTGTCAGAATTTCATTCCTTGGGGCACCTGGGTGGCTCAGTTGGTTAAGTGTCTGCCTTCAGCTCAGGTCATGATCCCAGGGTCCTGGTATTGAGCCCCATGTCAGGCTCCCTACTTAGCAAGGAGCCTGCCTCTCCCTCTTCCCACCCAGCTCCTGGCTTGTGCTCTCTGTCATGTGCTATCTGTCAAATAAATAAATAAATAAAATCTTTTTTAAATTTTTAAATAAATAATTTTTAAAGAATTGAATTCCTTTTTTATGGATAAATGATATTTCCTTGCATGGATATATCACATTTTGTTTATCCATTTCTTCTGTTGTTGGACACTTGAGTTGTCTCTACCTTTTGGCTATTGTGGATAATGCTGATGTGAACATTAGTATACAAGTATGTGTTTGAGTCTCTGCTTTCATTTCTTTGGGGCCTATATAGGAGTGGAATTGCTGGATCATATGGCAATTCTGTGTTTAACTTTTTGAGGAACTATCATACTATTTTCCCCATCCATAAGTTTGCATTCCCACCAGCAATACATGAGGGTTCTAATTTCTCTATGTCCTCATCAACATTTGTTATCTGCCAATTTTTTCAAATAATAGACATCTTAATGAGTGTCAAGTGGTATCACAAGTGCTTTTATTTTGCATTCCTCTAATTACCAATATTGAGCATTTCTTTCATGTGCTTATTAGCCATTTCTATGTCTTCTTTGGAAAAATGTCTATTCAAGTCCTGTGCTCATTTTTGAATTGCATTTTTTGTAATTGCTGAGTTGCAGGAGTTCTCTATATAGTCTGAATATTAATCCCTTATGAGATATATGATTTGCAAATATCTTCTCCCAATTTGTGGAGTGTCTTTCCACTATCTTGACAGTGTCCTTTGATACACATGGTGGAGAGGCTTTTGAGGAAATAATGTTAACACAGCAGTCTACTGCTATCTGGAACGGGTACAAGATATTATCCATTGGTCTCTCCATAGAGATCCATTCTACCTCCTTTTCCAGTCACCAGGTGCCTGGCTTCTCTGTATGCAACATTGGGCTCCCTTGCGCAATAAACCCAATGGCTTTGCAGTTTGGTTAAGTCAACAGGTAACACCATCAGGAGACCTGCAGGGTGACAGTTCAGCTGTACTTCTACCACAGATCACAGCTGCTATATCAGGTGGCCCTACTATTTCCAGGTTCTGGTCACTGCTTCACCCTTTTGCACCAGAAGGCCTTCCACTCTTAGGGGCAGTAATGCCTCCCCACTCTTGCCAACCCTAAGAAACTGCACCATGCATGTTGGTTTCCCTGAACCCTATGTAGGGGAAGACATTTCCTTCAACCCTCTTAGAGTCCCTGGCTGGGTCGGAAAATTAAACCAACAAAGACAGATTAATAGGAAAAAGTGTACAGATTTTATTAACTTTTTACATGTATGTGGAAGCCTTCATAAGAGGTGAAAGCCTGGAGAAGTGAACAGAGCAGGGGGTTTTATACTTTTAGACAAAGAAGCAGGAAATTTGTCAGGATTTGACAAGACAAAGGGGTTTGGGTTAGGGATAGTAAACGATGAAGAAATCACTGGAAAGGTAAGGGTTAATTTCATAAGGTTTGTTTCTACAGATTTCTCAGCCCCAAATCCCCTGGCCTCTAGTGATAAGAATGTCTTCCTTCTTCCTGGTACAGGGATGGTACCTTTCATATGCGGGTTTTATGACCAGCACCAGAGGAGAAGAAGAGCAAGGGACCAGGGGAGGTCAGAGCAACCTTCCTGGTTCTGCTGTTTCCTCAAACTCCTTCCACTTTCAGATATTCAACATGCCAAGATGACATATTTTGAGGTAGCATGTTCTGAACCCCATCACCTGCCCACAGCTTTGTAAGCAGCCCTTTTGCTAAACTTTCCTCAGGCTAGTCCATCTGAGCATCTCCTGCTTGACACTGACTATAAGAACATAAACCCTTTGGAGGCAGGAAGACCAGAATTAAAATCTTGGCTTTTCTGTTCAATCACTTGGACAGGTTCATCTCTCTGAGCCTCCCTTCTGCCACTGTCAAGTGGAAATAATGACATAAATAGGGGTCTGGGGAAGGTAGAATGGAAGAGAAAACGTGAATACCCAGCAATTTTATGTGCTCAGCAAGTGCTAATCCCCTTTCTTCTGTTAGACAAAGCCAGTCTTTGGTCCCCCTCACAGCTTCCTTTGGCTTCCCAGATTCTGGAGTCCCTGACCTGGTACTCCATCCCTGGTCTGGTCAGTCCTCACTATCTAGATCTCTTCCTTGCCACCTAAGTAGACCCAGAGACATCCTCATGGACCCCATTTAAAACCAGTGCATCTGATTGTCCCATTCCTTGAGAGGTCTTTCTGCTTAAAGTAGTTGAAAACATATTGACCAACAAACTCATTTCAAAAACTTTATTTATGCAAACATTAAGGTCCCAGGTAAGGAACTGACCTGACTCAATTAAAATTTACAGATCCTTGAAGTTTGAGGCTGAGGACAAATGCTAAGGACACTTGACTAGCAATTTTCCCAAGGGCTGGCCTTTTATAGTTTCCAAAATCTTACCAGACAGGTATTGGAGTGGCAGGAGGGAGCATAGCAAAGAACCAAGGCTGAGAGTGTGGCTTCTGGATTGGATCTGCCTGGGCTTAAATGCCAGCCCACAGTCCTCCCCCCCTGCTCACTAGCTGCATGATTTAGGCAAAGAACTAATCCTCTCTGATTCTTAGTTCCCTCACTTACCAAATCAGAGTATTCATGTATACCCCAGCTTCATAGTACTGGGGTAGTGATTACATAAAATAATCCAAAGTACTCAGTATAATGCTGGATACATGACTCACACTCAATAAAAGTTAGCTATTTTTTCATTTCTATTCTACACTAGTATATATAGGAAGATCCATCAGTACACAGTTGGAGACAGGGGCTACAGGTAGATGATTTATCATATTTTATGACCTTATCTCATTAAATAAGGTCCTCTTGGGGGTGCCTGGATGGCTCTTTTGGTTAAGCATCCAACTCTTGATTTCAGGTCAGGTCATGATTTCAGGGATGTGGGATTGAGCCCTGCCTTGGGTTCCAAACTCAGCAGAGAGACTGCTTGAGATTCTCTCTCTCCCTCTCCCTTTGTACCTCCCTCCACTTGCTCATGCTCTCTCAAATAAATAAATAAATAAATAAATAAATAAATAAATATTTTTTTAAAAATTAAAAAATAGGGGCACCTGGGTGGCTCAGTCGGTTAAGCATCTGCCTTCAGCTCAGGTCATGATTTTGGGTTCCTGGAATTGAGCTCCATTTTAGGCTCCCTGCTCACAGGGGAGTCTGCTTCTCCCTTTCCTTTTGCTCCTGCTCATGCTCATGCTTTCTCTCTCTCAAATTAATAAAATCTTCAAAAAAAATAAGAGGCTTTTTTTGTTATAAAAGTAATGACTCTTTATTGTGTAGAGTTTGGAAACTATAAAAAAAAAAGAAGAAAATAAAGGTCACCTGTAATCTTACACACAAGTACAACCACTAATTCTTTTTTGTGCCTTTCTTTTTTTTAAGATTTTATTTATTTATTTGACACAGAGAGAGAGAGCACAAGCAAGGGGAAAAGGGAGAGGGAGAACCAGGCTCCCCGCCAAGCGGGGAGACCCACATGGGGCTTGATCCCAGGATCCTGTGATCATGACCTGGCCAAAGGCAGATACTTAACTGACTGAGCCACCCAAGCACCACTTTTTAGTGCCTTTCCTTCCAGATTGATATACATTGGGTTTTTTTCATATGTATTTGTATTTATCGTAAGTTTTTATATACCAAGAATTTTAATACTGATTTACCACTGCCATGACCTTTCCCTTGTTTCTTTGGACTTCTAAAACATGATTTTTAATTTAAATCTATCTATTGGTTCAGTTGTATGTACATCTTTAAAAGCATATGCTGTATAAAATAACATTCTGAGGGAGAAATACTTTTTCCCACTCTCATCTTGCATGACACAATTTATTCAAATTCTTCTCATGTCTCTTTCACATTAATGTCTTTTCTCCCTAGAGCCATCTCTCAGTTTTCTAGGATTTGTTGCCTTCTCTTTTGTCTAAGGTTTGCGTTTCAGCACTTTTCACATCTATTTGCTGTCACTGGAAATTTTATCCTAAACCACAAGTGAACAGTTAGTTCTGCCTAAAACAGTTCAGATTTTCTTTCTCAATATAGGATTAGATAGTAGAAAGTAGATTTTTCATGTGCTATGTGATCTCTACAATATAACCATCTAGTTAATTTCCTTTATTTTTTTTAAGATCTTATATTTAAGTAATCTCTACACCCAACATGGGGCTTGAACTCAACCCTGAGATCAAGAGTTGCATGCTCTAGGGACTAAGCCAGCCAGGTGCCCCTAGTTGGTTTCCTTTAAATATTGTATTTCTAACGAGTTTTATGTGGACGTAGTACAATAATCCAAAGGAAAGGTGATTTTTCACTGATTCATAATTCTTCTTCTTAAGATAGAATATGAGTACTTAATCTGTCCCTATTAAAGGATATTTAGACTGTTTTTCATCTTTCATGCATTTTATTTTTTGAAATAGCTTGAAGGAGAACTAGGAACATGGAAAAAGTCAAGATCCACTTCAAGAGATAACCTCTACTTTTCACTGTTCTTAGTAGCATCTCTCTGACCTCCCTGAACAGTAGCCAAATTCCACCTCTCTTTAGGACCAGTAATATTCTTTGACACTAGGTGGTGGTCAGGGGGCTGAAGCTCCAGGCCCAGGCATTGCTTACAGTCAGGGAAGGAGTCACAGGGCAATAAATCTTCAACCAGCGCCTGCTTGCTCCTTTTTAAACTCTGGATGCCCTATGAGCTGCAAGAAGCAAGGACACAGTCCAAAGGGTACACTTCAGTCCAGCAGATAATTTGGCCATCAAGCCACATGTGTAAGCCTACGTACCCGAGTTTCTGCAGGCCAGTGTCCCACCCCTTTGCCAGTTCCTTATATTATATACATCAAAGCCTCAGGCCTCCAGGGAGTCACCAGCTGAAAATAAGTCAGGACTGAGAAAGGAAAGAGAATTAGAATAGGGATAGCCAAACAGATTTCTGGCCCAACAATGGGTATCCAGGATTGGAATTATCCCAATAGACAAATACACCCTTCACAAGGTCAAGTATGAGGGACATTGACACTTGATACTTTGGGGTCTGGAGGTGTACAGAAAGAAACAGACCATCTCTCTCCTGAAAATTCTGCCCAGGTGCCTAATATCTCAAGAAGCTGCCCAGTTGGTTTTGCAGGAGTCATCCAAACCTAGCACAGGATGTTTTTCCTGGTGATTGAGAATTCAGAATGTTCAGAATGAAGTTAGAGGCAGGAAGCTACTGAATTGAGTTCTTTCTACCCACTGATGTGTGTAAATGTTAATGTTGGCTCTCAGATGGGGGTGGGGTGGGCAGCAGGGAGTTCTGATTATTAGCATCTCCCAGTTTCCATGGTGTAAATATTCCCACTACAGCCATCAAGCCATTAACATGATGTCATTGAATGCAGTCATAGAGATGTGGATTATAGAGTATTTCTACCATATAGACACAATAGATAGAAATAACTTCGAGAGCATAGATAGTAGCATAAAGTTGTAATGTAACAAAGATGTGATGTTTTAAATATTTATTTTATGTTGTTTTCAATATAATGTACTTAATTGCAAGCTTATGTGATTTAAATTTTAATAATGGATGTCTAACTGATGGCATGAAAAATTCCTGAAAATCAACCAGCTTTCATAAGGTGTTATAAGCCAGCACACCATTAGGACTTTCACCCTCCCTGTCACTGACATGTATGTGGGTCCCCAATCTAATGTAGAGCTAGCAGAGCAACACTGGGCAGAGTAAAAAAGTCATGTTAAATGTGAATGGCATTTGAACTGTTCCTTCATTTCTCCATTGCTCCAATGACCCAGTGTATATTAGTCAGGGTTCTCCAGAGACATAGAACCAATAGGAGATGAGATAGATGGGTAGGAAAGTAGAGAGAGAGAGAGGAAGATAGATAGATAGATAGATAGATAGATAGATAGATAGATAGATATAGAAGAGATTTATTTTAGGTATTGACTCACATGACTATTGGAGGCAGAGTCTCACAAACAGTTGTCTGCAAGCTAGAGAATCAGGAAAGGCAGAGGTATAATTCAGTCAGAGTCTGAAGGCCTGAGAACAGAATCTCTGATGTCTCAGGGCAGGAGAAGGGGAACATCCCAACTCTGGAAGAGAGAATTCCTCCTTCCTTCACCTTTAGTTCCATTCAGGCATCTGACGAATTAGATTATGCCCTCCCACATTGGTGAGGACTCATCTCTTCACTCAGTCCTCTGATTCAAATAGTAATCTCCCCCAGAAACAGCCTCCCAGATATCTAGAAATCCTCTTTTACCAGCCCTCTGGGCTTCCCTTTCTCCGGTCAAGTTGACATATAAAATTAACCATCACACAACCTTAAACCTTTCTTTAAAATTTGTTTTAATGATAAAATCGAGCAGATGTGCAAATCACCAAGGCACAGACAATAATGTTATAATCACTTATAAACTATCCAGTTTAAAAAGTAAAACACTAGGGGGCCTCTGGATGGCGCAGTCCATTAAGCGTCTGACTCTTAATATCAGCTCAGGTCATAATCTTGGGGTCGTGAAATTGAGTCCTGCGTGGGGCTCTAGGATCAGCATAGAGTCTACTAAAGTTTCTCTCTCCATCTCCCTCTGTCCCTCCCTGCATTCTCTCTCTCTCTCTCTCTTTTTCTCTCAAATAAACAAATAAATCTTTTAAAAAATAATAAAACAATAAAAATAAAATAAACAGTAAAACATTACAAACTCATTTGAAGCCTTCTGTGTATCTCCCTCCACATCCCCATCCCTCCTCCTCAGAGATGATCACTGTCCTGAATTTGATGTTTACCATTGCTGTCCTTACCTTCATAATCTTAGTACATATATAGGTATGCATGTGTTTGTGTATATGTGTGCAACATATGTATATGTGTATGTATTGTTTCCAGCCTCTTTTTACAGATAGGAAAATGCAACAAAGCTCAGAGTCCAACTTGCTTAAATAAAATATCTTTTTCATTAAATTTTTTTTAAGTTTCTGAGTCTGAAGAAAGAAGCTCACCCAAAAGAGGCTTAGAGGTGAAACTGGCCTCTTTATTTCTAGCCTAAGGATAGTTTAGAAGGGTGGGTGAATGGTCATTTCAAGACTGAAATAAATGCTAATGAGCAAAAGGCTTTTTTTCTTTTTCTTTCTTTTTTTTTTTTTTTTTTTACTTCCAGATAATGACCTGTGTTCTGCTTCACTGTGAATGCCATAGGTGTCCGACCATGGTTGTCACTAACGTTTCCATCATCTGGCTTTTCATAGTCATTCTGTATAAATGATACTATGAAGACATCTTATTCATTGAATCCTTTACTAACCATAATTTTCATCCAAGAGGTAAGAGTTAACATAGTATTTCTATTTTATCCCTTTTTTAAAATGACAAATATTGACAAACATCAAGGCAGGAAGATGTTATTTACACAGACTGTTGTAAGCTAAAAATCACAAGATGGAGATTTGTGATTCTTTATCGAACTTGATTATAAAAGTTTTTATTGAGTACTGTCAGACTTGTAAGCTGGGGAGAGACTTCAGATTTATAACTTGGTCCTAAATGGGCAACAGCAGATATAAAATCTTGGAATTTAATATCAGCTTTGAAAATGTTAAATTGAGAGTTCGAGCCGTTTTTACTTTATGAACTGGCACATTGTAGAATGCACGGACTGTATTGATTTCTGACAGAAGAGGCTGTCTCTAAAATGGATCTGAGCATTTTCATATTCCATTTCATCCTAAAGACACATTTTAAGCTATGTCCTCTTCATTTCCATTTAGTGTGTGTGACTTAATTGAAGAAGAAAGAAAACAGCTTTGCAGAGACGGACCTCTTCCGAGAGCCTGTTGGGGTCACCACAGAGGTGGAGAATAAAATTAAGGAAATCTGCTAAATGACTTGAAGTTCATGCCATGGATTTTTTTTCTCCCGAGAGTTTCAGCTCAAAGCAGATTCAAAACAATTTCCCTGGGCTATTTTTGCAACAGAGTGACAAGAAGAAAGGTGTCTTTTGTGTCACTCCTTAGTCTTTTGGCCAACCATCCCCATCTGTAGAGGCCTCCTCACAACCTCTGCCCTCCTTTCTCTCTTTCTGGGAATGCAATGCTCTTAACTCAAAGGTTTTGGAGTTGCAGGGGCCCAAGCACCCTTGTCTGGTGACAGGTCTGGGAACATGCTTATCGGGGCAGAAACCATGTTAGCATCAGTTGTACATGCCATGGGCAGTTAACCAGGTTAGCTTTTATGTCCGGGATTCCAGCCCACTGGTGTCTGTACAGAAACCCAAGATTGGTTGTCAAAAAAGCTATCCTAGGGGTGCCTGGGTGGCTCAGTTAGCTAAGCATCGGACTCTTGGTTTCAGCTCAGGTCATCATCTCATGGATTGTGGGATCAAGCCTCTCGTTGGGCACCTGCTGAGTGGGGAGTCTGCTTGAAGATACTTTCTCTGTCCCTCTCCCTTCTCGAGCATTTCCTCTTTCTCTCTCTCTCTCTCTCTCTCTCTCAAATAAATAAGTCTTTTTTTAAATATTTATTTATTTATTATTCATGATAGACACACACAAACAGAGAGAGAGAGAGAGAGAGAGAGAGAGAGAGAGGCAGACACACTGGAGGAGGGAGAAGCAGGCTCCATGCCGGGAGCCTGACGTGGAACTCAATCCCGGGACTCCAGGATCGCACCCTGGGCCAAAGGCAGGTGCCAAACCACTGAGCCACCCAGGGATCCCCCTCAAATAAATAAGTCTTAAAAAAAAAAAAGCTATCCTAAGCAGGTCTTAGGATAGCCTGTGATTAAAGGGTGTTGGAAAGGAGCCTTTACCCCAAAGATATCCTTTGTGTTGGTTTTCTATGATTGTTGTTACAAATTGCCACAAATTAAGTGGCTTAAAACTATACAAACTTATTCTCTTACAGTTCTGGAAGTCAAAAATCCAAAATGGTTCTTGAGAGGCTAAAATCAAAGGCCATGTGCCTTCTGGAGGCTGTAGGCAAGAATCATCACCTTTTCTAGCTTCCAGAGGCTTCCCAAATTTCTTGGTTCAAGGACCCTTCTCTTCCACCTTCAAAGTACATCAATCCAACCTCTGCTTCTGTTGTCACATTTCCTCTCTCAGTGTCTGACCCTCCTGTCTCCCTTATAATCGCCCTTGTGGTTACCTGGCTTTACCTGAATAATCTAAGATAATCCCCACATGTCAAAACCCTTAATTTAATCACACCTGCAAAGTTCCTTTTTCCATACAAGGCAACATATTCACAGGTTCTGGGGATTGGGACATACACATCTTTGGGGGCCATTATATGGCCTACCATACTTACAACTAAATTGAAATTTTGCCTTTTGAGAGACATTAGTTCAGGTCTTAAATTTGTATGTTTAAAAATCCTTTTTAAAATGCAAACACTTCTGGTAAAGGTGATGCCAAGAGTATCTGAGAGAGCCCTGGCCAGCTCCTGAGTTCTTTCTGCCCATAACTCTTCTACCCAGTGGGGCTAAATTCTGTTGATTTATGGAGACCCCTCTGTGGTGCCCCTGCCCCAGCCCTAAAGCCATGAGAAAACAAGGGAAATAAGGTTGTAAGATTGCATTAGTGAATTCATCACTTACCTGATCAGAACAGAGATACCCAGAGTCATCTGAAAGAAAGAAAATGGCTCTCAGAGCTAGAAGACCCTTCCCTGAATGTCCAGATTTTTCTGGATGGTCTCAAGCAGAAGCAGCATGGCCTGGAAGAAACTGAGGGAAAGAGAAGGCACAATGCCCGCAGGCCCATGTACCAGGGAGCTCTGCTTGCCCATCTGGTCCACCTTCTCCATGTTGCTCTTTGACCTAAGAGGCTGGCCTCAACCAGTGGAATCAAGCCCTCTGGCTTCCAGTTGTGTTCAGCCAATGGAATTCACAAGTAGGATCAGAGGACAGGAGAGAGAAGCCTGAGGATTTTTTCCCAGGTCCCCTCCCTGCTAGACAGCTTTGGGAACGGCTGTATTTATTCCCACCAGAGGCTATGGGTCCCGTGGAAATGCTCTCTCTACTGCAGCCTTCCCCAGCTTCTGGTAACTGCTTCCTCCTTTTGCCCTAGAGCTGGTAATTACTCCCAGGGTTGCTAGATTGGAGCTATATTAGGGGTGCTGCATCATCTCTTGTTGGCTTTGAAACACATTTGAAAAGAGTGCCTTCTTCAAGCTCTGCAAGCACTACACCCTTTTGAGAATGCTATTTCTCTTCTGGCCTGATACCTGCCATATTCTAGCACTGCCCAGAAGAGAGTAGAGTATCCCTAGTTCGATGGGGGCATGCGTCCCCGTGCCAGATATTTCCTTCTGGTAAAATTGGTGGTCCCAGACCTTAGCTCTTAATGCTCTTCTCTAATGCCCCCTAGTGCCCCCTGCACTGATTTCAGGAGCCCTGAACAGCCAGTTGATACTCTGACTCTCCAAGTAGCTTCTCATCGTATGAGAGAGAGAAGGCAGGGATTGGGCTAAAGTCAGTTTAGGAGGTACATGTCTCATTGTACATTAATATATTGGCTTTTTTGTTTGTATTTCTCTCTGAGCTTTGTTCCTCTGAGTGATCATCACTCATCCACTCAAACTGAGGACATGAGAAAATGGAGCATCTGGAATAGCCAGGCTGTGAACAGACGCTGGACTATAGTGAATGCCCCAAGGTAAATGCCACCGTGCCAAGCACCTGGTGGCTGGGCCCTCTGGCATCTCTTGTAGTATCTGTTCCGGCATACACTTCTTGCAGACTTCTATAGCCTCTAATATCCTCCACTGGGCCCACATTTTATGATCCTCCCACAGACTGTTATCAGCTAGCACCTTGCAGGGATTATGACAGCTGGCTCAGAGCAGGAATACATGGAAATGGGACAAGGCTCAATGCCTAGAGAGGGTGGGAGGGGGAGAGGTGGGGTGATGAGGCAGGAGGAGGTTGACAATAAAAAGGCAGTAGACTTAACCTGCTTCACTTTTCTGCAGCTGTCCCCTGGAGTACTCCTTCCCTGTGGACCCCTCTATGGGTCCCAGTTCTGGTCTTGACTGCTACTAACTACCTGTGTGACTTTTATCTTCTCCACATATTTGTTTCTTCAGCTGAAAAAGCAATTCTACAAATCCATGAGTCTATCCTGCACGCATTTGTCATTTATATTCAAGTATTTTAAAATGCATGTATAGGGACACCTGGGTGGCTCAGCAGCTGAGTGTCTGCCTTTGGCTCAGGGCATGATCCCGAGGTTCTGGATCGAGTCCCGCATGGAGCCTGTTTCTCCCTTTGCCTCTCTCTCGGTGTCTCTCATGAATAAATAAATAAAATCTTTAAAAAAAAACCCACATGTATATTCTAGTGGCATTTAGCTGGGAAATAGAGATTCAGTTTGAAGTGGGCTCTTTAGGCTTCAGGTTTAGAGCACAGGAGGTCACATGAACTTAGACTTGGAATCCAGCTCTACTTTTCTCTTCTAACTCTGGGCAAGTTATTCAACTTCTCTGAGCCTTATTTCTTTCATCTGTAAAACAAGAACAATGCTGCCTACCTTACATAAAGGTAAGGATTAAATGAGATAATATATGTGTACCCCTGACATAAGCCAGGGTCTCCTGTCATCCAGTTGGCTTGGAGTTACATTTGAAGAAGACAGTCCTACAAGCAAATGTAATCCATACTGCTTTCTAATCATACTAGCATCACTCAAAGATCATAAGAGAGGGCCTATCCTATAACCTACAGCAAGCTTTCATAAAATATCTTTTTCTCCTTTGCCAAATCCCCCCTCTGTTAAAAAATCTCACAAAACTCTCCTCTCTACAGCACTGGACTCCCCAGATTTAGCAAAACGAAATAAATCAAACATCAGAAAAGGCTGCCCAGTTTAATTCGATTTTCAGATATATATCAAATCTTTTTAATTTTTTTTTCAAATCTCTTTTTTAGTATTAACATTTCCCATGCTTTCTGTGGGACCCATTTATACTAAAAAACACATGCATTATTCTAAAAACTTACTGGTTTATCTGAAATTCAAATGAAAGTGGTGTCTTGTATTTTATCTGGCAACCTTACCTGACATGCAACTCATAGACTTTTTTCTGTTCTTCATTCTCCCCATCCCATATTTGCTACGTAGGTTGACTGAACTCACTAAGTAAGTTTCTCCCACTTCACTTTTAGATTTTCATCTATGCTCTGCCCGGTGCCAGCATCCTCCACAACGCAGGAGAGCTTTGGAGGGGGCCCAGCAAGAAGAAGCTTTCTCTCTCCCCCTGCCTCCCCAACCGCCCTCTATCCCATTCCCCCCATTCTACACCTTCAGAAGTTCAGTAGCCAGGAAAACCTGTGAGGGCAGGAGAGAGGAAGAAGCTAATTGTCCAGGACCAAACTTACGTCAATGTTAGGGAGTGAAGGCATTGCTCTCACACTTAACAAATAGGGGACTTAGCTCAGGGTCTGCAGCTTTGTAAACACAGAGCTCTCCTCCTCCTCATTCTCATGAGAGAGACATCCTTTCCCAGCCTCCCAGTCCAAATCCAAGACCTCATTCTCTATGGAACACTCCAGAGACCTTAAAAGAGGCCTGCCCACCAGGTGATCCCCCTGAGATGCTGTGGTGGCACCAAGCCCCCTGGGTCTGGATCCACAGCAGCCTGAAGTAGACTCTACTCCAGGAGTGTCCCAGCTCCATTACTTGGAAGCCCCAGGTGGTCATAGCATCACTCTCTTCTCGAGGTCACATGACCCACTGTCCTGGCTATCCAGGAAGTTCAAAATTTCCAAAGGCCCCTAATGAGCCAGGGAGTTCCTTCTGGGACAGTGGCCTCAGTTCTCTTTAAGGATGCCCTGTCCCACTGCTGCAGAAGACAGTAATCCTCCTCCATCCTGGGGCCACCTGAGGGAGTTAAATTCCCATCACAAAAACAAAACCCATTGAACTGGAATAGCATTGGTCCTGAGCGCCAGCAAGAGCCTTGCCTAGTTCCCAAAGGGGTGCTGGGTCCATTAAAGCTTTTCACAGCTGATTGCTCACCTGTTCTTCATTTTCCACTTCACTTGGTGCGCTAAACAGTGTCCCAGAGAGAAGGACCCAGCAGAACAAACCAATAAAATTGAACATTTCCCCCTCAATCCTCTTTGAGGCAGACACTCCAGGATGTCTCAATGGGGAAATGCAGCTTCATTTCTTTCGTTTGGCTTTTTTTCCCCCCTTCTTCTTTTGAGAATGGGAATCCAATCTGGAACAGATAAGACCCAGGGCTTTAAAAAAAAAAAATGGCACCACAATCATTTCTCCTTATAACTACTAAGGGGTTTCTCTAATGTTCTTTCTGTTCTTTCTTCCTACATCATTGCAACTTCCCAAGAAGCATCACATAAGAAATAGGAAAAAGAAGAATATGGCTGGGTGGCATTACATTTCCTAATTTCAATTTATTTCAACAAACACTTGCAGTGAGGGACCAACCCACAACGGGGGGGATCCAAAGTAGGGTAAAGCCAGAGCCTGCCCCCCTGAAGCCCACCACATATGAGCAGCACAAAAGCAGGCGGCCCTTCCCACCACCACCACCGAGAGGGACCTTGTGCCCACAAGAACCGGGCAGGACAGAGCTGCATGGAAGGTCTTGAAATGAGGCACAACGCTGTTGTGTATGTGTTGTTATTGTTGTGGGGTTTTGTTTTTGTTTTTGTTTTACTTTCTCTCCTTTTCTATCCCTCCACTATTTTCTCACCAAGCCCATCCCCAGCTTACTGGGGTGGCTGAGGTTGAGCTTAGCCACTGGACTCTAGAAAACAGCCCATTGTGTCTAGCTTTTCCTATAGGTCTTTCTGTCCAGAATGACTGCAGGGTGCAGCATGCAATATATATTATATATATCATTATTTTAAATTGAGCATTTACTGTGGTAAGTACTAAGAGGATGGCTCTGGGAAACACCTCACCTCCACGGTGCTCACAGAACCACTGTTCAGCGCAGAGCTAAAGTTATAAACATACAGACTTTGGAAATGAAAAGAGCTGGGTTGCCTTATCATCCATGAGACTGTAAGCTAATTAAATTCTCTGTGACTCAGTTTGCTGATGTATAAAACGCGGACAATAAGACCCAACCCTGTAGGTTTATTATGAGGTGTAAGCGAGATGTGTGTTGGTGTTCCCGACAACATGAGTGTGCTTCGCTGCTTTCAGGTTGTTTCCCATGAGTCTGTCTCATTTTACCAACATCAGAAGCCTCTCGAGGGCGCAACCAAAACTAGGCGTATCATAAATATTCAGCAAATAGCTTTTGAGTTATTTTTGAGTCCGGAGCCTGTGGACTTTTTCTGCAAAGCTACTGAGGTTCCCATTTCAGGCCAGAGCAAAGGGGGCCAGAGAATTTCCCAGGCTGAAATACCGAATGCACATGTTTGCTCAGCGAATAGGGCAGAGGGAAAGATAAAGTGAATTCCAATGGGGCCGTGACAGCCTCCTGTGACAGATAGCCTGCAGAGCAGAGAACACAGCTGAATAAACCCGGGCACAGAAGAAATGAATGTGGCCAGGGGGATGCTCAGCAGCATGAAAGATAGTAGTAGGTCAGCGTGAGACTGAAAAGGAAACCTCATGACTGCCCAGAAAGAGGCCAGGGCTGCTTTTTAGGTGGAGTGGTGCTCAGGGAACCCCACAACGTGGTTGCACTGAGACCAAATGGAAAAGCTACTGGGGGCCACCACCGACTCGGAGGGCAGGGAAGATAGGTAAAGGAGTAATTCATTGAGTCAAAAGATGCTCCTCTCTATCCCACTCCCTCCCTCACCACTTCCCCAGCCCTACCACCCCCTGGCCTAGGTGGGAGAAGCAACTGGACTGTGGCCTCCAAAAGAGAAACCTGTGGGATACTGAAAAAATTGCAAAATATTCCTTGTCTTGAGAGATCGTTGCGGGTACCTGGCAGATAAAAAGTGGTCAATAACTATCTGCCAATGAGGAGTTGAATCCTGAGTATCAGAGACCTATAATGTAGAGATAAAAGGGGATTATTTGGCCCATTCCTTTGCTTTACTGTATGAAAACCAAAGTCCAGAGAAGTAAAGTAACTTGCCCAAGCCTGGGCCAGTAGCAAAGAAACTGGGAGTTCTTACTCAGATCCCCCAGGCCTGGGCTCAATGCTTGTTCTTCAGTCAATCCAGTCTACAATGAGCAGCAGTCCTGTTTCTTGTGCCTAGGGCCCCAGCCGCACCTCTACCTCCATTCAAGCTCAGAGGACTGCAGCGTGGGGTTTTCTTTCTCCCAGGTTCTGTTCTAACCTGGGTAACATGGTTGCTTCAGGCTAGTTTTCTCCCCTCGGGTTCTAAACACCTTACAAAGTTGGAGAAACTTTAATGAGGAAACCAACAGAACTCTCTTCACAAAGCAGAAGACTCAGTCAGCTCAGCTCTCACCATTAATAGTGTCACTATCAATATTATTATTTGGTCACCAGCTACTGGCTGGGCCCAGGCAGTGATGTGCCAGCAGCTAAGGTGGTCCCCACGCCGGCCCGTAGAGCGGGCCTGCCCCCCTGTCCCTTACCAGACACCTCAGACCTCCTGCAAGCTCCCACAGCACCCACAGGAAGGCAATAAGCGAGTTCATGCTGGCCTGGGCTGAGTCATACAGTCTCAGACGGGAGAGGCTGAAGGAAGGTGACTGGAGCGTCCGGGCTTTGTGAGCTGCAGCTCGGAAGGAGGTCGTAGAAAGATTGCTCCCTGCGCCTCCAGTTGCCAGAGCCCCTGCAAGTGATCGCAGAGCCCAGGCTGGGCTGAGGCTCTGCAAACTGGCATTTTATTGCTCATTTTTAAAACGTACTAGTCATTGCCAAACTTCTGTTTTATATCTTTTAATTGTTTTAAAACTGTGTGTTCCGGACCCTGAGGTGATTTGAACAACAAGGGCAGCACTTCATAAAATAAATAGATAATGAGCTGCATTCCCTTCCCTGCAGGATGGAGATGGAGCCAGCAGGGGTGGGGTGGGAAGAGACCCAGAGAGATGGCTTCTGAGGGTTTGTGGGGTGCAGAGCCTCACCCCTGCCGGCCCGCTCTTCCCCTGTTCCTCCAGCAGTGCCATACTGGGCTTCTGAGAGCCAACAGGAGCGGGAAAATTGGAAGCTAGGAAGTTTCATGAATCATTTGGAAATGTCTGTGGGCTTTGCTGTTGCCCAGGCCAGCTGGGCAGAGCCAGCTTGAGAAGACAGAGTACCTGCAGGGACTGTGTCCTTGCAGAGTCCTAGAGAACACAGCCCCGGAGTCAGGAGGGGAGTAGTATGATTGAAAGGAAAAAGCTAGAACCGCATCTTCCTGGCTCCAACTGGAAGGCCAAATGGCCAACCAGGAGGTACTGACAGCACCAACATTTTCCTTACTGAGGACTCTTTCTGTTTGAGAAGGAGGCCAAAAAGTCTCTGAAGTCACGTCTGGATTCTGGTTCCTTCTCTGCCTTTTCTGAGTTTTAGTTGCTTTGTCTTGGTTAAACGGTGGGGATAGTAATAGCATTTCATATACATGTTAGGAAGAGGAAAGGAACTGGGTAATCCAAGGAAATGTTGGGCATGTGGCAGACAGTAAATATTAGTTTTATTGTTATTACGTATTTAGTGCTAGTATTAGGCCATCGTGAGAGAAGCCAAAGGAGCAGAAATAGTCATTGTCCCTGAGGAATATGTTCTCCAAACTCCCACCACACCTCTTGTCTGCCCACCAAATCTGATTTCTCTTCAGGAGCTTTCCCATGTGGTGGAGAGAGCCTGGCTGTGTTCCCTGGCTTAGCTCCTCGGCCCCTGACCTCCACTTATGTCAGCTAACTTCTCTGAGCTTCAGTTTCCTCTCCTGTAAAGCGGAAATAATAATGAAGCCTCTATCTCCTTCATAGCGGCACAGTGAGCTTCAGCTGTGATTATGTGTGAACATGCTACGAAAGTTATAAGGTAGTGTGCAAAATAGACGGTTAGTATTCTAATCTCACAGGTTTCACTGAGTGCTGCATTGTCCCACCTTTTCTATGACATAAACCCAACTCAAACTGTCTTAAGTGAAGGAAAACAAGAACAAAAAGAGGATTTTCTTAGCTCTTGCAAAGAAGTAACTAAGGAGTAAATTCTGGAGTAGTTGGATCCAGGTTTCCAAAAGATGACATTAAAAATCTGATTCTCTCTTTCTCTCAGTTCCACTTTCCTCAGGTGGACTTACCAATGAGATGGCAAAGGTGGCCACAAGCCCTAGAGCTTGCAACCTGTCAGCTTGGCAACCCAGAGAGAAACAGTTCACTCCTTTCTCCGTAATTCCAGCAAGTGCCAGAATTGGGTCTCAGTGGCCTGCCCTCGGTCATGTGCCTATCCGTGGCCCTTTCACCTATGGCCAGGAGAATGGAATATACCAGTTTGCCAGACCTGAGTCATGTGCCCCCCCCCCAACTGGAGCCAGGAGATGTGGCCCCCCAATTGCATAAATAGAATGGGAGGAAGCAGTTCCCCAGAAAAGAAAGGTAGGACAGAGTCTCCAATAGAAGAGAGAAGAACGGAGATACCAGACGACAGATGTCCACGGCACACAGATTGTGCTACTGCACTTTCTGGCGGGTTGTAGGAAAGAGAAGTGAGAGCCAGACACAAAGTCCCAGAGAGCAACCACACATTTGCTTGGTGCTGTGTTTGAGTCAACACTTCCTTTCCCTAGAGAACTTTGCCTAGTAAAATGGCTTCAGACAAATGAAGGTCCTGGTCCATTTTTGGAAAAGAGAACTACTCTTGCTGAGAAACACCACTGTGAGTGATAAAGGGAAAGAAAACCCTATTTCCTGACTCATTAAAGCAAGAAAGTGCTTAATAAATACCATTTGATGATAAAGTTCTGACAAGGCCACTCAATAGCCCATGATTCTGACCATTCCTTTTAAGAATCTGCATGAGCCCAAATCTCAGCTGCTATTAATAGGGGCCCTGTCGCTGGCAGGCTGGAGCAGGTTCTGTGCGCAGGAGCACAAATACTAAGTGGGGGACCCAAGAAACCACAGGTATTTCAAACCAAGTCACAACATCACTTCAGCCCCATTCCACTTCCTTTGGGGGCCTGGCCGGCTTCCTGCCATTCCATACCACTTCTACCTCCTAAATAGCACTTCTTGTGCTATTTTATTATATGTAAAAGGTATACACATACTTATTTCAGGAAACTCAAATAAAAGGATAAGTCCCCGTATCCTACTCAAACTTGCTGCAAATCCTCATATCCTTTTCTAGGCATATATGCATGGAGACTGCATATAAGATTTTTAAGTGGGATTATTCTGTTTTATAACATATATTGAATACCTCTCTATGCCTATGATACATTTCTATAGCATCAGTTTTAATAAATTCAAGGATTTAAAAAATTATATTGATGTACCATAAATTATATTTACCTAATCCCCTATTGATGGACAGCTAGATTGTTTACAAGTGTTACTATTATGGTGTCCTCTGGAGTCATTTAAAGATAAAACAAACACACAACTGGATAATGGGGTTACAGTAGGGTAGCATAATGGCCAGGATGTTAGGGTAAGAAATATGGGGCACAATACAGAAAAAGGACTATGAGAGGAAGAACTGCCCTCAGAAAAATATTATTTCTGTCTGACATCATGTAGACCACAGCTGGAATCCTGAAGTTTTTCTGGGCTCTTCTCCCAGCTCAGTGGAGTTTTTGCTAATTAAATGACATAAAGAAGCTTTAATCATATGGGTCCTATTGTTTCTATGTGGTGGTGGTAGATAGATCATTAATTCCTCTAGCTTTCATTATATATGTTTCAGTTAAATAACTAGATGATAAATCACCCCACAACTTACTGGCTGAAATCAACTACTGTATTCGCTTCTGATTCTGTGGGTCACCAAACAGGGTTGTACTGGGAGATAATTCTATTCTATATGCCATTTGCTGGGGTCACACACTTGGCTTCCTTTATGTAGTGGCTGGGTGGTAGGTCTAAGAAGAACGTACATATATCTGGCACCTCAGCACTTCTCCACATGGCCTTTCTGTCTCCACATGGTTAGCTTGGGCTTCCCCACAGCATGGAAATCTCAGGGTAGCCAGACCTCTTACATGGCAACTCTTTCCAAGTAGGACAAAATTGAAAGCTACAGATGTCTTTAAGGCCCAGCCTTTGAAGATACACAATGTTACTTCCAGTGTATTCTGTATGTCAAAGCCAGTCTCAGGGTCAGCCTAGATTCAAAGAAAAAGGAAATAGAGTCTGCCTCTTGATGGGAAGAGAGGCAAAGAATTTGCATCCATCTTAACCTACTACAATAAATCTGATGAAGACAAAAGGCTTACAAGGGTCTTGCACAATTAAGAAATAGAACATATTCTGGGGTTGCAAATCACTAAGACCCAAGTGTGGACATCTCCAGCTGGAAGAGTTTCCCCCAGTTCAGAGCAATAAACCAAGAGACCATTACCAGGGTTGCATGTAGGAAATGGAATCTTTGGCAGAACTCATACCCAGGAGATAATAGTGACACTGGTCCTGCCCAATGGCCCCCACCCACAGTGCCAAGGAAGGCACTTCGGCTCAACTCCTCCCTCTGCTGTGGAGCATATCTGCCACTGGGCTCCTGCAAGGCACCTGCTTCTCCTTTTGTAGATTCCTCAATCCTTAAATACGGTAATTCTGTCCCAAGAATTATATTGTATTATGTGAGTTTTGAGATCTTCACGAGAACCTTTGTGCTGAAATCACAAATATTGGCTCTGCAAATGTTGATATGCTACCTCAGACTAGCAATAGTAAAGAAGGTATAGGTTGCCTCATGAAAATAGAGAATTTCCCATGTAAAAGTTAATCATTTCTTTTCCTATGGGGGCCTTGAGAAAACTAAAATCTCTTTCATGCCATTGGGCTCTAGAGGTCTGTATGAATCAGCCAGTTACTCAGGGAAAGACCTGACTCTCCCCCTCACAATTACTATGATGACTCAGGGAGTTTCTTGATCACATCCACTCCTCTGAGAGCTAGTTCTGTAGTTTCTTACAGTTTTGCCCAAGTTCTAGGCTGGCCTAAATTTAATATCAAATCATTCTTTGCCTGATTCTGACTGAATTGATAAAAAAGATTCCACTTGAGATATAGTACCTCTGAAATAAAGGCATTTGTGGGGTAGTATGTAGGTAAATGGGCCACGTGATGGGCAAGGAGTTGGGTCCTCTATTGTAATCTAGATACAACCTTGGGCCCAGCCATGGAGATCTAGCTTCTCTGCAGAAAAGTACACTGTGGCCTCTTTAAAAAGGGCTTAGACTTAGTGTCTGTTTTCACTCTGCACTGATCAGATAAGGGCTGACCAGCTTTTTAATATTTAAAGTTTCTTTTTCACAGTCCAGCCTGAAGCCTGTGCCTATTTGATTTATACAGCACATATCTGGCTGATGCTGGTGAATTGAGACAAATATCTTTTCAGAACTGAAAATGACTCCATTTTTTCCTATGCCTCCCTCCAACCATCAGGCCACATTTGAAAAGCTGAGGGTGGAACAGATGCCTTCTTCGGTGGGAGAGAACTCCACCCCCCACCCCCCACCTTCCCTTAGGCTTCACTTTTTATCATCCCTAGACCATTGGGAAGAAATCAAGACATTACTTTATTCAATCGGGATCATTTATAAATAGCAGAACCACTTTCTGCTTCGCTGCAGCTCATGCTATTGAGATGAGTGAATTAAAGTAAACGGCTATCAGAGAAAGTAGGAGAGTGAATTTTAATGTAGCATACAGCAGACCTTCCTTTGACACCTTTTCTCATAACATGACCATTGTGTATCCGATGGGGTGAACACCTTGGGACTTGTATACCAGGTCCTTGTACCTGGATACAAGGCTCTGGGCAGGCCAGATCAAATGGAGGAGGATAGGGTGCTGGGCCTCACATCCCTCCCCCCACACCACCTCACCACCTCCTGAGCCTGAAGTTAGCAGGTATCCACATCCTGAGCTTCATTCTGTGGCTCCAGAGGAAGAAAGTGCCCACTTCTGTGGAGAAGTGTTCTGTCTCTGATAGAAAAGACCCCTTCACCAGGTGTCAGAGTGGCTGGAAAAATTCTGGGAAAAAAGAAGAAAGGGGTGAGTGTGTGTGTGAGAGAGAGAGAGACAGAGACAGAGAAAGGAGAGAGAGGAGAGAGAGAAGGAGGGAGAGAGGACAAAGGGATTAAGAAAGATGTGAACACAGTCCTGGGCTTTCTCACATTGTTGTCTCTCTGCTTTCAAGCTGGGTCAGAACACCCTGCTGAGAACACACCCTCCCTTCCCTCAGAAACCTGAAAGGGAACTTCGACTTCAGTCACTGGTCTGATTTGGGCATTGTAACAAATACTTTATCCCAGCTTTATGTTTGGCCTTCTGTGATGCCCTAAGGGACTAGATGCATCTCTCTCTCTCTCTCTCTCTATCTCTCTCTCTCTCTCTCTCTCTCCCTCTCTCTCTCTCTCTCACTCTCTCTCTCTCTCTCTCACACACACACACACACACACGCACGCACGCACATGCACACACCACACACACACATACGCGCCTCATGCTCCCACGTTAAGATAAGATTCTCTGCTTTATGAAGGGAACTGTGAGGACCTAAATATAAGGTGTAGCATCAGAGTGAGGGAAAGAAAAGAGTGGGAAGAAAACTCACCCAAAAGGACTTTCGAATCTGCAGACGGAGCTATTTTTTAGACTTTACTTTGAATTCATTTCAGGCTACAGTAAAGCACAAAGGACTTTTATCAGAAAAATACAAAAAGGACAAAGAATGCCTGTACACTTGTCTTGGATTTGCTTATCATTTTCTCTATATATACACATGTATTTTTTTCCTGAACTAGCTGCAAATAAGTTGCAGATATGATGCCTCTTTATCCCTAATACTTGAGCATGCATTTCAAAAAAAGAAAAAGAAAAAGGGCATTCCCTTTCATAACCCCAATACATTATCAAAATCAGGAAAATAATATTGATGAAATACTATTATCTAGACTACACATCTTTTTCAAATTTCATCAGTTTTCCTAACGATGTGCTTTACAGCTAAAGAGAACTTTTTTTGATCCAGAATCCAATCCCAGATTAGACATTATCATGTCTCTTTAGGTTCCTTCTGTTAGAAAAGCTCCTCATTCTTTGTCATTCTTGACATTGACGTTTTGAAGAATATGAGCTATTTATTGAATAGATTGTCCCTCATTTGGGGACTGTCTGATGTTTCCTCACAATGAGATTCAGGTTGTACATTTTTGGCAGGAATACTACAGAGGTGATATTATGTCCTTCTTAGCGCATCACATCAGGAGATACAGGATATTGATTTGTCCTATTTGTCCCTTGTGATGTTAACTTTGATCATTTGGTTCGGGTTGGGCCTGCCAAGCCTCTCTATTCCCAAGCTACTATTTTTCTCTTTGAAATCAATATGTATTTTATGAGGAGATACTTTGAAATTGTATAAATATACTGTTTCTCATCATACTTTTACCCACTACCCATCCATTGCTAGTTCTTGCCTGAATCAATTGCTGCTATGAAGGTTGCCAAATGATGATTTTTCAAATACCATTATTTCTTCTATATTTATTAGTTGAAATTTTACTGTATGAAAGAGCTTTTTCTCTTTCTCCATTTATTTTTTTGTTTTTAGCCATATGAATTTATATTTCTTATTTTATTCAATAGATTTTAAAGCACTATTTGTTTTTCCCCAAAATTCAGATTGTCCCATATTTGGCCAGTGGGAGCTCTCTCCAGCTGCCTCTTTTGTCCTTTTGACATGTCCAGGCAGGGCTATTTTTGAGGGAGGGGCACCAGAACTCTGGCCCAGAATATTTTCCACACGTTGGAAATTGAAATTACATACAAGAATGTCATTTTTAATATTATGATAAAACACACATTACACACCAGTGAGATTTAGAGTTCCGATGGAGTAACATAAGGTTTATGAACATATATTTCATTGTCTTTCTATACTTCAGACATTTTGGAGGTCAAGGCTTAACTCCTACTCCCATGTCCTGGTCTCCAGGTGAGGCCCATCTACTTCACAGTAAACCCACTGAGGAAAGAGGAGAGACAAGAGTCAGGGAGGTCAGGTGAGGAGAGAGGGAGGTGGAGAGGAGCCAGAAAGAGAAAGAAAGAAAAACTCCTCTCTTCTCATCTTCCTCCAGGGTTGGCCTGGCATCTGCAGCTTCCTCACGTCCCACATGCACACTGACCCCTCCAGGAAGCCATCACAGGCATCAGCGTGGGCAAAACGCAGGACATTTTGTCAGAGGTTAGAACCATCTGCATC
Source organism: Nyctereutes procyonoides (assembly GCF_905146905.1). NCBI lineage: Eukaryota > Metazoa > Chordata > Mammalia > Carnivora > Canidae > Nyctereutes > Nyctereutes procyonoides. The sequence goes on from NW_026575139.1 coordinate 33,109,134, forward strand.
TCAGAACAGGGGCTGGGAGATGATGCAGGCTGCGTTAAGGGGACTCGGGTCTCACCACAGCCACACCACTGGAAGGGATGGAAAGACAGGAGAGAAAACACTGGGCTTGTGATGTCCCCCTCCCTCTCCTCTCTGGGACTCGCACCACAGGCTGGAGGCGCTTCCGGCAGAATTGAGTGCTGGGGAAAGCCTGCGATAAATCAGCTCTGTCTTCACTAGCCAGGGGGTTGCTATGGCAATAGGAATACACTGTAGGTTTTAAGAGATGTAATTTTCTGTGATTCACTGTATATTTTTAGCCATTTTTCTCCCTGTATTGTCTCCCTGTGGCAATTGCCTATTAATGCTGGCCTGCACCAAGATTGGACTAAACGGTCCATTCTCAGAAGTGATGAAAACCCTGGAGATCAGTAAGTACAAGAGGGTTATGGCCCATGGGTTTAAGGGTAACTGGGAAGAACAACCAGCTTGGTTGAGGACACGGATTAATTAGCATGGGCCATGCTACACCTCAGGAAGAGAAAATGGAGCTCCAGAATGGATGAAAATGCTCCAGAAATATGCTGCTGGGTTGTTTGGAATGGGAAACTGAGTCACACTTGCCACTGCAGTCAGGGTGCTCCCGTGGTGCAGGGGCAGGTCCCACACATCAGAACCAAGCCTCCTGAGTGGGGGAAGCCAGGACCCAGGTTTCTGGACAAGGAATGCGTACTAACCTTCTGTCACTCTAGCTCACATCTCCCTGCTGTTTGTTATTCTTTTCTTTTCTTTCTTCCTTCCTTCCTGTAATTTGTCTCATCTTTTTGCCCTAAGATTTGGTGGAGGGACTGAGAGGAGGTGAAAGTTCATTCAGTCCACTCGGCTCTTTGTGAATTGTTACGTCAGGAATCTTCCCATTCAGAGCAGCAGGAAACCCAACCCTAACTGTTAATACACAAAAAGAACTTGCTTTCTCTCCTACCTGACAAGTCCGAGGGCCAGTCCTAGGTGCAGCTCTTCGTGGAGCCAGATGACATGATCAACATCTGGGCTCTGTGTCCCACCAAGTACTACTGATGTCTTGGCATTTGGGCTGTAATAACATAAAGCTCAGCTAATGGAGGCTTCAACGAAGGCTATTTTTCTCACATAAGAAGTCCAGAGATAGGAATTTTCTTTTCCCCCTCATACAACCAGTTGCCCAGAGTAGGCACCAGTGACACCATTATGCAGCAGCTCATGAATGTCATCAAGAACCAACCGCCTTCTTCATGTCAGTTCCACTGGTCTTTAGGGTCACGGGAAGACTGCTCCAGCCACAGGCATTGAAGGCAGAAAGAAGTAGCTGTATCTGACTGTTTTATCTTAGAGCAAATCGTCCCCCAATACCACTAGCTGATCTCTGCTTCCGATTGATTTGACACCTCAGTGTCACAGAACACATGGCCACACAGCCACTGGGAGGCTAGGAAAGCATATTTTGGGTTTTTTTTTTTCTGGCCCCTACAGGAGAGGCAGTTTCTGTTTGTATGTCAGACAGAAGCCATACTCAGGATTGCATGATGGGTCTGCCTCTTCATCATCAGGCTGCTTTGTCACTCCATGTTGTCCTTCCCCAGCCAGGAAAGAAGAAAATAGAAGAGAAGCGTGAGAAGCTTCCTGTTAAGGCTGTGATAGAGAAGTTGCTCTCACAGCTTCTCTTCTGCTCACTTCCCATTGGCCAGAATCTCCTCACACGATCACATTAGCTGCAAGGCCACTTGGGAAATGAACCATCTGCATAGCCATGTGCCCAGCCAGAAGGGGGGGGGGGCGTTCTGTTACCAACATGAAGAAGGGGAGGAGTATGGCAGGACAGTTAGCAATCTCCTCCAGAAAAGTTAGGAGAGAAAGAATTTGAATGGGTGTTAGATTAGCGAACCAACCATTTCTGCATCGGCCTCATGCTCAGAGAGGCCGAGTGAAGATTACATTTGTGGAGATTGAGACAGCTTCAGCAACACCAGCCTCGAACCCTACAAGCCCGTTAGTGAAAGAGCCCAACATCTTTGCAGCCACCCTGGTCAGTCTCTTTACATCTTCTTGGTTCTGATTGGATCCTCTGCCCATCCTTGAACGGTGGGGATGCAATGCAACACTCTGATTGTCATACCTGAGTCACTTGTTCCACCAAAGCACCGAGACATTTCTTGGCCTCAGTTTGCTCATCGTATGATAGGCATAACAATAGAACTTATTGTTCTAGGTGGTGGGAGACTGCCACCAGTGGCCATCATCCTTAAATGCATTCTCATTTGACCCTATGATCAGACTCACCCTCACAATGTCCTTTTAGAAGATAAGACTGCTAAAAATCAAAGTTAAACAAAGGTTGTGTTGTGTGTAACTAGCTAGCTAGAGATACTTTCACAATTTTCTCTAAGATTTTACTTATTTATTTGACAGAGAGTGTGTTTGGGCAAGCACAGAAGCAAGCAGAGGAAGAGGGAGAAGCAGGCTCCCCATTGAGCAAGGAGCCTAATGCAGCGCTCAATTCCAGAATCCCAGGATAATGACCAGAGCTGAGGGCAGATGCTCCACTGACTGAACCTCCCCAGGTACCCTTTCACTGTTTTCAGTGAACAGATAAAGAAGTTTAGGTCCTTGCCCTAAGGTCACATCCAGCTCAGTGATGGAGTCACCAACCCAGGACCAACTTTGAACCCCCCCCCCACTCTGCTCCCTCTTCTTGCATAGAAATAAGTAGTAGCACACATTTATGGAATTATGGAAACCATGTTGATTGTGTCAGTCATGAGAGAGCACAGCTTAGATCTCCCTTTAAGAGGGAATATGCTGCGAGTGTGTGATGGGTTGATGGCCTCAGCCATGGCAACTTTGGAATCCCTGTAGGGTTCCCACTGAGCCCTTGCTCTCCCCGAGGACAGCAGGGGAACAAAAGCCCAGCCAGGTCTGCCCAGTGATGACTCCTCAACTCTTGGGTTTCCCAGCAGCCTGGCCATAGCTGTGCTCAGAGCTGTGCTCTCCTCTGCAGTTCTTACCCAACCCTCTTTCCTGTCCCATCTCCTATGGCAAGTGGCAGGCCTGCATTATTGCCTGAAGGGTCTCTTCACCTACCCCTGTTCCTTCACCCTTCTTACCTCACAGATGTTCTCACCAGTACATTTTTTTGCATACATAATTCCATCTTGACATCTGTTTCTCAAAGGACCTGAAGTGACACACTTGTTGATACCTGCCTTGACTCACTGCATGGACTATGCCACAGGTATGTATGGTTCCAAAGATTCTTGAGTATTTAAGAACAAATGAGCAATGAAAATATGAACTCAAAATTTGGGAGTAGGGAGGATCTAATGGAGACCAATGAGGAGGTTCCTGGCCTGGCATTTAACACATGGAGTCTCCTTCTCTAAGCAAGGTTCTGAATAGAGGGCAGAACAGCCCTTGCTGCTCTTACAAGAGTGGAAACCCAAAAAAATAAAAAATAATAGTAAATAAATAAAATAAATAAATAAATAAAAAGAGTGGAAACCCAGCTGCATGGTGGTGGGAGGGGGTGGCGAGAGAGTAAGAAGGGTCTGAGACTTGTCTAGAGTCACACCACAGGGTTGCAGATAGATTCCAGGCATTCTAATTCTCCATCCAGAAGCATCCAATGCTACTTAGACAAGGAATTGATTCTTTACAGAAAGAGCAAAGACTGCTACTTAACTCAACTGAAGGAAGAAAATGATCAATTGAGCAAAAATACACTGGCTTTAGACAAGGATCTCCAAATCGAAGTGAGATTACTCTTGTTGCTCCTAGGAATACTGACCATGTGCAGCAACTACCTCACCCCACCCCCAATATGATGTAGGCCAAGGGTTTTTTAAATAAGTTGTATGCAGTGACTGCTAGCTGGTAGCAACAGAATGGATGTAGCCTACTAACACATTTGTTATAGCCCCTATGGTGTTTTTTATAAAACTTAAAATTAGCTGATGATATCTGTCAATTGGGATATTTTACACAAAAATCTGAAACCTTACTTTTCTTGAAAAATAGCGAATCTAATCATACTTGGCTTATGTGTCCACTTCCTGCTTCAGACAGGACCAGAATCCCCACCATTCCTATCTTATTATACCTTATTTGAGTTCATAAAGCCAGACTTGAACTTCCCAGGACAGTCAACTTACCTGATTCTGAACACTCAGATTCATGATACATGACGCCTGGAGAGGGTGGGCTGAAGTTAGCTATGAGCTCTTAAAGAAAAGTGAGTTACTAAGCAAATTAATAGCATAAATAGGATTTCAAGATGGAATCTTTTATTTTATTTGTTTTAAAAGTATTTTATTTATTTATTAGAGAGAGAGAAAGAACGAGCAGTGGAGAGGGGCAGAGAGAAACAGAGAAGCAGACTACCTGCTGAGCAGGGAGCCCACCATGGGGCTTGATCCTAGGACCCTGGGATCATGACCTGAGCTGAAGGCAGACATCAAACCAACTAAGCCACCCAGGCATCCCCAAGATGGAATCTTTTTTTTTTTTTTAAGATTTTATTTATTCATGAGAGTCACAGAGAGAGAGGCAGAGACATAGGCAAAGGGAAAAGCTCCCTACAGGGAGCCTGATCGGGACTTAATCCCAGGACCCTGGGATCATGCCCTGAGCCACAGGCAGACCTCAACCACTGAGACACCCAGGTGTCCCAGATGGGGTCTTTTAAAAAGTAGTTTTTAAGCACTCCAACAGGAATGAGGATTCTAATAAAGAATTATTAGCACAGCTGGGAGGTTTGTCAGCAGTGACAGCTAGGGGATGGGTAGTGGCCAAAGGCAGAGACCCCGGGCTGAAAGAGGTAGGAGTTCTGTCCCGGCTTTGCCCTTACTAATGACCTTGAGTGTTTCCTTCATACTCAGATCGGGTGCCTGGGTTTGTGACGAGAATAATAAGAACTAACATCTGCAGAGTACTTATTACCTGCAAAGCAGCCTGTTAAGTGCTTTGCGTGCATCCTCTCATTTCACACCAACCCCTGAGGTCAAGGTACTGGTGTTTTTCCCAAAGCATAGGAAGGTTTTGTGACCTGTCCAAAGTCAGAGAGTCAGTAATGGAAGGAGCCAGGATTTGAAGCCCAGATGCTCTGACTCCAGAGCGCACATGTGTTTTTACTACATTGTAGGGCTTCCACCTGCCTGGCAGGGTCCTCTTCAGAATTACACAAGGTGATACAGGCCAAGTGTTTTTTGTAAATTGTAAAGTGGTACAGCAATGTTCCCTATGATCACTTGAGCACTACATTTTTTTCCCAAAATTGATGCTTTATCTAAAAATCACTGATTCAGTTAGTCCCTTTTTAATTCATTCAAATTAATGGGTTTTTTTATTTTAAAGAGAGAATGTTGGGAGGAAAGCGCCATTCAAGACACATCATTAGTCCTGCAGCGCCCCCTGCTGATAAGAATCATGAAAATTATGCAATCCTAATAGGTGACATTGACCCCCTCTGCCCCCTTGAACAACGCTTTCTGGAGCATCTTTGTCCTGAGCATTGTACTAGTTGCTACATGGTCTAGGTGTAGGAATGGAGGGCATGGGAAATCTCTTTCCAGCCAACCCTGCCCTCTGTGACTTAGATGTAGGAAAAGGAAAGCAGAGAAAGCCACAGGCAAGGGTGACCCCACTTCCCACCATGATATCACAGACACACCAAAACCAGATATTGTTGTCATCCTCTCCCTCAAAAGAGCATAGGAAACCCCAAGCCATGAGGTGAATGGTACTCCTGCTCAGGAGTATGTGTGTAACTCTCTGGCACAGGGAAGCCCTGGTTTGTAGTGTTTGCCAATTTCTATGGTGTAAATACTCCCACTATGACCAGTTTCAAGCTACCAACATGATGATTCACAAGATTCTTGAAAAGTTAACAACTGGTCTCTCACAAGCTGGTAAGAGCTGGCTCCAACACACCACTTCTTTAATCTCTAGAAAAAATGCATCCTCTCATCTTCCTTCCCAATCAGCTAGACTCCAGAATCCTTCCACATCACTGAGCCTCACCCCAGCAAGGCCAACCCCAAACAGAGAATGGGGGGTACCAGCTGAGATCCCCTCAACATCCACAGGTGGCTCCAGCTAGGGCTCCATTTCTCCTTCCATTCCATCCCTCCCTCTTCCCAGTCCCTTTCTAAAGCAAGCAAAGAAAGAGGGACTGCCCCAAACATCATGAGCAGCCCTGAAAGAGAACATCATTCTGACTTCACCTTCCCATCTTCACCTCCAAATGCTCTCCCCATAGATTGGGTTCACAGGCCTGCCTCAGCCCAGAAGCCTGCACCCCAGCAGAGCCCCAGATCCTCTGATGTGAGGAGGCTGGCCTACCCTGGACTACAAGCCACTAACTTTATTTAAAGCCCAAGGAAGAAGGCCTCCGTTGGGCCCAGGAGAGGAGGAGGGATGTGTGGGGCCCTGCATAGCCTAGGAGAGTAGCTTTCCATCATCTCCAACTAGAGACGTGAGCCAGGAATAGCAAAACCCAGCTGCCAGGAGCCCCAGAGGACCAGCCTCCTAAGAGTGTGCTTCCTACTCAGCCCAGAAATCACCCTGGAGCCCACTAAATAAACCCCAAAATCTCACGACCCCAGATATCTAAGCAGCAGCCCCCAAACCTCCACCTCTCATGAGATTGGCAGTTCCCCTCGCTTCCTCCCCCAACCTGCTCTCTGTTTCTCCTGCAGCCTCCGACTCCCATCCCAAGAACCTAGTATGCTGCAAAGGGAGAAGCCTGGCTCCCACTCTGGCTCAGCCGCTTGGAGTCGTCTGTCCTTGAGAAAGTTTCTCAGCCTCCTGAGGCTTGTGTTCTGGAGCCTAAATAGAAATTGTCATCAGTGCTATTGAAGGGATGAAATTAGAGTGTGTGTGGAAAAGACTTTATAAATCAGAATGTTACAGAAATGGTTATTTTTCTGCCTGAGAGAGGTATTTACAATGTGTTTTTCCTCCTTATAAAAGGAATGTGAATACTTTGTGGACATTTTGAAAATTACATTTGAGTAAAAAAAAAAAAGGAATCAGAATCACTCAGAGTTAACTACTATGCACATTCAGTATTTACTCCCATCTTTTTCCCCATTTGTATAGAGATATGCCTTTGTTGAAGCAAGGATGTGGATACTTAAGACCCCGGGGGTGGTGCTCCTCCCCTCACTAGCCTGCAGAGCTACTACAGCATTTCCCTCCACCCTTGCTGCAGCAAAGGGCACAGACTTCATCTCTCACTAGAAACAAGGCTGAGGGGCCTTCTGGGTCCCCAAGTAAGCAGACCTTAGAAATGGAACCTGTTCTTTCTGATAGAGACCTTCAAACTTTGTACTCTGCAAACCATTTTGGAAAGATCATACGCTTTTATGGATCACTTGCCTGCGTATCCTCATTTACAAATAGATTTTTGAGATTTAAAAGGCATAGACTCCTGTAGCTGTGTTGTTAAAATGCTCCTACTCGCAGGGGCGCCTGGGTGGCTTAGTCAGTTAAGCATCTGCCTTCAGCTCAGGTCATGATTTCAGGGTCCTGGGATAGAGCCCTGTGTTGGGATGCCTGCTTGGCAAGGAGTTTGCTTCTCCATCTCCCTCTACCGCTCTCCCCAATTCATGCGTGCTCTCTCTCTCTCTCTCTCAAATAAATAAACAAAATCTTTGTTTAAAAAGTGCTTGTACTCAGGCCCTTTTCAACGTGGAACTGAATTTGCTGTAGGAAACACTTTTAAAAACCTCACACATTTTTCAGTGGCTGGCCCATGAATCACCAGAGGAATCCATGTAGAACATGAATGCAAATTAGCTCCACTGGGTTCTCTCAGTATCTGACAAAATGTCATCTTTCCATCAACATCACGAAGATTACTCCTTGCTTCTGACCTAAAACAGGTGTTTCTTGGCCGTCAGAAACTGTCTGGGTCTCCTCTCATCTGTAATGACAGCAACTGGCCTCTCCAGCCTGAGTCCATCTCACCTTGACTTCTCCGATATTCCGGTCCAATAGAGAGTAAGGGGTAACTCAGGTCTCTGAACCCTTGGCAGGGGGTGGCAGATGCTCATGGTACTTAAAGTGCATTGTTAGGAGAATATATCCCAAGCCAAGTTCCAAAAAGTCACTTCTGAGTGGCTGTATGTACTAGAAGAGCTTGTGGCTAAATATTTCCTCTCCAGATGTTTCAAGCTAGATAGTGGTGAAAACCAGAGCATGCACTCTTCCTTGGCTGCCGAGGACAAGTGCAGCAGCTTCTCACTGCTGCTTCTCTCCAGATGCACGTAAGTGCAAGGAGCCAAGGACACCCACTCCATTGGTCCTCTTGCTGCTGCAAGAGAAAGGTCTCCATGACCCCTTTGTCCTAAGAGAGTGTTCAGCCACACCCAGAGGACAAGAGCAATTGTATTCCTTCAGAGTCCCTCATTGTGTATGGAAGGTCACTAGTGTTTGCAGTAAACACATGGGCTTCGGACCCAGGCTGAGCTCAGCTCGAATCCCCAGGAACCACTTCCCAGGAACTTAGGCCTCAGTCCAGTGCCTCTACCTGGAACTTGAAGCAGCAGCTGTGTGTCCAGAGGACATTTGTAAAAGAAGGCTTTGCAGGTGCTTAGGGAATGGAACAAGACCGCGCCAGCTCCCCACTACAACCGTGCACACAGCTTCCCCCTTCCGGGGGCAGAAGTCAATGTAGAGCAGAAGACATCTAAGCCTGGAGACCATCAGGATAATTTCATGTAAGGCCTCCTGGAGCAGGCCATGCTCTGGAAAAGCTACGGCAGTGACAATGGGCTGAGCTGGGCAGGGACGGTTCTCACTGCTCTCTCACCCCTGTTGGCGGCTGTCTCCTCTCTGAGCCCTCCCAGTCCCGCAGCAGCCCTTCCAAAGGCAGCACCCACCAGCCAGGACTTCCCTTCTCTCAGGGTGAGCTAGGTGAGCTAGGCACCCAACCCTGAGGCCTTTCCCCATCTCTTGACCAGGGTCCCCTCATCACACCTTTCATCTAGGTGAGAGGTTGGGCGGTGTCCAGGTCTTGAAGAAGCTCATCACCTCCTGTGGCTGGGAGGCCACAGCCACCTCCTCTCATCTTTCTCTGTAGGCTCACATCCTGGCACCTAAGAATAGCATTCTCCCATTCTAATCCAGGATTCCAGAAGTGACTTCAAAGCAGGCCAAGTCCACTCCGGCTCCCCACCATGAGTATACCCACAGCCTCCCTCTTCCAGGGACAGAAGTCAATGTAGAGGCAGAAGACCATCTAAGGCTAGAGATCTCCAGGATAATATAATTATGTTTTTCAGCTGTCACCACCAGAATCCAGGACATCCAGCTCATCCCTTGTCTCCAGTGCTTTTCTTTGTAAGGCTCAGATGTCACCCATCAGTGAGGCTACCCCAGGTCAAGTACACCCTCCTCACCATTTCCTGTCCCCCACTCCCTGTTGAATACAAAGACTGATTTTCCACAAAGAAAAGTTTTAGGAAAGCATTTCTCCTCCCAAATTCTCTTGAGATGTGACTCAGACAATGTCACCCTGCCAACGTCTTGGAGCCCTTCCCTCAGGAAACCAGACTTCCGGCTCCTCTGCCAGCCCTGAGAGCAGCAAAGCTCTGTGGGGTCGGTAGGATCCTTGTGGGAAGCAGCCATCACACCCTTCATTCCAGGTCCAGCACCACAATTTTGACAAAGCAATTTTCAAAGATCCTCATCAGACAAATGGGGAGCCCTTTGGGCCCATGGAATAGGAATGAGGGGTTAACCTCTGCCTGTTTCCCCACCGGAATCCAGAAGCCATCTCCTGCCACAGATCTGTGAGGACAGGAAAGCTGCAGACAAAGGGAAGCAGCTTCTGATTCGGAAAGTGAAAGGCACCCAAAGCCCGAAAGCTGAGATGACTTGTGGGGGCTGGTCTGGGAGGCCTCAGGCAACACTTTGAGCTCAGGAGCAGCGTTGGAGACAGCATGGAGACACAGAAAGTAACCTGAACCCTTGTGGTCCTCTGGCCTCCCAGGCTGCGCAAGGCTGCCACTCATCCACTCACCCGAGGAGGAAGTCACCCGCTGCACCCACCGGCCACAAGTACTTCCTAGACCCAGGAATCACAGAGTGTGACCACAACTCGGCTAGGCCTGCTCCCCCGCTGCTGGCAGGGGGCCTCCCCCATCCCTTCTGCCCCCTTGGCCCCTATACCACCGCAGCCCCCCAGGCGGAAAGCTTGGAGCCCAGCGGGCATCCAGGAAACATGTGGAGACATTGCCAGGCTGCTGCTGGAGCAGGAGGAAGAGGGATCCTTGCTCCTCAAGGTCCACCAGAAGCACTCGGAGGACGAGGACTACGTAAAGCTGTTGGCGAGCACCAGGGGGCCCACGTTCTGCAGGGTTTGCCCAGGCAGCCGGGCAGAGTGAGGGTTCCCGTCCACATGGGCCAGCAGAGGTTTGGGGGAAAGGAATGGACAAGGGGTTCCAAGCTGGAGACAGGCAGAGAGAGGGAGGGGAGGGGAAGGGAGAGAGAGAGGGAGGAGGAGATGGGAAGGGAGGAGGGAGGGGGGAAGGGAAAGAGGGAAGGGGCAGGGAGGGGAGGGAGAGGGAGGACTGAGGGGGAAGGGAAGGGAATCTCAAAGGCAATGCCTGGTTATAGTGGAGCAGAATATCTCCCAGCATAAGCCACCAGGCAGCTGCCCATCATGTTCATGGAGTTATCATTTTTCTGGTGGCCTAGTGGCTAAGGGATCTGGAGTCTGTCATACATAGATTCAAATCTATCTCTTCCCCTAGAAGTCACCTTGGATAAAGGTCTTAACTTCTACACATCTCCATTTCTTCATCTATAAAATGATGACAGTAGTTCCTAGTGCTTAGTGTTGTTGTAAGGATTAAGTAAGGCAACGTTTAGAAAGCCCTTAGCAGAGTGCCTGCCACGTAGTAAACTCTCAATAATTGCTACTCTTTTAATTTATTGCCGATGTCCCTAGTGGTGGATAAGCATCTGCAAAACAGAGCTTCATTTCCCATGGCTAGCCTTTATAAAGATGCATATCTCGACTAAAACACAAAACCCAAAAAAACAAATTTTCAAGTTGCTATTGGTGGAGTATTAATGGTTGCATCTACAGTGTTCAGTGGACACAGCTTGACCTAGGAAATGGGTAGCCACACCCACTGCAAACGTGTTCCATTGTGACAAAAGCAGACAATTTGATTTCCCTATAGCTTGTTTCTTCTTCTTCTTCTTTTCTTCTTCTTCTTCTTCTTCTTCTTCTTCTTCTTCTTCTTCTTCTTCTTCTTCTTTTTCTTCTTCTTCTTCATTCTTCTTCTTCTTCTTTCTTTTCTCCTTCTCCTCCTCCTCCTCCTTCTCCTCCTCCTCCTCCTTCTTCTCCTCCTCCTTCTTCTTCTCCTCCTTATGGTAAATTTTCTCTGCTTCCTTCCCAAATGAGACCTGCAAGGATGGAGGATCTTACTAATTCACAGGAAGGGGGAAACACAACATGGCCCAGTTCTCCAGATGCACTCATGGCTATAACTTGGGTTATATGCATCTCTGCTCCTCCCCAGAATATGTACAGAAGGCATGAAGATACCATGATACATTTCACATCTCAGGGCTGAGTTGTGATGTCAGGAGATGGGCCCAGCACTGGCAGCTTGAAGCCCTCCCTCTCAGTGTTCCCAAGGTGACCTTCATTGTCTTTTTTTTTTTTTTTCATTGTCTTTCCATCAGGAGAGGATTCCAGGTTCTCAAGCTATACAACTGTGACCCATCAGGAGCCCCTAGCCCTGTGGCATGAGTTCAGAGGTGCTACAAGACCTGTCCCCCAAATCTCCCTTCCACATCTTTGTCCCAATACCTGAAGCTTAGACCAAGAAAGTCACTCTTTGGGTCACAGGGATGGCAAATGGGTTTCATTGTACATGTCAACTCCAAATTACTAAAAGTAGAATTTTTTCAGAAAGGTTCTGAGGCCTTTTCTGGGCTTGGCAGTAGGATATTTGTGATCAGTTAGCAGTGTCTACCATGGGCACAGGAAAAGAAGTGCCAGTGGTTTTTGCTACAGAACTGTCACCCTTAAAAACTTTTTTGACATTTATAATTTCAACTATCTGGCTAGGAGAGAACATACAGGAACTTGTTATAACTAACAACCATATCAGCAAGGCCCTAAGGGCATAAGAGTCAGGACAGGGACTTTCTAATGAGGGAGTTTGAGAATGGGAAGATGCCTAGTGTTGGCAGTTGAGGAAGACAAGCCCAGATGGGGGTGCGGATGGGAAGCCGGGGAGTCTTGGAGCAGCCCCATTTCTTGGGTTTGTTGGAAAGGGACCAAAATGGAGATAGAAGCCACCAAATGGGGATCCCTGGGTGGCGCAGCGGTTTGGCGCCTGCCTTTGGCCCAGGGCGTGATCCTGGAGACCCGGGATCGAATCCCACGTCGGGCTCCCGGTGCATGGAGCCTGCTTCTCCCTCTGCCTGTGTCTCTGCCTCTCTCTCTCTCTGTGTGACTATCATAAATAAATTAAAAAAAAGAAGCCACCAAATGGATCACCAAAGCAAATTTCATATTTTCTGCTTTTGAATTCTACCCTTCCACCAGTCTATAGCACTCCCATGCCCTTTGCCCAGAGGGGATTCTGACTCCAATGCAAGTAGCATGCATCATATACCTTCCATCTACCAGCTTCAAGCTTGGTCTCTTCACACACATTTAATCCAACCCTATATGGTAGGATTTTTTTAATTACCCAGTATTATGTGTAACTGATGTAATTACTTTTAAAAATCATCTGCCCATTGTTTTAAAAAATTCAAATAGTACAGAAGGGACTAAAGTGAAGAGTAACAGTACTCTCGGAGCTCTGGTCCCACTTTTCAGGGATAATTACAAACAAAAGTCTCTTAAAGGATACCCATGATCATAGAAACATTATTCACAATCGCCAGAAAGGTGGAGACAGCCCTGGTGTTCATTAAGATGAGTGGATAAAACAAAACATGGCATATATGTACGATGGAATATTATTTGGCCACAAAAGGGAATGAAATGCTAAACAGGCCACAACATGGATGAACCTCAAGGACATCATGCTAAATGAAATAAGCCAGACACAAAAGGAAAATATTGTATGATTCCACTTTATGGTACCTGGAATAGGCAAATCCATAGATACAGAGAGTAGAAGGCTGTTTACCAGGGGCTGGGGGAGAGGGGATTGAGGAGCTATTGTTTATTGAGTACAGAGTTTCAGTTTGGTATGACAGACAAGTTCTGGAGATGGAGAGTGGTGATGTTTGCCCAACATTGTAAATTTCATTCAGTTGTACACTTAAAATGAATAAAATGGTAAATGCTATGTCATATATATTTTAGCACAATTTAAGATAGTGGGAACACCAACAACAAAAGTCCCTCACATACTCCTGGGTGGGGAGATACAGGCAATCCTCACTCTGCACTGCACTGCCAGACCACAGGTGACCATGCAAGCTACAACCATTCAAAGGGACCTCAGTCGTTGATGGGAAAAATTAGAGTTGTTCTTCGACCTTTAAATTTGTTTGTCAAAACACTAAAAACTCTCTTATTGTCAGTTTTAAAAATAGGGGAAAAAATTTAAAGATAGTAACTCTAATATTTATACGGCACATCTGTTATTTTAAACAGTAGAATGATGAGAGTGTTAACATGCTCTATTTCTCTGAAAAGAATTTACAAGAGTAGTTTGAACAGTGCCTGCCTGCCTTTTCTCATATAATTTACAATACAGCATGAGCCTCATTTATACACTTGGTGAATTTTCACACTCCTTTGGATCTTAACCTCTCTGTACCTCGATTTCTTATCCAGTAGGTGAGAAAGTTCTGAGTGGTTTTGTAAGGAATAAGTATGTTAATATGGGAATTCAGAACAGTGCCTGGGGCAGAGCAAGTCCTCTACCTGAATGTGGCCCTGAGCCCTCAGCCTGTGCTAAGTGCTAATCTCTCCATGCCAATGAATTCATTTAACCCCAGAAACAGACCTCAGTATTTCCTTTTGGCATCTGAGAACTGAGACCCACCCATGCCACTCACTCCTAAAAACAAACAAGCCAGACTTCAATCCCAGTCCCCAGACCCACATGCACTGTACACTGCAAACATAAGTGGAGCACAACAAGAGAGATGTTCTAAAGTAAAACAAATGAACACTTGGTTCTATGTGGTTTTGCACTTCACCACATGTTCACCTGGTGTTGCCTCAAAACCCCTTTGGTTGCCTCGATCCAGTTGCTTCTCAGTATCAGCTGCCACCTCTTCATTTTAGAAATATCACACACAAATGTGCAGAGTGCATTGGCAATTGGAGGACAAACACAATACTTGGCCTATAGTGAAAACAGGCAGGATCAGTGAGAAAGGGAAGAAAGGGACAAGTTCAAGAGATACTTAGATACTAGAACCTAGTGACAGGTACACACAGAGCTTGAAGGAAAGGACAAATCCCAAGTTTCTCAATTGAGCTTGAATGACCTCTATATCTTTAGTGCAGTAGCAGGTGAATCAGTACTAAGACTTGGGTAAGAGACTTGGACTGACCTTGTGTCCCCTGTGGAGCTGTTACCTTGATATACAAAGAAGGTGATCTGGATAACTTCTTTTTTAATGTTTACTATTTCATTTCAAGTCACTTTTATTGAAAAACCATTTTATTGTACATTACAGAATAACTCTCAATAACAAATGATAGTCAAAGTTTTCCTCTTAAGTTATTATCTGTCCTCAAACAGCTCTTCATCTTGTTAGCTACCAAAAGCTTCAAGAAGATAATCACTCTCAAGGTTCTTCTCGAAGCATTACATCCCTTAGCATCTGTGTGACTGCTCTGTGTAAGACATTGAAGACAAACTGAGGCACAGAAGACATGACCTCAGCCCTCAATCTTTGGTGTAAAATGCTTCATATCAAAATAATAATGTTTGAATAGTAATGCCACCAGTTCCTTCCATTGCCTCTGTTTTATGTCTGGTATTTGGAAAAGTGATTTATCTTAGGTTACTGTTAACAAAATTTTAAAGCAGCTTCATGACCCTCTGGATACAGACGTTTCAGGGAAAGAAGAGTTTCATCTCTTAGGCAAAGGACATGCCTGAAGAGATTGGACTTTGCCAGCAGATGGACATGGTCTAAACAAAGGCTCTGACATCTACTGGCTGTATGTATAAGTGCAACCTGTCTAAGCCTCAGCTTTCCTATCGGGAAAATAGGAAATAATCCGTCTCACAGACTCACTGCGGCAATGAGGTGAGATGCCACGTGAGAATCACTGAGAATGCTTGACACTTGGAAAGCGTTCAATCAACAGTGGTTTGTGTCAGTCATTAATCCCTTATCCATTCGATAATGCAGCCTGCACACGTGAGCTAAACATAATTACTACCCCCTTTTCCCCATGTTCTCCATCACTTTGTTCTGATCAAAGCCACTTTGGTTGGGCAGAAGAGATTACACTCCTTTTTGTCTTGGATTTTTTTCTGTAAATGACACATTGCATATTTTTTATTTGGTGAGAGTGTCTCTTGGCATATGACCAGCTCCTTCCCCAAGTTACTGCTGAGGCGTGAATTGGGAACCAGAACTTGAGCTAAGATCGATTGTCATCCTTTTCTGCTGATTCCTGTCACCGGTGATGAATAGTGACAAATTAAGGGAGCATAAGACCATAGTTCGATTCACTTGTAGCATAGAGAAAGGCACACAGTAAAGACTATTAAATATCCTCAGATGATTTTTACATATTTTCAACATGTTCTCCATAAAGCATAAGTCATGCTATGGGAAACCCAAGTGTTGGCCATCTGGCTGTCTCCAAGTCCTCCAGCTGGCTCTGGTCACTTGCATGACTGGAAACCCAAAATGTCCGCATGTTCCCAGTGGGACTGTGTTCTCATGGCCCCTTTCATCCAATTTTTTGTTTACACTGAAATCTGAGTCTCCTTCTAGCTTTGCCTCCTTACTACTGTTTTGTTCCCTAGGCCGGCATAAACCCAAAGAAGGAAATCAGTCCCCTTTGCCTGTAATTTGCCAGCGGGCCCAACATAAGGCTGTTCATGCAGCAGAGGTATGGAAATAAAGGTGTGGGGCTGATTTCTTTTCGGTAAAAAAAAAAAAAAAAAAAAAAAAGGTAAAAGGTGATTAGACATCGTGAGAGCTGGGTTCATGGGTCTGTAAATAGTGAGGTCTCACAGGACCTCAGAGGGATCCTGTGCTTGGGGTTTCCAGCTCTGTGGCCACTGTCTTAAAGTCTTAATAATTTTATATTTGAATCTGTGTTTGTAAGTGAAATCTGATAAGTCTGTGGAGCATGTGCCAGTCCTTCTTCCCACCAACTACCTGCCTTCCTAGACCAGGTTCTTGGCTGACCCCCAACTATCTTTCACCTCCACCTAGTGTCCCAGGCCTCTTCCCCACCTGCACCCACTGATCTGTCCTCCACCTCCTGCCCTCACCAGTCCCCTATGAGCTGGGGCAGTGGGAACATGAGAAAGGGAGAAGCCTGGTCTGACTTCCCCACTCCCTGGGGAAGCTTGGCCCTGGCACCTGGATCCCGAGGCTGACATGAGAGGGTACCTTCAGCCAGTGGGCTGCCCACACCAAAGCCACAGAGCTGGACCCCTGGATGCCTACAAGCATCCGCACTCATGGATTCTCTATGCCTGACTTGATATTAAATAGCAAATTAAAAACAGCATGACAAATGCACAAAGAGATTGCAGTTGAAAGGAAAAAGCTTTATATTTTAGCAGCTCTAACAGCACCTTTTGCTGCATTTTGAACATTGTCATTTTGCAATGGACTCCACAAATTATCTAGCCGATCCTGGCCATCATTGTTCTGATGTTCTGTAGCCCTCTTTACAGTAGGGAGTTTCTCACCGGCCAACCTTCCCCACCGGGTTTCTTTGATTCTTCTCAAAGTCCCATAGACCCTTCTCATCTCTGTCTTTTTTGGTCCTGTTCACCTCTCAATCCCTCTTGCCAGGCTAGCCTTAAACCCCAAATCACCCTCACAGCCCTATGCAGAATTACTTAATCCTCTCTTTGTTTCCATTTTCCATCTTCCAGATCAGTTCCTGGAACTTAAATTTTCATGACCAAATGACCTGCTAAAGTGCTTTGTGAAACAAAAAACAGATTTCTCTCTGAAAGAAATTCTTCTATGAGGTTTTTTTTTTAATTGAAGTATTGTTAACATACAGTGTTATAGTAAATTCAGGTGTACAATATTGCGATTCAGCTTTCTATACATTTCTCAGTGCTCATCATAAGTGTACTCTTAATCCCCTTCACCTGTTTCAGCCATCCCCCTACCCAACTCCTCTCTAACAACCATCAGTTTGCTATCTGCATGTAAGAGTCTGTTTTTCTGTCTGTCTCTTTTTTTCCTTTATTTGTTTTGTTTTTTAAATTTCACTTATGAGTAAAATCATGGCATCTGTCTTTCTCTGACTTATTTAACTTAGCATTATACCTTCTAGGTCCATCCACATTGCTGTAAATGGCAAGACTTCATTATTTTTCATGGCTGGGTAATATTCCATTATAAATATATATATATATATATATATATACATATATATTTACACACACACCTATTCTTTAGCCATTTATCTATTAATGGACACTTGTGTTGCTTCCTTATCTTGGTTATTAAATATAAATGCTGCAATAAACAGGGGTGCAAATCTCTTCAAATTAGCATTTTCATTTCCTTTAGGTAAATATTCAGTAGTGGAATTTCTGGATCATATGATACTTGTATATTTAACTTTTTGAAGAACGTCCATACTGTTTTTCACAGCAGCAGCAGCTGTACCAGTTTGCATTCTCACCAACAGTGCATGAGGGTTCCTTTCCCCCACATCCTCACCAACACTTTATTTCTCATCTTTTTGGTTCTAGCCATTTTGACAGGTATAAGTTTAAGTAGCAGGGTTTTTCCCCATTGTCTAGATATAAATCACTAACACTTTTCAGCAGTATTTATCAATCAGTTATGTTCCCTAAAGCATTAGTCCCACCAAAAAAAGCCTGTTAAAATAAAGTGAAAGAAAGACAGAAAAAGAGATTCCATAGTCAATAAGTTTGGGAAACACTAAATACTCTGCTTTCTTCCTCCCTGACACTTTTTTTTGTAGATTTCCAAGTCTCATTAGCTTATTAAAGGAACCATTTTTCTTTTGAATTGAAAATAGTATTTCCTGGGTGCCTGACTGGCTCAGTCAGTTAAGCGTCTGCTTTTGGCTCAGATCATGATCCTAGGATCCTGGGATTGAGCCCCACGTTGGGCTCCCTGCTCTGTGGGAGTCTGCTTCTCT
The DNA here is from genome assembly GCF_905146905.1 of Nyctereutes procyonoides. Lineage (NCBI taxonomy): Eukaryota > Metazoa > Chordata > Mammalia > Carnivora > Canidae > Nyctereutes > Nyctereutes procyonoides. The sequence goes on from NW_026575139.1 coordinate 33,127,474, forward strand.
CTCTCTGCCTGCCACTCCCTCTGCTTGTGCGCATTCTCTCTCTCTCTGTCAAATAAATAAATAAATAAATAATCTTTAAAAAAGAATATTCTCCAACTTATTTGTCAATGGAGATCTTTTTTTTTCATGGAATAGCTATTAACTGCCCACTTCATAAGCATTGCTGTAGAGTAGGCAAAATTTTTCTGAAAAGGACCACTAGCAAATATTTCAGACTTTTAAGGCCAAATGGTCTCTGCAACTACTTACCTGTGCTCTTGTAGTTCAAAGCAACCACAGACAGTACATAAATGAATGAGCATGGCTGTGTTCCAATAAAACTTTATTTGTGGACACTGAAATTTAAATTTCCTATTATATTCACATGTTACAAAATATTCTTCTTTTGATTTTTGTTTCAACCATTTAAAAATGTAAAAATTATTCTTAGCTCAAGAGCCAAACAAAAACAGGCCGTGGGTGGTTCTTGGCCAGCAAGCAGTAGATTGCCAACCCCCAACTTAGAAGAAGACTGAGAAAAAAAGTTACTTAGAGACACAAGTTGGACATGGTTTCTCTACCTTAACTGTTACTGATTCTGACTTTTTTCTAATTGATCATGATATATGTGAGCTTTTTTAAAAAAGCATTATTACCATTATTAGTATTTTAAAGCATTACCATTACCATTCAGATGGTTTCAGCTCCTAGTACTTCAGCTCCTAGTGGTTAATTTAATTATCTCACGTCTGCTGCCATCACTCAGCACACACCCTCCTGGTCCGAGTTGGACAGCTCTCTGGAGCACCTGCCTCTGCCTTTCACGTCTCCTCTTCATGCTCCATCCTGGAGTTACTCTGTTACTTGTCGGGATAGAGTCTGGATCCAGCAGAACTAGTCCTGTTACTTGATCTCTCCACATTTGCTCATCTGAAGATAGATAACTCCTTTAAAGCCCAACACCAGGGCCAAAGAACCAAACCACAAGGCAGACAGCCACATGCTTTGCAGAGAACTCACTCATTTCCAGTCTTTTCATAAATACGCCCACAGACACGTGTTCTTGACTTTATGACACATTCAATTCTCCTCTTAGTAATACATGGGCGCATCCATTTTTTGAACCAAGACGAATTAAAATTAATTTTCTGAGAAGTTCATAATTAAGATTATCCCCTAAGACAGCTGAAGATAGCCTTGGCATTGCAAAAACTCAATTCAAAATCACATTGCATAACATACACTTTAAAGTTCTTAAGTACATTTATGTTTGTCTCTCTTTTGTAAATTTCCTTACAGTGGATATGTGATGGGAATAGAATCACACAAAGAGGAAGTTATAGGCAACATCTTTGGGCATGATGAAAAGGAAAGACGCATATGACTGCTCTAGTGTTCATGTGGCATCTTATCTCTACCTACTTTAGAAACAAACAAATTGAATGACAGAAAGTCACTTGTGAGTTTGAGAAACTCCATCAATTCCTGGAGGACACAGAACAATCTTCTGTCCTGAGAGGTATTCACATAGATATTTTAAGAAATCTACATGAAAATGTGAACAGAGACTTAAATGAAAGATGTCTTCCTAACTGCCCACACTCAGTCAATTAAGTCTTAAAGGAAGGTGCATTGGAGGACTGAGAATCAAATTGATGGCAGCGGGTGGCTGGCTGGCTGGTGACACTCACTTTCTTCAGGCAACTCCAAGCATGTGGTTTGGCTGGTCTGTGGAAAGAAAGTTGAGGGAAGCCATCAAAGCAATACTCCAGGAGGTAAACCTCCCCGAAGACCTCAGGCCTCACTCTAAGGAAGGGGAAATTGAACACCTGACTCTTGGGTCATTTTTGACTTAACACTCTTAGAATAATTACACCTGAGCACAGCCATTGCTGTGGTTAGTGCCTGGGCACTGAGAGGTGAGTCAGAAGACATAGACTGTCATCTTAGCTGTGCCGCTGACTTGCTGGCTAAGCCTGAACTTCCCTTTCCAAGATGCTTATTAGCACATCAAGACCTTGTAGCTTGGTGGTTGAAAATATGGTCCCTAAAGCCCAACTATTTCCAAATCCTGTCTTTTACCTACAGGCCGGGGAGCCTGTTCATATTATTTAGCATCTTTCTCTGGGTTTGGTTTCTTCTTCTTTAAGCATTTGACAAATGTTAGTTATTATTGTGAAGATTAAGAAATTGGGGCACCTGGGTGGCTCAGTTTGTTAAATCCCCAACTCTTGCTTTTGACTCAGGTTGTGATCTTGGTGTCGTGAGACAGAGCCCCACGTCTGGCTCCATGTGGATGTGGAGCCTGCTTAAGAGTCTCTCCCTCCCTCTCCTTCTGCCCCTCTGTCCACCACCTTTACTCTCTCTCAAAAAAGAAAAGAAAAGAAATGCCCCACCCCCCTCCTAGCCTTACCTCAAAGGGAGAAGAGGGAGCCAGGTCTAGCTCATGTGGCAATGAGAATCTGGGAATTTGGGGGATACAAGCAAAAATGAGACATTGACAGCAAGGAGGAGACAGTGCACTGCCTGAGAGTTGATGATGCTCCTTTGTGGGATGACTCCGTGAGGGCTATTACTCTGATTCTTACCAGCTCCATTTTGCAGATAGGTAAACCAAGACTTGAACAGATCAGGCAAATTATTCAACGTGCCAGAGCTGGTAAAGGACAGGATCAATATTTCAGCTCCAGTTCCCTGGCTCAAAAGTATATTTATTTAAACACTGCACAAGCTAGGAACCACAATGTCAGGGTTGGGAAGGTATTGTTTAGTGGGTACAGAGTTTCTGTTTGGGATGCTGAAAACGTTCTGGAAAGAGTGGTGAAAGTTATACAATATTCACTGTGAACCTACTTGAAGAAAGCATTTTGCACCTTTGGAACCAGTCCTAGGGCTTCACAGAGAAAACTTATTTAAAAAGCTGAGGAACTGAGATGCCTGGGTGGCTCAGTAGTTGAGCATCTGCCTTTGGCTCAGGGTGTGATCCCAGGGTCCTGGGATTGAGTCCTACATCAGGCTTCCCCCAGGGAGCTTGCTTCTCTCTCTGCCTATGTCTCTGCTTCTCTCTGTGTCTCTCATGAATAAATAAAATATTTTTTTAAACTGCTAAGGAACTATCAAGGAGACAAAAACTCTACCTTTTATTTTTTTAAGATTTTATTTATGTATTCATGAGAGACAGAGAGAGAGAGAGAGAGGCAGAGAGACATAAACAGAGAGAGAAGCAGGCTCCATGCAGGGAGCCCAATGCGGGACTCGAACCCGGGACTCCAGGGTCACGGCCTGGGCCGAAGACAGGCACTCAACCACTGAGCCACCCAGGGATCCCCCAAACTCTACCGTTTTTTTTAAAGATTTTATTTATTTATTCATGAGCGACACAGGCAGAGGGAGAAGCAGGCTCCACGCAAGGAGCCCGAAGCGAGACTCGATCCCAGGCCTCCAGGATCACACCCCGGGCTGCAGGCGTCGCTAAACCGCTGCGCCACCAGAGCTGCCCAACTCTACCTTTTATATTAAGAAAACCTTAATCAATATAGTAAGAACTGTGTCTGTTGGACAATAATCCTCTCTTATATGAGTAAGACTTAGAATACAAAATGTTCTTGCCAAACAGCATGGGAAGTTAAATAAATGTGTGAAAGAGCCAGGAAGATAGAACAGATGACACCTCTGTAAATCCCACAAGAGATATTTACAATAAGCAGGTTATTTCAGTTATAAAAGAACCTCTAAAACAAAGGCATAGGATGAATGCTGGTTCACTTTGTTGAGGAGGCTATGAATTATCCAGGAAAAGTTAGGAAGTCTCATGTAGGACAAGACTGGTGTTGACATTTGGAAGGTACCTGAGCCCTCTATGTTTTATTTATCTTTAAGTATTTGTTTTTTAACTTTTTATTTTAATTCCAGATAGTATACAGTGATATGTAAGTTTCAGGTGTACAATATAGTGATTCAACACTTCCATACATCAGCCGGTGCTCATGATGACAAGTGCATTCCTTACTCCCCATCACCTATTTAACCCACCTCACAACCCCCACCCCTCTGGTCACCATCAATTTGCTTTATAGAAGAGCAGGAGCATCTTAAACAGGTATGGGGGGGGGTGAGGAGGAAGGACTGAGGTGTCACTGAGATGTCATCATGATGGCTTTTGCTTCCCTATACAGAAAGTGAAGCAGTCTGAAAATGAACAATTAGCCTGGCAGGCTCTGACATGCTTAACAACATCCTCCTTGTCTCCTTTCTATTCAAGGCATTTGACTGGATTCCATAGAACCTGGGGATGGATATTTTTCCATTGCAGTGGTGGCTATAATCCAATGCACTGGGCAGTAGCAGTTCCTGGACCTGGAGCTGATAAGGTGGTTCACTGAATACTTTTTTAGACTGGTGTCCACATGGCACTGAATCATGGCCCACTGCCTCCCTACTGGCTTCTTCCTCAGTGGTCCAGAGCATATGTGAGGGCAAGAATATGGAGAAGACGGTGTCTCCATAGAAGAGGAAAGTTCCAGAAGGGGAGCTATATATTCCTGGCAAGAAATACACCTGGTCAAGAGGCACCCCTAGGCCCCATGCCTTAGAAGTCCCCCTTTCTGGCCCTCCATGGACAGCTGACCTACCTCAGAGTCAAAGAGATAGGCTCACCACACACCTAAGTCCCAGCCCTCAATTCTAGACAACACACCCAGAATTTCTTGCTCAACAGCCCAGAATCTACTTCCAGGACCCATATTAACCCCTTCTCTGGGTCTTCTCTTCTAAGGACAGACCTGCACACAAGCAAATAATCTCCAAACCCAAGGGGTGGGAGACCCACATGTGCACAGGTTCCTCACAATGCAGAGCAGAGCCAAGGTGGGAAGAGAATGGGGCTGGGTGGTATAGGGCCTGGGCATGCATTCCCTGGACTGCCATGTCCCTGTGCAGAATCCTAAGAAGTCCAAGAATTTTCTATTTGAACCTGACTTTCTAGGTCATTATATGAAAGTATATGTGTCATGTATGTGTTATTCTATTAAGCAGTTCACTGGCTTGATGTGTAGCTTCTAAAGTTGTAGCCACAGGCTGTGTGGGCCTTCATTCTTCTCTCGCTCCTACAAATTTGAGGGCAGGGCTTGGGCCTCACCTGCACCCCTCTCTTCTACATGCCACTTCTAGGGAGCACAGTGTTTTCAGTTTGCCCTTCTCCCTTTTACATCTAAGAAGTAGGTCAGCTCATCCTTGATCTGCAAACTGTATTCCATAGGTGAAAATACTTAAGCTAAACCATTAACCCTCAAGTTAACTGAACTGGGCAAGAGGACCATCACTTTCTTCGGGAGGAGTAAACAATTCAGTTGTGTCCTGCATGAGTTCAAAAGTAATGAAAATTCCTGCCGCTCTTGGAGTAGTCACTGTTGATCTAGAAGCAGAGAAGGGAGGTCAGTCTCTCCTTCGTGAAGCTGGGAAGCAGCCCTGCCTTTATTTATTTATTTATTTATTTGTTTGTTTGTTTGTTTGTTTATTTATTTATTTTATTTCTAAAGGAAGATACATGTGGAAGGCACCTGTTGGCTGGGAGCTCAAAGCATTTCCCTTTTTCCTGTCCCTAGAGAACCAGCCCCAGAGGAAATGGGAGGTAAATTGCTCAGAATAACAAGCCGGGTGAGGCTATCTAAATGGGCACTAGCCTGAGCTCCTTATGGAAGGGAAGTCTGGCCAGCTGTGCAGATTAAGGCGGGCTTGACAGAGCAGTCTGCTGTGCTGAGTATGCCGGGAGTGCGCCAGGCCAAATCTCCTGCGCACATTTCGTATAATCTGGAAGGTCTCAAAACGCTTAAGAAGGGCACCTAGGTAGGGTTACTGACATTCAGGGTGCAGAGGGATAACAGAAAGGAACTGGGCTCGAGAGGAAGGAGCAGTCAGCAGGGAGGTGAGCCCCACATCAGGCCGAGCTCAGCAGGTGGCCTCAGGATGGCAGTAAAGATCAAGCCTAAGGAAGGCTGGCTCCTGACTTCAGCCCAGCAGCTGGAAGAGTTGCTCCACAGGGAATGGAGCCCCTGGCCAACTCCAACAGTGGGCACCTCCTTAAACTCCATGCCTTAAGCAGCCTGCTGGCCTGCCCTTACCAAGTCCAGCAGGTGTTTCTGGGGCCCTCTGCTGACCACACACCCCAGATGTGCCCTGTCCCATGAGAGGAAAAGGAAAGCCTGCGGCAGGAAAGCGGGCCTCTGTTGGCCAGCGGCTCCCCGAGCCAAGCAGGCCTGGCTCCCTTTCCCCTGGGAGAAGTGGGGAGGGGCATCCCACCACAGCCTTCTATGGATTCAAGCCTGCTTTCCCAAACTGACCTCTTCCCTGCCCTCAGCTGTCTGCCCGGTACTTCCACTGGTCTTCTCTCCCCTGGCGATTTGATCCTGGCCCCAGAAACTGCCAGCAGGTACCTCAAGTAGTAGGTTTCCTGAGCAGAATAAACACAGAGGACTATCTGGACCTTCCAACCCAAAGTATTGACTTCCGGGTGCTGGGCATGGTGGGGTCTCATCAGAGATACACTCCTGGGATATGTAGGGGGCCTTTGGCATCTCCCAGGGAGTTGGTATGGTCAAAGAATCTATGGGTAGGAAAGAGTGGCTTCAACTAAAATATGAAGAAGCCTGAGCTGTAGGGCTCCACAGAGTCGATATCAGGCTCTCACAGACCTCTGTGCGGACACATTCCCAGAAGACAGACCCAGTAAGACTAGAGTGTCTTCAGGCTATGAAGGAAGCCAAGTGTCATTCTACAAGGTGGAGAATTTCACCCCTATTGCTACCTTCTCAGCCATGTTTACTGAGAAAATCTTTCCTTTGTTCTGGTTGTCCTCAAAAGGTGCCAGTATCACTCTCTGCTCATAGGAAGAAGCCACTTCTGAGCATATCCTTCCCCAGGAGACTCAGGGTATGGGTCATAAGCATCCAAGAGCTGCTAGGACAGTCATCCTTGCTGTTGCCAGGAGAACATGGGACTTCTACTGCTTATGGGACAATTGGTGTGATTGACAGCAAAGCAGAAATAAAATTAACAGGATACCCCTAACCATGCACCTTCTCCTATTCTTGTTGGTAGTCAGAGTTTTCAGAGTTCATTCTTCTACTTTCACCTTCACCAAATGCCATTTTAAAATTCTACTTTGACCTCTCAAATAAAACCCAACTGGCCTGCTCTAAAAACTCACTTCCAGAGGTGCCTGGGTGGCTCAGTCAGTTGAGTGTCTGCCTTTGGCTCAGATTATGATCCCAGGGTCCTGGGATTGAGCCCATGTAGCCTCGCTCACTGCTTCTCCCCCACCCCCACCCCTGCCCCCACTCATGCTCTCTCACTCTCTGTCTCTGTTTCAAATGAATAGGTAAAATCTTTAAAAACAAAAAAATCATCTTCCAAATAATGGAAAAGAGAATAGGTAAAGATAATTGTGTGTAACCACAGAAAAACCTTTATAACAAAGGCATTATCAATAATCATATTTAATACATACATGTTATTTCCATAGCAAGAGTGTGATGTGAGGGCAAAAACTATGACTCTGTATGTCCAATAAAGTGTTTTAAGAATACTCCGAACAGACCCTGAAACATGAGTATGCCACCACCTAATAAAGATTTTTCTTTCTAAGTTTCAAAATCTGTGCAGCTGACATGTTCAGTGTGGCTTTTTTAAGGACTGGCAAAACTAGAGGCACTTCCTGCTCCTGTCTAGATGGTCCTTCCATTTCCATTTATAGTAACAAGATAGGCATTAGAGGGACTTGAGACCAAGACTGACCGAAATGCATTGAATGCAACATCCATAGTGTTCCCTGTCTTCTGCCTGACCATGGGATTCTTCTATTACCTGCATGGTCCTTGGCCCCAAAACTAGGCAAATCACTGGGATTGAGGACAGAAGGGGCAGCCCATCTCTGTAATGAGGGGAGATGGTCTGCCTCTACTTACTACTTTCCTCAGTACAGAAATTGTCTTCCCACAGTGACATCTGTCTCTATTCTCATACCACACTGGGACCTGAGAAGATACGAGTCTCTATTCTACAATACACAGCATGTATGATTCCTAAACTTTAACAGGAAATTTGTGAGGTGTTGTTTGTTCTCTTTTTTTATTGCACCTATCAGCCTATCTCCTGGGAAGGCATTGAGCTCCTGGAGTTCCATGTTCAATTACAGTAGGCCAGCACCATAACATGATGTCTAAACCACACGGACTCTAAGCCTTATTAGACTGACTTGATTCAGATCCTGGCTCTGCCATTTACTGGCTATGATATTTTAGGAACATCACAACCTCCCTATGCCATAGCTCTGTGGAACTCATGACAGTCTTGCCTCAGAAGGCTGTCAGAGGCTTGCATGAGCTACCATTCATACAATACTCAGCATACAGTTAGTACCATAAAACAATTTGTAAAATTAATATATAATTACAAGTCTATTCATCTTACATGCCTCCCACGAGAAGATTAAAACCATTTCTTAGTAATGTTAGGAGGTCTCAGGCCCCATAGAAGATTTCCCAAGGATCTCACATAAAAGAAGCTTGAAGACTTACAATGTCAGCACCACAGAGCCAAAGTCACAGAACTGACACACCTGACATAGACCTTCATCTTAGAAAAAAACTACATAAAAATTACCCTCAAGTAAGCCCAGTTAAAATTGAATTACTCCCTGAAACTACTCTAAACAGTAATTATTTCAACAGAAGAGATTTAAATTACTTATACTTTAGAGGTGGGTTTTACAGATATCCCTATATTGATTTGGACATGGACACAACTGGTTTTTTAAAATAATTTATTGAGATGAAATTCGCACAATTGTTTTCTAATATTTAAACCACCTAGTTGAGAAAATGGCTGGAAAAAGTATCTCAAGCTTTCAGTTGCTTGCAAAGCTATGCCCAGTCTACCCAACCTGAGCCCTCCAGGCAAGATTTCACCACCTCACTGGGTAAATGAGAATGTCCTCATAATATAAATATACTAATTCCTACTGTATGAATTGTATGCTTTCTATGTGGTTATTACTATGTTGTAATAGGCAGATTTTTACAAGACCCTTCCTTGTGTTTCAGGACTTGAATGAATCATCACAAAATGTTTCTAGAGTAGAGCCAAAGGCCTTAAGTAAGAAGGGCTTAAAGATGCCATCAGTATTACCTGACAGCTCAGCTGCGAACTATGTGTGCCCTTATACTAACTTGTACTAGAAGGGAATGAGAAGCTTCCAGAGGTGCCAGAAGGTTGAGTTTTAATGGAGCTGGAGTTTGTCCTTACATGGAACCAGATATATTTGTTGGACCAGCTTCCCTGGACTAGGAAACAATATGGCACCCAGAGACCACATAGCTAAGTGCAGACAGAGGGATTGGGAGGATAAGAAGTCAGAACAAATGCCCACAAACTGATTCTAGGGCCTTGAAGAATTAGCATGAGGATTACCTGGGCGGATCAGTGGTTGAGCCTTTGGCTCAGGTCTTGATCTCAGGGTCCTGGAATCAAGTCCCTCATAGGGCTCCCTGCATGGAGCCTGCTTCTCCCTCTGCCTATATCTCTGCCTCTGTGTGTGTGTGTGTCTCTCATGAATAAACAAATAAAACCTTTAAAAAAAAAAGAGCACAAAATTATTTCAAGAACAGAGAAACTTAGAGCTATTACAGATCTTAGATATTTTCAAAGAATTTTTTTAGAATAAGAAGCCAGACATGGGTGGCTTCTTTTTAGTGTTGTATTCTCAGACATTATTTTCTTTATATATTCCCTTGTTTCTTAATAAAAATTTTCATTAATGCTAACTCTTTCAGCTCTATTAATGGAGTTTGTCCATGTTTTCCTTGGAGTGAATAGGGATATTTTATCCCCAGAGCCTTGAAAAGTAGGGAAGGAGCAATTAAAAATGAGGGAAGTTAAAGGAAAGACAAAACTCAGGAAGGAATCTGCTTATCACATCACCTAAGCATCTTACTCTAGGTACTTACCTGGTTCAAATCTCAGAAAACTCTCAATTCTCAGAAAAGAGCCTTATCTCTGCCTTCTATGACCCTCTCTTATTCAAAATTCATCTCATAACCAAGACCTTTTCAGTTGTCCCCCATTTGTTCAGTCTCTCTCAGTGCTCTCATACATGTTTCTTTCTTTAGAAAAAAAATTTATTATTATTTATTTATTTTAGAATGAGAGAGTGAGTGTGCAGGAGAGGGAGAAAGAATCTGAAGCAGACTCTGAGCTGAGTACAGAGCCCAAAGAGGGGTTCCATCCCACCACTGCAAGATCACAATCTGAGCCAAAAGGATACTCAACCAACTGAGGCACCCACGTGCCCCTATACATCTTTCTTCCTTCTTGTATCCTCAAATGTTTTTTAAAGCTGCAGTTTGCCTCTAAATTTGTGTTTTCTCTATGTTGTTTTTATAAGCATTCTGTGCCACATACATAATTTCTACACTGTCCTATTAGATTTGAAGGTGAACAGCTTCTATCTCCTTTGTAAGCCCCTGCCACATCATTTATATTAAAAAGTTCTTCAAAAGTGAAGTATCTTATTGTGCTTTTTAAAAATGCATCACTCTAAGAAAACCCAAACAGTGCATAAAAGAAGAAAATTCATAATTCCATCCCAAAGAGATACTAACCTTCAATGTTTCAGAATGTATCTCCTTGGTCTTTGCATATATAAAAATTGACAGAAAAGGTGTCTTGCTTCATATTCTGTTTTATGGCTTTCTCCTTTTATTTTTATGCTGCTACACAGACCTGTTTCAATCTTCAGAAAAGCCATATAATATTCCAAGGCACAGATGTTTCATAATATTATTGGATTACCAATAGATATTTCAATTGCTCCAAATGGACTTTTAAGTTGTACGAAAGCTGTCAAGAATGACTCCCTTGTTACAAGCTTAAATTTCTGGATAGATGGTTTTAACGACAATTAAGATAGAGAATACCAGAGAAGTAGCAGGTTTGGGGTAGATAAATCGTTTCTTTTTGCTGATTATTTTCTCTTTAAATATTATAACCATTAAAATCAGAAACCAACATGAACACATTACCATGATCTAATTCTCATACTCCATTCAAGTTTCACTAATTGTCCCAATATCATCCTTTATAACAAAAGGACTTAATCCAGGATCATGCCTAGCATTTAGTTATTGTGTCTCTTCAACTTGCTTCGATCCGAATTTTTTCCCAAGTGTTCCTGGTCTTTTACAGACTGGAGACTTTTAAAGATTATAGGCTGATTGTTTTCTAGCAAGTTACTTATTTTGGGTGTGCCTGATGTGTCCTCATGATTAGATTTAGATTGTGCATTTTCATCAGAGGTATCACAAAAGAGATGCTCTATGCTCCTGATTGCATTCTATAAAGAGGGACTTAATGCCCATTTGTCCCATTACTTGTAATGGGTGGTAATCTTGATCACTTGATTAGGTGATGTGTGCAAGACTTCTCTACTGTAAAGTTACCCTATTTTCTTTCTTAATCATCAAATTTTTGTTCGGAGATAGTTTGAAGTGATGTAAATATCTATTCATCATTTAACTTTCACCCACCATGCATCTCTTGATGGTTCTTGACTGGATTATTTTTATTATTTGGGTTGCCAAAGTGATTTTCTAATTCCATCATTATTTTACATTCATTAGTAGACATTCCATGGTAGAGCTTTTTGCTCTCTCCATTTATTATTCATTTACCTATTTCAGCATAGACTCATAGATTCATTCCCATTTTATTAAATAGGTTATGGTCTATAATTATTATTACTTATCTTGATCCTCAAATTATCCCAGATTTGGCAAGTAAGCCCCATAAAACTGGCTTCATATTCTTTTAACGTGTCTCCATTATTCTTCTAGCACTCCTTAATTTCTGACACAAAAATATATTCCAGACTCATATTGTACTTTCTCTGCCTTAGTCCCTAAAGTAATAGGGACTAGTAATTAGTAATTTCTCCAAAATAGTAATTAGTAATTTCTCCAAAGATCCCAGGTTTCTTTTAGTGGAAAATGTTATTTAGAAGCCAAGATCTGGCTACTAGGTGTGCTCACTGCTATTGGAATGTTACTCCTCCCAGAACCTCTCAGAGGATAGAAGCTAGAGATTTATATTTCTATATCGATTGAAATATGTGAAAACTGTAAGTTTATGTGTTTAACTTCCATTCTATTCTAACAAAACAACATCCATTCATTTTAGTTACCTCCCTCTCCATATCATAATTTCTTTCTCTGACAGGAGACACCTGTCTTTCAGTATTCTCAATATGTTTATTTATTTTATTAAAGCTCCATGTGTAACCAACCTTCTGTTGCTACCATCACACCCCTGTACAGATGCCCTCATCACCTCACCTACTCAGGCCCACCCACCCCTGTACACTGGCATAGAGCCCCTCCTCTCTCAACTCAGACCCTGACAATCCTGTTGGGCCATCACCACCCCAATTCACTAATGCTGCACCCTGTTTGCACTCCTATATCTGTGACAGATCACTGAAATTCCCACTCCCCACTGATGCATACTTTGTTTGACACAAGCTAATGGCTTTACACTAAATTATTCAGAAGTATTGAAAGGAGAGAGGAAAAAATTTTCCCTGATTATTTCTTAATTTAAAAATTAATACAAATATCATTAAAAATAAAGAAAGACTAAGGAAACTTTTTTTAAAAAATGAAGGATACTAAGGAGACATGTCAACTAAATGCACTATGGAATCCTAGGCAAAAATAAGACCATTATTGGAAAGTGGTAAGATCTGAAGAAGATATATAAATTAATTGTTAATAATATATCAATGCTAATTTCTTGGTTTTGGTAATTATACTATGATTATGTAAAATGTTAGCTAAGGAAATCTGGGTGAAAGGTATAGGAACTCTCAGCACTGTTTTTGCAATTTTTCTGTAAATAAAATATTATTTCAAAATAGGACATTTTTTAAAGCATGCATTCTCTTCAGGAAAAAAAATCCAAAAATGTAGAAATATTCAAACTAAAAACTGAGGACAAAAATAAGGCAGAAATAGTACCAAGTTCACAAAAACTCTCTCAGTAAAGAGGAGAGAACACTTCTCATTTCATTATCCTGCTATCAAAATCAGAAAAAGACATTTCAAGAAAACTGTGAGCCAATATCCTTATGATCTAAACATGACAATTCTTACAAACAAAAATTATTAGCAAACCAAATCCAGACATATTTAAATATCTATATAGCCCAGCAGAGTTTATTCCTATAATGCAAAGTTGTTCAACATTCAAAGAAATGAACAGTGTAAGTTACCATATCAGCAAATTGAAAAAAAAAAACTATATAGTTATCTCAATAAATTTTTTTAAAAAGCATTGACCAAAATCCAACATCTTTCTGTAATAAAAACACTCAGGTAACTAAGAATAGAAGGTAGCTTTTTCAAACTAATAGAGTACTTAATGGTGAAAAACTGAATATTTTTCCTTTAAAATTGGGAAATGGTGAGATGTGTATTCTCGCTGAATTAGTGTTCCTTTGATAGTGTGACAGGCAAAAATAAAGAAATAAAAATTAACTCAAAATGAATCATAGACCTAAACGGAAGAGCTAAAAGTATAAAGTTCTAAGAGAAAATATAAGAAAAAAAGTCTTTGTCACATTGGGTTAAGCAAATAATTCTTAAATAGGACCCAAAAAGGAAAAACTATATATATATAAAAAAAGAGTAAACTACATTTCATCAAAATAAAAAACTTTGCTCTTCAAAAGAGACCATTAAGAAAAATGGAAAAACAAGTCATAGACTGAGAGAAAATATTTTCAAAAATAACTCTAATAAAGAATTTCTATCCAGAACATATTAAGAACTCTTACAGTTCAATATTTTTTTAAACGATTTTATTTATTTATTCATGAGAGACACAAAGAGAAGGCAGAAATACAGGCTGAGGGAGAAGCAGGCTCCATGCAGGGAGCTGGATGTGGGACTCAATCCCAAAACCCCGGGATCACTCCCTGAGCCAAAGGCAGACACTCAACCGCTGAGCCACTCAGGCATCCCCTTACAGTTCAATATTAGAAAGATAACCCAATTTTTTAATAAACAAGAGATTTGAAGACACTTCACTGGAAATAATATACACATGGCCAACAAGCACATGAAGAGATGTTCAATATTATTAGTCATTAGGAAAATGCAAATTAAAACCGTAACAAGGTGGGCACCTGGGTGGCTCAGTGGTTGGGCATCTGCCTTTGGCTCAGGTCATGATGCTGGGGTCCTGGGATCGAGTCCCGGATCGGGCTACCCGCAGGGAGCCTGCTTCTCCCTCTACCTGTGTTTCTCTCATGAAGAGATAAATAAAATCTTTAAAAAAAACAAACATAAAAAGGTAACACTACATACCTATCAGAATGACTCAAATCTAAACAACTGCCACAAATAAAGCTAATAAAGATGTAGAGCAACTAGGATATTCATGGTGGGAATGCAAAATGGTCCAGCCACTTTGAAAATTTCTTTGCCAGTTTCTTATAAAATGAATCATACACTTAATATATGACCCAACAGTCTCACCCCTAGGTATTTACCCAAGAGAAAACTTATATCCAGAACATATTAGACACAATGATTTGTATGAAAATGTTTATAACAGCTTTATTTATAATTGCTAACAGCTGAAAACAAGCCACATTGGTGAATGGATAAACTATGGTGCAGTGCAGTCATCGATGGAAAGGATCAAACTACTAGAAGCAACACCATTGTCAAATCTCAAAAGCATTATGCTACTTAAAGAAGCCAAAATCAAAAGCTACCTGCATACCCTATGATACCATTTATTGACATTAAAAAATAATAAGATCAATGGTCCTTTGGGGCAGGGAGTAAGAGCAGGACATTGCAAAGATGCAAAAGAGAACTTTCCGGGGGTGATAGAAATGTTCTATATCTTGATTGTGACAGTGGTTACATGGCTGTATAGGTTTGCCAAAACTCATCAAATCATACAATTTTTTTTAATTTTTTTTAATTTTTATTTATTTTATGATAGTCACAGAGAGAGAGAGAGAGGCAGAGACATAGGCAGAGGGAGAAGCAGGCTCCATGCACCGGGAGCCCGACGTGGGATTCGATCCGGGGTCTCCAGAATCGCGCCCTGGGCCAAAGGCAGGCGCCAAACCGCTGCGCCACTCAGGGATCCCAAATCATACAATTTTTTAAAAGATTTTATTTATCTATTTGAGAAAAAGAGAGAGAGAGAGAGCGAGAGCACAAGTGGGGTAGAGTGAAAAGCAGGCTGCCGATGAGCAGGGAGCTTAATGCAGGGCCCAATCCCAGGACCTTGAGATCATGATCTGAGCCTAAAGCTGATGCCCAACCAACTGAGCCACCCAGATGCCCCCTAACCCTACACTTTTAAAACAGTGTTTTTACTAATATACATGTATGATTACTATCTAATTATATGTAAATTTAACTTCAATAAATCTGACTTTCAAAAAAATGATATTGTAATAATTACCAAAGAATAGTGGGGAAAACAGCAATGCATTCTCTTTAGGAAAAATTCAAATAATAACCAAGGTATACTTAGTCAAAAGTGAAAATCTCCTCTCTGCCTTCTTCCATCCCACTTGTATACATTCTTTCAGATAATTTACCCATACTCATTTGTTTGTAAAAATGCCAAAGTGTGATATCATGTTACGTATTGTTTTGTAACCTGGTTCACTGGTGTCCCTTTCCACTGTGGACGTCTTCCTGTTGTTCATCAACATATAAAAATCTCGATCCTCTCCCACCTCGGACATCTCACTGTCAAGGATGGAGTGGGCTTTCCATAAATGTTATTGACCTTCTCCACTTGCCACATGCACCAGTTGACTGGCCAAAGAGGGTCAGCCTGACTGTCAAGAAGAAGAGACTTTCTCCAGCAGCTGTCAGTATCCAGAAGACACTGTGTTCTTTGAACCTGTTACCAAACCAGCCAGGTCAGTTTCTCCTCCTATTTCAAAGCAAATTTCCTCTCATTCTCCTTGAATTGCCACAGCAGTTGGCCTGTAATCCCACAACAGAGGTGGGGGAAGAATATCTTTCTATAAATACAGAACAATTGTTCACATATTATCATTCCTTTTTATTTTGATCAATATGCTTATATCTTGAACTGTTCAACTGATCCTCAAGAGACTTGTTCAAGGTCACACAGGCCCTGGCAGTGGCGGGAAAGAAGAGTAGGAAGTAGCTGTGTTGTCTTCAGCCAGCAGACAGGCTGTGCCAGGCACTGCCATCCCTACCAAGCCCAGAGCAGAATGCTAGAGGCTCGGGGTTCAGTGCAGGCAGTTGGGAGAGACCGTCAGATATTGGAAAATTATCTGACAGCTTCAGCAGTGTTTTCCCCACTCACCCTTGGAAAGAGCATCTGAGTGCTCTAGACACTTTTAGGTCTACTTTGTAGCCTCAGGGAACCAGCATCTCTGACTGCTGCCTTTAGTTACCCCGACACCCCCTGAACGCCCACCTTAGTCAAGTGCTTGACAACCTCAGACTATGCTGACCACACAGGAGTCTCAATCCACACAAGGAATTCCCAAGTCCGGCTTCTCCAATTCACTGTCCTACCAAATGGAGCAAGCAGGGAATAACTAAATAGAGATATAACAGCAACTATGCTATCGTTGATCAAAAGGAGTGATTTGAAAACAAACAAACAAACAAACAAACAAACAAAAGGAGTGATTTGGGGTCATCTGACTAGGTCCTTTCCAAGCTTTCTTTGCATTCTAAGGCTTTCCCTTGTGTTTCTAACCAAGGCAACCCTGCCTGTTATGGTGAAGAGCCACATTTCAGCATCTGAGAGACTTGGTTTCAGATCCTGGTTCTGCCACCAACCAGCTAAGTGACATGGGGCCAGTTACTTGACCTTGCTCTGCTCCAGCTTCTTCATATTCACAGGGCTATCAGGAGACTTCTATGATGCCATCCAGGGCTTAGTACTGCACCTGGCACAGCTCAGTCCTGTGCTATCATTATTTCTTTTTTTCTTTAAGATTTTATTTATTTATTCATGAGAAACAGAGAGAGATAGAGGCAGAAACACAGGCAGAGGGAAAAGCAGGCTCCATGCAGGGAGCCTGATGTGGGACTCAATCCCGGGTCTCCAGGATCACACCCTGGGCTGAAGGCGGCGCTAAACCGCTGAGCCACTTGGGCTGCCCCTCATTATTTCTATTACATATTAAGAGCCTTATCTTTCTGAGAATACACACAGAAAGCTGTTCTAGCTCCAAGGATTGTTTCTTCTAAAATTATTACTGGGTAGAATAAAGGAGGATGGTATAATCTGAAGGAAAGGACCAGTGAAACAGTTCTTTTTACTTTTTACCTTAAGAGATCTGAATGATGGCCGTAAGGAGCAGTTCTCAGAGGTAATCATGAAGATAAGTGAGAAGGCATGTTCAGGCACTGCTCAAGATCCCAAAACTAACTAATTTGACAATCCATTCTTTTTTAAAAAAAAATTTTTTTTTATTTATTCGTGAGAGACACAGATAGAGAGGCAGAGACATAGGCAGAGAGAGAAGCAGGCTCCATGCAGGGAGCCCAATGGGGAACTTGATCCTGGGACTCCAACATCATTCTCTGGGCATGAAGGCAGATACTCAACCACTGAGCCACCCAGCATCCCTGACAATCCATTCTTAGCCTCAAATTTCTCCCATATCTCAGCCAAGAATCCCTTTTGAAGTACCACATAGCCTAATTTTAACTCTGCTCTGAGAAACCTTGATGTTAGAAGTGTCACCTATAGTCTCTCTGTTGTATCAATAGTAAGTTGTCACTTATTAAGCACTTAATGCTTTGCCTAGCTCTGGGCTCTAACCATTGTTTATTCAGTCTTTAAAAAACCTTGTATCACTTCCCTATTTTATGGGCAGAGAAACTTAGGCACAGAGAGGTTAGTTGCTTGCCAAAAGTCACACAGCCAGTAAGTGATAATTCCACAGTGAATTAATTCCATGGGTCCGAGGGTCAGAATATGTGATCTTAGAGTCCCTGTCAGCTCTAAATCACAGCTTTCTGGATCTTAGGATTCCTAGACACTCTGAGGCAACCAACATTTGGAACACAAGATGATCCTACTAACACTCTTCCTCCTTAGGCTTCTATATGGTGGCAGGAATGTATCGACATCCAAACAAGAGCTGGAGAGGAAGAACCAGCTCCAGTTCTTGGCAGCAGATTCTCAGCCAGACCTTCTCAAACTGGAAGGGAAAGGTCATTCCATTGGACTTTCCTACATTCAATGGCGAGAGGTTTTCTTCCCAGAATATTCTCCAAAGAAATGACGTAGACTTAACAGCACAATTTGAAGGAAGCTGAAAAGGTTGAGAGCAGAGGACTGAGGCCGGTTTGGATGGGAAGAACAGTTACAGAAAAGCCCAGAGCTGCTGTGCACAAAGCTTGAGTTCTGCCCAATGTCCCTTGGCCCTGGTTTTTTGTGTGCAAGTAAAAGCAGAACGTAGAACCTCATGAGTGCTAATAATTAATAATTATAAGGAGCTGAAAGACCAGCACAGGGGAGCAGTTTTAAGGGTCCAATGTCTGGAATCTATCACACCCGGATTCTGTTCCCTGTTAGTTCCCTTTTAAGCTGGGTTGCCTTTACTATGTTTTTTTACCCTTTCTGGGCCTCCTATCCTTACCTGTAAGGTGGGCTAAGAACAGAGTCATTGTGAAGATACAAATAGATCATGAAATCCAAGGTTCAGAGCATGGTAAGTGCTCCATAAATGTCTGGTAGTATCAACTGTGATCATAAATAAACAATATTCTTTGCAGCATTGCTCCAAAGATTCAGTAAACATTTTCACTAATTTCCATGGGTTTTCCTGGCTCGTTTGGCAAACAACTTAGAGTTCTCTCTAAGTTGCCCCTCTCGATCCCGGGAAAACTGCTATCTATGTGCTTTTATAAATGATGTGTAGACATTTTTATTTTTCAAAATATTGTCACAATACTAGTACATTGCTAGTGGGGATGCAAAAGAGCACACCCACTTTGGAAAACAGTTTGGCAGGGGCAGCTCAGGTGGCTAGGTGGTTTAGTGCTGCCTTCAGCCTGGGGCGTGATCCTGATTCTATGAATAAACAAATTTTAAAAATCTTTTTTAAAAAAAGGAAAACAGTTTTTTTGTTTGTTTTTGTTTTTTTTTTTTGTTTTTTTATTTATTTATGATAGTCAGAGAGAGAGAGAGAGAGAGAGAGAGAGAGAGAGGCAGAGACACAGGCAGAGGGAGAAGAAGCAGGCCCCATGCACCGGGAGCCCGATGTGGGATTCGATCCCGGGTCTCCAGGATCGCGCCCTGGGCCAAAGGCAGGCGCTAAACCGCTGCGCCACCCAGGGATCCCAGTTTGGCAGTTTTTAATACACTTACACATACACTTACCATAAGACTCAGCAATTCCCCTTGTAGGTACATATCCAAGAGAAAGGAAAACTTATGTTTATACAAAAACCTGGCTACAAATGCTGGTCAAAACAGGAAACAACCCAGATGTCCTTCAGCTGGTATAAATAGCTAAACAAACTAGTATATCCACCAATGGAATACTACCCAGCAATCAAAAGAATTGACCAGTGACATACTCATGAATGAGTCCCAACTGCAAAGCAAAAGAAGCTAGACCCAACAGGCTGTGTACTGTATGATGTCACTTCTGTGACTCTAGAACAGGCAAAATTACAGGTATAGAAAATAGGTCAGTGGTGGGTTCCAAGGGCTGAGACTGGCAGGAGGGGTTGACTAGAAAGAGACACAGGAGAATTTTAGGGGGTGAGGAAACTATTCTATATATCAAGTGTGATGTTAGGTTGCATGACTATATGCATTTGTCAAAACTGACAGAAATATACACTGAAATGGTCCCCTGGTAGCTTAGTCAGTTGGGCAGCTGACTCTTGGTTTCAGCTAGGGCAGTGAATCTCGGGGTTGTAGGACCGAGCCTGGCCACAGGCTCCCCACTCAGTGCAGTCTGCTTGTTCCTCTCCTTCTGCTCCTCTCTCTCTCTGTCTCTCCATCACCCCATAAATAAATAGATAGATAAATAAATAAATAAATAAAATATTTTAAATATATATGTATATATACTCTAAAAAGGATAAATTTTACTTTATGGGGATGCCTGGGTGGCTCAGTGGTTGAGTGTCTGCCTTTGGCTCAGGTCTTGATCCCAGGGAACTGGAATCTGCCTCTGTTTATGTCTCTGCCTCTCTCTCTGTCTCTCATGAATAAATAAATAAAATCTTTAAAAAAAATTACTTCATGTAAATTACACCTCAATTAAAAGAAAACCAAAAGAAAAATATTGGTGTGCACATAATCTCATTTTCTTCCAATATCCCCATCACCGAGGGCAAGTTCTCTCATTTCTGCTATGGGGAGATGAAGCTTGTAGAGGGAAGTGGCACTCCTGCAAAACCAGTACCCCAGGTTCCCTTGCTTGGAGCTACTTCCTCTCTGAATCTTCTTCAGACAAGCCAGCATGGTAGCCCCTGCAGCCACTTCTCTCTCCCATCTTCCCTTTCCTATGAATGTCTAAGGTTTTAAGCCATCAGCTTAAATAATACCATTAATTAATCAATTAATTTGTTAATTAAAAGTTTGGCACTAGGTATCTGAGTTCCACAAAGCTTCAGAGAAACATTTTCCTCCCAACGTCTCTAATTTGTTATGGAGAGGAGACAAAGGACCCTTTTGGAGGAACCACACACCCTGGGGCAGTCATATTCCTCTGATGTAATATTTGTCGGTAAATGTTCTAGCTACAGTAGGAAGGAAACTAGATCAAAGCTGAGGAATCTATCACACTAAGCACTGACTTCCACACTGCCTCTTGGAATACATTTTTGCCTTTTGGAGAGCGATCACAATGGAGACTGATTAAATTATTATTTAAAATAAAAGTTATCATCCCATTCAACCTCAAACATCCTCGTTAAAGATCTGTGATTTTTATTTGCTTTGTAACTTGGGCTTTGATTAGATGATGAAACAAATAGCACATGCAAAATTGTTTCCTTATATTCAAATTTACCCTACATAATATAAACACTACTGTATACCACTAACGGTCACCAAAGTGATCAATGGAACAAATTCCATCAACAAACCTCCAATGTCTATAAGGGAGCTAACCCTGGTGCTAACGAACAAAACATCCCCTGCTGGCTCTTTCTTATAAAAGCTATGAACCAATGCCTTTGGTTTCCTGACAAAGGAATCAAATTAGTTCAAGGACTACAAGAAAAGTATAGGCTAAACACAGATTGGCCCTTGACATAATCTCCTCCTCTCCATCTTGACCCCTAAGTCCTCAGAATTGTTGAAACACATTTTGAGAAGAATTCAGAGCCAGGCATTATTAAGCGAGGACTGCCCTGCCAAGCACACTGCGTGAAGCAGAACCCAAATAGTCTCTTCATTTTCCATCAACCCAGGGATGTTTAGGTCAGAGAGGGAAGCTCTACTCAGCCCCCAAGGCAAAGATGAAGCAATCTTCATGATTTTTCCCCCAGATACTTCTAACAGTGTTTTAACATTCGTCCATGCAGTCTATAGAGTATGATGGGGTTGAAATAAATATTGCAAAGTTCAGTCCCACACTATTGATTGTACACCACACCACATGCCAGCTATGGTGCTGGATGCCATGGATATGAGTAGGAGCAAAATGGGCATGGTCCCTGACCCCATAGAGTTTATGGCCTGGGAGATGGGGGTGCTGGTTCATATATAAATGAACAAATACCAAATCGAAACAGATGGGGATTGTCTTAGTCTATTTGTGCTAACACAAAGTACCATGGACTAGGTGGTTTATAACAACAGAAATTATTGTTCCCAGTTCCGGAGGTTTAAGTTTCAAGAGACTGAATAGTACTGTCTGCAGGGAAGAAAAACTATGGGAGGAATACTCTGGCATTCCTACTCCCTCTTTTATTCCCCCTGGGAAGAAGAATGACTCATGGGCTTGCAAATTGAGAGGAGAAACTGGCTCCCTGTGGTTCAGCCCAGGCTCCTTAATCCAGTTTTGGAGAATCCAAGGGGTCTTCCGGATTGAGGTGATGGCTAAGCCTCAAAGGATGAGAAGGAAAGGGGACAGGGGAGTGGGAGTAGTTTGGGAGAGATAACCCTCAGGGCAGGAGGAACAGCACCTGGAAACCCCTGGACACAAAAGAAAACATGGTCCTTTGGAAGAACGGCAAGAAGTTCTGCATGGCTGGATTTGTAGAGGGAGAGAACAGGAGCTAAAAGATGTGGCTGGCAAAGGAACCAGATCATGAAGGACCTTATGTGCCAAACTATGAATTCGAAGTTTTATCCTGAGGGCATTCAGAGGGATAGAAAGTTTTAATGGAAAGAGTGAAGATACTTCATTCCTGATAGATCCCTCTGGCTGCAAGGTGAACAGGCAGGAGAAAGATTGGAAGTTCCAGCCTTCTCTGAAATTGTGAGAGGACGAAACAAGGATCCTTTGCAGGGCCATAAATCTTCATCTTGGCCTTCCAGATCCAATTGTCCTGGGCCCCGGGTCTGAGCTCCTTTCAGAGGGCCCTCCTCATACAGCCTCCAACCCAACTCTGTTAACTACTCATTCTCTCTCTTCTATAGGCCTGGGTGGGCACAGAGTCCCAGGGGTGCTGTGGAATTCCTTGTAGTTTCTTTGTTTTTTTTTCCTTATAGTTTCTTTACACCCTGCCCACATATTTGTAAACAACCCCGTTATTAAAAACTCCATGAATGATCCTAATTTTAGTGTGCCAGCTGGTTCCTGCTGAGCCTTTCATGGTTACACCCCCGCCCCTAAATAAGGAGAAAAGAAGCATAAATGACACAGGAAAGGGATGGGACCATCTTCCTATGGATTATGGCTTGAGAAGTTTGCTGTTTAGGAAAGATAAAAGACTTACTGAGATAGTGGTTGTCTTTTAATAGCCCTACTGTTTGCTTGAGAATGATGTTGCTCACTTAAAAAGAAGAGAAAAATCACTGGAAGTCCTACCTCCCAGAAACAAATGCTATTAAAGGTCTACTGGTTATCCTTCTACATAATTCTCTACATATATATAATACTCATACAGATGTGTTTTATTTTGAGTGGCTCATACTCCAAATGCTATATCAAACCCACTTTTTCTCATTCATCCATAAGCCTCAACTTTGAGTTGCTGGTGGAATAATACAAGTAGATGTGCCTAGAAATAAATGGAATATAACAATCTAGAGTCTAAGAGACTCAGTCTTGGGGTCACCATTAGCGACATGGCCATGAAAGCCTCAGGAGGCAGAGGCTCACCCTAGGTAGAGGGTAGGAGGGTGAAGAGGCAAGAACCACCACAGAGCTGCTGGAACTCAAACCCTGACAGGCAAGAGTAATGAGGGGAAGCAGATAATGAGGTAGGAGGAGCATGGGAGTCCTTGGCCTTCGAGAAAGAGGAGTGGTCAACAGTAAAGAAAGCCACCACTGGGTCCAATAAGATAAGGGCTTTGGATTTAGCAATACAGGATAGCTGGTGCCCTGGATAAGAGTGATTTTAGCAAAGTGGTGGAGAGGAAGCCACGCTGTGGGAGAACTAAGGAGAAAATGGAGGTGGTGGGCCTGCCCTCCCCACTTGCTGGCCCCTCGTGTAGATGAATCATCTGGGCATTTTGTCATATTGCAGATCTGATTCAGTGGGTCTGGGGTGGGACCTGTATTCCTAACAAGTGCCACAGGATGTCGATACATACCACTGGACCAAACTTGAAGCAGCAAGGGGTTAGATTAGGTTGCCCAGTGACAATGCCCAGTCTCGATAAGCTCACAAAGGGCTTTACCCCAGACACTTAAGCATGCAGAGATGAAAATGAATTCTTAGGATCCTGGATTATTATTCACATCAGAAAAGAACCAAAAAGGAAAAGTAGAGGAAATTTCTTGTTCTTGTACGTCTAGTTCTTCTCTAAGTATGCACCTTGCTCATGAAAGTCCCTCTGTTTGGGTTACTTAATAGTGTTTCTTAAGTTCCAAACTTAGACGGACTTTTTAGTTATCTTTTTCTTTTTCTTTTTTTTTTTAAGATTTTATTTATTTATTCATGAGAGGCACAGAGAGAGAGAGAGACAGAGACACAGGCTGAGGGAGAAGCAGGCTCCATGCAGGGAGCCCGATGTGGGTCTTGATCCTGGGTTTCCAGGATCATGCCCAGGACCGAAGGCGATGCTAAACTGCTGAGCCACCCGGGCTGCCCATCTTTTTCTATTTTCTGTCTAGTTACTATATTTTTCTATTTTCTTTCTAGTTACTATCTCTACTTTAACCACATTAGGTTCAGGAACACACTCTGAGATCACAGTCCTCTGAAAATTGTCTATTTTATAGCTCAGAACATGCTCAATTTTTGTAAATGTCCTATGAGTGCTTGAAAAAATCATATTCTATTACTGTTGGGTGCAGTGGTTTATGTCTCTTAGGTCAAATTTATTTGAATAAAAAATATTGACCTAATTATATAAATAAATTTGACACCTGGGAGTGGGGCATCTGGGTGGCTCAGTCAGTTAAGTGTCTGACTCTTGATTTCAGCTCAGGTCATGATTTCAGGGTCATGAGATTAAGCCTTATGTCAGGCTCCATGCTGGGCTTGGAGCCTGCTTGAGATTCTCTCTCTCTCTTTCCCTTTGCCCCTCCCCCATGCATGTGCATGAGCTCACTCTCTCTCAAAAAAATTTTATTAACTGGGTCTTTTTTTAAAAAGATTTTATTGGGCAGCCCAAGTGGCTCAGCAGTTTAGCGCCTGCCTTCAGCCTAGGCCTGATCCTGGAGGCCCAGGATCGAGTCCCACGTCAGGCTCCCTGTGTGGAGCCTGCTTCTCCCTCTGCCTCTCTCTGTGTGCCTCTCATGAATAAATAAAATCTTTTTTTAAAAAAAATATTTTATTTATTTATTCATTCATGAGAGACAGAGAGAGAGAGAGAGAGAGAGAGAGAGAGAGAGAGAGGCAGAGACACAGGCAGAGGGAGAAGCAGGCTCCATACAGGGAGCCCGATGTGGGACTCGATCCCAGGACCCCAGAATCATGACCTGAGCCAAAGGCAGACACTCAACCACTCAGCCACCCAGGCCCCCATATTAACTGGGTTAATGGGTCTTCATATTCTATCAATTACTAAAAATAAATGTGTTAAAATCTGACTGGAAAGCCTTTCCTCTCCACCTCTCCTATGGGCCCAGGCCTTCGCCTAGCATTTGGGATTCATGGTGACCCAAATCTGACCTGGTCTCTGCAGAACCAGTTTCTGCCCCAATGGAGTTGACAGCCTAAGATTTACCTGATCACCAGCGTCTTCCCGCTTCTCTCAGATCTGGAAATATTTCTCCCTTCTCTGAGCTCTTACAGCATTCACTGCCTGTGTAACTAATTTAACATCTACACAGTCTGTTTTCATTGCAATTATTTGTGTTCATAATTTACTCCCCTATCAGTTTTTAGATTCCAAATGGACAAACACTATCCTATTTTTTGTATAGAACTGTTCTATTGAAATATAATTTCAATAAACTATAAAATTCACTCTTATAAAATGCACCATTTAGTGGAAGACTGTCTTATTTATCTTGGCATCCTCTGCAGCAGTGGTTCTCCACTTTGGCTGCACACTGGAATCACCTGGAGAGCTTTAAAAAAAATTCTGCTACTTGCTTCTTGCCCCCAGAGGTTCTGATTTAATTGGTTTGGGGTGAAGCCTGGACATTAGAATTTTTAAAAGCCCCAGAGTGATTTTAACTTGTAGCCAGTGTCGCCCTATAATGCTTTGCACATAACTGGCACCAATAATTGTTTGTCCTAGTTTCTAATATGAGTTAGCTCTAGTTTCTAATATTCAGCTAATTAACTCACCCAGAACTACTTTCCTGTCTCCCTGACAGCCCCTCAGCTCTTATAATGATCTGCTTATGCCTGTATCCCCAATTGGAAGTAAAAGGAAGACTAGGAGATAAAAGTATTTAGAAAAGGTACGTTTACTTGCAAAGATGGGCAGACTTCATTAGGATTGTATCGCTGAGTAAAAATTACAAGATACTTAAAGGAAAAGATGTAAGGGGAAGATTACCGTGGTTTACATTGGTCTCTTCAGCCCTGATGATATGCTCACATGGGAAGATTTGTCACATATACCAAATTTCTGTCCTGAAAAATGAGTGATAAATGGTTTTCATTAGGGAACCTGTAACTTAAGGGAAAAGCCTGAAATTTCATTCACGTTGGACACCAAATGTAAAAGAGTAGTTCAGTTCCTTTATCTCAGGGTTGAAAGTATCTTATTATTTTGTTTTTTTCTTTCTGTGGGGCTTGAGATACACTCTTTTTTTATTTATTTTTATTTTTATTTTTTGAGATACACTCTTAGAATGATGGCTGTGCAGTATCATTTTTGTTTCGACAGCTGTGAACTGCCTGAAGTCAGGGACCGGTCTAGTCTCCTACATTTTGGTATCCCCGTGCTGGTACACGACAGGTATTCAATAAATATTGATGGAATAAATATGTTTTAACTGGATAGGGAGCTGCACAAATTTCCCGTCTTGATACTTTTTGCAATTCTTAATTATGGCACTCTTAACCCCTGGGCACTTTCTCATCTACCTGGGCTACAACAAACTCAGAAGGGGTTTTACTTCCAAGTAAATGGTTGTTGAGGACCTGGGATCCATAAACCTAGGGGCCTCACGGGGAGCAGCAAGGACAGTCACCTCTAGACGAATGAATGCAAGATTCTCCTGGCTGGGAGCGGTCCGTCAGCGAGGCCGGTCATCCTGCCAGTCCTGTAGCGCCACTTAACACCTGCTACTGACACCTCCCCACTGCCAGATCCCAAAGGTTCGCGTGGGCATTCCGAGCCGCGCCCCCTAGGTCCCCCGCAGCAGGATACCCCGCCCGCACCCCCCCCCCCGGCCCAAGCGGGTTACGCCCCAGGGCGCAATGCAGAGCGACTCAGGCATCAGGAAGACAAAGTAAAACCAGTCGCACCAAGGAGAGGCAGCGTTATTTAGGCAGCCAGCTACTCCCCCAGAGCCTCCACCCTGTCCCCTGGGCCCGGCGCCCGGCGCTCAGACAGTGCCGGGCTCCTGGAGCCCCAGCTCCCTCCACGTGTCCTGTCTTCCCAGCAGCCTCCTCTGCAAGCCTCTGGAAGAAAACCTTCTGACAACTCGCGGTCTGCGGACTACAACTCCCAGCAGACACCGCTTCGCTTCGCTGTCCGCCCCCCTCCACAGGACACGCAGGCGCTCTGGGCTCCGTCAACAGGCTGGTCAGGCGACGGCCGTGTGCAGCTCCTTTTGGGATTTGTAGTTTTTCCGGAGCCAGCCGGGCCGTCAGTCAAACGGAAGACAACTACAAGTCTCGGCGGCCCCAGCGTGACGGACCCGGTCACGTGGCAGGGGGCCGACCGGGCGTGCGTGCCGCCGTTGATCCGGTGCTGCAGTGAGGAGGTGGTTCTCGCCCGTGTTGTGTGTGTGTGTGTGTGTGTGTGTGTGTGTGAGTGAGAGAGCGAGTGAGTGAGTGAGTGTGTGTGTGTGTGTGTGGGGGGACTCGGCTTGTTGTTGTCGGTGACTTCCCCCTCCCCTCCACCCCTCCCCCCTTCCCCGCCGCCGCTGCAGTGGCCGCTCCCTGGGCCGTAGGAAATGAGCGATAACGATGACATCGAGGTGGAGAGCGACGTGAGTCCCGGGGCTTCTTCCTTCCCGTGCGGGTTGTCAGGCGGGGACAGCGGCCGGGGCTCTCAGCGGGGCGACGGCGGCAGGGGGCCGGGCAGCCGCCTCCTCCTTCCCCTTCCCCTTCCCCTCCCCTCCCCTCCCCTCCCCCGGCTGGGACCGCCTCCGCCGCGCTCCCGGCTCGCTCCCCTCCAGGCTCCTAGCCGGAGCGGCCTTCTGGGACTGGAGGTGGGGTGGAGACACGCGGCCTTTGGGACCCCCCCACCTCCCCCGGTGGAGGAAGGTGCTGCTGCCTCCGGCTCCCACCCTATCCCGCTCAGGATCCGGGGGTCCGGGACAGGGTGCGCCCGGGATCCATTGTCCGCTCCCGGGGAAGGGGACGCCGCTCGGGACCTGCCCCCCTCGGTTGCGATCACCCTCTTCCCGTGACCCACGGATCCCGGGGGGTGAGGGGGGGCGGAGAGGGGGTGGGAGTGCCCAGATGCCCAGAGCTGGGTGCGAGGGGAGGAGACAGTGCTCTGAACCCCCTCCGGCCGGAGTCGGATCCCGGAAGGAGGGGCGGCGCTCGGGACCCCCCTGCCCGGCTACCGGATCCCGCTGGGGGATGGGGGCGTGGGGTGAGGAGGGAGGGAGGGGGGTCTGGCTGACTCCCCACCCGCCGCATCCTCCGCCGCCGGCATTTTCTTTCTTATTATTGAATGTGAAGTGTAAAAATAACTTCTATATTTTCTATTTTTTTTTTCTCTCTTATTCCAGGAAGAGCAACCGAGGTTTCAATCTGCGGTACGTCTCCTACTCTCCATTTCATTTTCATTTCCGTTCAGTTCTAGTCCTTTTTGGGGTCAGAGAGAAAAAGATTGTCCTATTGTTTTTAATACTGTAGTAAACTCTTCTGTAACCGCTAAGGTGAGGCGGGGCAGTTTTCTGGGGTTCTAGGTGGGGGGCGGGGGGGCGGGTTTTCAAATCTCCTCATCCTAGACTCTCAGGTGTTTCAGTGAGTGTAGGTGAGAGAAAGGAGCTGTTTGCAGAGAAATGACTCTTTCTGTAGTTTCCAGGTGGGGGATCTAGATGTCACTATGTAAGTGTAAAATGAGAAATGTCATTCTGAAGTAAATTGTATTATTTCGGGGCAAAGTGGTCAGATTTCGTTTGGCACAAGCAGATTCTAAACCATACATGCACAGTTATGTGAAGCTGAAGCCACATGCAAAAAATCATCTTTAACCAAAAGTCACGTGGTCATGTGACTGCTGTAGACCTATAGAATCTGGCACAACCTGGTGTCATTCTAATGCAGAAATTAGAAATGTAGAGGAACCAAAGGTTGAATATGAAAGCGTCACAAACTGCTTATTTTGGTCTGATTGAGTTGAAGGAGAGGTATAAAGAAAATGGAAAAATTGTCAAGGAAAGGTGGCATTGCAGAGATAGATTTGCTAAAAGGTGGTGGTTGAGACCATACAATGTTATCAGTAAATTTCTCAGGGTTTGGTATTAATGTTGTCAGTAGACGGTTCTGTGGATTTGGATAGATACTACTCTCGTGCCTTTCCAGTTTGGGACAGTACCATGAATAGATTAGAGAAAAAAAAAATAGACACAAAAAAAATCAGAGTCAGAGAGAGGAAGAGAAATACATCAGAGTGTCTAACATTTGACAGATGGGAACAGTACGAAGTTTATAGAATGGGGGTCAAAAATTCAGATGCCTCTGGGGGGCCCAGGCAGTAAGATCGTTGGGAATAAAGAGTGGAGGTGAGGACTGGTTCTGGAATGCACATGTCTCATCTGAAAAGGCAATCACTAAACTCCGGTGGGGTGTTGTTATGTGGGAGTAAGGGCTCACTGTTGCCAGATCTTATTTTTAAAGAAAGTCTAGAAACCCAGATTTTTATGTTATTTTTCTGATTTTTGAAATGATGTTTGGGACAGCCAGGTTGTTTGGGAACTTGTTAGAATATGCAGGATGACACTTTGGTACCTCTGGTATCCCAGGATAAAAGCAAGTCCTCTTCCTTATATCTGTTCTTTTTTAGAGCAAGCAAAGTTTCTGTAGGTTGTCCATGCAGATAGGCATTAAGAAAAAATATTGTTTATTGAGAGCTGATATTTGCTGTAAAATCTAGAGTACGCAGTTGTTCCAGAAGATTTTAAAAATTATCCCTGGGTAAAAGTCACCATAAAAGGTTTGTTTTATCTTTCCTTGATATATTGTCAGACACTTACCTTTACACGTTTATTTGGAAATTCAGTTCTTTTTTTCTAGTCACTGTGATCCTTATTGTGAACGTGGAGTTTCATGTTTGGGATCCAGTCTACTTAAAACATTTTTTTTTCCAAGTCTCCAGTTATAAAATGTGCCCCAGGGCTTGATCAGGATTGGAGGATAGGGATTGGTTAGGCATGCTTTGCAGAATCATTATTTGACTTGGAATTACATTGGCTTTCCAGTGAGAGAAAGTTTTCTTTGTGAAAGTTTGGCTTACAGCTCTTGAAAGCTTTCTGCTTTTCAAAATATTCATCCACAAGGGTATTGATGTAAATTGCTTTATTAAATTATTAAAATGTTTCCACTCTCCTAGAATGCTAATGTCATTGTTTTTTCTAGATATTTTTAGTTTGGTGGTAAGGTGCCTAGGTTTTTTTTCTCGTTGATTTTGGGAGGTGGGCAGTGGGAGTGAATTTGACCCTCTGTTTTTAATTTGACACCTCTACTTGCTGAGACTTTTAAATATTATCTGGCATAAAATAATCACCATAGCATGGAGAGAAGAAGCAATAGATAAATTTTATAGTATATCAAACAATTATCGTGAACAAGTGGGGTAAAATGGATTTTGGGTTTTTTTCCTCTGCGAATACATCAATTTCCCACCATTTAGTATAAGTAATAAATATATTTTTTAAAATTTGGGGTAACTATTCTTAAGCTTTGTATTAGTTCAGAAAAGGATGGGAACAACCAAGTATTTAGGACTATTGGAGAACTTTAAAAAAGTTGTATGGAAAAAGGTTCTGTGAGTCCTAATGGAAATAGAGACACTTATTTATGTTTTATGATGTCACTACAATAGGTACAGCCTTGCTGTGTGAGAAATATAAGATTCTCAGCAAGAACAGTTAGGAAGTGAGGCTAAGTATAACAGAAAGTGAAACTGATTTGACGAATATTTTTTTCTCTTGCCTCAGTGCAAACGGAAAACAGCTTCTCCGGTGACCAGTAAGCTTTGTTGAAGGAAATAATCCCAAACAATATTTTTATTACTAAATTTTATACATCTCACAATCCCACCAATGCTGTCTTACTGTGTTTTTGGAGGGAAGGGGTTACATTTTGAAGATAATTTTCTGGGACAGCTATGTTTCATACAAAGTGATTCTTTTGTTTTATTTCTGTTTGGGAAATTTCTTTTGGGAAAAATGAGAATATATGAGAAATGTAGGGTTAGTGTGTTAGTTGGAAAACCCAAGGCCTTTTTTAGCCTATTCTCCTTCATATCAGCTAAATGTGTTGGCAGTTACAGTATATTTGTTAACGGGTATAAAAAGAGATTTGTGCAGTTTCACTTGTGGACTTCCCTGATATGAAATATTTTTAACTTCTCAGCACTCTTAAGCAAAGAAGCACTTTAGGAATTGTAATCTCTTTAGAAGGGAATGAGCTTGGTCACCTTTGAGATTGGAATTTACTTACTCAGGAAACGACTCTCTGTTTTATCTAGAATTAAGTTGTGTGGCAGAAGTGCTGCACGCTGCGTATACTTTGTGTGTGCTTCAGAATGTTGACAGTGATGCAGAAATGCCAAGTTTGCTTCCTCAGTATGCCTGTTTGTTACAGTAAAGGGTGATCTTACGTTTTAAAATTCTTTTTCAAGATGCCCATAATAGGGAAATAGTTGATCATGGAATCCAGCTTGGTTTTCAATTAAAATTTCATGACCAGGGGATTTTTACTTTCTTAAATAGCTATAGTTTGATAGCATATTTGCATAATAGCATTCCCAAATTCTTTCAGGCCCAAATTATACTAGAAAAAAAAAAAGCCTCAAAAACACACATATTAGTAGATGTTAGGAATACGTAGCAGGCAGTCAGCTTCCAGCAGGAAAGGTGTTAGAAAGTTGAAGTTTATATCCTTCTTTTTTTTTTTTTAATTTTTATTTATTTATGATAGTCACACAGAGAGAGAGAGAGAGAAGCAGAGACACAGGCAGAGGGAGAAGCAGGCTCCATGCACCGGGAGCCCGAGGTGGGACTCGATCCCGGGTCCCCAGGATCGCGCCCTGGGCCAAAGGCAGGCGCTAAACCGCTGCGCCACCCAGGGATCCCAGTTTATATCCTTCTGTTAAGGACGTTAGTGAGTTTCTCATCCTAGCTACCTGTTATTTCATATTGTAGTTTTTGTGCTGATTAAAATGAATTAAGTTGCTAAGAAATTCCATTTTATTTATTCTGTCTGCTTGCCATCAGAAGTAATAAACAGATCTTTTCTGATGAGACTTTTGAACCTGTGTATTTTCCGCATTTGTGTTTAATAAGAGTAGCTTATTCAAAATAAGTCAACACTCTCTCTCCTCTAAAATGCAATCTTTCAATTTCTTAAAGGCAGTAAATGTTTAGTGGGCAACTCTAATTCAGTATATGCTGTGCATTTTTTATATGGGAATTAAGAAGATTCTCCCTGTAGATGGGGTTAGATGTCAAGTAGCCTGAAAGAAATAGCATTGTTCTGGAGAACCTTTTGCGTCCTTGAATAATGGAGTATTTATTTCCCCATGCTATTTGCCTACCTAGAACTTGCAGGAAATGAGGTTGCTAACTGATGCAATGCCTTGAACGAAGCTGTATTCTCTATGCAATAAGTTGGAAGGAAATAATTTAGAGAGATTCCCCTCAATTTTGAACAGACCTCCTTAGCTTGAATGACCTCCTGCCGGTTTAGCAACTTCTTGGCCAACAAAATAATGTTTGCTTTCAACATATAACAACACTTAAGATACACGTGCTTGTTAGTGTCAGAGGTGGACAAATTATAGGTGAAGATTTGTACTCTGGCTGCCAGTGTGGAAAGTTTGGTGGAAATAAAACTAAGAGGCTGAGTAAAAACCTTGGCAGAGATGTCAAAGCTGGAAGCGATTTGGTGTTGGGAGTTCCTGTTGAGCATCTGTGGGCCACGCTTCAGTATCACACAGCCCTTTAGGATTTCTGTTAGCCTGGGATGCCCTGAAGGAAGGGGTTTTTGGCAGAAACTGCAAATGGAGTGAAGTGGAAGGGTGGCAGCATCCAGTCACAGCTCCTATAGGATGTAAGGATGGAGGTATTTGAGAGCTTGCTGTGTAGACTCAAAATACTTCTGCTGTCTTCTAGAATTTTTTTGGTACCACTTGTTTTCATTATCAAACGTCTTTTTCAGTACAGGCGACAGAATACTGGCTAATTTCTGAGTTGAGTTTTATATGTTCAAGACACACAGTTCTTTGGCCCTTCCCCCAAGCCCCCCCTTTTAACTAGTTTTGAGTTTGTGGGAATATCTCAGATGCTTTACATTGAAAGTCTTTATCCTGTTTTTCATTCTCAACTCTGAAATCTTGGCCCTTTCAAAAAGGGTTGCCAGCAAGTAGAGACCATTAACAAAGCAATGATAAGCCTGGCAACTGGCCTTCCATTTGGATGATTTGGAGTGGGGGACAGGGGAGCATTATTATCAGGCTGGATGGATCTCTGAGGTTTGGAAATGTTTCCTGAACAGAATTCTCAACTTTGTGTAAAGGTTTTTCATATGCTCTTTCAAGCTTAGAGGTATCATTTAGTATAGAGTTACTTGGAGTTAGCATGTTAATTCTGCATATTTTTAACTTGCTCTTTCAAATGAGGCCTAGGGAGGAGAAAATACATCATTGCCATTGTCTCTGAGAGCTTTGAAATTGACTCTGGTTAAGAGAAGCAGCTTGAGGATGAACATGGCAGCAGGGATTGGTCTAAGATTCTACTCTTCTGCTAGTTAAATTGGGCCTGGAACCACCACAGAAATTCCATCCACTACTTCAAGAACAACAGTCCCCAGCCCAGGCTTTCTACCAGGCAGTGGACTGCTGCCTTTCCTTGTTGAGCCAACTTCTCAAACTTGGCTGGCTCCCTAGATGAGAAGCCAAGATTTCTGCTGATGGTCCACAGCCAAGTTCACTTAACAATCCTCTAACCAAAAGACTTGTCCGTTTGAGTCCTTTCAGGGCTCAGTGAATGGGAAGGGGGTAGTGCATTGTGGGGATGATTTTGGTGTTAGGTTATACCTAGCTCCACCCCTGTAGTGCAGGCCTGAGTGAAACCAAGTCCAACTTGATTCTAACCTTTTGAGATTTGCAGGACTCTCCCAGAAAGAAAACAGACAATTAGGATTTTATTTGTATCAACAAGAGGAATTGTGGGTAACTCTGCTGTCACTGCTTCTGTGCACAGCTCTTAAGCTGGGAGGAGGGCCAGGAATTAGGATGATTTAGTAGACAGGAGTATCTTGGGCTGCTGCTGGAGACCAAAGCTGGGCAATTAATTTGCATGTAAATAAACCATCTTAGGGAGTATGTAGCAAATGCTGGAATAGCTGATAGATGCCAAATGCCATCTCCACCTTCTCAGCACTTTAGGTATAGTCCAGGTTAGAGCCCAGCCCACTTACCTGTGTAGGTGACTAGAGGGGACTGTAAGTTAGGAAAGGACTAGGTACTTAAATATGCTTAATTCCTTCAAGTTTTTTCATCCTTATTGTTAGAAGGCATTGGCATTCTTCTTTTGATGCTGTGTGATACCGTGCGTGTACCTCTAGTCTCAGGTTATCTAGTGTCCAAACTTGATCACTCCCTCAGTTTCTCCATAAATTCCATGTGTTACTGAGTTCAGCAAGCACTTTGCCATGAATTCAGGCTTAACAAGATTAGGAGAGTTTTAGAAGTGTCCAGGCATCTGCCCTGAAAATGAGTTGCTATGCTATGTAGAGTTACGGCCACGATGGAAACCAGGTGTCCTTTTCAACAAAGCTATAGGTGAGACTTCAATTACCACAGCTGCTCCCAGCTGCCTCTTTCTAATATCTCAGACTTAGGATTAAATAATAGAATTTCAAGTCCTTTCATTCCCATGACTCTTGTCTTTATAGAGTTTTGTCTGTACATCTTGTCTAGTACAAGGATTCATTTGAGGCATTCTTGTGCTAAGCCAAGTTATTTACTCTTGTTGCTTCATATCTAAAATTCCTGGTGTCCTGGGTAGGTTAAAGCTACCCAAACTTTCCATATACACACTTGCTCTCTAGGTTAGCTCAGTACAACCTTGTGTATTCAGGGTCAGTTCTCAGAGTATATTATTTTCCATAATTCCCAAAGTGTGAATGTGATAAAAGTTCTTGCTTTTGACGAAGTTAAGCATCTGTGTTCCATTTGGAGGGAATGCCCTTTTTCTAGGGACCTGCTGAAGCTCTCTTGCGGCGCTCTCCAGCACTCTTGCCTGAAGCCAGAGTATTTTGCCATTGCTGATTTTGTGGCTAGTAATCATCCCTCTCCAGCTGATAGTTCTTTGTGATTCTAAGCCGAACAGGATAAAGACTTTGGTCCATGGCTATTTAGATACTGCCAGATAAGCTTGACCTGCCACAGGTGCCTGAGGAAGTTTATTCAGACCTTGTGGGTGTCAGATGATTTGCTAAGAACAAGCTTTCTGGCATAGCCTGTGTTGAAGGGAAGCCCTTGGCAGGATCACGGCGGTGGATCCACTTTTTAAAAAAACAGGAATTCAGAATGTGGTTGGTGTCTTTATCAGCTCTGTCATAATCTCAGATTCATGTATCTCGGGTCTCTAGAGGTTTTAGTTTCTATTGTATGGTTTGGTGAACAGGTCTTCAATTAGTCCCTTTTAGCAAACTGGAGACCTAGAGCAGACTTGTGGTGATGGGTTTCACATTGAAAGAAACACTGTACCAGTGACCTTACTCCTTCCCTAAGCATCCACCATAGGGAATCTTTTACAGTGGGGGTGTTAACATTTTATGAAGGGCCCCCCAGAGCTTTTCCCTGGTCACTTCCCAACCATGGACTGGCGGCTGTTTTAGCACATCAGTAAGTTGTGGGAGAAGACTGATGCTGCAGGAGAGTTACACTTTGTCCCTGTGAATAACTTTTATTTTACTTATGCATGAGCTGGATGCATCGAGCTACTTTGGATGTTCCTGTCGCAAGCCTTGCTCACCCCTTTCTCCCCCTTTAGCAGATCCTAATTCTGGAGACTCCTAACTGCCCACCTCGACAAATCCTTCCCAGCCCAATCGCCAGGGACAGCGCTGACAGCATATACTTCCAGGCTATTACCCGCCTACCTATACCAAGCAAAAGGAGTGACATGGCTAATGTGCTCTTTCTCCCATTCTTCTAGGCTGACAAACGGGCTCATCATAATGCACTGGAACGAAAACGTAGGGACCACATCAAAGACAGCTTTCACAGTTTGCGGGACTCGGTCCCATCACTCCAAGGAGAGAAGGTGAGTTTATTGAGAAAGCCGATGGCCACCACTACCTTAAAAATTGCTGTGGAGCTTACTAGGTATTTACATGTCTAGAAAGAAATGGAATCAGAGATATTCCGGTATTGTGGTTTCCTTCATTTTTGATTCTTTGGAGTATCATTATACACCTACTCTGTCTTTAGCAAATAATGACAGATGTGATGGAGCTGCTTATAAGACATTAGTAGGCATTATCGTTTAAAATTAGAATTATTTGTAATAAATTACTCATTCAAGAAATGATTATGACTATCCACTATAGTACAGAGAGTAGCCCATAGAAGTTTGGGATAACACGAAGGATTTCTGAAGTCAGTGACTCTCCATGAGAATTTCTTTCATATGGTTCAGAGTTAATATTTATTTCAAATAGACCTCTCAGGGAATGTATGTGAACCAATCTGGGCACCAATGATCTCCCATTTCCAACAGCTGTTATTTCAAGGCATATAAAGAGCATTTTAAATTATGAGACAAAAGACTAAAGGAAGGAGACATGTTCATATGAAATGGAGGGGAAAAAATGACTGGTCTTATGCTTCCCTCCACCCCACTGATGGCCTTCCAGAAACTAATGTTTTCCCTGGAGAGGTAGGCACCAGCTGTTTCTACATTTGAAAAACAAAGTTGGAAGCTTTGAGTAAAAAGCCTATGGGTTAGGGTCACTTCTTGGAATTTGGAGAAAACATCTGTTTGCACAGTTATATCCTTAACACAGAATGTAGCCAGCTGCTCTCCACAGCAGTTCACTTGTATGAAGGACCGACTGCAAAGAGGACCTGTGTTTTATTGGTCCAATGATCTACTGTTTAAAACAGCTATTTTAAGAAAAATCATTGCTCTCAGGTAGCTTTGAATGGCTCTCTTGATTTAGCTCTGTGGGTGGGAGTCCTGAGTTTTTTAGGTTCTCCAGAATTAAATTTAGAACCACTATAGTTGCACTTTGTTTATACTGCTGCTCTGGTAAGTCATGTGGTTTATACCTTATCTAAGGTGTGGCTTTCTATGTGACTGAAGCTTGGGGTAGGTCTGACCTTTATGAAAAAAACAAAACAGGCCATGTGAATACCTAGTATTGCAAAACCAGAATTTGCCATGGGTTAGGCCTACTTAGTGTGGACTTGGTTTATTGGCTTTGAACTAAGATGTTTACCTAGAATAACAACATTCCTGGGCACGACATTCTCTAAGCAGTATAGGAAATCCTTAGGATGGAGAGACTCATCCTTTTAGTCAGGGTACACACATGCAAAGGATTATCTCTTGTGCTTGTCTGAACTGTTGGTACTCAGTGCTTATTCATATGCCATGGCATCAATTTAAATGGCTTTGGTGAGCTAAATGGACAGAGCTCCCTTCTTTTAAGTCTCTCATCTAACCAGGAGCAGTACCAAGGCAGTGTTTCCCAGGAGGTGGCTTATGGCTCACTCCAGATTCACTACTGACTGCCATTCTGGAGGCAGGCATGAGAATATATATTTATAACAAGCAGTCAGGTAATTCTTAAGCATTCTTAAGTTTGAGAACTCTTTGGGAGAAGCTTGTCATAGGTGCTCAAGTATACTTTTTTCCTTATCTAGCTGATTCTGTGCTGCCATAACATTCTTCTTTAAGTCTTTAAAATCACAGTATCGTAAATCCTGCTGTCTGCTTTCTTCAAGGAAGTTGATGGTTTAAATTTGGTAGCCTTACAAATTGAATAGTTTGTCATTCATTGTGGCCCATTCATTCAGTCCATTCATCAGATGTTTACTGAGGCTCTGCTGCATTGCCAGGAACTGTTCTAGATACTAGGGAAACAGCAGTGAACAGAACATACAACTAGAAACTTTTATTTGGGTGAGGAAAAGATAGAAAGTGAATTAATAGTGTAAAATATATATAGCATGTTAGATAAGTGCTATGGAGAAAATTAAACTGGGAAGGAAGGGTTGCAGTTTTTAGTAGGGCAGACAAGAAAACTCACTGGCAAGGCAACATCTGAACAAAGGTCTGAAGGAAGTGAAAGGAAGAACCAGGCATTTATCTGGTGATGAGTATTCTAGGCCAAAGGAAGGCAAGTATAATAGCCCAAAGGTAGGAACCTGGTAGCATTGCTGGACCTGTCAAGAACAGAGGCCAAGGTGGTTGGGATGGAATGAGTGAAGGGAAGGTGACAGGAAATAAGATCAGAGAAGTAGTAAGACGAGGGGAGAGGAGTGGTCGAGGGGCCAGCTTATGTGAAGCCCATTAACAAAGCCCGAGGGTAGAAATTGACCAGGTGCCTTTCTGATTTCAGAATCCTATCTGTGTTATAATCCAGATATTTCACACTAAATATGAGTAAAGTAGCCGTGAGCCCCTTCCCATCTGAATTCCACCATCTGCATCATTTTCCTTGTCTGTCAGCATTGTTTCACAGATGCCGTAGGGAGTCTAACAGAAAGAATACTTTGTCTCTCAGTCTTCTTAGTGCTCACTAAATGTAGCAATTTTTTAAAACCATGGTATTTAAACCAAAGGAAATTGGCTAATTCTTGATTTGGATTGCGGTAATTAAGGTTGCGACATTATGTAAATAATCGTGAGTTGGGGGAGCTTTGATCTAATTTCTTACAGGGAAGGCCCTCTAGTCTCCTTTGATTTGAGCATCTTTTAAGTTCCAAATGACTTCTCACTTAATATTTGAATCATCTGTCATACATGTCCCAAGCTTTTTGTTTTTTAAAGCGAAACCAGTACTGAGTTGGATTCTAACCAGGAATGAGGGATACTTGTATAAAAAAAAAAAAAAAATAGCTTTAAATGTGAGAGCCATACTCTGCTGTTTTATTTTTACTATAACATAAACGTTATAAAAAGTGGTCACCTTTTACATTAAGTAAAAAGAAAAAATCAATAATAACCAACATCTCTGTTGCCATATAAAAGTAAGCACAATGGTTCTGTAAAGTTTTATACTAATAGAATTGGACATATGCTGTTCCTGCCATCATTACTGTATCACAGATGAGGAAGCAAGCTTGAGATCCTGATCCCTATCTGCAGATGGACAGGGACTAGAATTCAGGGCTGCTGATTGCTGAGGTTGATCTTTATACCACACTGGAGAGGTAAACAACTTGAGGATATTTTGAAGAAATACTGCTTAAATACTTAGATCTTTTTATTGGGAGCTCCCCCTAGGTAGAGCCAGTAATCTTGGCAGTATGTCATACTGGGGCTGTTATTACTAGCATACTCTTTCCTGAGGTGGGATACTTAGGTGACACTGAAGTACAGACAGTTGAGGATCACTTAAAGTCTTTAAATTTTTCTGAATCCACTTAGTTTCTCTGAGAAATAAACCTTATTGTTGGTGGTCCATTTGGGTTTTGCCATAGGTCCCAGCGTATGCAAGCCGACTCTCAAACTCTGTTGTTTGAGTCTCTTTTTTCTCATGTAGTTCTTCCACTGGACATCCCACAGGGAAAGATAGTATGGAATTAAAACCATCAGCCAGTCAACCAGAGTAAGGGAGTAAGGGCAAGAACAACTGTTCTAAGGGCTTGTGGGTGGCTCAGTCAGTTAAGTGTCTGCCTTTGGCTCAGATCAGGATCCTAGTATCCTGGGGTCCTGGGATTGAGCCCCATATTCGGCTCCCTGCTCAGTGGGTAGCCTGCTTCTCCCTCTCCTTCTGCCACTCCCCCTGCTAGGATTTTGTCTCTCTCTCTCAACTAAGTAAATCAATAAAATCTTAAAAAAAAAAAAAAAAAGAGTAACTGTTCTATAGGAAGACATTTCTCCTTTTTTAAACAGAATTATTCGTTTTAAGGGTGCTCAGTTGGGTACTAGAGAGTGTTGCCCTGTGGGTTGCTGGCACTGAGCTCATTCTCTTTATATGGATTC
The DNA here is from genome assembly GCF_905146905.1 of Nyctereutes procyonoides. Classification (NCBI taxonomy): domain Eukaryota; kingdom Metazoa; phylum Chordata; class Mammalia; order Carnivora; family Canidae; genus Nyctereutes; species Nyctereutes procyonoides. Next base: position 33,167,639 of record NW_026575139.1, read on the forward strand.
AAGACCTGGTAGCCAGCCAGGTAAAGTTTGCCTTTACATGGGAATATAATTTTGCCCTCTGCCCCATAAGTTAGCCCCAGCATCCAATCACACTATCTCCTTAGCATGGTTGACTTTAGTGATAAAATGTTCTATAGCAGCATTGCCATTTGTATAGTGGGTTATAGAAATTTCTCATCTTTTTAGTCTGTTCCTAAATACCTGCTTATCTAAATGGTTAATTGCTCTCTCAGGCAGTTGTACTATGGATTTCTCCTTTCTGGGTAGAGCTGTGTTAAAAAGAGATAATATAACCTGAGATGAAGAAGAAAACCAGGGTTTCTTCTAGTGAGCATTAAGTTCAGTATTCCTTCCTTTTGGGTGAGAACATGAGGGCCCTGCCGCAGTCAACTCCTACCACAGACTCTGGCATGTGGTAGTTCACAGTACATAGCTGTGGATTGAGAACACCAGAGGAAACCGTGGGCTTACTCAGTCCTTGAACAAAACAGCAACAGCTAACATGGTTGTATGCACCTGTTTAATTAAGACCCAAGACCTATGTGAGCACTGTAGAGGTTTAAAATATGTAATAGATAGTGTCTCCTCTTAAGGATCTTGTTCTTGTTGAGAGAGGATTATACCTATTACATAGCATTAATAAGGTAACATGCTGAGCATCAAATAAGAGGTTAAAATTCTAAGCTAATCTGTTTCATTTCCATTAAAGCCTACTTTTCTTAACATGTTAAAGTGTTGCTAACCAAATAGCTCCCTTATACCAAGGAACCTGATGATTCTTACAGCTAAAGGTCAGTCTCCTCTTCAACTCACTCAGCACTGTGACTGGAGCACTTACCCCAGTTTTAATTGTACATATGTCTGTGTGGTTACTTGGTGACTATCTGCCCATCTGCCACCCTGCACTAGAAGAAATATCATGAGGCAGGGAAAACATCTTCTTTTGGTCTTATTTCTTCCCTCAGTGCCTGGCACACAGTAGGCTGCAGAGCAAGTATTTATTAACCAAAGGCAGGAAGCCCCCTGTCCACCTAGCCACGTATACTGGGAGAGGCTCATCCCAGTGGACACCTTTTATGATATGCCATTCATTCAGCAGCACTGTTTCTGTGTAATATCTGGGCTGTTGAAGTGATTATCTTTTAAATGAAATGTAAGCCACAGCCCTACCCATTTCACCTCATTATTCATTAAGGTTATTTCCTAGACAGACTCCATCCAGCCTAGGCAGTTATTTTCTTCAAAATTAAGTTTTTCAATGGGGAACCTGGGTGGTGCAGTTGGTTTTAAGTGTTCAACTTCTTGGTTGTGGTTCAGGTCATGATCTTAGGCTTGTGGGATCTGGCCCCGCATTGTACGCCATGCTCAGCGTGGAGTCAGTTTAAGATCTGTCTCCTTCTCTGCCCTCCCACTGGTGCATGACCACATGTGCTTGCTCCCTCTCTTTCTCTCTCAAATCTTTTTTTAAAAATAATTTTTTCAAAAATTTAATATTCTACCTTAAATGTGTCGTCTCCATTGACCCCTGGGCTTAGCAACTATGAATGTATTGATTTATTGAATTCTTTGTACACTGTATTTATGTGCTACTGAAAACCTTCCCAGGGCTTTTCAGTGCCCATCGAGGTAAAAACTGGCATTCTGTGTCCTCTAAATAAGGTACTCACGTTGCCAGCCTTCTTTCTTTTCTCCTTCCCTTATTGCGGAGCACCCTCCTCTGTTTCTCCAGGAATGTCATTTATCGGAGCTGTTCACCTTCTCAAGGTCCAACTCCAGCCATATCACCCAGAGGACATCAGGGTTTCATAGTGAAGAGACCCCCCCCCCCCCCTGCCATGAGGGCCTCTTTCCTGCTGAAGCGCCTCCATGTTTCTCCTCACCTGGGCCTCCCTTGCCTGCCTGTCTGCCTGCTGGCTTCAAGACTCATATCTCGCAGTTCACCGCCCAGAGAACCCTGCGGTATTGGTCTCCTATCAGCCCCAGTGTGCACGGGCTTCATTCGCCTCTCCTATTCTCTCTTCCCTCTGTGGCAATCTTACCACCTAACTGAAGGGTATGCTCCTTGAGGGCAGAAGTCTTGTCCATTCTTCTAGAAGTGTCTGCAGTGCTGAGCAGGGGAGGGCTCATGCCTATGGAGAGGACTAGAGAGCCAGGAGGCTGTACTAATATTTTCCATCTTGAGATTTGGAAGGATACTGGATTAGGTTCCTAGGCTTTCCCTTCAGCATTTTTCTTTTTTCCCTGTAGCAAAATTGCAAAAAATTTAGGAAAATGGGAAGAAGAAAACAGTGTGTACCCCCTTTCTCTAACACAACTATAGCCTTTCCTTTATTCTAAGATTCTAAGACAAGTGTTGCCCTGTACATGTTTAATGTGAGCCACAATGCATTTTCAATACAGTTAAAATTTTCTAGTTGACACAATAAAAAAGTAAAATAACAGATGAAGTTAATTCTAATGATACATTTTATTTAACCTAATATGCAAAAATAAGTATGATTTCAATGAAATCCATGTATTTTATACTTAATAGCGCAGCTTAACTCAGTCTAGTCACATTTCAAGTGCTTATCAGCCATTTGGACAACAGTGCAGTTCAGACATAGCTCCCTGCTCCATACCCCATGTTAATGTCTAAAACCGGGTGCTGTCTTACAATGAGTGTCAAAAGAAACTTGCCTCCTTTTTTTTTCTCCCCTAAAAAGCTTCTGTTGCTAAAGTTCATGGAATAATTGATGGAATCTAAGAAGCAAGGAAATGATGGTATTTTCAATCTGTATATTCCCTTCTGATTTCTTTGTATGCGTGCTTTACATGACTGAAATGTTACAGCTTGTTAACACATAAGATGCTTTTTGCCCAATGATAGAGTGTTTGTATTTAGTCATTAGGCATGTTTCTTCTGTTGGCCAGTTACATTGCTTCCTGGTTTTTAATTATATAAATAATGTAGTGCTGACCATCTTGGTTGTAGGTGACTGTTTCCATAGAATAGATTCCTAGAAGCTGGGTTGCTGAGTCTATGGTTAAGAACATCTGGTTTTTGCTGTGTTGCCAAAATGCTTTCTGAGAGGATTGTTTTCATTCTTTCATTTCTTTTTTTTTAAAGTAAATGCTAAAGACTAGTCTTTTTTTAAAAAAATAAATTAACATATACTATATTAATCGTTTTAGAGATAGAGCTTAGTGATTGATTCATCAGTTGCATACAACACCCAGTGCTCATTACATGGTGTTCTCCTTAATGTATATCACCCAGTTACCTCATCTCCCTACCCATCTCCTCTCCAGTGACCCTCAGTTTGTTCCCTAGAGTTAAGAGTCTCCTACAGTTTGTCTCCCTTTCTGATTTCATCTTATTTTGTCTCCTTCTCCTATGATCCTTTGTTTTATTTCTTAAATTCCATATATGAGTGAAATTGTATCATATTTGTAAAGATTAGTCTTTTGACAGTATTTTGAGAGTTCCAGTTTTACCATCACTGGAATATTTTTGGAGGAGGAACTAATTTAGTCGGCAAAAGGTAGTAATTAATTTTGTATTTTATTACTTGTAATATTAAATCCTTTTCCACATATTTACTAGTGTATTTCCACTTTGGGGAACTGTGTGCCTCTATCCTTCATGGTCAAAGTTTGATGACCAAGTGTCACAACTTCATTTCAAACTGCCAAGGGCACAAGGAAAAGACTACAGGATTTGAAATAAGATTTTTGTAGGCCCTTAAACTAATGTCTAACTCCTAGCTTTAACTAAGCCCCTTAGAGGGCATGATAGCTCTGCCTTCCTGTAGTAATCAATAAAATGGTCCTTTAGGCTAGGGAGGGCTTGCCAGCAGGATGCTTTGAGGGGCCACGTGACTGTGCTGGCTCTGACCCCACAGCCTTCCAGCCTTCTTTATTGGCATTGATAGGAGCTCCATTTTGTAATGAATACTTTAATATAGACCCAAATTTATTGTGCAAATTCTTTAATTTTTATTTTCAGAAGATGTCTTATTCCAATGGAAATGTATGTCGGTTTTTCTGTAGCTTCCTCTTAACCTTAATATGTATAAAGCCTTGTGCAGATTTCAGAAAATATTGGTTTTATGTTCCTTAAAATATGTAGTGCAAAACAGATGTCAGTTAGTGAGGCAGACAGTACTATTTTCATTCCCCAGGATATGGCATTTTGGTTCTTAGGAGTACAAGGCAGTGGTATCATCTGCTTGGTAGGGTCTTATTTTGACAGTGAGGAGGAAAAGTGATAAATATGACCAAGATGATTACTTCTCAAGTCAGAGCTAGAACCCTAGGGAATAGCAGGGGCGTTCCTAACGTGAACATTCTAGGAGTACTTCTCTTCCTCACCTCTCTCCACTTGCTTTCTAAAACAATGTGGGTTTTTACACAAATCCAGATTACTGTAAGGAGATTTACATCTCCACAAACGTGTGAAACTCTTGCCTTAAATAAAAAATTTTGAGAGCTACTCTGTTAAGTGGGATTTAGTAACCTTGGATTTTAATTTTACCCTAATATCAGTGTTAACTACTTCAAGAATCATGTGGGACCTTTAAAAGGGTCTAATTAGAATCAAACTCTTGGGTTTGGGTCCTTTTGTGAACTATGTTCATTTCCTGCTGCAACACATGAGTTGCATTCCCTCTGACCCCAAGTACAGTTCCATTCAAGTGGGTGCCTCCGGAGGCTGGGTTGGCCCTTTCCTCCCCTTGTTCTTTAGGCAGGGATGTCATCATGCCAGTAGTGGTGGCACGAGCCAGAGAAGGGACAGGAACCTGTTGGGCACCTTGGCTACACCACACTGGGTCTTCTGTGTTGATTTTGGACCATTGTTAGGTAATGAAGCCAACAGCACTGTTGGGAGCCGGCATCTCCCCTCTGCTAGGGCTAGGGTCAGTCTGTTCTCTCATGCTGTCTTGTATCCTTAGGCTTTTTCTGTTTGCTGCTCTTCTGCTAGAAGCCTGTTTGGTTTTCACCAGTCTTTAAGAGAAAAAAAAAAAAATCTTCCTTCAATGGCCACTATTATTTACCACAAGCTACTTTTTTTTCATTTCTCATTTTTTCAGCCTAATTCTAAAAAACTAGTCTTCAGCTTCAACTCATCCCTATGCTCATTACCTCATCCCTGAGGATGATTTACCTAAACTCTGACTCCTCCAAGGAAACCATCCTCACCTGGGGCTTTATTGACCTTGTAGACAAATCCTGTGACTCTTGGATTGTCCTTTCCCTCCTGCTCAGACTCCTCTCTATGATAACCCTGTTGGTGCATTTCTGTTGATCTTTTCCACAGCTTCCTCTCTGCTCCCAAAGTAGAGGTGTCCTGGAGACCTGGCTACAAATCCTGACTCTATTACCTAATAGTAGGCAAGTTAGTGTACTATGCCTCAGTTTCCTTAATTATAAAATAGAGGAAATAATACATCAGAAGGCGGTATGAAGGTACCTGGCATTTAATAAGTAAGTACTCAGGAAGTGTTAGCTGCTGCCATTATTGTCATCATCATCATTCATATTGCCATAATGCATCCATAACTTTGGAACAAGACCTGGCAAGGCTGTCCAGGGAACTTTTGCATGGCTCCCAGAGGTGGAAGGAGAGGCTGAAGAGCCACTTTGCATTAACTCACACTGCTATGTTAGAAGCCTAGTACCTCTTTCATCCCCTCAGCCAGTGTGTGCTGTCTCAGGGCTGTGTCGGTTTCTGCTTAGGCAGAATCAGAATTGGTGCCTCATGCTTGTAAAAATTAGCAGGAAAAAAATTATCCAGGTCCTTACTAGGTATCCAAAGGCAGCAGTCCATCTGTGGATACATTGGTTTACCAAGTTCTATCTGCTCAGTCACACACACACACACACACACACACACACACACACACAGAGAGAGAGAGAGAGAGAGATTACTGATCAGCCAAAGTGCATTTCAGAAAACAGAAACTGAAAGCCTGCCCAGGGCCATTCCATAGTCTGTGCCATAAAGCCTGAGGCCACTCCACAGTCCAAACCATAAAGCCCAAGGTTCTTGTCAGGTTTCTTGTTTACTGTTCACATAGTAGAAACTCCTGAAGGCACGGAAGGGCCTGCCCACACCTTAATCCTGTGGCTGGGCACATGATCTCATATGGTTTAGAAAGCCAAGAAGAGGGGATTTTAGATGTCTAGCATTTTCTAGCTTCAACAGTTTGCTTCTACACCCTCACCCCCCTGGACTAGACATGCATGTAAATTTGGGGCAATTCTGTATTTTGTGCTTGAAAGTTTTTCTTGTTGTATTTTAGTTGGTGAGTACTCTGGGAAGGGCAAAATAAAGTTAATTGGACTATTCTTTTGGACTTGCCAAGGGGTGGCCTGGGATGCTTGTGCTCTCGGCAGGGGGTGGAGGAAAGGCTGTGCTTAGTGTTTTGGAGGGTTTTTTTGCTGGGTTTATACCAATCCAGCCTTCTTTGGGGACCTCTGTGTTCTGAGCATCTGTGAATTTTATCTTCATCTGAAAACTGGGCTGAAATGGAAACTCCCATTACTGGAAGGATCTTTTTTCCCCTCTTTGGTTTGTTGTGCTATACTTACTCCTCACTTTCACTTCATGGTTTCATGTATAACTATGTGAGGAAGAGACTGGTAGCACACAGGCTGCTACTTAGTGTGGTCATTCATTAGTAAGAGTCATCGCTGAACATTTGCAGTCTTGTTTTTTTGCTTTTTTTCCTTTTCCTGCAAATGAGTAGTTAATAAGAGCTAGTGTTGCTTTCTGGGAACTGTTAGCTGAAAAAACAGGCAAACTCAAAGAGCCTGGGATATAAATATACATAGCAACCAGGTCATTGATGAGGTGCATAGAATTTGGAGGGCTAGGTGCAGTCTGAATTTCTAGAATTTCTAAGAAATAGCCATGGAGAAAAAAAAATTATGTCTGTAGTCATAGAGCCCAGAATGTACCTGTCTCCTGGGTGCTTATAAACTTCCTCACTACTCTGCCAGCTATCCTACAGTACTTCTTTAAAATTCCATCTCTAGTATCCAGAGAAGCAGAGTATTTTAATTAGTCCTTTCTAATTATGTGTGTGTGGGGTGGGGATGTTCTTCCATTTTATCCCCTAATAATTACATCCTAGTAAGTTCCCTTCGGCAGAAATGGGAAAAGCATCTATGCAGCCAGAGTTGCAAGCCTGCATTGCTGGGTACTCTCATTCTTCCAACATAAGCTGACTTACTCAGGAAACACACCTGGCTCAGTCTCCACTCTTGTACCCTTGCTGTGCTATTCTCTCTGCCCAGAGTGACCCTTTCCCACAGATGTCACCTCAGTTGTGTGTTTGTGCGCTCGCGCCTGCACACACACACAGCAAAGGCCAATGCCTGGCATACAGTAGGTAATTGCCCCAGCCAGAAGCCATCTTTCCTGTGGCCTTTCTAATCTGTACTACTCAAGTTACACTTGTCGGTGCTGCCTTGTGATTTGCCTGCGTATAGATATATTTATCTCCTCAGCTAGATAGTAAGTAAGCTTCTGGGCCAAAGAAGCCATGACTAATACATTTTGTTTCCCCACAGTGCTCAGTACCTTGCACATAATTTGCAGCAGATAAAAATGGTTAAATATGAGCAATTTCCTTTTGAGGAAATTGCCTTAAGCATGCTATAAGAGGAAAGCCTGAAAGTTCTAGTACTTTTGAGGACTAGTAAATAAATCCAGGCCTTGCAGTCTTCTCTGATATGCTGCCCAGCCTGAGGTATAGACATTGAGGTTGTCAGGGTTTAATACAAGTGGATTTAGCTTTGCTGTCCTGAGGGTAGATGTTTTCCTTGCCCTTTTCCCCCTGTTGTGTTCTGGTGGTTTGGGACATGCTAGAAGTATGACACAAAACTGTCCAGTATTGCCCTACCCTGAGTAAGAAGTTTTGCTGCTACTGCTCAGAATCCTCAGTGGCATGAATGCCATACTCAGAACCTAGAATACCCTGCCTTGGGTATCAGTCCTCTTGGCTTTGTACCATTCTACCAGTTTGGCTGGTTAGCTGCCTGGCCATGAGTAACTCTGGCCATGTTTGCAGCCTGGAGGGACTCTTTGAGGCATGTTTGACCTCCAGGGGCACAGTAACCTGACATCCATTTTAATAGCTTATCAACCTCTTCCCCTAACAGGGCAGTGCCTAGGCTGCCCATGGCCATGGTAAAGGTGCGGTTGCTTCCTGAAATGGCCCAATCTCCTGCCCTTCCTGTGTTGACATCAAGCTCTGACAGCTTTCACTCAAGTCTCTTCAGTCAGGAAGGTTGAAATAATGACACAGCAGCACGTAGTCAGGGTTAGTCTGAAGTCTAGGGACATTGGTGAAAAGCTCTGCACCTACTCCGATTCTGAGCTGGCTTCCCTAAGAGCTTGTTCTTGTCTCTCTGGCCCAGCTGCCCATATCACTCCCTAGCAGAGAATGAGTAGTGCAAGCTCTCAGCTAAGTAGGATTTTAATGTTTTCAGACATAGCCAGGCTGAAGACTTTGAAAGCAGCCTAAATAACCAAAGGGGGATGGGAGGAGTACAAGTTCAGGAATTGGATGGACCTGAGCTTGAATCCAGGTTCTGCCAGTATCTAGCTGGTGACTGAATACACCAGTAAACTCTGAGTCTCGGGCTCCTGGTGGAGCTGCCTCCCAGTGCTGCCATGAGGTAAGCTGTGTAAAGCACTTACACATAAGCACAGCTTGACCGGCACAGAGACAGCTTCAACAGCAGTTCCTCTCCTCTGTCAGCCCCGGCCCACCTCACCCTCCTGTCCTGCTCTTGCAGAAAGGCATGGATTCCTCACTGCTTGGACGAGGTCCTTACTTTGTTCCCTTTGCTTTTTCTCCTGTTGCAACAGGCATCCCGGGCCCAAATCCTAGACAAAGCCACAGAGTATATCCAGTATATGCGAAGGAAAAACCACACACACCAGCAAGATATTGATGACCTCAAGCGGCAGAATGCCCTTCTGGAGCAGCAAGGTGAGCACCTGAGCTGGTGGGGCAGCTGGCCCTGCTGTGCTCTGGCCAGGTCAGGGCTTCGCACCTGGGCCTACAGAGTCAGAACCAGTTACGGAGTGTGTGCTCATAAGTGGCTGCGGCCCTGCTTCTTGGGCCTGAATAGTTGAGTGTTAGAACCATCCTGAGGAAGGACCTGAGCTGCCAGTGAGGGAACAGTGGAGTCTAGGGGTTGGACATTTGGAGACTTTTTTCTGACCTGATCTCTCCCCTTCTTGGGGCTCAGGTGGTCTGCCTGCAGTAGGGGTCACACCTGGCATCAGGTGTCTCAAAAGAGAGGTCCTTGGATTGGAGTGTGCTGTGTAAGTACCAGAAACTCCAGGTGTTCAGGGACAGTGAGCCCTCCCCATTGTCAATGGTAGTCCAATCAGGGCAGCCTATGGGCCAGGCCCATGCTGTTCTCCAATGCTCACACCCGCCTTTTCCTACAACCACAGGGGAAAGCGAGAGCTGATCAAGTTCTTTGTTCCTGGGGAATTCACTTCTCTTCCTCCCTCATGGAAGATGCAAGTAAAAGGAAATGCAAGTAACCACCTGGGTTAGAACATCTCAAATAAAATAAAATAAAATAAGATAAAATAAACGGGTTGACCTTCCAGGCTCAAGATGAGCTGATCCCCAAGGGACGGGCAGTGGGAGGTGGCAGTGGGTTGGTTACTGGGCTGAGCAGCCTGCATGTAGGGGCTATGTGTCAAAAGGCCCAGGTATTCTGTGTGTATTGGTGACTTGCTTCCAAGTGTCCAGCTTGTCTTTCCAAGTGGATCTTGTACAAGAGAGCTAAGCCAAAACTTTTCTTTGGCTGACACATCTTATGTCATCCTTTCCTGCTGCTGTGTGGCCTTCACACCCTTGTTGAGCCTGGCATGGCCAGGCCAGCTTCTCCTCTGTCATTGCACTGCTGGTTCCCACAGGGAGCTTATGCTCCTGTCTCTACACTCGGCTTCCATGGCAGGACGGTGACATCACAAGCCTTCTCTTTAGGGTTGGGTGGCATCGCAGAGTGGCTGGCCATGTCCACTGGGCCCCCAGGTCTGGCTGGGAAAGGAGGGAAATGAAGTGTGTGGGTGGAACAGCCACCAGAAGGGACTGACTTCTAAGCTACCCTGAGCCTCGGGGGCCAGCAAGCCCTTCGGAAGAACAGGCTGGACCCTGAGCTGAGACTTGGTTACTCCCCCAGTCTCCAGAAGACTGTAACCCGCTCGTTTGGTTGCCTTTCAGTCCGTGCACTGGAGAAGGCGAGGTCGAGTGCCCAACTGCAGACCAACTACCCCTCCTCAGACAACAGCCTCTACACCAACGCCAAGGGCAGCACCATCTCTGCCTTCGATGGAGGCTCGGACTCCAGCTCGGAGTCAGAGCCCGAAGAGCCCCAAAGCAGGAAGAAGCTCCGGATGGAGGCCAGCTAAGCTCCGCGGGGCAGGCCAGCAATACAAACTGTCCGTCTCCTCCATCGTCCCGTCCTCCTTTCAGTTCATCCTCAGAACCCTCACAACCATTTAAGAGACTCTTTTTTTTTCTCTCTCTCTCTCTTTTTTTTTTTTTAATTTTATTTTTATGTAGAAGCTCTTGGACAACAGCTCTCCTTCTCCTTCCCCATTTCCACAATTTTTTTTTCTTAATGTTTCCCTTCAGGGATTCCCTGTCCCCACCAGGAATTTTTAAACCAAAACACCCCAACTTGGCAGCTTTTTCTGTGGAGGATAGACGGCCGGCCGGACCTCTGAGCACATGGTGTCCCGACCAGCCACCAGCTCCTCCAGCCCTGCCGGGCACTTGCCCGGAGGACTCCTGCCCCTCCCAGGCCTTTCCTCCCAGGCCACCCTCACCTCCGTTTGATAGACTTTGTGAATCTGTGGACTGCTCTACTTTAAGAAGATGACCGGTTTGGAGTAATCAGAACTAATCCCCTTTCTTTTTTAAGGATTTTTTTTTTTTTTCCTAAAAAGCTATTTATCGCTCCTATTGAAAGACCAGATATTTGAAGAAGTCTGCGATATAAAAACAAGTGGGGACAGATTTGCAGCACAGTCTTTGGCCTGTTTCACTCCTGCTTCTCTCAGCCAGCCATGGGGAGGGCCGCATGACACTCGTGTGGTATGTGTAGGGGACAGCCGGCAGCAGTGAAGTGGTAGCCGCCAAGGGGTGGTTAGGGGGTGGGACAAGGAGGGAGAATCGAGTCGGGTAGAGGTTTTGTATTGAGGGCCAGTGATGATGTTTTGATATTTATTTCCTGCTACTGAAATTTGGATCTGAGTGAATTGTCCCTATTTCTGATGATGTCGGTATTGCAAAGCGACAGATTCATAAAGTAATGATCAAATCTTCCTTTCTTTCCGTGTGTATTTCTAAGAAATAGAGCCAACTGATTTTGTATGTAAATACCAAGAGCAATTTACCTGGTACTAAACCCGCACCCCAGTGCGGACCCTTCCCCACCCTCACCCTACTCTTGTTCCAACTGTCCTGGAACCCGTTCCCATTGTGTGATCCAGCCCTGGTCCTGGCTGCGGTCAGCAGATCCCAGTGAAGGGTTTTGTGTGTTTAGGCCTCATTTCTTTGTCTTTTTCCTACTCTGTTCCTGGCATTTGCTGATTTCTAGTGTGTACTCTGTAGTCTCAGTCCGTGTTTGATTCCATTCCATGGAAATAAAAAGTATGTTGTACATACTGCCCAAGAATTGTCTTGCAAGTTAAGGCTTTCCCCTTTACTATAAGACTATAAATAAAAACTTATTTTATCCTTCTTGGTGGTGGTGTCTTCTTGCCCTAGCAGAGGCCACGATGGTTAAGGGAAGGAACCCTCTCTGGAAGCCACAGGGCCTATGGGGAGACCTAACAGAAGGGTCACTTACCTGGGCTTACAGAATTGGGAGCTCCTGGAAGCCACAGCAACCCTCTTGTTCTAAGGGCTCAGATCAGCTGGGCAGGCCAGGGGATGGGTGAGCCAGTGGTGGTGACTTTGCTCATTGAATAGAAGTTTTTAAAGTTCAGCAGGGATGTGGTTATCCAGGGCAACATTTCTAGATACAGTTCCTGCTAAATAAATGACCCTTGGAGAATTGGTAGCCCAGAGCTGTGGATTTGGGTTTCTCTTGGTAATGAATGCCCAGTTCAGAGGTGACTGGTAGTCTCTAGGTCCTTTGAGTTTCTAGAGAGTTCCACCACAGTAATAGGAGGCAGCAGAGCTGCCAAGGGCTGGAGGTAAAGGAGGTTCGTTCAGCAGCATCGTGTTAGCTCCATGCGGCCTTAGGGACCAACATTGGCCTGAACTTGTTTAACCTTGAGAATTTATGGCCAGAACACAGCTCAGCTTTGGTTTTCCTGTCTGGCTGACAGGAAATACTGCTATTCCTAGACCAAGGGAGGGAATGAAGTTAAATCATTTCTTTGATTTGCCCCTCTCTTTAGAATGGTAGTGCTGGGGGTCCTGTCAACCAGATGTCAAGTTCAGAGGCTCTCTTTTTGGCTAATGGGAGTTGATAGGTAGGCCATGTTTCTACAACAGGCAGTTTGGAACCTGATCAAACCAAACCACCCCCACCCCCCAAAACTGTGATTGCAATCAGGAAAACAAGGATGCTGGGAGAACAGCATCCCATTTATTAAAGGCACTCCTTTCCAAGACAGGAAAGAGACAATAAGAAAATAAAATGGGCGGGACGCATGGGTGGCTCAGTCAGTTAAGCATTTACCTTCCGCTCGGGTCATGATCTCAGGGTCCTGGTATTGAGCCCCGTGCTGGGCTCTCTGCTCAGTGGGGAGTCTTCTTCTCCCTCTTCCTCTACCACTGTGCTCTCCCTCTCTAAATAAATAAATAAAAATATTTTCAAAGGGAAAGAAAAAAAATGGGAGTGAAGTCCGGTGATCTTTAATAAGCCCTCAAAGGCAGCATGCTTTCCTCTTTTTTGTTGCTCTTTACTGTATCTCTTTGTATATCTGGCCTTAATTATAAGTCTACACAGCTGGCTTGGGAAGCGTGGGCCTCAGAAGCAAGCTGCAGGTGAGGCCATGTGTTTGAGGTGGAAGGAGTGTGCAGCTGGGCCACAGGAGGGGAAGAGGGTAGTTGAGCCAGCACAAGGACAGATGATGTCCCCAAGAGCCAGCTGTGGCTCCAGGACATTGGCTGCACAAAGGGCTTGAGTTTTCCACTTCTCAAAATTTCAAGAAACCAGTTGGAAGAAAAGGGCCACAGTGGATAACTGGTTCCTGGGAAGATCTGAACCACCAGACGAACATGCTGTGATGGAGCAAAGCTGGTGCCACGGGGAGCAGCTGCCTGGAAAGGAAAACAAGGTAGGAGACCCACGCTGGAGATGGTGTTCACTAAAGGGGACAAATGAAAGTCACAGCTAAGTTTTTTCTGGTCTAGGAAGCCAATGTATGTATCCCCCGGGACCCACAGGCCTGCAGGAAGCCAGAGAACCTGGTGATTTGCCTGGTCACTGCAGCAGGTGGCTTCACTGAGGGTCCTGTAGAAAGCCACCTTGATCTCTTTTGCAATGGTAAGCTTGATACTTTCCTACCTTTGTGATTGCCCCAAGTGCAAGGGTGTTTTAAATGGTCTGGTTTTTTAATTTTTTTTTTTTAAGATTTTATTTATTCATGAGAGAGAGAGAGAGAGAGAGAAAGAGACACAGGCAGAGGGAGAAGCAGGCTCCATGCAGGGAGCCTGATGTGGGACTTTATCCAGGACTCCAGGATCACGCCCTGGGCCAAAGGCAGGCGCTAAACCACTGAGCCACCCAGGGATCCCCGTGGTTTTTAAAATTCTTGATACGTAGATCCAGTATATAGAGTTCCTACAAGTTCAGCAAAGAATTAGCTCAGCTCACAGAGCTCCCATCTTAGCTGGGGAAGGTTTGAAAAACAAGACTGAGTAGATGATCGGAGACGGACATAAGAGAATTCTGTTTATAATAATAGAGCGTTTTATGCTTGGATCCTGAAGTCAGACTGCCTGAGTGCAACATCCTGGCTCTGTCACTGGCTGCTATTCTCATGGGAGCCACTTCTCCCAGTCCCAGTGTCCTCATCCATAAAACGAGGGTAGTAATGGTACCAGCCCTTATAAGGTGGCTGTGAGAGTTAAATGAAATACTGCTTATAATGTGCTTGACCTCAGGCCCGAGTGAGCACCCAGGTGCCAGCTATCATGATCTGCACAGAGGACATGACCAGGGCTGATGCTAAAATGGAAAAACCTAGCTTCTTCAGCCAGCCTTCCCTGAGTATGTGAGGGTGGACACCTCATTGTCCCACGATGCTTCCACCCCTGAGATGTGTCCTATCCTTACAAGGCACAGTGAATAAAGAGGCACACTCTTTAAAACCAAAAAGGCACCTGCAGGTACCTCAGATCGAGTGTCAGCCCATGTGAGGCTCTGCTATTCCCTCCTCCTGTTCTTCAGTGGCATCTCTGAACTTTGGACACTTGGTGTTCTGTCCATGGTGTTGTTACTCCAAGTCGAGTCTCCGAGGCATGCCCAGGGGGATTGTTTAAAGGATTTCTGGGGGATCCCTGGGTGGCGCAGTGGTTTGGCGCCTGCCTTTGGCCCAGGGCGCGATCCTGGAGACCCGGAATCGAATCCCAAGTCGGGCTCCCGGTGCATGGGGCCTGCTTCTCCCTCTGCCTGTGTCTCTGCCTCCCTCTCTCTCTCTCTCTCTCTCTCTCTCTCTCTCTCTCTGTGACTATCATAAATAAATAAATAAAGATTTAAAAAAAAAAAAAAGGATTTCTGGACTCCTGCTCCTCTGACCTAAAGCATACGGTAGGCCCAGCAGCCAGAGTCCGTCTCTTCAACAGGCGCTCCCACGTGGTTCTCATGCACTCAGGTTTGACCCCCAAAAGTAAAATAATCCAGAGAACAAAAAGAAGCTGTAGGAGATGGGCGGCCTGGGTGGCTCAGCGGTTTAGCACCGCCTTCAGCCCAGGGCATGATCCTGGAGACCCTGGATCGAGTCCCACGTCCAGGCTCCCTGCATGGGGCCTGCTTCTCCCTCTGCCTGTGTCTCTCATGAATAAATAAAATAAAATCTTTAAAAAAAAAAAAGGCTGTAGGAGAAAGGGAGGCACAGGTGAGCTGAATTAGCAAAGTGGGTGTGAGGTCAGCCTTTTAAGGCTGCGCTTGGGGGAAAGGGGAGAGGTTTGGTAAGCCATCCACTTGATAGGACTGCCTTGGTGTTTCCCTTTTCCCCGTGGGGCTCTAACCCTTGAGGCTTACTTCGCCGCCCACTCTCAGAGCCCCAAGCAAGGGTGGATGGCATGGAGCCACACCCGGTTTTATACCACACTGGTGTCCTTGGGTTTCCAGGCAGGTCTATAGGCCAGCCAGAGCAAGGCCGTCTCTGTTGGCCGGGGCTCTGTTCTGGACAGCCTCCAGGAACGTGAAATGAGAGCCTCTCTTCATTCAAACCGTTTCTCTAGCCTGAGGAGGAGACCCAGGTAGGGAGAAGGAGTTTGCCAGCTTCTGCATTGGCCATACAATGGAAAAACCATGGTAAGGACCAGGACCCTTCTGAAGCACTGTTAGATCATGAATGGGCAAAGCCAGAATGTCCTCCAGTATTTGGGGTTACTAAGGCATGGACTAATTAAATTAATACAGCGCCGGCTTTCCTTGGGAAGGGGATAAAAAAAAAATATTTTCTAGTTCATTCCTGAGGTAGAAATCAAGTTGGCCTAATACCCCATTCCTGGACAAGCTGGGATAAGCAGGCTCAACTGTGTGTAGGACTGGGGTGATGGCATCAGGCAGGCCCCCACTTGAGTTTTGGAGGCTCTCCCGGCCAAGCATCATCCCCAGCTGGGGAGTGTCGTCACTGCTTCATCAGGGTCAGGGTGGGGCAGGGGGCTGGGACAGCGTCAGATCTAGCGCCTGATTGGTGAGGCCTGGAGCTCTGAGCTTGCCTGTCTGGATGGGCTCTGGGTGACACTGCTCTGGTTTCCTGAGGCAGAACACGAGGACAGCAACAGCACAAAGTGCCATTGTGAGCCGTAAAGGCCTAAGTGTGAAAGTCCTTCAACTGAGCCTGGCACTTGATCAGTACTCGGATGTTAGCAGTTCTTAGATCTGCCTGCCATCAGAGGTCCTGGGCTATGCAGCCATTTCTGTTTAAGTTTTGTTGAAATACAGAGTGAGTAAATCCCATCCTTCAGTGCATTTTAATCCTTAAAGGAAGTAAATACATGTTGAATACAAAGGGTGGTAAGAGATCCGCTTTACTTGATTTCTGATGGAACTCAAGCAAGACCACAAGTCTTACTACCTTTTGCTAAAATCTGGACTTGGGAAATGAAATAGACCTTTGCTAGCTGGATCAGAACTACTAACCATTACCATACTGGTTACTTCGCCCTGTTCCCCATCATGGTTTTAATTCGGATTTCTGCATTGCCTCGTGGCCCGTCCTGTGCCATGCATAGAGATACTGCAAAAGAGCCCATCTGTGACAGCTGGGTGTTACCAGCCAGGGCCTGCTTCCAGTAGCGCTCGAACCCTTGTGTTTCAGCCTTTCCCCTCTGGGCCCCTTGAGCTGAGCTGCCTTGAGAGGTGAGGTGGGGACAGACTAGCCTGTTGTCTCCATGTGGTCTGATGACTAAACCCCACAGCCCACATACTCTAGCTCACTCTGGCTGATGTGTGTGTGCACCTTGTGCACGCACACACACCCAGCAGAATGGGCGTGTCTAGAAGAGAGCTGAACAGGTGGCCCTGGACAATTCACAACCAGCTGGGCAGGCTCCCTCCTGTGCCCTGTGCTGGATGCCAGCTGCACCAGCAGGCCTGTTCTGACTGCCAGGGAGGGCCCATTTAGGATTGTTTTCCTCTGATGTCCATGGCAGAGTGAGGCCTTTGTATACCTGTAGCCTTCTCTGGGAAAATTTGTCCAGCACAGTCTATTAATTTTTCTCAGTAAATTAAAGGCCAGAGTTGAGAAGTGGGGGGAAGAAATCAAGGATCCAGTGTTAAAAAATCTGTGCCAGAACCTTCCACTCCAGTGCTGAACATGGTGAGGGTTTGATCCTCCTGCAACAAAAAAATAGATACCTGACAGCTACCATAGCAGGCTGGTAGAGAAAGGTACATATTCCGTAAGCTGGCTCTTGCAAGGGCCCAATGAGCCATGCAAAGTCTGGTTCAAGAAATAACCAAATGGGCATGCAGAGCTGCCACCCACACCCTCACTCACCACCAGCTGGAGGAGTCCAGCTGGCAGTGGGGCTCCTACGCACAGGCTTCCTTGAGAGCTTCATTGTTTCGTATCTCCTGGTGCCATCAACAACTCAGAGGTGGCAGGAGCAGATCTGGGGCTAAAGGGCAGCAGCTGATGGCTTTGGGCCAAAGGCCACGGCAAGGCCAGCCAGCTGAGAGAAGGAATGTCACGTCCACAGCAAACACCTCCCACAAGGCAAGGGGCAGACTTCAGGTAGAGAACTTGACCAGATTTCCCACCCAGGAAATGAGTGCAGGACTGCCCACTCTGCAGAGAGCTGCTATGAACACTTCGGCAGGCATTTCTGACTGGAAGTTCCCCCGAGGCCAGGGATTGGTCTCAGTGCTTGCTGCTGCATCCCTGTCACAGTGCCTGCCTATCACCAGGTACCCCACAAGCATTTGTGTGTGCCACGGGACTCTAGCCTCCACTGTACATGCATTTCTGTGCACTTTTAAGGCACTTCCAGGGTTGTCTCTACAGGAGTTCAACCCACAGGTTTCTGAACACTTGGACCTTTAGCCCAGCACTGTGTGAGGCACTGGGGAGATTCAAGGCAGTTAATGAGGCCTGGGCCCTGCCTTTAGGAAGCTCAGAGGAGATAGAGACCAGACTCGAGCACATGGCAGAGATGTGCACGTCTGCACTCCAGATGCCAAATGAGTTCTGAAGCTACGCTGTCCATGAGAGACAGCTGGTGTTGGGAGAGTGGAGGGGTGAGGCACGAGGCCAGGCCATTGCTTCCCAAGGTATGGTGTGCCCGCCTTCCTCCCTCCCTACGATCGCCCAGTGGAGGTTTGGGTGAAGAGAAGGCGGGCCAGAGCCTCCACTCTGCATGGACAAGATCGCCCTTCCCATTCCAGCACATTCATTGGCAACCTTGCTATCCAGGCCATGACAGCTGCTGCTCCCAAGATGGAGGGCAGGGACCTAAGAGCCCAGCAAAGCATCCACCTTCCTGGGAGCTTGGCATAGCATTCCTGGCTGCTCTCTCCATCATTGTGATTGTCATCCCCCTCACCCAGAGGGGCCACTTGCAGGACCCTTACCACTCTTCTGCCAGGTACTGGTCAGCGTGCCTGGAGGGCAGGGCCCCCTGCAGTTCCAGGGTCCCCCAGCCTTCCCCTTGACAAGGCTGTGACATCCAGCCTACTCTGACTCGGAAGCTGAAATCCTAAGCTCCTGTCACCACCTTTGTCCCATCAGCACAAACCATCACAGGTACAGCAGATGACAACTTGCATGTAGTCTCACATCCAAGATCACTGGCATGCAGTACTTTTTATTTTGGAAAGAAGTTAATGGTTATCAAAAATTGAGAGAGTAGTGTACTGAATGCTAATGTACCCATCAACCAGTGTCCATGATCAACATGCCATACTTCTTGGAAGAAGAGGGATGACAAGCATTATTATTTTGTTATTTTATAAGTAAGGAAATATGGAGATGTCAAAGGGACACGGGAACTGATGGAAAGAGTTAATGGCCAAAGCTGGAACAATCTGAGCAATAAAATAACAGTGCGGAACACAACCCAAAGCATAAAATAAATACTCGTGAGTCCATACCGATATAAACAAATGGTTAAATAAATAAATGGAGGAAAGCTAAACCTCCCACAGAAAAATTCCAAATAATCTTATGTAGATACTCCACCTTCAAGGATGTGGGGCATAACTGTCCAACCCTCTCGTGTGGGCAGTGCGCATGGACTTCCTACTGAAGGGTACGGTCTGGAAGGTGGAAGAAAGAGGAATCTCAGAGTTGGGTAACATGACACACACTGTCCAGTCAGGTGACCAAGGTTAACAACCCAGGGATAAGCCATGTGGACCACACGGGCCCTTGAAAGGACGTGAGGAGAGGGTGCCTGGCCTCTGTGCCCTTCCTTCCAAAACCCACAGCCCCAGCATAACTGTGAGAAAATTTCCACACAAATCCCAACTGAGGGCCATTCTACAAAATCCCTGACCGGTACTCCTCATTACTATCAAGGTCATTCAAAACAAGGAAAGTCTGAGAAACTGCCACAGCCAAGAGCAGCCTAAGGAAAGACTTGACTAAACGTAATGAGGTATCCTGCGTGGGATCCTGGGACAAACAGGCATTAGGTAAGAACGAAGCTCTTCAACCCCGCTATGGACTTTAGTTAATAGTAGTGAATCAGAATCGGTTCGTTAGTTGTGACAAATGTTCCCTTCCAATGTGAGATGAGATGTTACAGTAGGGAAAACCGGCTTAAGGAGTATATGGGAACTCTGTCTACTATCCTCCCGATTTTTCTGTCAATCTAAAACTACCCTAAAATAAAAAGATGGTTTTTAAAAATGTGTTCTTGTTATTATTTTGCAGGATTCGTGTTTATGCAGGAGGGGCAGAGGGCAGGAAAAGTTTTCCATTTAGCTGGGCTGGCGATGAGCGCTCTGTCCCCTCCTGCCTGGTTGTTCTTGGATGTACCCAAGAAGTGGGAGGGGACCATTAGCCACCTGGCCTCGTTCTCTGATCCTCCTGCAGCAGCTGGTGAAAAGCAGAGGGGAGGCTGTTGCCGGGAAGTGAAAGAGGATGTCCAGGAACCAGTTAGGCAGGCCAGGCCAGGCTGCAGAGGGTGGGCTGTCTTCAGTGTTGTGATCAGCTCCGAGAAAAATGATTCACCATGACCTCGCTTGGGAGTCACGCGGCGTCGCACTCTGCACTGGGGTGGCACCCATTTGGCGCAGGGAGCCTCGCTCTATGCCGAGGCCCTGGCAGAGCAGGAAAGGGCTTAAGAAGGTGAGGTGAGCCTGCCCCTGCTGGTGGCTGTCCTTGTCCTGGTAAAAGATGAGGATGGGCATTTGGGGTCCCAGTCATCCTGTTCTGGAGGTGACCCATGCACATTTAGCTACTGCCCCTGTTGCTGAGACCATCCATCTCACCTTCCTTTAGACACCTGCGGGGATGAAAGCCATGGACTTGGAGGCAGCAGATCTGGTTTCAGGTTCAGACTCCACTACTCAATAACTAGGAAACTTGGGTGATTGACTTAAGCTCTCTGCCCTGTTCCTACAGTTGTAAAACGCAGATAATACACCTGCCTCACCCACTTCATGAGGCTGAGTCAAGGATCAAATGAGGCGAGGCAGTAGAACTCTCCTAGGGGTTATTCTTTGGGTAAATGTGGCAAAGGTAGTCAGTGTCCTTCAGGCAGTGGGTAAGGACTTTGATGACCCAGAGGCCAATATGGGATGAACTTTTGCATTATTAGGAGCTGTAAGTCAGGGAGTCTGTGTGTACTGGCTTCTAAGAGTGGCTTCCTTCCAGGTTGGAAAATGGTTGGAGTTCCAGGCCACACATTGTGCCATCCCCAACAGGAGAGAGGTGCTTTTCCTCTATCATATAATATCCAGGGCTTCTCTCTCTTTGGTCCATTTTTGGCCACATGCTTGGCTCTGCATCCATCAGTGAAGCAAGGACAAGCCATTTGACTGGCTTCACTTGGGTCATTGCCAAACGTGAACAAATTCCTGAAGCAAAGACTGATGGATTAAAATAATTGGCTTAGGCCAGTCAGGGCCTAGACCTGGAGGGAGGAAGGGGATCAAATCGACACAAGCCTATTGGCTGCCACAGTTGGGTGAGGGAGGGGAACGGATGCCAACAATGTCCACCACAGGTTTCTATCCTAGTAATAATCCACTGTCATAGAGAGCAATGGTGATTTGTCTCACTAGTATCCGTGTCCCATACTTTGGTTACAACCCTAGTTTGCATCTGGGGCTTCATTCCTTCCCCATTCTTAGACTATGTGCTTCTGATAGAACCCCATTTCCCACTCATGGGAGAAGCACATGATCAAGACTTAGGTCAGACAGTGCACTCTAATCTCCTGGCCATTGGATTGCTTCTCGGAAAGGCACTTTGCTTGATCAAAGCCAGTGAAACACAGTGACACTTGCCAGGAAGGAAGACTGGGACAGCGCCAGCCGCTCGTCTGCTGAACTTCACCCCAAGCGGATGTAAGGTCTGGAGCTATGGCTGCTGCCATTTTACACTCACATGGAGAGAGCCTGAGGTTGGAGCTGATACAGAAAGATGGAGAAAGGGGGAGAGAGACCTGTTGGGGCTGTACAGCCAAGTTAATTCCCGGACATCTCAGTTTGTGAGTCAACAATTTCCTCTTTGCTTTAAGAATGTCTTAAATCATACAGTTCTCCTTCCTGTTCAAAGATAGTGAATGCCCTGAACAGTGTGTGTGGGTGGCTGGAATATTTGGTACAAGCTTTACCAAGCACATTAATCATTTGAGACTAATATACATGGAAAGCATCTCAGCCATGACAGATGTGGAAGAGAGCTGAATGAATACAGGCAGGATTTAGTTTAGATCAGGGGTAGGCGAACTACAGCCCACTGGGCCAAATCTTGCCCACCACCTGTTTTCATAAAGTTTTATTGGAACACAGCTACACTTCATCTATGGCTGTTTTGTATTACAATGGCAGATTGAAGTTGAGTAGTTGTTTGCAAAGCTTAAAATATTCAGTAGTTGGCCCTTTACAGAGAAAATTTGTTGCCCCCTGGTGTAGTTGGTAGACTAATAAAATATTAGCAAATACCCCCCACCCTCCCAGTGAATACCTGTGTCCCCAAACGGTAGCAACAGTGAGTAGCCCTCCATGATAGACCTCTGTATCATTAACCTCAGGTCTGATTATCAGCATTAGGAAAGCAAACTTTCATGGAACTGAACTTAGCCCAGGCGGTGAATGAGAGACATCCTACATCTTTGGTTAATATTTGGCCTATGCAACATGTGTATTTTAGTAGTCCTGGCCCCAGAGGGCCTAGGAAAGCCCGCCGACATAAATAATGGCCTGTCCCGGACCATTATCCTTCCCTCTGGATTGAGACACTGAAGCTACTAGAGAATTCCTGCTGGTAGCCCAGCAGCCTACTTCCACAGAGAGGTAGGATCAATGCAAACCTGGTGGGAAGATGAGACAAGCTCCTCAGTTTTCATGATGGAATGGCAACATTGTTATCTGTACATCTGACAGGTGAAGCCAATGGATTCCACTTCTAGCAACAATATAGGGCACTCGGGGCACTTGAAGCTCCACTCTTAATCCTATCAAGCTCCTGCCCCAAGTAAGTCCAGCACAGATGGTTAACACTAATGAAATAGCCAAGGTCACATAAGCAACCACCTTGCCAGGGGTTCCTAACCTCTATCTCTGCTAAGTTCAATCACCAGGAAGCAACATACCAAGATCCAAGCCCAGTTCTCAAGGGAAGGCCATTGTGGAGCTATTATTTAATATTATGGCATATGCTTTTGTGTGAGGTCTTCATGAGCAGTGGCTCCATCAAGGTTGGTACTGCATGGCCCCCAACACGGTGGCCAGCATCTGACTGGTGGTTTCTAACTCGAAAATGGTGCCATGAAGACAAGGCAGTTCAGGATATTGTTGGCTGGTATTGTTCTCCTGGGGAGTCTGCTTATCCAGCAGGCCCCCCTTCTGTGCACAGGAGGATCTAGCAGGTTGCCCAACTTACATGGGACACAAGGTGGGTCTGAAATGGATCCAAGGAGTAAGCTGGGGGCCCATCTGGATATAGAGATCTGTGGTCATTTTGTATTTCTTTACCAATGGGGAAATATTTGGGGTAACCCACCTTAAATGCTATGCAAGTGCCTTCTACTTGAGGAACCACATGATAATCTGAGAATTTATCTCCAGCCCCCACTTTGAATGCTGTGAAAGGAAATCCTCCGACTTAACTGGGAGCAGACAGGGAGTCTTGTGGTTATGCCAGTATAAAAGCCCTGAGGTAAGAATGCCAGGAAGTGACCCTTTCTTCTCCACTGAGGCAAACTTCACCTACCCCTGAAGCCAGCTCTAACCCTCCCTCCTTGATATAATAAAGCCAGCTCCTAGGAAAGCAATCCCTTCTGGAAGCAATCCCTTCTGTCTCAACCACACCAATTACTGCAACTAATCCCCTGCCACCTAGAGGCTGCTCAGCTGGTGCTGAGGGGTGGCCTTTTGTTATGCGGCAAGGGGGCATCTCAGTACACTGCTCTGTAGCCCAAGCTCTGCTATCAGGGCAATGCTGTACTAACAGGGACAGGAAATACATTCCAAAGTGAGGATACCCTCTTGTCATCCATGAAGGGAAGCCAGGGGACCAGAGGATTCTGGCGATTCCTGAGACAGCCCCCCTGCCCCTGGGCAGGACGACCACCTCCACCTGTTGCCGAACGCTTGCCCTAGGACTCAGGAGCACAGTCCCTGGCTAGAGCCAGACTGAGGAGACATGCAGACCATGAGACAGGGAGTACAGAGTGCTGGGACAGAAGCAAACCGAATTGCTCTGTGGACCTTGGGGAAAATGTAGCTTTCCCCACTGCTTGTTGGTTCACTGTGGCCTTGATGGGAGGAGGTGTCTGAAGGTGGAACTCGAGCCAGATACCTGTAGTCACTAACACCCAGGGTCTGGAACCTTGCACACAGGACACTGGCGGGCCACGAGCAGTCTTCAATAACTCCTAACACTGGACGACATTCTGAGGGAATTTTCTTGGTACCAATCACAAATGAGAGACGACATGGAAAATGTTATTCTTTTATTATTTCAAGGAGGTAATACATAGCCCAATCCGCCAAAGCAATAGGGAATTAGAGGCAGCAACAGGCAGAGTTTTTGAGAAGAGCCTCATGCTGCATCTCTGAGCTGCTGTCAGCCCGCAGCCTGTGGCTGCTTACCTGAAGGCCAGGTCAGCCACGCGGAGTTTGCTGTGACTGTAGCAGTGGACAGATGGCCCACCTCGACACCCTACTGCCCAAGAACGGGTTCCCCGTGAGCAGCAGAGGTCCTGACAGGCTGAGCAAACCGGGCGGCCCTCAGCCCTGCCTCAGCCAGGGTTCCATGGCTACTACTGCCTTAGCAGCAGCCAGCCTGTCTAGCACTTGATTTTATTTCTGTGAGCCTACAGTGGGCAGGATGTGAATAAATCCTGAGTCAAATTAAGGAAAGACTTAGGAAAGACTTAGTAGCGTTAATACTTGGGATGAGAGAAGACAACACTATCTTGGAGGGGGCGAGGCTGGGCATCTGACGGAAGAAAGATGGAAACACGCACAATGGCCACAGGCTGCAGGAGCTTCCTTGCGGACACGAGAGGGGTTTTTCACGGTACATGATGGGGTAGGGGAGGGCTGGGCACTGGGGCTGCTTCCTCGGGCACAGAATTGATAGAGGTTCATTTTCCACTCGTAATTGGCTTCCTGGGTTGAAGTCACCACTGTGGCTGAAGCAAATCCCACCCTTGCAGCCGACAGGGCCCTGGGGAGAGGTGTGGCTCAGTCCTCCAGCGCAGAGCAGGAGAAGCTCATAACCCAGGGAGACCTTTCTCTCCCAGCTCCTTTCCCCTGCAAGTGACCAAGGTGGGAGGTGACAGCCTTGGGCATGTAGTGAAGTCCCAGCATGATTTTTTTCTGAGAATTCATTTTGATGGGACCAAAGTTCCCCCTCCCCCTTGGCACAGAGCAGACACGGGAGGGCACCTTCCTGGTGACTTAACGGTGGCGTGCAAGGGGGGATCCAGCAGTGACTCCTAGACACCATTCATTTCAATACGGCTGTCCCGGCTGGAGAGCTGGTGGCGAGGGGCCGCTTCTGCCCAGCACGCACTGTTCCCCAACAGCCCTGACCAGGCCAGAGCTGGGTTCAGGTGCCGCACGGGCTGACAAGAGTTTTGGTTTTTCAGAAGTGGAAAGAATTTTTAAAAAACCACGCCAATATGTTCTCCAAACCCAGAGCCATCAGTTTTGTTTTGTTTGACAAGAAAGGACAAGGGACCACAGCTCCATAGTGGCCAAGGCTTGTGCAACACAGAATGCAGCATGTATCGAAATGTATACACCTTGGTCTGACTGGGGAGGTGGGCGAGCATGGAGCCACGGGGCCCTTGTCTTCTAGGCAGTGGCAGTCTCTGCTGGTGTCTCATCCTCATGCTCCTCAAAGCCTGGGACTGGCTTCTGCAGAAAGTGCATGGTGGCCTGGATCACCTTATCTGGTCCAATGTTGTACACAGGGTGAGTGGGCTGCTGTAACGAGAAGGACACATGCCAGTTAGTCGCCCCGGTAGTCCTTGGGAACATGCAAGCCTAGGAGCCACTGCAGGTGCTTGTAAGAATTTATCAGAAGAAGGACTCATCAGAGATACCTGGGAGATCTGTCACACAAGGCCCTGATGTTCAATGACAAGGTATTAGTAGAAACACTTAATGGTACACAGGACACAAAGGAATATTATGTCCATTTAAAAACATGCTTTCAGGGGTGGCCCGGGTGGCTCAGCGGTTTAGTGCTGCCTTCAGCCCGGGGCGTGATCCTGGAGACCCGGGATTGAGTCCCACGTCAGGCTCCCTGCATGGAGCCTGCTTCTCCCTCTACCTATGTCTCTGCCTCTCTCTCGTGAATGAATAAAAATCTTTTTAAAAAAAATAAATAAAATAAATTAAAAAAATAAAAACATGCTTTTAAATATTTAATGATAAGGGCAAATGCTTATAACATATGAGGTAGAAAACAGTTTGTACAATGTTATCCTAAACTTTTTTTTAAGATTTGTAATTTATTTATTCATGAGAGACATACAGAGAGAGGCAGAGACACAGGCAGAGGGAGAAGCAGGCTCCATGCAGGGAGCCCGATGCGGGACTTGATCCCGGGACTCCAGGATCACGTCCTGGCCAAAGGCAAATGCCCAACCGCTGAGGCACCTGGGCATCCTTTATCCTAGAATTTTTGAAAATTTTTTGATAGATGTGATTTACAGGTAGAAGTTGGATATCCACCCAAATAGGAACAATGATACAATTGTTTTAAATTTTCTTAATTATACTTTTGTATATATTCCAATTATTAAAGCAATCACACCAGGTATTTACATTTGTAATCGGGAAAAAGGACCATAACCTTATGACACAGTAAAAGTGTCAGGCCATGCTTGAATTGTTCCACCCTATCTACAGTATTCACAGAATAATTACATCACAGAAACCCAAAAGAAACTTTAGGTCTAAGGCACAGTACAACTGGAGGCTAATATTGAGGACTGTTCCATTTTGGGAAAATGAAGAAGGGGACAGAATTGCTGGAGAAGTTTTTAAAACTTCTTTTAAAAAAAAAAATTTTACATATTTATTTTAGAGAGAGTGGGGGAGTGTGGAGGGGTGGGGGAGAAGACTCGGAGTTGAACACGGAGCCCATCATGGGCCTTGATCTCATGACCCTGAGATCGTGACCTGAGCCAAAAGCAAGAGTCCGACACTCAACTGACTGAGCCACCAGGTGCCCCAAGGTTTTAAAACTTTTAAGAGAGAATACTATGAGCAACTTTATGCCAAAACATATAAAATACAGATAAACTGAATAACTCTAAAGAACAATACAAATTTTCAAAATTTACTCAAGAAGTTCTTTAAAATGTATATGAATAAATTAGATCAATAATACAGTTGCTTATTCTACTACCACCCTTCCTGCCTTAGGACACCAGGCCTACACGGCTTCTCGAGCAAGTGCTATCAAACCTACAAGAAACACATCATCTAACCTGTACAAATGTTCTCAAAGACTAAAAAAACAAAAAAGGTGGGTGGCAGAGAAGGAAGAGAAAATACTCATCTAATTTCACAAGGCTGTGATATTATCCTGAAATATGAACTGGAAAGAGCAATACAATAAAACAGAAATTTTAGATCAGTTTTTCTTATATCATACAAAAAGTCCTTAATAAAAATGCTAGCCAAAAATATACTAGCAAGCCGAATCCAGCAATGTACTACACACATACTCACACTGTCCTATGACCAAGGGCTGATCCTGGGAATGTAAGGTTAACATCAGAACATTTATTAACAAAAATACAGCAGGTTAAAGGAGAAAAATCAGGTGCAGAAAAAGCATCCAATAAAATTTAATATAGATTATGATGAAACAACACAACAACCTAGCAAACCAGGAAGGGAGGGTAAGTAACATCTTAACCTGATTGGAGGTATTTACCAAAACCCCCCAGTAAGGATCCTACCTCATAGTGAAATTGTAGACACTTTTTCATTACAACCAAAAGCAAATTAGGAATGTCCTCTATGACCACCTCTAGTCAACACTCTATGAGAGTCGTAGCCAACAAGGCAGGAACAAGAAATACAATCCTTAAGAATCAGAAAGAGAGGGAATCCCTGGGTGGCTCAGCGGTTTAGGCCTGCCTTTGGCCATGGTGTAATGCTGGAGTCCCGGGATCGAGTCCTGCGTCGGGCTCCCTGCACGGGGCCTGCTTCTCCCTCTGCCTATGTCTCTGCCTCTCTCTCTGTCTCTCATGAATAAATAAATAAAATCTTAAAAAAAAAAAAAAAAAAGAATCAGCAAGAGAGGGGCACCTGGATGGCTCAGTCAGTTCAGTGTTCAACTCTTGGTTTTGGCTCAGGTCATCACCTCAGGTCATGAGACTGTGCTCCATGTTGAGGTCGGCTTGAGGATTCTCTCTCACTCTCCTTCTGCCTCTCCCCCAACATGCACTCTCTCTAAATAAATATATTTTTTTAAAAAAAGAATCAGAAAGAAAAAGGCAAACCTCCTCATCTAAAAATAATATCACATTCTAAAGAGAAAATCCAAGAGATTCTACAAACCATTACAACTACTAAGCAAGTTCAACAAGGTGGCTGGATACAAAAATTAAAATACAAGTATCATTTCTGTACATTAGTAACAACCAGTTATAAAATATAATGGAAAAAATATTCCAATCACAACAGACATGAAAACTATAAATTTCCTAGACCTAACTCTAACAAAAGATGCGCTAGTTTCTTATAGAGAAAATGATAAGAGACCGATCATTGAAGGACGTGTAAGATAATCTGAAAAATTGTGTTCACAAATGGAAAGCTTTAATACTGAAAAAGTCAGTTCTCTCCCATTAATCTTAAATCCAATGCAAATTCCCATAAAAATTCCATTATATATAGTTCGTGCAACTTGATAAGCTGATTCTAAAATTCACAGGAAAAAGCAAAAAGCAAAGAACAGCGAGGCAATTTTGAAGAAAAAGAACAAAGTGGATGGGACTTGCCTACCTGAATTTAAGATTTTCTTCAGATAGTGCAGACAGGACAACAGGCCAAAGGAACAGAACAGAATCATGTGATATATAGAAACTTGGATACGTGACACACATGTGACACACATCAGTAGGAAAGTTATAAACTTCCATAAGTGGTGGTGCTGGTCAACTGGTCATCCACAGGGAAAAAGGATAAAATTACATCCAACCCTCACCACAGACAAAAATCAATTCCAAGAGAATTAGAAATCCAGATGGGAAAAGCAAAACTTTACACTGTTTGGAAGAAAATATATGTATGACCTCAGGGTAGGGAAAGATTTCTTAAGTACCCCTCCCATACCCTCTAAAATTAAAAGGCAATAAAACTGTTCACTAAAAAATTAAAATCTATTCAACAACAACAACAACAACAAACACTAAAAGAGAAAAGACAAGTCACGAACTGGAAGAGATTCACTACACCCACACCACAGACACAGGATGAATATCAAGAACACACAGAGAACTCCTACAAACCTATAAGAAAAGGGCAAACGATTAAAATCGCAAATCAGCAAGAAAGACAATTCACAGAAGACAACACAAATGGTCAATGAACATTTGAAAAGATGCTCAACCTTACTAGGAATCAGGGAAATGCAAAAATAAAACTGAGGTACCATTTCCCACGTATCAAATGGCAGAAGGGAAAAGTCAGACTATGGAGCAACTCCTCTGAGTGCTGCTGAGCGTAAAGTGACACAAGCACGTGGGGCCACGTCGGCTCGTCCAGTGAAGACGCAGGCGTTGTTCTCTGCAACCCAGCAAGCCTCTGCTCCCGGGGAAACTGACAGAAGAAAGTACACCGCGACCCTGCAACAGCACGGACTGAAACCATCCCAACGTGAACCAACAGAAGGAAAATAAACCGGGGTCCATCTATGCACCAGGATGCCACAGAGCTGTTAAAATGGACAAACCAGACACCTGCACGCAGACAAACCTCCAAAGCCTAAGGGTCGGCGAGAGGAGCAGTGCGCACGAAGCGCTGCGGGAGATGCTCTTGGACAAGGCGTGCTGTTTAGGGACAGACACAGCCCGGGACGCACACAGACGCGGGCAGGTGTGCCACACGTCGGCCTGGGACAAGGTTATGCCGGGGAGGGAGGGCGAGGCGGGGGGCAAGCAGGGGGAAATGTTAGGACTTGAGAAAGCTGGGCAGTGGCCACTGCAATTTCCTCCGGCTGCCAGCGCGGCTGGGCATCTCTGCATCGCCCGCGGCCGTGGCTCTTCCTTCTCTGGGCACTGCTCGGTGGCAGCCTGCTCGCCCCCGTCGGAGGCTTGGACAGTCTCAGTGGGATTCGCGCCGCAGGCCCAGGCAGGGCTGTCTCCTGCGGCCACCGGGCCTAGGGCTGCGGGCGGCACCGACCGTCCTGCCACCCCCCCCCCCCCCCCGGGCCTGACAGCTTTGGGGGCAGAGGGGACAGGTTAGACACACGTTCCGAACCGTGCGGCGTGCAGGCCGGGCACAGAGCGGCGCCGAGGCAGCACTGCGGGGAGCCGGGTCCGCAGGGGAGGCCTGGGCAGCTTCTCCGGAGGCGCGAGGCCCGCGGAGGCTCCAGGAGAGGCGGGCGCGGGAGGCGCCCAGGCTGCGGATTCCGGAAACCCACCGCCTCGGAGGGCCTAGCCACGGAGGGCTGGGTCCTGAGGCGGGGAGGAGGGCAGGCTGGCTCCCACACCTGGAACCCCAAGTTTGCCCAGAGGCAGTTGGCTCCCGCGGGAGCTCCTGGGGAAGGCTGCAAATCCTGGACGGGTGGGCGCGGTGCGCTCGCGGGCCTGGCGCGGGGCGCGGTGGCTGCTCTGCTCTCCCGGGAAGCCCCGTGCCAGGACACCGTGGAAGAGGGGTGTCAAGGCCCCCATCCCGCCTTACCAGAGCATTTTCCGGCACACCCAGGACCACATCGTGCAACATGGCTCCGCTGCCGAAGTGCTGGGCTATGGACAGGCCACTCAGGCAGTAGCACGTGTGGTAGAAGTCCCGAGACCTGCAAGGACAGGGCGGCTCTGAGAGGTGCTCCTCCGCTCCCCACAAACCCCACAGAGATCCAGGCCCAGGGGGCACTCCCGCGTCCCACGGCCCCGGGCAGCATTCCTCAGGGCCCCATCCTTCAGGCCTGCCGCACAGCGCGGCTGTCACCGTGCAGTCGGGCCCCAGGGCCCCTTCAGCTGTCTTCCGGAAAGGGCTCTCCACTGTAGTGCTGAATTACTAAATTACTACAATTTAGTAATTATAGTGCTAAATATATATTATAATATATTATATATATTATAATATATATATATATATTGCTAAATTACTATAGTTCTCCAAAAGACCACCAAAATGCATAGAAATGGGCCAAATTCTTCCCGATAAACTGCTCAGACTGACCTTGAGCTGGGCCAGGCCCTGGAAGTTGACAGTGGCAGGGTGTGTGCATACCCAGTAGCGCGCGAGGGGCACGGGGCCTAATCTGATTTCCCTTTTCTTTGTCCGTGGGGTCTAAAGATTTAATCTATGCTGCAGTGGTTGTGGTGATTATAATTTCTGTTGACAACACTCAAGGGCTTTAAAATCCTGTAACCTGTTCTACTTAAATGAGTTTAAAAGAAAAAAGGAGGAAAGAAAGGCTACCCACCTGGCAATCTGTATACCTACCTGGAAAGAGGGGTGAATGGAACCTGGGGGAAAAGATGGGCACAGGGGATGCCAGGATGGCACTAGAAGGAGATGCCCCCACTGGGGTGCTTTACACTAGTACTAAGCAGCTAGATGGAAAGGGACTCCCCCCACTGCCCACACACTCTCCCAGCTTTTAAAGCTCATCCACTATTGCCCTCTGGCTCTGAACACGCCTGAGTGGCATCCGTCTCCCCCTTCCTGATCCCCCGAGAGAAGCCACTCACTTGCCAGGTTTATCCAGAAGCCCCCCAGCGGGACACTGGCAGCACATAAGGATGTACTCCTGCAGGGCCTGCTGATGAAACATCCAGTGGCTCATGCTGAGGGCAGGGTCGCCTGCAGAAAGGCAAAGGATCAGGGCGGGCCAAGGCCTAGGCAACATCCAGCACAGTGTCAATGACATCTTTGTATTTTATTACCCATTGGGGACAGTTAAGGTTTCCCTCTATTCTTCTGGATTAATTTTGAAAATTACATTCTTGGGACACTTAATACCTTCATCAAGTCCTATGATATGTCTCTCCTGACCTCTGACTTGAGTCAAAGAGCAGCAGTGCAGAACGGCACTGGAGCCCTTACCAGAATTCTGAGGGCCGCACAGTTCTCGAGTGCAGAGGAGGGCATCTGCAAAAGCATTTACATGGGGGTTGTTTTTTAAAAAAATACACGTGTGTTAGTCCTGGGTCTTGATACCTGGCCTACTACAAACATAGCAAGTGTTCTGTAAATACCTTATTAAAAGCTAATTTTTCCTTTTCCAGTCTTTTTTGTTTCTACATATTTTTCTTTACAGTTATTATAATTTTGTATTTTGTATTTTCCATTTAATACTATAGACACACGTTTTTCTATGCTATAATCATCCTGTTGATTTTTCCTTTGTGATTTCTTCTATAAAGAGGCACATTCAATAGGTATAGGGACTTTGGGGAAGTGATGAAAATTCTAAAATTGACTAGGGTCATGGTTGCACAACTCTGTGACTACACTAAAAACCACCAAATTGTATGTTTTAAATAAGTGAATTGTATGGTATGTGAATTATACCTCAAGAAAGCTATTCTTTTTAGAGTAAACATATTAAACTTTAGGATAATTGCATTAAACATCTGTTCAAAATACACTTTTATTCTGTATCCTATAAGAAATAAAAGACTATTATTGTAAGGTAAGTGCCAGCCTATCACTAAAATCGGAATCTGAGAAGAAACTGCTGTGTTTGTTATTAGACAGATTACAGAGTAGGTCAGTTACTTGCTGTATTGCTGAAGTCTACAAGCTCAAAGTGCACAAACTCAACAAGGAGCTTCCCAGGATTTTGGAATTTGCACAGCAGCATACATAATCACAGCTGAACGCAGACATGATTACTGAGTGCTGACTGCACTGGAATCAGCCTTCTAAATCCTTCATACCCCTCCCTTAAATTACAAATCCCCATCATCATGTCATTTTGCATTTCAAAGATTCCTTTTCTCTAAGAAATCAAAAGTTTTCCTAAACAGCAACTGATGGGTATAGCACATGTAGCTCAGTTTCACAAATGGAAAAATTCAGGCCTGCAGCATGTCTCAGAGAATATATAAGCAACCAGTAACTGTCAATCCAAACACAAGCTCACAGGCCTACTGCTCCACAGAAACCAAATAACTCACTAATTTGGTCCGCATTTTATATTTTGAAAATCTTAATCATTTGTCCTTCTATTCCACTACTGTCCTCTACACATGTATGGCAGTGACCTGCGTGGAATTACTGACAGCCACTTGCCGAGTTAGGTAGGATGGGGTTTGTGTGCTGCTGTGTATCGGGCCCTTGTTATCTCTCTAGCTCACAAGATGATCATTGCCTTTAAATAAATGTATTTGCTCACTTACTGAGATAAAAGTTGTAATGCACATGGTGAAGAAAAAAGCAGAGTATAGTACAGAAGGAAAAAAAAATCCAATACATAAGTCTCCCTCCCTTCATCACTCATCTTTCTCCCAAAGCTGCCCATTGTTAAAGGGGTCTTGCTCGCTTCCAGGAAGAGCTGTGGGGATGTCAGCCCGTGTGCACACAGACCACACTTTTTAAAGATTTTATTTATTCATGAGAGACACAGAGAGAGAGAGGCAGAGACATAGGCAGAGGGAGAAGCAGGCTCCATGCAGGGAGCACGATGGGGGACTCGATCCCGGGTCTCCAGGATCAGGCCCTGGGCTAAAGGCAGAAGCTCAACCACTGAGCCACCCAGGCATACCCAGACCACACTTTTTACACTTTAGGTTGGGTTCTGGAGAGTTTTCCAGATTAGCCCATTGTATGCAACCATGGTGTAGAGAAATCGTAATTTATTTAACTATTAACATTTAAAAAAAAAAGCTTTTGTTTACTAGAGAGAAAGAGAGCATGTGAGTGAACATGGTGGGGTTGTTCATCTCTCTTAGTGATTTGTATGAGTCTCTCAGATTAATGAAATCAGCCCTTTGTCACAAATGATTTTTCCCACCTTTCTACTTGTTTTGTTTATAGAATTTCTCCTCTTTTGTAAAATAATTTTTCTTTATGCAAGAAATTCAAATTCATTGTAGAAAACCAGAAAATACAAATAAAAAAGAAAGAAAACAAGTCTCACCTCCATTTCACAACCCAGATACCTTCTAGTAATTTTCTGAAGTCAACTCTTCAATAAAAATGGAATTACATGGGTGCCTGGGTGGCTCAGTCAGCTAAGCATCCAATTATTGATTTGGCTCACATCATGATCTCAGGGCCGTGAGATGGAGCACCACCTTGGGCTCGTCACTGGGTGTGGAATCTGCTTAACATTTTCTCTCCCCATTCCCCCACCCCCTCTTGCACTCTTTCTCTCTCTCTCTCTCTCTCTCTCTCTCAAAAAAAAAAAGGAATTATATATATTATATATATATTATATATATATACACTGCTTTGAAACCTTTGATCATAATATATTATGAATATCTTTCTACACATTGTCCCCTTCTGATTTCCAATGTCAGTATTATACCCACAGCTCAAGACACTTCCCTTCTTCCTTTCTCACTATAGCTGAGAAGCAGGTGAGCCTCAAGCCCAATACAGGCTTTCTCCCAGGCAGTGAAGAAAGCTGCAAGACCCAAGATCCACAGGCAATCTTTTCCACAAAGTTCTGATGCGATTAGTCCTTCAGAACTTGTGGTACAATACACAAAAGGTCAACCAGGGCCCCTCCTTGAAGACACGGGCAGGTAGGGGTCCTGTTACAACTCTCCTGGATTTTCCTGGCAATTGCATAAGGACTGCATCTCATCCCTACCCGGGGCAGGTTTGTGAAAGGCTGACCATTTTATCAGGGGCTTGACCTCACCAGTTCCAGATAAAGAAATCATTAAGACCCCAATTTTTTTTTGCTTTGAAAATATTAGACCCTTCAGAGATTTCTTGACTTCTCTATGACAGTGATCAAGCCAGAGGCCATGCAGGCTCCAGAGTCAGGGGAATGATCTATTTTAATGCCCAGAGACTGAAGGCCCAGCGGCCCCAGCCAAGGGAGTCCAGGCAGGCTAAGACTGGGAGAATGGGAACACAGGGCAGAGGTTCTGCTGCCTTCAAGTCACTATCCAAAGTGGCCACAACTCAAGTGAAATGAAGAAAGTAAGGAAAAGGGGCTCAGAAAGAACAGCCAAAGAAGAAAAAAAAAAGCAGGGGGTGGTGGTACTGGCAGGGCAGTAGGGAAGAATCTGATCTTCCACATTTGAGCAACTAATTACCCAGTTACTAAGTCCAAAGCAAACCTTCCCTCTGGGCCAAGGGATCTTACTCCAAGAAGAGATCAGCACCCAGCAGGGCAGCTGTGACTTGCCCTCTCCCACTGGTTTCCTCAGAGACACCCTGCTCTCACGTAAAATAAACAAGAAAGATGATTCGGGAGTCAGCAGGCAACCGGAGAGCTCAAGAGATCATAAGGGAAGGCTCGCAGAAGTTTTGCTTGCTCTCTAAGTGCTCTGGTTTTGCATTCCCACTTGAAGCTCCGCAGAAATGAACACGGGTCTGCCCACTCCAGGCGTACGGGGGGAACAGACTGGCATTTAGGACTCTTTACTGGATTTAAGATACAACATCTCTAATGGCAGCAGCTATAAAATCAGTCAGAGTGGTGGAACTTCTCCCCATGGGTTCTGTTTCTTGCCTGCTTCTGCAACTGTCTTTTCGGTCACTGTTGTGACCGTAACATACACAATGTGGGTTTTCAGTTCCAAAATGACTGATACGGAACTCTGCACTGGAAACTGTGGCTTCACACCCAGCTGAGGTGGCAGTCACCATGGGGCCCAGGACACGTGCCCACCTCCTCCTTGCCTCAGCCAGTTTGGAGCAGCAACCGTAACTCGACTGAACCACTGGAATTAAATCTTGGTCTGCACGTGCCCACCTGAGGCAGGAGGTTCCATACCAGGCACTCAAAATCCAGGACAGACAGGGCTCATTTCCACCCCTCCACAGAGCACTCTGGCTTCCTGACTTGGTTAGCAGTCAAGGGAAATCGCCCAGTCCCTGCCAACAGCCCCCAGGCTCACCTTGAGCACGCAGTGCGTGGTGCAGCAGTGGCAGGAGCCTCATCCTGCCAACAGGCCCCCCTCATCTTGAGCACCGCAGTGCACGGTGCAGCCCCATCCTGCCAACAGACCAGCCTCCCCCCCCGCCCCCTTGCCTCACCTTGAGCATGCAGTGCACGGTGCAGCAGGGGCAGGAGCCCCGCCTGCCAGAAGGAGTAGCAGCCGTCCACCAGCTTGTTGCAGCGGCCCTGAAATCCACCTTCGAAGCGCATCTGCCGGCTGGTCACCCATTGCTGAGAATGACAGAGACGAGGGAAAGGCAGCTAAGTTCCCATCTCTTGGCTTCTGGGCAAATGGAGTCCCAGTGCGTTGGCTGTTCCTTCCTTCCCCTCGCTTCCACAGACGCAGAGCAGAGCACTTGAGCTGGACCCTTTCGGGGAACCAGTGTTGATCTCTGCTCTGTGCCTAACAGACACCTAACCTCCTCTTCCCGTGTTTCAGGTAGGTTCTGGTGTTGACAGAATAAAGGGGCCAAGTTGGCCTGTCTCCCAATAAACAGGGCTTAACTAGGAAATATAAGGCCAACCCACCAGTGTCCCCACTCAGGAAAGTTTATTAAAGGCAGATAGATGGAATTTTGTCTTACATCTCATCAGATGATCTCAAACTATTCCTGACTTTGACCTGACACCTGGAGAAATCCATCCAAGGTTTCTTAGCAAGTCACTTGCAGGACTGGAAGCAGAAGCCATTATCCCAGCCACCAATGATGGTTCTGTCCAGCGGACGCTCTAGCCGCTCCCCTTCTCCAGGGGAACCTGGCTGGCTAACAGAAGAAAATCTTTCACTCTGACCCTGTAAAATGGCTCTTGATGTCCCTCAGCAGTCACCCACAATGCTGCCCTTCCCTGCTTATCTCCGAGTCTCCTAAACACACACTGCTACCAAGATCAAGATAGCCGTGGGTTTGGCTTCCAGGAATGAGCAGAACCAACTGGCTGAGCAGATAACACCATCTCCGTTTCCCTCCCGGGCAGTTCCAGCCACCAGCCATGGACTTTCAGAACTGAAAGGTACGGGGTAGGGCATCCCCCTGCCCCAGGTTCTTACTACACTGAGTTTCTGAAAAGAACCACCAAGGATCCTTTAAGGAATTGGGAGTCAGGGGGCAGCCTGCCTTTCAGTTAGCAGTTGTAGAGTTTAGATTATATCCCTGTTCAAGGCAACACTTACCTATAAGAGTAAAGTCCCAAGCTCTTAGAAGAAACACATAAACACTAGACTGCAGGTGCAGGCACTAATATATCCCCAGTGAGTCTTCAATGAGCCAGTGCTTTAGGGATGACACCATTTAATGAAAGTAGGTGAAGCATCACTCAAGAAAAGAGAAAACAGGTACTACAGTGGGGAGTCCATTCTTCATTTTTATTTACCTTACAGACTAAGGTTTGGGTCCCCCCCCTCCCAGACTAATGGTTTTTAAGTCAGACTAAATAATTTTCTCCAATGCCTAAGCCCATGGGTTTATTTGGTTTCCCTCGGCTACATGAATTCATAAAATCCTTCAGACATGGGTCCTAGTTCTCCCAAAGCAAATGGACGGGAGAGAGTGTTTTGGGTAAGAAGGATACTGGCATTTATTGAGCACCTACTATATGCCAGGCTGATTTATAGATGTTCTTTCCCTTTACCTTCGGAGTCCAGAGTGCTAACCTCTCCTTTAACTGTCAGAAAGCTATCATCTATACTTTATAGAGAAAAAAAAAAATTTTCAGCTAAAACAGACAAATTTCCTAAGTCACATAGCTAGGAAGTAGTAGAGACAGGGCTCAAGTCTAGAATACTGCCACCGTAACTGAAGCTTCTGCTAATTATATTCCTTATTTCTACCTGGGAAATGGGACTATTTCATGCCTTACTGGTGATCTTATTTTTATTTTTTTTTAAGATTTTATTTATTTATTCATGAGAGACACACAGAGAGAGAGAGGCAGAGACATAGGCAGTGGGAGAAGTAGGCTCCATGCAGGGAGCCCAATGTGGAACTCGATCCTGGGACTTCAGGATCACGCCCTGGGCTGAAGGCAGGTGCTAAACTACTGAGCCACCCAGGGATCCCAGGTGATCTTATTTTGTAAGGTCTAACAAACTCCAAGTCTAGTGCACAAAGTTGGCCATTTCACCGTGACCCTTCAAGGAAAGTATACTATAGGAGGCTTCCTAAGGATGAGGACAAAATACTGCTGGTTGTGTATCTACAGAGTATAAAACAGAAACTTTCTTGGAAGCTCATGATGGGTCTCATGACAGTTCCTATGATGAAAGATGACATCTGCGCTTCGGGAGAGGAGATGAATTTCAATTGCAGCTGGTTTGCTTTAAGATGCTTCCCAGAAGACGGTGGCACTGGGTGTGTGTATGTTCATACACTAGGCCTCTGATGATAACTTAAGTTGTAAATCAGTAATCGAGTGACTCCCTGGAGCTAACAGCTTTCTGAATTCACTTTCAATATTCATCAGGAACTTAGAGTCCAGAGAGAAATGCCTGCGCTACCTTCTCAATGCAAACACCCTACTCCGCCCAGCTCACTTAAATATAGTCACTAAATGTTCACATACTGCGGTCGGTAATAAAAGCTTGGCTTCAACAGGCCTGAGAGCCCTTGTCATGATGTTTTCTCTTAGGAGATTCTTTCTAAGACACATGAGGGCTTCTAAAGAGACTGAAGCTGTAGTCTTGGAAGTAGGAAGAAGGTACTCTGGCTCATGCCAAATGTATGAGGGACTAAAGAAGACTGTGGAGTTGGCCTAACATGTTACAGAGAGTTCAGAGCGGAAAGATGGAAAGGCAGGAAGAGCCAAGACCGAGAATAGGTTTACTACTCCCACTTTCTCAGAACAGTGCTGAGCACCCCAATATATGTGCTGTGAAAAGCTTTACTAAAGGGCATTTAGTTTGTGAGCTCAGGGCAGGGACTCATGGGCCCTTCCCACAGCCAAATGGTCTCAAACCCTGTGAATCTGAGCAGTCACATCACCAAGGGCCCAGGGCCTGAGAGGGTAAGGGGGCAACAGACACTTACCAATAAGCTCTTCAAGTTCAAGTAACGCTCCTTCTTGAGGATGACCAGTGCAGCCAGACCACAGAAAGTGTAGCCACCATGGGCTTCCATCCCTGGCACCCCACCAATTCCGCCTTCCCAATTCTGACACCTAGGAGGAGATTGAGAAGAGAAGATTGAGTGGTCTGTGTCAACCAATGAGCGGCCGGCTGGAGAGGTGGGCACAAGTGCAGAACCACCCTGGATGGCAGAGAATGAGTTTGCTCAGGTCACAACATGAACCATCACAACTAGGAATGAAAAGATGTCAGCTAATTAACTTTTGGAAATGCCTTTCCCTCCAAAAAAAAAAAAAAAAAAGAGAGGGGCACTCATAAATAGTAGACTTATGTAACAAACATAGTACTTCAAATCTTTACTTTTAGGGAAAAAGTTACAAAATCATACGCACAGTAGGACAACCACAGGTTAGGTTAGAATAACATTGAAAAATAATTGCTAATTGTAGTTATCTTTTAGGCAGGTCTATTGCTGATAGTTTTTACTTTTCTCTATTTTTTAAAAAAGATTTTATTTATTTATTTATTCATGAGAGAGAGAGAGAGAGGCAGAAACACAGGCAGCGGGAGAAGCAGGCTCCACGCAGGGAGCCTGACGTGGGACTCGATCCCGGGTCTCCAGGATCATGCCCTGGGCTGAAGGTGGTGCCAAACCGCTGGGCCACCAGGGCTGCCCACTTTTCTCTATTTTTAAAAAGGTTCTATAATGAACATAAATACCCTTCCTTATTCCTATAAAAATAAACTTATCTTTAAAATTACCACTTCCTATGTATTCAAATTACTAATTTATTATTTGAATAATAATTATTATGATTATTTGGGGTTATACTCTATATTAATCGTATATTCTCTAGTCATAAAAACACACCTAATCTTTGGACCAGCAATACAGGATAATTTCTAGGAATTATCCTACAAAAAAAGTAAAAATGTATTCAAATATCAGATTACAAGAACGTTTACTGTATTCCCACTTATCAGTGAAATATTAGAAACAACTCAGGAGCTCAAGAGTCAGGGACTGGTTATATGTTATGGCATATTGTACAACAGAAAACTACTCATTTAAAATGATGCTATGAAATATACTTAAAGATGTTCCAAATATAATACTTTAAAAAGTTAGAAAGTGATAATGTACTATATAATTTTTCTGGAATTCTAGAAAGATATACACCAAAAGAGTGGTTGGTGGTAGATGATAAGTGGTTTGGATGTTCTTCTTTTTGCTTGCCTATAACAAATGGTTTATCTGTGAAATAAAGAAATTTCCTTTTTAGTATATTTTCATACAACAATGTAGGACTTTACTTCCAGTGATCTCCAAGTATGTATACGGAGTCGTACTCTGCAGGCGTGTCTGCCTCACGGTCTAGAGTACAGGTGCACAGGTGGATGAGCACTTGCTCCCAGAGTGGGGAGAACTTCCAGATGGAAGAGAAAAGCAGCAGTAAGACAGTCCGTCTTCCAGGCACCTTTCCCTAGAGGCCTGGCACCTTGGGAACTCACAGGTCTTTTTCAGGACAGTCCCGGGGCTCTGGGACATCACAGTGCAGAGGGCCAAGTCACAAATTGGCAACCATTCCCTGCACAGACGCTTCAGCGCCTCTGTCTCAAGACCTTGCTGCCACCCAAGTGGGGAGTTTTCCTTCCCTCACGTTCAGCAGCGTGGAACACAGGAATAGCTCAAGTGTGAAAAGCTTGATGAGTGAAGAACATGCCAGGGACCTCTTCACATTTTTCTTAGTTTTAACTTTTCTTAACTCATCTTTCAAGAAATTTTTTGAGTTAAAAAGAAACCCAGATAGTGTTAGAGAATAAATAACGAGAAGTTAATCTTCTGCCCACCCTAGTCCCCTCTCACCAGCAGTGACCACTGTCAGTTTCTACGCATCCGCCTTTCTCTACACACACACACACACACACACACACACACGTGAATGCACGCAATTTACATTCCACCTTTCCTCCTTTTATATGCATGGGAGCAATTTTAATAATTGTAAATCAGTAAATTTAGTAAAATTCTTTGGGAGGGACTTTCAGTTAAACCTAACACACTGAGCACAAGAACCCAGTAAAATGAAAAGAAAGGAATTTAAAAAGGGATAAACCTTCAAGGGTAAAGAGCATAGGAGAAGATATGAACACAGATAGGAGATAACGAAATTTCGAAAGCCAGTAAAGAGATAAGAAGTAACGGACTTAAGAGATTAGAGAAACCTACACCAGCCCCAGTTTCTCACCAGAAACTGAGCAGCAGGAGGCAACAGACAGCAAGATGATGTGCTCTGGTGGAAGGCCCAGGGTGAGAGCAGGAGGGAGGCACCACACTGAGCAGGGGATTATGTGAGAATCTATAATCTGAACACAAACACCACCACCACCCACCACCCACCACCCACCACCCCTTTTCCTCCTAGTATTTCACAAAGCTGGCTACCAACTTCATATACC
This sequence comes from Nyctereutes procyonoides, assembly GCF_905146905.1. NCBI lineage: Eukaryota > Metazoa > Chordata > Mammalia > Carnivora > Canidae > Nyctereutes > Nyctereutes procyonoides. Next base: position 33,208,813 of record NW_026575139.1, read on the forward strand.
AACCAGGAATCTGGAAGATTCTCTCAAGGGAAGCTGATAAACCCAAGGGAAAAACCCCATTGGGGTGAAACGCTGAATCCTAGCCCACTCTGGCACACAAAACTTTCCATTAGCTTTTTAGCACTTGGCTCCTAAATACAAACACCAGACATTTTAGCAGTCTCTAATACAAAAGAGAGAGACCAGAACAGACACACAAAAAGAAGCTGGAGAAGCAGACTTTTTAGATAAAGTATTATCTGAAATAAAAATATAAAATATGCCTGAAACAAGAAATAAAAAAGTATTTCTTTTATAAATGAGGATAAAATAAGCTCTGGAAAATTTAAAATAGGTTGCTGAAATAAAAACTCAACAGAAGGATTAGAAAATAAAAGGTAGGGGAATCTCCCAGAAATACAAATAAGGACTATAAGAGTTAAAAAAAAAAAAAAAGGCAAAATAATTTGAAAAATCAGAAGACCACTCCTACTTATACAAGGTGATAAAAAGAGCAAACACAGAAAATAGAGGGAGAGAAGTTATCAAAGCAATAATAAAGATTCTTGGAACTAAAGTATAAGCAATTCCATATTGAAGACACCGCTGAGTACAAAAAAGAAAGAGAGAGAGAAAGAAAAGAAAAAAAAAAATGACCTGAGCCAAAGGCAGACGCTCAACTACTGAGCCACCCAGGCACCCCAAAGCTATCAATAACATTCTTTAGAGCAATCTAACAGAATCTAGTCTCTACACCATGACTCCACAATGTCTAAAATACAATCCAATAATTACTTGACATATGTAGGAACAGGAAAATATGACATGCCAGACATGCCAACTCCAAGATACCCAGATGTGGAAATTACCACACAGGAATTTTAAAGCAGATATTATAACTATATATTTACCTCAGAGAAATGGAAAAAAATACACTTGTAATGATGGAAATCTTAACTGAGAAAACAGAAAGTATAAAAAAGAACTAAACCCAGGCAGGTTAGCTCAAAAGCCTATACTCTCAATCTCTGAACTATAGCTACCTTACTAGTGAGTATTACATACCAGATCTTCAGTAAATGTTGGTTTTTATGATTATTATCAGCCTTTTTCACAATGACACTCAAAGCCAGAAGATAATGGAGGTATGCTAAAAAATTCTGAAGGAATACAGTTTATACAGTCTCCAATTTAGAAATCTCTAACCAAGTAAAATCTCAATCAAGTGTGAGACTAGAATAAGTAATATGCACATTCTTAGAAATGTATCTCCTAAGTGCTCTCTTTTGGGATCTACTGGAGTATGTGTTTCATTAGAATGAGTAAGTAAGCCAAGAAAAAGGAGGGCAGGGGCTTCAACAAAGGAGAGAAGTGAAGTGAATTTCAGGCTGAAAGGAAGCTTCTGGATGCCTGCTGTGCAGCAAGCTGAGAGCAATCTGTCCAGACTGAAGCAGGAGGGCAGAGGGCTCCAGGAACGAGAACTCAAAATACACACACACACACACACACTCACACACACAAGAACTGATACATTACCTAAAGTGTTTCACTGTATTGAGAGTGATTTTACAGCTCTGGTAGAAAATTTGGGAATAAATTCATGATTTATATATTTTTAAAAAGAGGTAATGATTAATTCCAGGAAAATAAATATTATATAGGAAAGTAAATATGATAATAGTTTACCATCTGATTTATCTATAAATTACAATTTCATAGTAATAAGTACTACTTTGGTTAGAATAAAAATGTAACAAAAAATACAGCTTGGATATCATTCCATAATAGGACATACAAATCTATTATACTTTTTTTTTAAATCCTGAGATACTTGAAGCATCTAGGGAAGTACAGCAAATAATTTATAGAGTGTACATGTATGTACCACCTAGCTTTAATTTAGTCATATACACTTCAGGTCTTTCTTTGATCTCAAAGAAAGGAACCATTACAGATACAGTTGAAGTCTCCTGTGGAGAAGGGTAGACATCTCCTGATTTCCTTTCCTCTGCTCTCCCCCAGGAAGTAACTACCATCCTGAATTTGGTGTTTATTCTTCCCATGCATGTTTTTATATTACCACATGTGATTTTTTCCCCATAAATAATACAGAATTATTGTGCATGTTTTCAAATTTTAAGTGTGCTAATCTGCATGTTTTCACATCCTTTATTTTACCTCAGTGTTGTTTTTGAGATTTATCCATACTGATACATGTAGCTCTGGTTCACCCATTTTAACAGCTATTTTATTATACCTTAGCTTGCTTCTCCATCTTGTGCTTATGAACATTTAACGTGTTTCTGCGCTTACAAACAAGGCGTATGTTTGTCTCTTTCATGCAGGTGGGTGAGCTTCTGTAGGAGTGGGATTATTGGGTCATTAGCAAGGGCATCTTTAAGGTATTATCAAATTGCTCTCCAAAGTGGTTAAATCCACTTCGATGCCCACAAGTACTGCTTGCCCAAGGTTTTGATCCTTGCCGATCTATACAATAATATAACACTGCACAAAGTTTGGAAAAAAGAAAACTTTTAACATATTTTTGAAACACACAATGCTACAACCCCAATCCATCTCTTGTAATTTTATATTCTCTTCCATTCCTTTTTCATTTTCTTTATTTTTTCGGAATCTTGACCACCTGCTTTCTAAGAGGCCGGGACATATCCCAGCACCTCTCACCTTGCTATCCATTCGGCAGTGCCCTCAAAGAGGTCTGGAGTGATGATGTTGGTCAGAGAAGCTACGGAGGCAGCACAGTATGCACTTCTGGAAGGGGTGGAAACAGAGGGAGACAGAGTTAAACTTTAAGGAAGAGCTGATATAAGGTTCACTGAACTTCTCAGGCAGATTGCTCTCTGCCTGGTAAGCTGTAATCACCTCCTGTCCTCACTCCTGGCACATGGTCAGTCCTCCCGGGTCTCCAACTGAGAGGTTTGACATTCTATTTGGATAGAGTTGCTCACAGCGTGGCTTCAGTGAAAGAACATGACATTCTAGTCTCCCTACCTCCACATGGTCAAATCTACATCAGAGGAGATAACAACCATATCAATTCATGTCCAAGGTGAATTTAGCTCTTCTTTCAAAGGCCAATAATGGTTCCCAAACTTCCATGGTGTCATCCGGGTTTTTCTGATATGTTCATTCATTCAGATGTCAGTAATATTTCAAACCCAGGATTTCTGTTTATGGCATGGACACATTATAGGTTAACTATATTTTTTTTTTCTGCAACAGACACTCCAACGCAGGGCTCTAGATCCTCATGTCTGCTTAATCCAGATGAGAGGGACAGGAATAGATAAGTCTACTCAGATACTTTCCTTAGGCCTTTAGAAGAAGAAAGAGCTTTGATTTCAAGCACCCCACCAGTACATGTATACACACACACACACACACACACACACACACACACTTAAATGAAAAAGAAAGAGAACATCTTTTTTTTTTTTTTTTTTAATGTTAGCCTGCTTGATTTGGAATAATTCTTGCCATTCCATCCTGCCAGCCGTAATTCTTCTCAGGATGCGTTTTATTTCAGCTTCTCCCTCCTTTATGTAATATATCTACAAACTGTGTTTTCCTTCCTTCTACGCCCTTTTCAAATATCCAGCATCTCAGCTCCATTTTACAATGAAGACAAAAACTGTCTGTTCTGATTCTGCTTACAAATCCTTTTTCTAAGGGCTCCTAAGGAATATAAAAGGGAGGAAAGAGAAGAGTCCAGTTTCCATATCTTTTAATATGGACATCATACTAAGCCAAACTTACGAGGTATTCCACAGAAATCTCTGCGGAAGCTGCAAGCGTTATTATCCTACCAGCCTTTTCATCAGCCTGCTCACACTGGCCAAGGCACAGCAGAGGCTGAGTTAGTCCAGCAGGCATCAGAAGCATCCAAGAGGCCTACATGCCAAACATTATCATCAACCACAAGCTAACTTCAGAGGTCTGATCTAATTTCTTTCAGGTTTTGAGCCTCTCATAGGGGTTCCACAGTATTTGCTCTTGAACCTTAATGTAACCTCTGAGGTAGGGAGGCAGCCAACAATGTAGCCTGCCTCTCTCTAATGGAAGAACTGAGACATCATGCCAGAAGCCTCTAGTCCTAGATCTCACACGGAAATGGGGAGGGAACAAAACACACCTTTTTCATGCAGTTTCTTCCTCTCTCTATCCATCTACTCATCACATCTCTCTTTTTTTTAAATTTTTATTTATTTATGATAGTCACACAGAGAGAGAGAGAGGCAGAGACATAGGCAGAGGGAGAAGCAGGCTCCATGCACTGGGAGCCTGATGTGGGATTCGATCCTGGGTCTCCAGGATGGCGCCCTGGGCCAAAGGCAGGCGCTAAACCGCTGCGCCACCCAGGGTTCCCCTCATCACATCTCTCAAATCTGTTCACTACTCTCCATTGTCTCTGCTGTCCCCCAAATCCAAGTCACCATTACCAGGATCAACTTCCTGCCTGGTCTTCCTCCCTTCAGCCCTGAAACCAGAGGACTTTTACTATAACATGCCAATCTATTACTGCCACTGGAGAAGTTCTAATAAAAATACAAATCAGACCACATCACTATCTACTTAAAACTGGTCTGTGGCCTCCCACTGCTCTTAAACTCCCTACTTCTTAAGGAGATTTCAGGACCCCTCAAGTCTGGTCCCAGACTGTCCTTCCAGCTTCACTTCTACTGCCTATGAGGCCCTCTATACTTCAGCAACACGAAACTGCTTTCTTGGACATACTCTACACCCTGTCACCTCAACTTTAGCAAATGCTGGCTCTCTGTCTACCCCCCCCTACCCTCACAGAACGCTCCAGGTTATATAATCTAGATTAGGAGGTCAGTAATAATTACTGCTTTCCTGAGAACTGAGAAAGAATGGCACTTGCCAGGAATTCACTGCAATCTGATCACTGGCAGCACACCGGTGCCATAAACCCTTGAACAAACTTATCCCGGAAACCATTAGGAATTGTGACAGACAGGAAAGATCAAGAGACCACTCTGTCTAACTCAGAATAAGACATACTAGCCTCCAGCTGCCCAAATGTAACCCCCCCCATTTCCCCCCACCCCCATCACTGCTGCTTCTCTCCTGGTCAAACCCACTCAACAAGCACTCTGGAGTCCTGGCTGACACTTTCAGGCAAAGGACAATGAAATACCAAGCAAGAAATGATGGAATTGGGATACTTGAAACCAGGCAAAGCAAGTAAGTGTTAGTGTCTCTGATCCTATGCAAATAAAAAGCATGGCTAGAATGGAGCACATTACCAGAGGAGCTTAGGTACAGGTAACATGGCTGCAGGACTCTTTGGTGGAACAGATACATTTTACTGGAGAAGTTTTCTAGCATTCGTCTAGCAGATATAAATAAGACCACAGGAAAAAAAAACTCACGCTGGAACTAATAAGTTAGAGAATAATCACATCTGAAAAAGGTATGTGATACAATGCTAAAACAATCTGGCTTTTGCCTACTAATGTCAAAAGTTTTTAAAAGCTAATTTTTGAGATTGTGCATATTCAGTTGGACTATCTTAGAACAGAAATGAAAATATAGTGCCTGTGGGGGGGGGGGACACTTTTAACTTTTTCCTTAAGAAAGGTCAACATAATACTGCTTTTCTTCATTAGTTATATTGGTTTTGCTGGCATTTACAGGGTTAAAAATGAGACAACAGGCCCCAAATGGAGTCACTTATGCTAAGCCCCACCTCACCAAACAGATACTTAATCACAGTTTCAGCTCCCTAGAAATGAAATCTTAAACCAGTTAATCAGGAATCACCTGATCAGCACTGGTTAGGTCATGTGCCTACTAGAATCCGGCTGCGCCCTAAAGGAAAGTAACCTTGCAATAACTGACCCACTTGGTTTGCCGAGTATAACTTCCTTGCTCCGGCTCCTTTCTGCCTACAAAAGTCTCTTCATTTTGTGTAGCTCCTGGGAGTACCTTTCTATCTCCTGAGATAGATGCTGCTGATTTGAACAGATTTTTGCTCAAACTCTTACATTTGTAAAATTTGACTCAATTTACATTTTAACAATGTAGCAGATTGTTAAAATTTTAAGAGATATTGGGATATTATGTTATAATAAAAATACATATTTGGTTTTCTCCCAGATTCCTGGTACAGGGCTCCTAAAATCCTTGGAATGGGATGAGCCCTGGGTGTTATACTATATGTTGGCAAATTGAATTTAATTTTTAAAAAAATGAATATTCAGGCACAGTGCATGCAGTATAATCAAATAAAATATGAACTACCAAAAAAAAAAAAAAAAAACCACCCTTGGAATTTCCTGAGTGACTGGGTGATAGGAGAGTCTTTAGTTATTCAGAACAAGCCCAGGTCAAGCACACCTGCTAATGAGCTGACTCCTGGTGGATGGGCTGCTTGCTGAAGGGATGGACCACATGATTAGAGGGTTGGAACTTCTAGACCCACTCTCCTGAGGGGAGAGGCTGCAGAATGACTGAATTACCAATGGCCAGTGATTTCATCAATCATGACTCTACAACACAACTTCCAGAAAAACCCTAAGTGAATGGATCTGGGGAGCTTCCGGGTTGGTGAATGTATCCATGTGCCAGCCAGGAGGGTGGCATACTCCAACTTCTAGGGATAGAAATTCCTGTGCTCTGGGCCCTTCCAACCTTGCCCTACATACCTCTTCATCTGGCTGTTTATTTGTGTCATTTATAATATCCTTTGTAATAAACCAAAAAGTAAAGTGTTTCCCTGAGTCCTGTAAGCCATCCTACCAGGTTGCTGAACCTGAAGAGGGGTCATGGGAACCTCTGATTTGCAGCCGAGTCAGACAGAAGTGTGAGTAACATGGGGACACACATCTTGTGACTAGCATCTGAAATGGGGGTGATCCTGTGGGACTGAGCCCTTAACCTGTGGAATCTGAGCTAAATCTGGTTAGCTGGCATCAAAATTATTTAACAGGAGAAAAAAAAAACACATACATTTGGTGCTGGAAGTGTTATAAGAAACCATTTTTCCAATGGGTAACAGGTTTTTGGTTTGAATAGACACATTATGTTTTCTTCTCCCCCCTTACTTTCAAACCAATGGTTAGGCCAGAAAATTAATCAACTTATATAGAAGCTAAACACATTTACAAATAAGGCAGTAAGATGGCTTTGCTATAGAAAGCTCAAAAAACCATACTTTTGTGATTAAATAATAAGAAGTTAGTATAAAATCTCAATGATGTGCCACCTTTGAGAAATGACTTAGTGACTCCCCATATGCTTTAGTAATCTCCTGCCAGATGAGCGAGCTACTTACTAGGTACATCAAATAATTTTAGAGTAAAATAGTAATTTTGAGCCAACTAGTCTTATTGAAATTCTATTTCCCTGCACTCTACTGGCCCCCACGGGTTTTTGCACCTCCCAAAAGATTCTCATAGAGGTGATAGACATTCTCACAGTTTCATCAAATTCATTCAGAAAATATTTAGGAGGTCTCTACTGGGCTTCCTTCTCCTTGCCTATCCCCGAGAGATATAAAGCTCTATCCCACTATATAGTTACATGTTATGTCATTTTTATACCAACCAAATAAATTTTTGATTTTTAAAATAAAAGCATTTGATTTTGTTCTTGTCTTATATTTTGACATTTACATAGAAGTGACAGTGCCACCTAAAGACATCTGTATCATGTTTACCATGATTATGGACTGTATCACTGAAAGTCATTCTATGTCAGCAGATTCTCTACGTTGTTTCTTGGGTTTGGCAGATAAGCTCCGATGGCAGATAAGCTCTAGAATCTACTGATGCAGCAGCCTGAGAAAAACCCCACTCACCTCACATCCACCTCACCTCCAACGTGCATGAGAAAAGAGCCATCAGGTTGCTTCAAAGAGTACAAATACTGAAGAAGCTTCTCTCTGAGAAACAAATAGGCGAGAGGCAGGAGACAGCAATGGTCAGTTCAGTGTCAGCAGGCGGGGCCCTCCGGGTGTCTGGCACTGCTGGCTTTGGCTGTACCTGTTGATGACGCCATAGGCCTCCTCGGTGCCAATGATGCACAAGGCATTGACTGCTGCATATGTGGGTGCAAGGTGCGGGTACTGGCCAGGGCCCCCTCCAAAGCCACCTTCTGGACTTTGACACAGCTCCAGGAACTGACACACACTAGGTACACAGCCAAAGGGAAAACCCAAGTCAGAGAGTATTCACTTAAAAACATCAACTCTCACCAGAGTCCATGACTTTGCCCCTAAGGGGGAAAAAACCCTCTCCCACCTACTGAACATATATTGAATATAATTAACCTCTGGAAAGGGCCTCTCTACCCTGCTATTCTGAATGCCTTTCTTTCTGGGTTTTGCATTTAAGGACTCACCTAGCTGTGAAGCAAGGAGCAAACCACCAGGCTGATACAGCCTTTCATAGAACTGGAAATAATAAGTCTCATACTTCTTAGTCAAATCTTTCCCATACTCTTCACTTGGCTTGCCATCCTGGGTCTGTGGAACCAGTCCCTTCGCCCTGCCTCTGAGGTCCCTAAATTGAATTCTGCCTAAACTGTGGTGGTGCCCAAATATTGTCCACGCCAACCACCCTGGTAGGTTCTCGGCCTACCCAGAACACTTAAAAAGATGTCTTCTTGCTCCCAGGGACTTCTGACTTTTATTCCTACCACCAGCAAGAAACAAGCTGTAATGGAGTCTGCCTCCATGGTTAGGAGAACAAAAGAAATGGACTTCTATCATGCTCACCTCAATTGTGGCCAACTTTAGCAATGCTGACTCATATCACAAAAATGAATCCCGGCCTAGAGGCTTTTGGAGAATTTTTTCACACCAATCCATAGAGGCTCCAGTTCCCTCACTGATGGAAAATGTTCATTGAGGGTTTGCCTCTAAGCATGGCATCTGGTTGCCTAGAGGCAACATCCTTGCCTGAAGTCAAACCCAGGGAGCCCCTAGTTATCCAAGGTCCTCTAAAGTTCACCGGGAAGGGGTATCCCAGGAAAGTCCTGGTTATCGAGCTCTTTCCCCACAACTCAGTCAGGATCACAGGCTTCCTATTCGGACAAGCTTCCATTTAAGAGAACAAGCTGAAAATCTCTGCCCTAGTGCTCGGGCAGCCTTCTTTCCCTGGATTCTTTGATCTCATTCTTTCTTATCTACTGCTGCCACATAGAGACCACATAGAGTCTAGTTCATCCCCATGGGGGCACAAGTTTATTACTGCTTTTCTGTATCATATCTGATGACTTTTGATTTCAGACCTTCCATTATTTGTCAGGGACAGCAAGAAAAAATGCTGCTGATTCACTACTAGAGCTCTGAAGTCTTCACAGGTTAAAAAAAAAAAAATACACACTCCCTTAAATCTGCACCTCAGATTTTACTGTAGGAAACAGGAGGAAATTGATCCTCTGAAGTTGGATCATCAGAGGAGGAAGACAGTTCTCTGGCTTTTTTGTAATAGCAATTTTCACAGAGAAAATAAGTTTGTTCCTAACGTATTTTCCAAACCTTCATCAATTCATATCCTATTTCCTGGAAACAAATAGCTAATAAATTTACATCCTGACAAAGCTGGCTGTACTAGCATACAAAACAAAAGGTTTTAGTTGATATAAAACTTAACAGCACATTAAAAAAAAAATGAAAAGAAAAAGAGTCACCTAGTCATCCATTCATTCTCTTTCCCAACTCCCAAGATAGAATCCTGCCAAATCCAACACCCTGATCCTGTAGCTTAATGTCCAATGATCTGGGATCTGAATGTACCAGACACCTTTAAATCATCCCTCCATGCCAACCTCCCTCAGCTGACATGCAGCATCTGACTGGCCACAGGGCTATGTTAGGGGGCAGGGTTGGGCTTTTCTGGACTCTCAGATGTTCCCATATAACAGAACATTCTGCTCCAGAGGCTTTCCAACTCACACCTTAAGGACCTGGCAAATTGACCGTGAAGCTACCAACTGTCATTAGCAGAGTTCTTAGCAACTATGAAAACCAAAATGTGATTGAGACTTCTATCTATAGAAAGGGGGAGGAAAAATTTATCTTAGAGACCAGAAATTCACCAACCTAGTTAAAAAAAAAAAAAATCACAAGCAGGAAACATGATGCAAACACCAAGAGTGACAGACTCTATGAAGAACAGGTATTCATGCATCATTAGTACTATGACAAAAAAAGCTAGTAACCTGTTTTCTTTCAAGTCAGCAAGGCATTTCATTCTAGCTAATGTGACAATTACCAACAAAGTGGGAAACTATCTTTAAGATCAGGGATTGTTTTTTTAAGATTTTATTTATTTTTTCATGAAAGACACACAGAGAGAGGCAGAGACACAGGCAGAGGGAGAAGCAGGCTCCATGCAGGGAGCCCGAGGTGGGACTAAGTCCCACGTCTCCAGGACCACGACTTGGACTGAGGGCGGCGCCAAACCGCCACCCATGCTGCCCCCAAGATCAGGGATTTATTTCTTTATTTCCTTCCTTCCTTCCTTCCTTCCTTCCTTCCTTCCTTCCTTCCTTCCTTCCTCCCTCCCTCCCTCCCTCCCTCCCTCCCTCCCTCCCTCCCTCCCTCCCTCCTTTCTTTCTTTCTTTCTTTCTTTCTTTCTTTCTTTCTTTCTTTCTTTCTTTCTTTCTTTCTTTCTTTCTTTCTTTTAGATCAGGGATTTTCAAAACCAACATGTGTATACCACAATCACTGGAGAGTGAGTAAACAGAGACAAGCCTGGGCCTCCATATTTTTACCAAATTCCCAAATGAAGTGACTATATACAAAGTCTAAGAATCACAGGCCTTAGCTGAGCAATTAGAATCATTTGGGGTGGGGATCCCTGGGTGGTGCAGCGGTTTGGCGCCTGCCTTTGGCCCAGGGCGCGATCCTGGAGACCCGGGATCGAATCCCACGTCGGGCTCCTGGTGCATGGAGCCTGCTTCTCCCTCTGCCTGTGTCTCTGCCTCTCTCTCTCTCTGTGACTATCATAAAAAAAAAAAAAAAAAAGGTTTTTTAAAAAAAAAAATCATTTGGGGTATGTTTTTTTTAAAAAATTCAAAGCCCAGGCCATACTTAATACCAATGAAATCAGAATCACTGAGGGTGGGACCCAAGTGGCCATGTTTTTTTTTTAATTCCCATGTGGCTCCAATCAATGTACTGCCAAATATCAGTGCCTCTCAAACTTGAGTGCACATGGAAATCACCTGAGAACCTTGTTAAACTGCAGCTCTCAGAAGAGCTAGGTGGGCTTGAGAGTCTGCTCTTTCAGCAAACTCCAGGTGGCAGTAATGCCACTAGTCTGGGGAACCACATTTTGGATAGCAATGCGAAAGATCTGTACTGTCCAATAGGCAGTGACTAGCCACATGAGACCATTTAAATTTTAAACTGAATTAATTAAATTAAGTTAATTTAAAATTTAGCTCTTTGGTCACACAAGCCACGCTGCAACTGTTCAATAGCTACATGCCCCCAGTGGCTACCACAAAATAGAGAACATTTCCATCATTGTGGAAATTCCATCATTGAATCAACACTGTGATTCAAATTAAAAAGTCTATGAGAAGGGGGCACCAGGGTGATTCAGTGGTTGAGTGTCTGCCTTTGGCTCAGGGCATGATCTCAGGGTCCTGGGATTGAGTGCCACATCAGGCTCCAGAGTGGGAGCCTGCTTTACCCTTTGCCTATTTTTCTGCCTTTCTCTCTGTGTCTCTCATGAATAAATAAGTAAAGTCTTAAAAAAAAAAAAAAAAAGTCTGTGAGACCTGTGAGCTGTGAGAAGATCAAGTTCAAAACAAGAGTATCAATGATTTACTGTCAGCCTCATAAGGGGTTTATTCAGACTTGGAGGTGATGGTTGAAGAATGACCTAAAGTGCTTGATTCTAGGTATCGCTGTCACCAACTTGGACAAAGTATGCTAAAGCATGTACAGTGAACAAATAATTCCAAAGGAGCAGAGAAACACCTCCAAGATGAGAATTAAAGTCCAGAATAACAAAACAAATCAGAAGCACATAAGAATAAAACAAATGGAACAGGGACAAGTAACCAATAATATACTTAGGCATGGCAGGAGTGGGGATGAATAAAGCATATAAATTTACCAAGGGAAAGGGCTAGGAATTTAAGAGAAAAAGGACCAGAGGTTAGGGCCCATGAGTTGTGAATTAAAATGAGAACACTTGCTAAGAGCACCACAAACATAGTGCTGGGGGCGCCTGCATGGCTCCGTTGGTAAAGCATCTGCCTTCGGCTCAGGTCATGATCTCAGGGTTCTGGGTTCGAGTTCTGCATCAGGCTCCCTGCTCAGCAAGAAATCTGCTCTCTCTCTCTCTCTCTCTCCATACCCCTGTACCTCACTCATGCTCTTTTTCACTCACTCTCTTTCTCAAATAAATAAATAAAATCTAAGTGAATGAATGAATGAATGAATGAATGAAACACAATGGTGATCATAACCATATCTGGCTCAAGCCTCCATTTTCCAACTCAAAGGAGATTTAGGTGAGAGTCATAAAAATGACTAAATATTAAAAATATTAAATGGCTTAATATTACAGGCAAACACTGTGAGGAAGCTACGCAGCAAAATACACCAAGTGTACAAAAGGTAATTGCACAAACCTTCTAGTAGAGAAATGAACAGCGAAGCTCAGCTGCAGCAGCAGAATTCAGGTGAGAGCTAAGGAAACCTTCAGTACCAGAACAGCTTACCAGGGACAGGCTGCTGGCCTAGAGTAAGTTACAAATATGACAGCTTTGGAAATCGGAACAGTCATCCTTGAGCAGGATGGCTTGGAAGGTGAGGCCGATACAAGATGGATGCATGGGTATCTGGCTTCCTCTAGGACTACGTCTTCTGAATTTCACACCAGAAAACAACTTGGGCTTAGTCTGAGGGAGAGTCAAACTTCCCTAGCAGAGTACAGCACGGTTTGGGTGAATGACAGGTGGGCCTTGCCCCCATTCCAGGAGGCCCTGGCAACCTGGAGAATCTGATACATTGTGTGGCTTCATCAAGTGTGGTCAGCCTCTGGATGCTGCTGTTCTGGAACTATGGTCAAGTCTGAAGTTGGTCATTTTAGAGCAGGGCTTCTCCACCTTGGCACTACTGACATTTTGGGCTGCACAGCTGTTCATTGGTAGAACCGTCCTATGGAGGATATCCGGCAGCACCCCTGACCTCTACACCCCGCTAGCCACCAGCGGTGCCCGGCCAAAAAAATCCCTAGGACACAAAGGACCACTTAAGGTATCTTCACAGAAAGGTAAGGAACCAGCCATCGTGTTTAAAAATTAAAACGAAAAATATTTAAAGGGCTATTCAGGAGATCAGCTGTTAATAACCTTTTGAAAGGGAAATAGTAAAACACTGACACTTTCATGAAAATTTAAATTTAGTATTTGGAAAAAGTGTATAAGCAGAAAAGTCCTACAATAATTAAAGACAATTTTTAGATCTTACAGAAGCTGAAAAACCTAACTTTAACAGTGCAGTGGTCTCCCTGTGATTTCACTTCACTCTGTGTGTTATATACATTCAAGTAATTTTCAATAACAAAAGTATGGGATTCTCATTAAAGGATGCTTCCTTCCATGCTAAAATCATCAACAAATGAACTCAGTCCGGTCCCAAAATATTAATTTATTTCAGGTAAACAATTTGTGGATGCAGGCTCTCAAGAGTGGCAAACTAAAGTCCTGCCTATAAATATATTGTTCTTGAAAGGCCTGAGACCAGCAGTTAAAATCTGGCTTTGCTGGCTGCAGTAGGCAGTCACAGTAGCTGAAAAAGTGATTCTGTCCACTAGAGGGAACTCAGCTTGCCATACTGTTCCCTAAACAAATAGAAGCACAACACTGAACAAAATAAGAAAGAGAAACGTGTGTCGTGTGTGTGTGTGTGTGTGTGTGTGTGTGTGTGTGTCCTGCACTAGGTGGTAGGTGGGGAAAGAAAAGAACAGGAAAACAATAATACTGGAGGGGCACCTAGTTAAGCATCTGCCTTCGGCTCAAGCCATGATCCTGGGGTTCTGGGATGGAGCCTTGCATTGGGCTCCCTGCTCAGCGGGGAGCTCCCTGCTCCCCTTCTCCCTCTACCTTCCTACTTGTGCTGGGTGTATGTCTCTCTCAAATAAATAAATAAATAAATAAATAAATAAATAAATAAATAAATAAATAAATAAATAAAATCTCTAAAAATAATAATAATACTTGAGAGCTAAACTCTGCCTTTTAATAGCTGTATGAAGAAGGGAACAGAAACCTGATGACATTTTCAAAGCATTTCTTTTCTCTATGCAAAATAAATAAAAAAGGCAATATCCTATATCAGATTGTCTTTAAAAAGCCCCCTGTAAAGTTTTTCTTACAGAAGTCATTAAGATTTCTCTGTATCTTACTAAAAATAGTTTATTTCCTCATATGTCAGAGTTACTAAGCTCATTGATAACAGACATTATCTGTACCTAGAATAAACTGTCAGCTAGGCACAAAACAAAATTCATTATTGGAAAGTCTAAGTAATTCTTTAAAAGTTTCCTTAATCAGAAGAACCACAAGGAAAGATTTTAAGGCAGCTGGGAAGCAGAAATTCTCATTCACTATCACGTGGTTCTTGAAATTAGAACAAACTAGCTTTTTAGGTTTAACATATTCTTTTAATTACAAAACAATTAAATAAATAAAATTTTAGAACATGCAAATAGGCTTAGGGGGGAAAAATCACCTTTAACCCTGCCATCCAGAAGTATGAAGCATGTATGTATCGTTCTGGTTTTCGCTATGCACATAACCAGCTATATTTTAATCTATAGAAGTTGAATCTTTTTTTTTTTAAGATTTTATTTATTCATGAGAGACACAGAAAGAGGCAGAGACACAGGCAGAGGGAGAAGCAGGCTCCTCGTAGGGAGCCCGATGCGGAACTCAATCCCAGGACCCCAGGATCACAACCTGAGCTAAAGGCAGACGCCCGACCACTGAGCCACCCAGGTGTCCCTAGAAGTTGAATCCTTTTAACTACCTTTTCTCACTTAAATCATGAACATCTTTCTAGATAAATGTATGCATTTTTAAAAAGACATTATTTATTTATTTGAGAGAAAGAGAGAGAGAGAGCATGAGCAGAGAAGAGGGACAGGAAGAGGGAGACCCCAAACCCCAGATCATGACCTGAACCAAAGGCAGATGCTTAACTAATGGAGCCACTCAGGCACCTCGTGTGACTGAGGTGTCAATAAATATATAGTTCATAGGTGTACATTTTTATTAAAGTATAATTGATATATACCATTGTATACTTTCAGGTGTACAACACAGTGATTTGCTATTTGTATATACTACAAAATGTTCACTGCAAGGCAAGTTAATATCTGTTAACTTAAATTTTTAAATGGCTGCAGAGTATTTCACTATATGTACTGCACCATATTTTAATTAAGCTTCAAACACTTTAACACATTCTTACTGTGGATATTTAGGGTGTGTCCAGGTGTTCACTGTGCAAAGCCCTTTAATGGGGTCCTCTTCCTATCTGATGTTGCCACGAGAGCTACTCTGACACTCCCTCAGCAAACCCTTACCTATGCAACAACCTAGAAAACACTCAAACTTCATGCTGACCCAAGTGTGACTGAGGTCTTCCTCTTCAGGAACTACAACCCCCTCCTGGGCACACCTATACTTCCCTGTTTGAATCCTCCATTTCTCTTTTTCTTCTCTCATCTCCGACTTTCCCATTCTCCCCAGTATACATCCTAATCGTGTATGTGTGGGGGAGAAACTTCCCAAACAATCCACAACCCCCAACTGGTATTTCAAAAACACATGGGCCTTTGACAATTAAATTCCTGTTATTGCAGAAACTGGGTCCAATTCTACTTCCAGAGCTAGAAGCAACTAGGCTTGCAGCAGCAGCATCATGAGGACAATGCATATTTTTCCTCTCCCTCAGAGAGCTTCACACACATCGCAAGGGTTAACTGCCTAATTCTTTATTATCTTCCCTATCCACAGTCATCACAAGACACCCTGCTCAGGAAGGCAAGAATGAGACGTTATTGTTGAGACAGAATGAATGAGACAATGTGTGGTTCTGTTCTTCTGACCTGACAATATGACCCGGGCAGGGGCACTGGGACCAGGGCAGGGCACAGGCTGGCCTCCACGGGTCCTTTACATGGTTATTGTTGTGTGCTGCGGGAAAACAAACCTGGCTCATGGGCCTTCCCTTTCTGACTCCTGTCCCTCAGAGCACCAGAAGAGCAGATGAACTCAAGATGCTGCCAAGGGAGTGTGTGCTCTTTCTCTTAGTGAGATCTGGGGCGTTGGATCCAATTCCTGGCTGCCCTTTTCCATCCCAGGTACCCCTAAGATTAGAGCGATGATTAGTTTCTTTTTTAAAATATCATTGTGATGAGCTTCTAAGGATGAGGTGCCATAGCCATTCCCAGAACACCATCTGCACTAGCAGTTTGAGAAGAATCTTAGTTGCTTAGATCTCATAAATCAGAAGTTTAAGAAAATGGTGAGTCAAGGCATTTGCACACCAAGAGTCTAACACATCTAGTACCATCAAGAGCCACACTGTCCCCAAGGCATTGATGAGGAGGAGGGAGGTCTATAGAGGTGTTTATGGAAGGTGGGGGCATTTTTGTTCATTGGTTTGGCACATGCTTCCCCACAGAAGCTATTCAAATTCATACTGTACTTTCTGGCAAAATCATGTCTCTCAGAATTGATGATGAAGAATTTTCTCAAAGACCAGAGCAAGAGCCAAAAGAAAAGGCCACAGAAGAAACCAGAATCCTTCGTTTGGGAGTTCAAAGTCTTGTTCTACCCACGAGCTCACAATAGGCTTCTGAAGTGGAGGAGTTTCAGGAAGTCACTGGGGTCAAGGGGAGGGCAAGGGTATCTTTGTAGCGTGATGTGTTTTTCACTCAAAATCAATAAAACAGAAACAAAATAAAAAGAACCCCTGACTCAAAATAGGATTTCAAAGAACAGTCCAGATTCCCTGGAGCCAGACTCACTCTGTGGCCACCATCTGGGGGATGGGTTCATCTAGTAGTTCCAAGCTGTGCAGGATCCAGTAGCAGAGCCATGGGCGGCTGGCATCCAGACACTGAGAAAGGCACAGGGGAAAAAACACACCCCTTATTCAGAATCATTCCAAGATGCTGCTGACAAGGCAACATGTGTCGCACCCTGGCAGCCCGGAAAGGGGGAGGAGAGCACCTTATGAACAATAAGTGAATGAAGGACGCTCTGCTTTATGGCCCCAGCTAGCAGCTGAAATGACCATATGTGCAGAAAGGACAATGGGACAAAGTTTACCTTGAACCCTCTGGGTCCTTTCCTGACAAGCACCAAAAGAAGGCCAAGGGGAAGAGCACCCACATGCTAGGAAGTTAACCCATGCTATTTTCCCAGTGTAGAACCCAGGAGACCTAGACTCTCAGCGATTTCCTGGATTAACTCATTCATTGATTCAACAGACAACAGATATTTAGTACCTCCTTGTGTGTGCCAAGCATTGTATTAGATACAGGGGGTACAGTAATGAATAAACATCAGTTCCTACACTTGAGATGCTTGGGATAGAGAATGTGTGTGTTCATCTGTGGAGGAAGAGGGCTCTAGATGGATGCATTTAATCATGAGCTACCTTATGGCTTTCTGGGTCAATATGGCACACAACACACACATATGTGTACCTGAATTATGGTATGTGCTGCAATGGGCAGTAGCAGAGTCCTGAGGGAGCACATGAGGAGCTTCATTCTGCCTAGGGGGCTGGAAAAGCTTCCCAAGATGACACATGGGCCGCTTTGGATCCTAATTTAACCCATAAACATGTACAGACCATCCAAGGCAGGCAGGCAGATAGTATTATTGCTCTAGTTTTCCAGATTAAAAGCATATAAATGAGATCCAGAGAGATTAACTTTTTCCAAATGACAAAAGACCTCAAATGTTAGAGCGGATATATGAAGCCAGGCTTCTGGACTCTCACTCCAGTGCTCTTTCCATTGGTCCAAGCTACCCTCTTCATAAATGCACTGACTGTCCCCAGCTGTGGCTAGGCTGCCACCTAGGAAGCAGTTGGTGTGGATCCTGCCTGCCTGGGTTGGAGTCCCAGCTCCTCTTAGAGCTATGTACTTCTGAGCAAATGACTTAATCCGGCTATATCTGCTTCCTCATCTGTAAAAAATACTGACCTACCTCACAGAGTAGGTGAGATAAGGCATGGTAAGCTTTTAGTACTCCATTCAACTGTTAGCTGGTATGGTATTAACTGTATCAGGCTCACTGTACCCTAACAACTGAGGACTTGTGTCAAGGATTGAAAATTTTGACCCCAAGGCCAAGTCTAGCCCATAGACATGTTCTGCTTGTTCCTGGTAGCGCTTTGTTTTTTAAGTAGAATTAGTTGCAACATTTAGGCACTGGGAAATTCACACAGAAATCTGGATTTCTGGCTTAATTTGAAAAAAGAGAGAGACAGAAATCTGGCAAACCTGGTTCTGCATTCCTGGATAGCAATACCTGGCAGGAACAGAGGAAAAGCATGGGGCCTCTAGTGTGCCTCAGTCTCCCTCTCAACTGCTCACTTCTCTTATTTTTGCTACCTGCTTGGGTCTAGAGGCATTTCAGTTGGCCAATTCCTATTATAAATAATCAAATGTAGACGTCAAAATAAAAAGCAAATTAAAAGCAGGGCTATGCGTGTAAAGTTAGGCAGGATGACTGGAGCCCTCTGGTTCATATTCAACCTCTGCCTACTATATTCCCAACACCCTTTCCCCTCCTCCACCACCACTGTCGTCTCCTGAGGCCCCTCTGTGGAACCCCAGGGCTCCAAGGAATGTGATTTAAAATGTACTCTAAGTGTGGGCATTTTCATAGTATTAAATTGTGGAAGTCCTCACTGGGATTTATATACTGATCCTTTGGCCAGCATAGAAATTAGATCGGCTTATAGGGCAAAGGATTAGGGATGGACTGCCTTTATCTAGCTGATCAGGAATGTCCGGGAGAAAGCACGTGAACCCCTCACCATGATCTAATGGTGCAAGAAAGCACCATCCCTTCTAGGGTGCTCTGTCCTTCCAACAGGAGGACAAGACTAGGAGAGACCTGGTTCTGCCCTTGTAGAAGTGGGAGTCCCAGCTCTGCAGGACTGGGCTCCTGTGTACCTGGCTCCTGCCACAGCCACGTGGTACAAAGAGTAACTTCGCAGCAGGTCAGGCCCATACATGTTTTACATTCCAAAAGAAAAAAGGAGGGCCATCTAGATGATCATCTGGTTGAGTTCCTGGGCAGCGTACTTACCTCATAGGCATCTGTCAGCTGTCGAAGACCTCTTTTCAGATAATGGAAGTGCTTCTCCCTTTGCAAAATCAGCCTGGAAAGACAAAGAGCTTGAAAACCTAGTCTTATACTTCTGCTTCCACCCCACTACAGAACGCAGTGTGTGTACAAGCACATGCTCTCTGCTTCAGGACATCTTCCTCATGGTCACCAAGTAGATAACCAGCATCTGCAGTAGCTCAAGGGCAACAAAGCCAGACAGAAGAGGTCAGCACCTGAATGTCCCTAACATGTCTGAAAACCTGCTGGCCAATGTTTTGGGTGAGTTCCTCTCCTTCATGGTAGGTGACTTTGGGCTAAGTGAAAAGCCACAAGGAACACACATTGCCAGGCAATGAACAAACCATACAGAAAGCTCTTCCAGGGTCTAACTGTGAACAGATATTCTGTGGCTCCCCATCCTGGGACCAATTCCAATGTGAGCCTCACCACTTTGGTTAGCCTCAGTCATTTCAGTCATTTCTTCTGGGGTCACTTATCCGAGGTGGGTAGTTTGCACCCTACCTGCTCCTCAGTTGTGCACCTATCACTCCCTCCGTGAAATTCCACTTCCTATGTGCTGACCCACTGCCCTGGCCAGAGGATCCTACTTGTATACTGTAGCCAGCTCGTCTCCTTGGCACTGACATCAGTAATTCTAGCTATGAGATGGGGTGTG
This sequence comes from Nyctereutes procyonoides, assembly GCF_905146905.1. Taxonomy (NCBI): domain Eukaryota; kingdom Metazoa; phylum Chordata; class Mammalia; order Carnivora; family Canidae; genus Nyctereutes; species Nyctereutes procyonoides. The sequence goes on from NW_026575139.1 coordinate 33,228,839, forward strand.
GCGCCCACAGCCCCCCGTGTAGGCAGGGCAGAAGGACAGGGGCCGCCCTTTTTGCCTGACCTCACAGAAGAGGCCTATGTGGTTATGGGAGGAAGGGAGAAAGAACAGAATGCCAACACAGTCCTTGTGCTCACTAATCACACAAGTTAAAAAAGAACCACTCTCTATTCTGGGTCATCAATTCAAAAACCGTTTCTTGAACCCCTACTGTGTTTTGGCCAGAGTAAGATCATGAATGTAGCCTTTACCTCAAAAAGTCTCCCAGTACGAGTAGCAACAATATGAGAAACAAATGGGTAGGTTTCATAGAGGAAACTCACATAAAATACTACCAAGGCTCTAAGTGGAAAGGCTGGGGACATCTCATTAAGAAAGGAATGATCAGGGCAGCTCGGGTGGATCAGCCGTTTGGCGCCGCCTTCAGCCCAGGGCCTGATCCTGGAGACCTGGGATCGAGTCTCGTGTTGGGCTCCCTGCATGTTGCCTGCTTCTGCCTCTGCCTGTGTCTCTGATTCTCTCTCTCTGTGTGTGTCTCTCATGAATGAATAAATAAATAAAATCTTAAAAAAAGAAAGAAAAAGAAAGAAAGGAAGGACTGATCAGGAAAGGCTGTGTGGAAGCAAGAGAATACCAGGTGGGTGGCCCCAGTAGAGGGAGAAAATGTTTACAGGTAGAGATGGTGAGGAGGTGGGGAGATTGTAGCCAGAAGGAACAGAAACGAAAAGGTTCAGACCAGTACTGTCCAAAAGAACCTTCAGAGATTATCAAAATGGATCTGTGCTGCCCAAAAGACAGCCACTGGGCATGTGTGGTTACTAAGCATTTGAAATGTGTTAGTGTGACTGAGCAACTGAATTTCAAATTTTACTTTTTTAAAATTAAGTTTAAATAGCTGCAGGAGGCAAATGGTGACTGTATACACAGTGTAGGTATAAAGTGTGCAAGAGGTGTGGAGTATCCGGCCTGAATATTAGGAATGAAAGAAGAGTGGTCAAAAAGGCAACTTAAGCCCTTTTATAGGGATCTGGGATGCCAGCTGAGGAATTTCAACTCCATTTAGTAGGCAAAAGTAGTCTCTAAAGGTTGTTGTTGTTGTTGTTGTTGTTGTTTTCAAATAACCTGTTTTTTTAAATCTTTTCATTGAAGTATAGTTGACACACAATGTTAACATTAGTTTCAACCTAGTAATTTAACAAATTTATGCATTAAGCTCTGCTTACCCCAAGTGTAGCTACCATCTGTCATCAGACAACAGGATTACAATACTATTGATAATATTCCCTATGCTGTGCTTTATTCATTCCAAAACTAGAAGCCTGCATCTCCCACTTCCCTTCATCCATTTTGCCTTTTCCTCTACCCTTCCCCTCTGCAACCACCAGTTTGTTCTGTGTATTTATGGGTCTGTTTCTGCTTTTTGTTTGTTCATTTGTCTTTTAGATTCTATACAAGAGAAATCATATGGTATTTGTCTTTCTCTGACTTATTTTACTTCACATAATGTCCTCTATGTCCACCCATGTTGTTGCAAATGGCAAGATCTCATTCTTTCTTATGCTTGAGTAATATTTCATTGTCTATATATACCACATCTTTGTCCGTTCATCTATTGATGTACACTTAGGTTGCTTCCATATATTGGCTATTGTAAATAATGCGGCAATAAACACAGGGGTGCATGTATCTTTTCGAATTAGTGTTTTTGTTGTCTTTGGGTAAATACTCGGCAGTGGAACTGCTGAATCATACAGAACTTCTATTTTTAATTTTTTAAAGAACCTCCATACTGTATTGCACAATGGCTGCAACAGTATGCATTCCTACCAACAGTCCATGAGGGTTCCTTCCCCCTCCATCCTCACCAACACTTGTTATTACTTGTCTTTTTGATTCTAGACATTCTAATGGGTGTAAGGTGAAATTCTGAAGGTTTTGAGCTGAGAAAAAAATGACCAAAACTATGCTTTAGAAAAATTATCTGGCAGCAGCATATTCAATATGTATTTACAAACTGGACCAAGCGAAAGCTCTAAGTGTGGAGAGAGGTGAGGTGGGAAGACTGGGTAAGGCGGTGCTCAGAGTCACCAGGGCAGAAGTACTGAGAGTACGTAGGGCTCAAATCAGCGTGGTGACCCATGGGCAGGTGGGCTGTATGGCAGGGAAGTGTATTTGGTGAGGATGTCAGTTGCACTGCTGAAAACACATGTAAGACTCAGGAGAGGGCTCCAAGTGACACAGAAAGACCATGAGTCATTTATCAGCACACAGGTGACAGATGAAGCTGCAGGAATAGAGGACAAGGCAGAGAGAAAAGTCTGAATGCTGAACTGGGGGAAGACCCATCCTTAAGGGCTTAGAGGAGAGAATTAAAGAAAGTCGTAGAAGTAGGAGGACGACAAAGGCAATGTTGTGTGACAAGCACAATAGAAGAGAACTCCATGGAGGTATTTACAGTCTTAAACGCTATAGCAAGACAAAAAGAGAACAAATGACAAAGTGGCTGGTGACCTTGAAGAGAGTTCAGGGAACAGTAAGGGCGCATTCCAGATGATAAAGGAAAAGAGAAAGCCAGACACAATTTCTCTTTCAAAGAGATCCAAGGGTCAGTACTCTGAGTGCCTACTCTGTGCAGGCTGAGTGCCCCCAGTGGAGTGGATGTTGACTCTGCTCCCTAGAGCTACAGCCCAGACGTGGACACAGACAAGTTAATGGCAGGTAAGGCCTCAGCAGAGAGAGAAGTCTAGTAGGCTCTGGCAACACACACAAAGGCATGGAGGACCAGAACAAACTACCCAAAGGGCACAGCATTGCATCAAGGGATGGAGGAGACCCAAAGGACATGAGTTAGCCAACCAGAAAGAAGGGGATGGGGCAGGTGTTTTGGCCAGGAAGCAATGCTGCATGTTTATGTAGGTTGAGTTAGGCCAGAACAGAAGCACAAGGTAGAGAGCCGTGAGAAATCAGACTGCAGAGGTACAGCGGCATCAGATCATATAGCACTTGTAAATGCATCAGGAGCACTGTGCTACCAACATCAGATGACCCTTGGAAAGTCTATGCTCAGTAAAAGAAGCTGTCACAGAAAGACCACATGTTGTATGATTCCACTTATATGAAATGTCTGGAAAAGGCAAACAAACCCACAGAGACAGAGTAGCTGAAGCTGGTGCCAGGCGCTGGGCGGGAATGGAGGAATGGGAGGGTGATGCCTAAAGGGGACAGGGTTTCCCTGTGCAGTAACGAAAAAGCTCTAAAATTATGAGCTTAAAAAATAAAAATAAAAAAAAATAAAATTATGAGCTTTATACCATTATGTGGTGATGGCTGCATAACTCTATCCATGTACTAAAAACCACTGTATTGTACACTTAAATGGGTGAATTGTATGATATCCGAATTGTATCTCAAAGCTGTTACAAAAAAAAGGGGGGGGAAGTAAAAAAATTTTTAAGGGAGTCACTGAAGTATTTTAGGCATAGGAAAGACATGGACAGATCTGCATTTTCTAGATCCCAGGAGCTGCAGCATGCTGAACAGATTGGGGTGTGGATAAGACTAATGGCAGGAAACCAAACCCACAATCTAAGAATGTCTGTGAGGTATGTGAGGGAAGAAAGACAACAGACTGGCAGCCCAAGGAGGGACTGGGGATGGGATTAGGGGGAGGCAGGTAGTTCAGCCAGAGGAGAGGTTAAAAAAATGTTTGAGAGCAAAGATGCTGAAAATGCAAGATCCCAGAGGAAATCCACCAAAGATGGTCCTCAAAGAAGAGGCAGGACGGTTGGGGTAGAGAGTTCAGTAGGGGGGATGAGTCTGGCAATACGTATGGATGCTCCATTCTCAAAGATTGAAATAATGAAAGGAAGTATGAAGTTAGACAAACACAGGACTTGGAGGTAGGGAAGAAGAAAACTCATGTGAGACTGCTTGGAGTTTCTCAGGAGTTAGGGGAGAAGACTGATCACTGGGGTGAGTGTGTTAGGGAGTCTACAAGAGATGAGTTAGGGGAGACAGCAGTAGTGAAGGCCCAGATAAAGCTTGTAATATAACTTCCGCTGAAGCCACTCAGCAGGCAATGTCACATGACTTCTTCTTGGAAATCTTACTGGACCCTGGGCAGAAGCAGGGTTAGGGATGCCATGGTAAGGACTGGGAGGATGGGAAGAGCAGAAAAGCGAATGAGACCAGGGAACCTGTGACAAATAGCCCATAAACCATGCTGGCACAGGCTGAGAAGCAGAGAGTGGCCAGGACACGAGTGCAGACAAGGAGAACCAGGAGGGTCCATGAGACCATCAAAGAGGGCAGGCTGAGAAACCCAAGCCAGGTGAGGGCAAGTACAGAATCTGGAGGCAGATGTCCTGACTTCTAACTCGGACAGGACCCATTCACAGTGTGCGTTTTCATAGGTCAATTCTTTTCCATCAAAGAAACAGTCATCGAAGGAATTTGAATACACCAAATACTTTGAGATGCTAAGCCATAGAGCAAAGAAGGGAAAACAAAAGAGAACACCAAGTCACCTCATTTGGAAATGTGAGGAAAAAAAAAAAGGAAAGGCAGGTAAGGGTGTAAATAAGATTTTGTGATCCTAAGTACAATGCGAGCAAAAGAGACCAGGTAAGACAAGGGGTGCACTAATTGCAACGAGCTGGTCAGTCTGCCTCTCTACTCCGCTGCCCTGTCCCTCTGAGGAGAGCTCATGCCTGTAGCCTTGACATCTGTGTCCCACACAGAGCAGGCTCTCAACATCTATTAGTCACATGAACAGAAGAAAGAATAAAAGAACAAACACAAGGCCAGTTTCTGAAGGCCTGACAAGACTGTTCTCCCTAGATACATGTCCCTTCAATTTAAATGAATGGCAAACCTCCAGGGGAGCTCAGGTTCACTCCAGGAGGGCAAGGAGAGGGGTGACTAGACTGGTTCAGGGGTCTGCTCCACCAGCCCTCAGGTGTACTCATGCCCTCCACACTGAGGAGAGCCGCCTGCCGCAGGCTGACCCTTCCTATGGGACTGAGAATTCTGAGAGGGCCCAATTACGCACCTAAGCAAACCCTTCCTCTAGCTGGGAAAATAGAAGCAAGAAACCCAGAGAAGAAACCTTTTCCTAATCTTCTCAGGACTCCTCTCTCTGAACAAGCAAGGGGCTTTTTAGTCAGTACAAAGTAAAAGAGCTCAGAAGCAAATGCTTTTCTGCCTTGGGCGGTTAAAAGATCCCTGCTGCCTCTGCCCAGAAACACCTAACCTGAGGTGGCCTCCACCACCTCTGATGCAGCTCCGGGTTGGTCCATAAGGTAGGCTCCCCCACAGCGCCCTCCCAGCTGAGCCTCACTCACAGCCAGGCCCTAGCAGCCCTGCCGGCAGGAAACTGATGAATTCCTCTAACTAGTGTTGCCTGAAGACTAGTCACAAGCAGGAGAAGAGAAACTCTGCAGAGACCATCTCCACAAAGGAAACTATTCTTTCATTTTTGCCCACTTAATCATAAACACACACACACACACTAATGCTGCTGTGCAAGGGTTATTCTAAAATCTTGTAAAAGGTGTCTTTGTTTATGTAGAGCTTCAAGGGCTTTTATGCTGACTGAACTTTAACTTCTCCTCTGAGGCTTATGATTCTTTTAAATTGAAGGGACATATATCCAGAGTCTTTTGGTCAGCCAGAAAGGGTACTGAGAATCTTATTGATATGGACTGAACTGTGTCACCCAAAATTCATACCTTCAATCCCTAACCCCCAGTGTGACTGTATTTGGAGACAAGAGTCTTTATTTTTTTTTTCATTTTTTTATTTTTTTTTATTTTTGGAGACAGTCTTTTTTTTTTTTAATTTTTATTTATTTATGATAGTCACAGAGAGAGAGAGAGGCAAGGCAGAGACACAGGCAGAGGGAGAAGCTGGCTCCATGCACCGGGAGCCCGACGTGGTATTCGATCCCGGGTCTCCAGGATCGCGCCCTGGGCCAAAGGCAGGCGCTAAACCGCTGCGCCACCCAGGGTTCCCTGGAGACAGTCTTTAAAGAGGTATTTAAGGTTAAATAAGATCTGGTGACCTTATAAGAAAAGGAAGAGACACCAGGGAGGAGTACATATAGGAAAGGCCATGTGAGGACACAATGAAGAGGCAGCTATTTGCAAGCCAAGGAGAGAGACCTCAGGAGAAACTGACCCTGCTGCCATCTTGATCTTGAACTTCCAGCCTCCAATACTGTGAGAAAATAAATTTCTTTTGCTTAAGCCACCTAGTCTGTGATATTTTGTTGTAGTAGCCCTAACAAACTAATACCCTTACTATTCTCTTATTCTCAATTCACTTCTGTCCAAAAATCTTTTCTGTGTAAGGTGTTAAAATAGAAAAGCTAGAGCTCTTTCCCTTTTCTTCCTGAACAATTCAGCCCTAAAAGCCATGCCATTAGGTAAAGCAGAACAAACAGGCTCTGTGGGGCAGTGGAGCGGGGAATGCAAGGTGTCAGTGCTCAAGTGGATGGTAATTCGTTGTAGCAGCCAGAATAGACTAAGACACATTCCCTGATTTCCCAACCTAAATTACATCCTCCCTATTATTCTCTCAGAGCATCCCATTTGCTTCCTTGACATTTATCCCAGTGGTACTATGTATTTGCCTTTGTTTAATAACTACCTCCCCCTTGAAACTAAGAACCCAGTAGGCACAAGGCCTGGGTCAGCCTTGATCACCCTGCATCCCAAGAGGAAAATGACATGTGAGTATGTGTGTGTGTGTGTGAAAGAGAAAGAGAGAGAGAAAGGGAGAGAGAGAGAATGTTTATGCATCTCGGATTTCTTACTAAAGCTAATGTAATAAATGGAATGGGTAAATTCCTAAGTGTGTGGAACAGTGAGAATAACCACAGGGAAGGAAAAATTAACTCTCATGGGAAAGCAAGCTACTGACAAAATTGTTAAAAGCATGGCCAAAAAGCTCCTTAGGAGGGACTATCCCACTCCAGGATAGGATGCAGGTTTCATGGTCTTAGAGAGGGAAACCACTTCTGGAATGGGGAATAATTGTAGAAGGTACAGACATTCAGCTTCAGCCTTGACTTTCAGCTAAATCTGGTAATTAGCCCTGGCACTGGCAGGTTCAACAGGCAAATGCCTCCCTCAGCATCATTCCTGGCATCCCCAGACCTGTGTGTGGTCAATGGTCCTAGGCGTGTATGCGATACTATCACACTGTACCATAACCTCAAAATCAGACATACCATGTCGTTTAGATTTATTGCTGACATCTGGATATCCATTTTAGCTAAAAATGAAGGTTTGTTGCTCCATTATGTCAGACTTTTAAATTTTGACTTCTAAAATGTTAAATACTTAAATTGTGATAATAATTTAAAATATTCCTAAATTTTCAGGTTTATTCTTCTATCATCGGAGTCTGTTCTATGATGGTGATCTTTGGCTTGGGCCTTATATTCATATGTTGATCTATATTAGCCATTCACTTAGCCATTCTGCTAAAATGTGTAATATATCTAATACTAATTAGCATGCTGTGATAGAATGAGATGCTTATTAGCATTCTTCAAAACACTCATTTTCATAGGCAACAATGATAAAATGGGAAATGTCAAGTTCCTGAAACAAACCCAGAGCCCTGATAGATGCCACTTCCAGAAGGATCCAAACCCAAGTGGAACATTTTTGTTTCCTACCCACACCTGACCTTAGACCAATGAATTCAGGGGATTTAATTATTTTATTGTCCTCTACCACCACTCCCAAAACTCCACTTCTCCCTCCCAAACTATATAACCTCCCATTCTCCCTCACATTTCAGTAAGAATAAAAGAAAAGTCCAAGGGTCTATTCTGATGATGGGTGAGAAGGAATGTCAAATGATCAAAGATCCCTTTGGAAACATAGGGAACATGTGTCCACAGAGCCTCAGACAGCAGACGGTGACTCAGAGCCCAATCAGGTGAGTCACTGGGGATGCATCTGCTAGACACAAAGCCCCTCCTAAAGCAATCACACCCCTCACCACTACCAAGTCCTGCCACCTCTGGAGAAGCCTCACCTTTACCGGGCACAGTTGGTGTCCACCTGCCCCCCTCAGTTGTTGCTTCACTTATTTGCAAAAACACTCTGCTTTAACTTTAGCATAAATATCAGATGACTACACATATTTACACATATCTTTTTATTTTTTCCCACTTAATATATCTTGGAGATTATTCTAAGATAAGAACTATGTTCAAACAAAAACTTGGAAGGAAATAAATATTTTTAAAAACCTATTTCGTAAAAATGGTATTTAAGTAGTGGTGACATACAGTGCTATGTTAGTTTCAGCCTCGAGCTGTTGAAACAAATAGCTTCATTTCCCTAATCTCCAGCTGTGGCTCCTGATGAGCAATAGTTCATTTATTGAGGACTAAGCTTTAAATACAGAGATTCAGTTCAGCAGTCTGGGGCAAGAATCCTCTAGTTAGTTGGTATTTTCCCTCTTTCCTTCCCCAGGAAAGAAAAATGAAGATGACCTTCCTGCCTGCCTTTCCCTTTTTCCAATTGTTTTCTGCCTTGGCTAATCAGAATTTTCAGAAGAAAATTTCTTTGTTAAGGAAATAGTGGCAAAATATGATGGTGGTAAAAAAGACACAAAGTAAACTCAGGCTAGAACCATGCATGATGTTCCAGTAAGTCAAAGTACCCAGAGCCTGACCAGCCTGGAGTTATCCCATTTGGTCTCTGAAGCAGGGCGCCCATGGCTCAGGCCCCCTGCTTCCCAGCCACAGTGAGTCAGCCAGCAGCCCTACTGCCCTTTGTTCAGAGGTGGTCAAGGCAGAGTGCTATATCACTGAGAGAAAACTATGATCACACACAGTTTCAGATTCCTAATCCGTTCTGATGACTGGAATATGACACAGGATGATTCTGGAGAAACAACTTGGCACTGGGAGAGACATGCTAACAGGGATGAAAGAACCTCATGAAATCCTAGCGTGATATAAACTAGCAACAAGAAAAAACAAAGGTTCAACCTAAGTAATAAGTTTCTGCTTATAATCCCCTTTTTGGAATTCCTGACATTGAATTGCTTAGAAAACTTCAACTTGCTAAGTGCCAAGAAAAACAAAAGGCACTGTATTTTCTCCCTGGAAACTTCATCCTTGGGAGTGGCTCCATAATTACCAGTAAGAGCCAGGCTGGGAGAAGCTCAAACTCGTCCCATCTTCCCAGTCAAATCACAATATACATCAAAAGAATCCATCCTTTGCCACCCCCTGGACTCTACAACTGTTTCAAAGTGTACTATGACAAGAAAACCTTGAGAATTCTAATCTGAACACCAGAGCAGCAGGTTACAACTGAGCAACAGAAACATAAATGTCCTCTCCCCATCCTCAGACCTCAGAGTTCAGGCCTTGAAGAGTATCCCCGTGTAACACTCGATGGTTCAGTTCGAGAAGAGCACCTCCTTCAAACAGCTTTCCAATAGAGGAAAGAGTTGGGCTCGTGAGCTTACCAGGCAGCCACCAGGTCAAGAAACCCATCTCACAGCCAGACTTATCCCCTGAGGCTGAAGAGGCTCAAGGAGGAACAAAGAAAAGGCTGGCACGGGAGGTGGTGTCTCCTAGACCCCCTCCAACGCCTAACCACAGCTTACCTTGGAACAAGGTGGTTGAACTTGTAAGAACTGAAGACGTCTTGGATCTTTTCTTCTACTTTTGCCTGGTAAGAATGTAGGAGATGGGAGAGAGAAAACAAATACAGATGAGTCCCCTGTCAACTTATTCTTCTTGTCACCACAAATGCCCATCAGCTACAGTTGCTTGGTGTGGTTTTGTACTTCATGGGACTGTGAGACCGGATTCAGGGGCTCCGCAGGATGACAGGCTCAAGACAAATGAAACAGAGAGAACCATGATGGCATTATAAATGACTTCTCCAGTAAACGATCCACATATCTAAACTAATGTCGGTTCCAGGGTGTGGTACACTGGGGAGTTATTTGGGGAGCAGGCGAGGCATTCTGCTTGAGAGAGTCATTCTTGCCTGCTCTATGAAGTTGTTTAGGTGTTCACTTAATTGGCCATTCATAAACACAAAATTAATTCTTGCTAAGGATTGTACTTCTTATTGTCAGACTGAAACATTTAAATACGGACTGAATGGTATTAAAAGTCCCTAAGGGATTTACAAGAACATCAGTTATTGAAACACCAAAGAAATAGCACATCTATCTGGTCATTGATCCTTTGTCACACACAAGACTCCACAGTCCCATAACATGAAGGATCTCAGAGAGTCAGATCACAAAAAAATCCAGATCACCTGTTTTCTCTGAAGACCTACCACAACGTGGTCATACAGTTCAGCTTCTAAAAAGAAAGGATACAGCAATGTAGAAGTGGGTTAGTTAACAGGATACAGGGTTTCTCCTTCACTGGCATCCCTGTTCTTTGTAGTGAGGCATATCCTTGTTGAGATTTCAAGATACATAATGATGTCCTCTCTGGGAATTTCAAAATGTATTCTCTATTTCTGAATCACCTACTGAACTAGAACATCTAGGCCCCTGACACGTGTGCAAGAATTATTTGTGATGATGAGAGAAGCCATGATGTGAATCATCTAAAATGGCAGCCAATCTAAAATTCAATTACACTCAGTTTCAGGATATACTTGGTATTTGCCTCTGAACATGAATTTGAGGGATAATCTGGCTAAGAATTCATAATACTTCAAAAAACAGACTGAAGTCACTGTAAGGATCTGACTCAGGAGGAATACGGAAGTTGTCCCAATTCTTCATAATTCTTTTCCTTTCCAGACTCTCAAGACTAACATAAACCACCAGCCTAAATGGAACACAGACTGCATTTCTCAATGACGCCTTTCTTAGCTGCATGCTGAAAGGGACAGAAAAATCTATAAGAAACATACGTCAATGAGATCATGCAATAAAGATTTGCCTATAATATACTAAAGAGTTAAGGGAATTGACGAATTCTGAATGGAACAAAACCAAGTGGGAGGAAAATTCACTTCCTTTCCCCAAATACAAATCGATTCAAATCCACATGACTTAATAATATTCCAAGGCTAATAGATGAGCCCATCACCTCCTTAGCATTCTGACACTGAGATCCTTAGAGAGAAAAGGGTCCAGAAAATAATTTCTTCATGAGGACACCCACCTTCAAGCTCCCCATCAGACAACATAAGCAGCCAAGTACTAGGTAAAGAAAATGGAGTTTTGCCACTAAAGTAGAATACCTAACAGACATAAAGCAGAAAGTGCTTAAAATGTTCCCAACACAGTATCATTTCTCTTCATATTTCCTAATCACTTTTCTGCAGAATGAACAAGCAATATTCTAATGCAGTTAGTAATAGACTCATTGAAAATCTAAGTTATGAATTCTAAAAAACACCTAAGTGTTATGGGTCAGCTGTTCATAAAAATGGACAAATAACAATTCCCTTTATCTAAAGAACTGGTATATTTTTCTAAGAACTTCATTGAGATATCATGCACACACCATTCAATACATCCATTTTTTTTTAAGATTCTATTTATTTATCCATGAGAGACACAGAGGGAGAGGCAGAGACATAGGCAGAAAGAGAAACAGGCTCCATGCAGGGAGCCTGATGTGGGACTTGATCCTGTGACCCCAGGATCACACCCTAGGCCGAAGACAGACACTCAACCGCTGAGCCACCCAGGCATCCCTAATACATCCATTTAAAGTGTATGATTTAATGGCTTTTAGTACAGAGTTACGCATCCATCACCACAATCAATATTCAGAACATTTTTACTGCCCCCAAAAGAAATCCTGCACCCCTTAGCAGTCATGCCCAACCTTCCATCCTCTTAGCCCCTGTCAACTACTCATTGACTTTCTATCTTTACAGATTTGCCTAAACCTGGATATTTTATATAAATGTAATCACATGACATACAGTCCTTTGTGACTATCTTCTTTCACCTGGCATAATGTTTTCAAGTTTTTTCCATGTTGCGTATATACTATCACTTTTTTTTTAAGATTTTATTTATTTATTTGAGAGGGGAGATAGAACACAAGCAGGGGGAATGGGAGAGGGAGAAGCAGACACCTCGCTGATCAGGAAGCCTGATGTAGGACTTTTTTTTTTTTTAAGATTTTCTTTATTTATTCATGAGAGAGAGAGAGAGAGAGAGAGGCACAGACACAGGCAGAGGGAGAAGCAGGCTCCATGCAGGGAGCCCGATGTGGGACTCGATCCTGGGTCTCCAGGATCACACCCTGGGCCGAAGGCAGTCGCCAAACCGCTGAGCCACCCGGGCTGCCCCTGATGTAGGACTTGATCCTAGGGCGCTGAGATCATGACCTGAGCAAAGGCAGATGCTTACCTGACTGAGCCACCCAGGCACCCCACTTCATTTCTTTTTATTGACAAGTAATATTTCATTTTATGGACACATCACATTTTTTAATCTATTATTCATCAGTTGATGGGCATTTGGGTTGTTCCCATTTTGGGGCTATTATGAATAAAGTTGCTATGAACATTCTTTTTTTTTTTTCATTTGTTTTTACTTAAGTTCGATTTGCCAACATATAGTATAATGCCCAGTGCTCATCCATCAAGTGTGCTATGAACATTCTTGTATAAGTTTTTAGATGGATATATGTTTTCCTTTCTACTTAGGTATAGGTATATATGTAGGAGTGGAACTGCTGGATCATATGGTAACCCTATGTTTAACTCTTTGAGGGACTATCCGACTATTTCCCAAAGCAATCATAGCATTTTACATTGTCACCAGCAATGTATGAGCATTCTAATTTCTTTACATCCTCACCAACACATGCTACTCTCTGTGGTTGTAATTACGTCCAACCTCATAGGTGTGAAGCAATATTTCACTGTGGTTTTGAATGCAATTCCCTGATGGTTAATGATGTTAAGCATTTTCTATGGGCTTACTGGCCATTTGTATATTTTCTTTAGAGAAATGTCTATTCAGATACTTTGTTCCTTTTTTTAAAATTGGATTGTCTTTTTATTGCTAAATTTTAATAATTCATATATATTCTAGATACAAGTCCGTTATCAGATATATGATTTAAAAAAATTTACTTCCATTCTATGGGATGCCTGGGTGGTTCAGTTGGTTGAGCAACTGACTCTTGGTTTCAGCTCAGGTCATGATCTTGGGGTCATGGGATCTAGCCCATGTCGGGCTCCCCACTCAGCAAGGTATCTGCTTGAGACTTTTTCCCTCTGCCCCTCCCCTGGTTCATACTCTCTTTCAAAATGGATGAGTGAATCTTTAAAAAAAAAAAAATTACTCTCATTATGTATGTTGTCTTTAGGAACTGGTATATTTTAGAAAAACATCACCTTAGAGCACACAGTATGGTTTCTAGAGTACAACTTTAAAACTAATACTTGCCAATAAACTTGCAATTTTTTGACAAATAATAATGGATTAAGATAAAAATTAAGAAGAACTCATCTGGGGGAAAAAAAGAATCAAAGTAATCTCCAAAACATGCAACTTCCTTTTTCGCCTTCCCTTCTCCCCATATAGCCTGCCAAGTGTTATATAAAATCTGAGTAAATTTGTTACTGAGAAGACGCAAGCATTCTTCGCTCCAATTTGTGTAGCAGAAGGAATGGAAAAAAAGTTAGTTGTATACAAAGGAGTTACCAAAGCAGGTGTGAGACTGCTATCCTTAGAAAGGCTAGCTTGAATGGCTGACCCCTGGCTGGTGTCTAGAAACCAGAATTTGGGGAGGGTCCCCACCATTCCAAGAACTGATGAGTGGCTCACTGTGCCACAACTATAAACAACCTTGTTTATGCTGAACAGCTACTTTTTTCTCAGAGTCTGGAATTTTGAGAAGTGCTAGGCGGAAAGTGCATATGTAACTAACCTCCAGTAAAAACCATGATGACCAAGTCTCTAATGAGCTTCTCTGGTAGACAACACTTTGCATGTTCTCCACTGGGAGAACACTTCTCCACTGGGAGAAGACTCTTGGAATCTTGTGTCTGGTTTCCTCCAGACCACGCTGTGAGCCTTCCACTTGCTGATTTTGCTTTGTAGCCTCTTGCGGTAATAAATCATAACCATGAGTACAACTATATGCTGAGTTCTCTGAATCCCTGTAGTAAATTAACTAGGGGTGGTCTTGGGGACCTCTAACACATTAGCAGATTTAGAAATTTAACCTTTGGGATAGAATTAAGGGAAGTAGTCATAACAACTGCTTGATATCTATAGGCAAGATCTATAACAATTTCTTTTTAAAAATTTATCAAAATTCTCACTTTAAATATAGGCAAACTGACATTAAGTATTAAAAAAACAAAGTTACCTCAGTCATAAAAACTCTGAACACTATATAGCTTTCAAATCAGAATTTTTTTAAAAAAATCAGCTTCAATACTACAAAGAGATGCTAAACCATGCCCACTTTCCCTGAGCTCTCATTTTATCTTGGATTTCCAGGCTTCCTTTCCATCCCAAAGGAACAGATTATTATATTCTAGTCAATCTTTCCTTTCAGCATGAGAACCTCAATAGGCAAGGCAGTCACCAATGGGGTACAATACAAAGGCTGATTAACAGCCCCATAACAACAGATAACTTTCTTTTACATAAATAGTGAAGGGCCCATAGGTTCATTTACCTTGGATACAGGGCACATGGTTCATGACCATGTTAATGAAAGTGATAGGACCCTTTTGGGAGGAGGATGACAGCCTAAAGTATCTTATCTGTTTCAGAAACATTGCTATATGAAATGTTATACAAAAGGCCACCAGGACTAATCACCAGAAGATTTAGTCCAAAGGGATTAGCTCTTCAAAATTCTTTTTTTTTTTTAAGATTTTATTTATTTATTAGGGAGAGAGAGAGAAAGAATGGGCAGTGGGGAGGGGCAGAGGAAGAGGGAGACGCAGATTCCCTGCTAGGCAGGGAGCCGACATGATGCATAATGCCAGAACACTGGGATCATGACCTGAGCCAAAGGCAGACACTTAACTGAGCCACCCAGGCACCCTGTTCTTCAAAATTCTTAAATAGCCTGGAAAAAAAGTAACTTGGACTAGTTCAAAGTACACACACACACACACACACACACACACAGAGGAAGAGAGAAAGAATCTTGGGACAATTGGGGAAATTTAAAAACTTTAAATGGGATATTAGATAATGTTATAGAATTATTATTTTTTATTTTCTTAGGTGTGATATTATTGTCTTTATGTGGGAGAATGTTACCCTTTAGAGATGCATGCTTTATTATTATTAAAGGTTCAGAAAAAATATTTGTCATATGTATATACATGTGTGTACACATGTATATATACACACACACACACACAGAAAAAAAATAATGTCCTGGCTAGATGATCCATTGCCTTATCTCCTCCTTTGTCCTTGACTAGGCTGTTTCACACTCTGCAGATGTAGAAGTTAATCTGTAGAAAATTATAGTAATGCAAATAATTACTGCCCATAGATATGAATATGGTACCTGGTAAAATGCAATCAATGATCACCATATGTATAGTGACCAGTTTTGCGTGCATTTGTAAATTCACCTCAGCATTCCTTAGCTGACTGTGGATGTGTGTGCCACTTTGAGTTCTCTTCTGAACTAGTTATCATATCTTACTGGTTCCATAAGTTAAATAAAATCTTAGATGTGTTCATTTTATATTTGTATGAGTCTCGATTTTATCCTCTTTTAAAATTTATCATTTAACATGGGGCAGCCTGGGTGGCTCAGCGGTTTAGCGCCGCCTTCACCCCAGGGCATGATCCTGGAGACCCAGGATCATGTCGGGCTCCCTGCAGGGAGCCTGCTTCTCCCTCTGCCTGTGTCTCTGCCTCTCTCTCTCTCTGTGTGTCTCTCATGAATAAATACATAAATTAAAAAAAATTTATCCTTTAACAGTTTATATGAAGGACAAAGATTAGGTGGGAGGTAAACAGATGCTGTCAATTGTTCTGTATATTTGATATTTTTTTATAATAAAACGTTAGAGGGAATTATTAAGAATCAAATCAAAACAAAACACTTAATACCCAAATTTCACCATGACTACTGTATGTAGACATAAGAAAGATTTCTGAAAAATCAAAATACATGCAGACACACAGACAATGCATTCATATCCCAACTTGGCCTTGACTTTTGTACTTCTGTGGCCATGTTTGCATTACCCAGTTTTAGCAAGAATCCTACCAAATTGGGTTAGTCAGAATTCCCCATCCTTAATATCTGATCATCCTCAGTATCTGAGGATCCTCCCCCATCCCCTAGTGATATCTGATCGCCCTGGCCTCCTTTAGAAGGAAGCTTGCTAATAGGTTTAGCCAGAATTCCTCCTTTCCCCTGACCATTCCTCTTAGTAAGTTTCTATCCACCAATCCCTCTACCTTGCTCCTTGGCTATAAATTCTCCCTTCCCTTTGTCATATTCAGAGTTGAGCCCAATCTTTCTCCCCTACTGCAAACGTCATTGTAGTAATAAAGTCCTGAATAGAGACTTCCTTTAAAACAAGTGTCACAAATAACTTTTTCCTTAACAATACCACCCACAACTACCGGCAGAGTGACTAAAGTTGAAAAAACCAACAACACCAAATGTTGGTGAGGATGTAGAGCAACCAGAACTCTTATTATACAATGCAAGTAAGGGTATAAGATATACAACCACTCTGGAAAAGGAAAGCAGTTTCTTATAAAACTCAGCATACACCCACCCTATGATCCAACAATTCCACTTTTAGGTCCTTCCTCAACAGAAATGAAAACATATGCTCATAAAAAGACTTCTACAGGAATGTAACATTTACAGCAGTTAATATCCAAAATCTAGAAATAGCTCAGTTGTCCATCAAGAGGAGGAATAACAGTGTTAAAAAGAAAACCACAGGCCCAAAATAAAGTAACTTATGCTAGGTCACCAAGCTGGGGCTTAATACCTAACCTAACTGCACTTTCAATCTCCCCCAGAAACGTAATTCTAACCAGTCAAGAATTTTCTGGTCAGTGCCAATAAGGTAACCCTGTCACATGGGCCCTCTCGATGGATGTGACCATGGGAAAAGTGACCTCACCCACAATAAACCTTTTTTTCTGAGTGCCTTTGAAAACTTTTGCCTTTCTGTAGCCCTTTGGTGCTCCTTTCTACTTGCCAGATGGAATGCTGCCCAATTAATGAATTGTTTAATAAAACCAATTAGATCTTCATATTCATTCAGTTGAATTTTGGTTATTTATTTTTATTTTTTAAAAATATTTTATTTATTTATTCATGAGAGACACAGACTGAGAGAGAGAGGCAGAGACACAGGCAGAGGGAGAAGCAGGCTCCGTGCAGGGAGCCCGATGTGGGACTTGATCCCGGGACTCCAGGATCACCCTAGACCAAAGGCAGGCACTAAACCACTGAGCCACCCAGGAATCCCCTGAATTTTGGTTTTTAACAGATTAGGTGGAGCATCAGGATCCAAAGCAAACTTGTGGTGGCATCTGGAGATAACAAGAAATAGGTGTGGTACCTTGCAAACCCTTTTGAGTTCACGGTCTTTCTTGCCATTTCTGAGGGCTGCTGATGAGGTCCTGTGGGTGGAGCTCCCCTTCTGACTAGCTTTCCAGTCTGGGGTTATTAGTTGGTCTAGCCCCAGTCTTTAGCCCTAAATTCAATCTGCAATTCCACATTCCCAGTAACGGAGTCTGCTGATTTAATCCAGACTGGAAATTGCTGGCAGCACATACAGGGCCTTCTATTAGCCAACCTGCAGTAACTCCTAAACCTCAGCCCTCAGTTCTGTCTTCATATTCCACGCTGGGAACTACATGTGGCAGCTGCAATTCTCGATTTGTTTGGAATCAGTCAACAGTTCCCCTTCTTTGAGGTCTGCTGGTTCAGTCTTTTTCCTGGGCCCCTAGTTCTTTGGTTCCTGCTGGTGTCCATGTTTCCATTTCCTCAATACTATTTCTGTTGATGTGCAAATGAGGTAAAGGCTTAACTAAAAGAAAAATAATAAATTTATAATCATAGAATGGATCCTTAAAATCCAAAGAATTAAGTGCTTACCTTCTAGCACATCTGCTTCTTTTATACTTAAGAACTATGGTCCCAGAAGCTATAAATGTCTACACGCCTGTTTTGTGTCCTAAAGAACTTAGTTTGGAAGAACTTAGTTGTCAGGAACCCCAAAATAATGCCAAACAGAGTAAGGCCAGACAGAAGCACAGAATAATTTCCATCCATGGATGACTGATAAAAACCAACTAATGTATTTGGTACTTTCTCTTCCACAGCTTCTATCTAAAGCTAGTCTAGGGACACCTGGGTGGCTCAGCGGTTAAGCATCTGCCTTTGGCTCAGGGCATGATCCGGGGGTCCAGGATCCGGTCCCACATCAGGCTCTCTGTGAGGAGCCTGCTTCTCCCTTTGCCTGTGTCTCTGACTCTCTCTATGTGACTCCCATGAATAAATAAATAAATCTTTAAAGGAAAAAAAAAAAAGCCAGTCTATTGATGTGGCAACTTTCATATTATAAACTATCATGTCCCTTCTTCCTGTATCTCTCCAACTCTCCCAGAGGAGGACCCTTCCAGAAAGTGGATTTGCTGTCTGAGACTCATGCTAATGCTGAAAATCCAGTAAAAGAATCATTAGTAGACCAAATGTAAGGCAAGGATTTCCACCACCACCCAAAAAAAAACCCTCAGGAAAAACAAATCACTTCATAAGCAATCCTTACTATGTACCTCTTTTACAGGGAATTCTTTCAATTCTTTATTTTAAATACAAAATACCAATTGGGGTTGACAGAATCAGCCAAAAACAACCTCAGTCAATGTCTTATTTTGGCTACTTATAGAGGTAACCTGATGGTATCAAGGAAAGATGACAAATTAAGCAGAGATTTAGCAACTACTCCTGAGGATATGAGCTCACACTTCTACATTTAAGTTGCCACTGTTGGAAACTCTTTTAAAGATCATTTTAAAAAGTAAATAGAAAAAAAAAGTAAATAGATGGGACACCTGGGTGGCTTAGTGGTTGAACATCTGCCTTCGGCTCAGGGTGTGATCCTGGAGACCTAGGATCAAGTCCCACATCGGGCTCTCTCTGCATGGAGCCTGCTTCTCCCTTTGCCTGTGTCTCCACCTCTCTCTCTGTGTCTCTCATTACTAAATGAATAAAATCTTTAAAAAAAAAAAAAAGTAAATAGCAGTTACGTTGTGGTGATCACAGATATACAACAACTGGACACATTGTAGAAGAGTACTAGTGTTACACAAGTAGGCACCTGTAACTTGGGATAAAACATTCTTACCCATATTCAAAAGGGATTTATCTAAAAAAACTGAAAATGTGGTCTGGAAAAATATATTAGTTGACCCAAAATGTGGCTCCAGTATGATAAAAATACTAAGGTCAATGATGTATGTGATAATTTTGGAGAAAATTTTTTTATAAAGAAGAAAATGATATTTCTAAATTAGTGTGATTTTACAAAGTACATGATTCTAAACAGGTACATGTACCTAAATTTAAAATGTAAATTTTGTAAATAGACATTTGATTTGTTTACCTATGTACTTAAAAATACATGTTTTTTTATTTTATTTTATTTATTTATTTGAGAGAGAGTGAGTGAGCACAGAGAGGGAGTAGCTGACTCCCCACTGAGCAGGGAGCCCGATGAGTGGTTCGATTCCAGGACCCCGAGATCACAACCTGAGCTGAAGGCAGACACCTAACAGACAGCCACCCTCAGGTGCCCTCAAAAAAAAATACATGTATTTTCAAGTTAGAAAAAACTGGGGGGACTTTTAAAATAGGGACATTGGGGGAAATTTGATATTTGGAATTGTCTTAAGAGTTGAGCAACATGATATATGCTAAATTTCAATAAAGCAAAACTGATTCACCATAGCTAGCCTGTTGATCATGTAGCCACACAGAGCTCTAGTCCCTTCTATCAGAAGCACAAAAAACTAGTAAGCTTGATCATATTTAGTGACTTGTTTCACCTCCATTTAATAATCTTTCAGAGATTATAACTTGAAACAGGCCCATAGTAGGCATCCAGGATTCATTCCTGGACCCCTGATGTTCCCTCTGTCAGGATCTGCAGTGGCACAATGCTTGACACTTACAGTCAGCTCTTCAGTCTGTCTCCATCCCTCCCCACCATCCACCCCCAACCCCACTAGCTTCACCCATCCAGCTGAACTAATTTCCTCCCACAGCCAACCTGCCCCCTCCTCCACCGGAATAAGGTGGAGTCTTCCGAACATCTCCTCTGACTGGAATGGCTGCCCCCCAACTCCATCCTTTACAACCCAACATTCTCCATGAAGTTGTCCTAACCACCTCAGCTCACAACATATTGCTTCTACTCTCCCAAACCCTTGTGCAATGCAGTCATAATTTAGCACTTACTTACATGCTTTTGTAAATTATTGTGGTTGCTTCAGGCACATTCTTTTTTTCTAAGAGGAACGAATTTTGAGGGCAGGAACTGAGACTGATAATCCTTCTAGATACTCTTCACAGTTGACTGTCACTTGACTGAATGCTGTCTAACAACCTCATGCCATTTCAAGTGAAGTATGCTTCTGTAAAGCACTGCTTTTGGCAAACTGGCGACCTCTGAAACTGTGCCAGTTTTAACCTACTGGCCTGAAACATCTTGCTTTCTAGCACTGTAAAAAATTCTCCATGCACCAACCCATCAGCAAAACAGCTTGTCAAGGTAGAAATCTTTTAAAATACCCAAACCTGACCACTGCCCATTACTTCTACTACCACAGCCCTGAACTAAGCTGCCATTGTCCATCACCTAGAGTATTAAACAGCCTCCTAACTGGTCCCCCTGCACCCATCCTCCCCTCCTCACAATCCCAATAGTGAGCAACATGGGTCTGTTAAAATGCTACTCAGATTGGGTCAAAACTCTAAGATCATGCATTAGTCTGACTCGTGGCAGGAAACAGATGGCACAAAGTGGGTGATCTGAGTGGAGTTGATAAAGGAACTAGTTACACAAGTGTGGGCAGGTGTAGGGAAACCACACAAGAGAGTGCAGTACTCTAAGGCAGGCAACACAGGGTACTCGATCCCCTCCTAGGCCTGAAACGTGTGAAGAGAAGGGGTGGGCAGGGTGCCAGAGAGCAACAATGGAAGGCACCAGCTAAGAGTTGTGACTTAGTCTAGAGACCCTCCAGACCACCCAGTCTGTCAGGAAAGGAGTAAACATGCTGAGTAAACATCTCAATCTCTCTTTCTCTCATCTCCCCTATCAATATCCCCCACGGCCAAATACACCCAGAAGCCATAAAGCAAGGGAGCCTATCCATGAAGGTCCACCTCTTGGGGAACATCTGCAGAGCAGATGGAAAAGGGTACAATGGATCTGGGGAGGTAAAAAGATGCTATCTAGCCAAATGGCTTCCCATCTCAATCAGCATATCTTAAAGTATACTTACAATGGTCTGGAAGGCCCTACATGATCTGACCTCATCTCCTATTCTCCTGTTTACTAACCTCTCCTCACACTGACTCTCTACTCACCAGGCACTAGGGAGGCCTCAAGTCCTTCATACTTGTTGCTTTCTCTGCCCAGAATGCTTCTCCCCCAGACACACACAGCCTGATCTCTCACTTACTTCAGGTGTCAGCTCAAGTGGCAGGCACATCGTCAGAGGGTTTCCCTTACCACTTTATATAAAAACCTTTCCTGCTCCTACCCCATGAATTCCTGGCATACTTCATTTCTCTTATCCTATTTCTTTTTCTCTACAGCACTTCTTATTAAAATTAGATAGATATATAAATGTATAGATAGATTTTTTTCCTTTTTTTGTTGACTGCCTCCCTGGCCTAGAAGAAAAGTTTCATAAAGGCACCAGCTTGGCCTCTTTTGTTCATTGCCTTACATCCAGTACCTTGAACAGTGCCTGGCACATAGAAGACACTCATTTGCTGAATGAATAAAAATGTGAGTGAACAGAAGAATCCATAGCTAAGCGCTCTTTATACTATTTATAGGTTTAAATAATAATTTAATTTAAATAATTTAACTAATATAATAATTAAATTTAAATTAAAAATAATTTTACTTTAATTTAAATTGATAATCAGAGAGGAAACAGAGACAAGCATCTGTTCTTATTGGTAATGGCACAAAATTGAACTCTGTCATTAAATCCCTATGAAAAAATGGACAGAACCAAAAGAATAACTAGTTTCTTCTGTAGACAATGCCTCCTAACAAGGTTGGTATTTCTTATGATATACCTCATCATTAACCTACCCACCTAGTACCTCTCTAAGCTTCAGTTTTCTCATCTGTGAAATGAAAAAGGATTGACTGATACAATGTATGGAGAGCATTTAGCACAGAACTGGGACTCTGTAAATGGATACTGCTATGATTATTAGTAGTGCTGAAACTGAGGTAACCATCTATATGAGACACTACATCATCTTTCTACTCTCTAGAACTGTTTATCCCAGACTTTAAAAATATGAACTGGAAGAATGACATGTTAAAGACATACAGGATGCTTTATTATCTATCACATAGTTGGGCCTACATTTGAAAGACACCCTATAATAACAATGTTCCATATCAGAGCCTAGCCTTGTCCTTGGCTGACCCTTTGACAGCCCAGAATCTTGTTGCATCCATTTTTGCATCACTTATTACACCTAGACACTTAAAATATAAGTGCTAGTATTTCCTGGCAGGAACTAAGCAGGGGTGCTCTACTGGGGGAGGGGGGGGTAGCAGTATAGGAAAAGAGAGCATAGCAGTAAAACTTCTGATAATATTCCTGTTTTCTGACTTGCCCCTTGAACCATGGAAATCTCTGTCCTGTACACTAAATTAATAGATGAGATTCTGATTTCCTTTCCTTTCCTTTTCTTTTCTTTTCTTTTTTTAAGATTTATTTATTTATTTGAAAGAGAGCAAGAAAGCATAAGCATGGGGGAACAGTAGAGGAAGAGGGAAATGCAGGCTCCCCATCAAGCAGGAAGGCTGATGCGGAGCTCAATCCCAGGACCCCGGGATCATGACCTGAGCCTAAGGCGGACACCCAACCCAGCTAAGCCACCCAGGAGGCCCTGATTCCTTTTTCTCCACTAGAATTCCGTCCATATGCCTATCTGCTGGGTCAATTAACTACATAAAAAGTGACCCAATAGTCTCACATCACATGAAAAGGAAAAGGCTTGACCTGAATAAACTCTACAGTCTGCCACTTAGGAATACTGCAAAGATCCTGTAGGTTTTTCATTGACGGGAGATTTCTTTGCAATCTTTTGCAAAAGGCTTCTGTAGAAAAACACACTGATGGCTTAACTAAGCTGGGGAGCTACATTCAAAAGGTAAGGGTTAAAACCCATGTGGCATAAATCCCCAGTTACAATATTCTTTCTGCTATTATGTGTATAACTGTATATTCAAGTCTTTTGTTATAAATGCATAATTATATTCATAGTCATAAATGTAAAATATGGTAACTATCACTACTAATTTTGCCCAATTTCAGGCTTCCAAGTTCGGGTGTGAAAGTCAAAGCAAGTCTCCTCGGTTAAGCCTGGGTACTATCTTACTAAGAGATCTAACTTTATTTGTTAATACTACAGCCTGACACTACTTGTTAGTACTAAAAAGGATCATCTCAACCACTTCTAGTGACGGGTGGGCATACATTTCCACAATGACCTGGGAACAATTCCAAATGGAGAATGAAAAGAAAAACAAAAGAGTCCACTACACCGACTCCTCGAACACGTGTCGAAGGGACAGGTGCGAGGCCTCAGTGAATGAAGGGTGAGTGGTCTAAAATGTATACTTTTATTATGGCGCTTTCCAAACAGTATTGTTTTCCTCAACAGGGCTGTGCCACGCTCATGATCAGAAGCTGTTTTATTTCTTTGTATTTCCAGCGTTTAACATTGTGTCCATCACTTTGCTGGGGCTCGAATGATTGAATCCCAAAGCGCCCACTCACGAGGCAGGCCCTACACCTGGCACTGTGGCTCAGAAATTAAGCAGATCTGGAACGGCAGGAGCGCAGTCTGGCCGCTCCTCCTCACCTCCACGTCGCAACACTACGAGCAGGGTCAGGGAAGTGCACCATCCATCCGACAACCTCCCACTGTCCGGGCGGAATGAAACAGGCTGTCCGGCCGGCCCGGGCTGCTTCGGTCCTCCAGGCACAGCGCACGATCCTCTCCGCTTCCTTCGGCAGAGAGGACCCAGGTACTGTCCTCTCCTCCAAACCCAACCCTGACGCCGACCCGCTCCCCAACCCGGCCCCACAAACGCTCCATTCCCCAACCCGACCGAGCCTGGGCGCCCAGAGCTTCCCAGAGGGGAGGCGCCGCGGTGCACTGTGGGAGTGGTAGTTCATCGGTGAGTTCCGCACGCCTACGGCCCTGCGGACGGGACTCCCGCTCCCAGAAGCCCCCGCGTGGGCGCCTCGCTCAGTCCGGCCGCCTCACCTGTTCTATGGACGTGACTGTTTCCACCGAGTCGTCCTGCAACCGCTCCCGCGCGTGCTCGGGCCTCAGACTGTACAGCGGCTCGGACCAGACAGGGGAGGAAGATGGAGGGCAATAGTAGGTGAAGGAACTCGGAGAAGCCATGGTCAGGAGAGCAGCGGGCGGTGTATAGGACTCCCTTCGTCAAACAACAGCGCGCATTGAAACTCGAGCGGGCTAAAGCGCTACGGAGAGCGGGTCGAGTCAAAAAGACTTTGAACGCGAATCGCTCTCCACCCACCCACACAGCTTCGGGGAGAGGGTTACTGGGATGCTGCTGCCCCCCATTGGGCAAGAGGAGCTGCTGCAGGAGGCTCAGCTGCCTGGAGCGCAAGGAAGGAGGGATGTGTCTCTCCAATCTGGATTTCATTTCCGAGAGATGGTGTAGGACTCCTCGGGTCGTTATGCAAATTAACACACGCAGGCGCGCACACCTCGACATTGTGCTAATTGTCGCCTAGTTGCAATGGCAGTCGTTCGCAGTTTCGGATGCCCAAGAACTGTGAAACTCAAAAAAAAAATTTTTTTTGACAGATCTCCTGACTCAGACACGCTATCACTAATAGAATTACTGTGCACCTTTGGGTGCGTGCGAGCCGCCCAGGAGAAACCGTCGGCTTCTCAACGAGGGAATTGCCTTCTCGGTGCTCAGTGATGGAGGGAAGGGGCATTGTAGTGGTCTCCTATTGTCCCCCAGGGAGCCACAATACAGTAGTAGGGTCTAAAGCGCAGTAAAAGGAACAAGTGTAAGTGAAACGACAAAGGAAATACTCGTTTATCAGGCAGTTTTTTAGGGAGCACCTACTATATGTCAAACAGTGTGCTAGGCCCTAGGTATACAAAAGTGAACAAAACAAACAAGCTCCCTGCCCCCTAGGAACCTTATAGTCTAGTGGAATTGACAGAATTAATGAATGAACGCAATAATATATGAAGACTTGCCATAAATGGTATGAAGGAAAATAACAGTCTACAAGAGACTGAAAGGAGGACTGGACTAATTAGATTGGGTGGTCAGGCCCAGCCCCTCGGAGGCGTCTCTCAGACCCAAAGGATGACAAGGAGCCATCCACATGAGCAATATGGGGAAGAGCTCCACTAGAGGAAGCAACAGTAAGTCTGAGAGAACACTGCCACAAATATACTTATGTATGTGTTTTAATTCTAACGATTTAATCTGAAGGTATTCAGAATAAACACAATTCTTATTGAGTAGGATTAATCATCATATATACCTCCATAAAAATGTTAAAGTTGTGATTTTAGGGAAATCCTGTCTTTGGACAAGGAATAGAAGAGACTCTCTTTCAGGGTCCTGAAAGGACTACGTCCAAATTATAATGCCAAGAATTGGGGGAGAGGGGCAGAAGATACTGTAATAACAGGCCTTCCAGATAGACTTGGCCCTGTCCAGACTTGGACAACTTCCTGCTCAGGGTATTTTACTCTGTTGCCACTCAATTCCAAGTCACACGTCTGGAACCCAAGGAACTGTGGTGTGGCATTTCACAACTAACCATTCCCCTTTTATCCGTCTCTGGTGTTAAATAGAAGCTCTGAGAAAGATCCTTAAGATGAGGCTGGGATGGCCTAAAGTCCTCAGACAAGTAAACACTATCACCATGTTCATTTTAGTGGTACTGTTGCTAAGTTAAGTCCTGTAGGTGGCAAAATGTTTCTAAATCTGAGAATAAATGACACTGTGTGGGTTAGGGTCATGGATATGGCTGCACTGTACTTCCCTCTCTGTTGGCATCTTATTGTCTTTCTCTTGGTTCTGTTTTGAAAAGAAAAGACAGTCTGATAAAGTCTGAGTCACCTCTAAAGATTCAGCCTTCTTTGTAAAGAGTTCCTTTGCTGGCTAGAAATTTACATTGAGCTACTGAAAGAGTTGCTGGAACAGTTTTGTAACAAATTGTTATATCTGTTACAGGTGCACCTAAAGCAATTGCAAATTGTATTGGAGAAATAGAAACCCATTTTTGAAATGCAGTGTCTTCTGCAATGGGATCTGAAAGGGGTATGGCAAGAGTCTCCTGCAGAATACCGTCTATTCAATAGGTATTTGTTGAGTCCGCATTATGTGCTGGGCACTTATGAGCTAAGTGCTGAGGAGACAGTGGTGAAAAAACAAAAAACAAAAAACTCATGATTTACCAGAAGAAACAGACATTAAACAATCATTACAAAGTTGACTATTTCATTACAGTTGGGGGAAATGGCAGGCACATAGGCCATGGTGAGATTATATAATGGAAATTTCCTGGAAGATCAGGAAATACTCACATGAGAAAATGAGTTAATTAATGCAGCGTGAAGGGACATCCCAGGCAGAGGAAACCCAGCAACAACCAAAGAGCAAGTGAAACAAGAAATGAAAAATATGAGGAGTTTGTACTCTGCATAGCATTGAGAGGATTGTTCATATGTTCTCATTCATTTGGGGAATATAAATAATAGTGAAAGGGAATATAAGGGAAGGGAGAAGAAATGTGTGGGAAATATCAGAAAGGGAGACAGAACATAAAGACTCCTAACTCTGGGAAACGAACTAGGGGTGGTGGAAGGGGAGGAGGGCGGGGGTGGGGGTGAATGGGTGACGGGCACTGAGGGGGGCACTTGACAGGATGAGCACTGGGTGTTATTCTGTATGTTGGTAAATTGAACACCAATAAAAAATTAATTTATTAAAAAAAAGAGAGAGGATTGTTCAGTCTTGGATCATCAATTGCCCACCAGTTGTCCTTCCTCTAGGTTTGATAAAAACCACTGGTTCAAGAAGAAGAATGAATATAAATACTGGCAGTATGGCAAAGAATTATATGCTTACAGGAGAAAATAATGATAATAGCAACTGCAGCTTGGACTGCAGATTGTTTGGGATTATTTTACTCAAACCCCTTGTATTTTTCTAAATTAAGCTGTGAATTGTAATTGTCTCCTCAAAAATAATATAAAATGTGGATAGTAAGTACTATTTTGTTCTTTCAGGAGCAAGAAAACAAGAAAAAAAATTAATGACCCAAATGAACCACTAGAGGTCGTTCCTGACCCCAGAGTAAGCTTGCAGAGTCCGCTTTAAACCTGTTCTCAAGGCATTGCTCACAGAAGCCCATATGTCTGCGTGAATTGTTTTCTTTTAATATCTTCTGAAAGAATATAATAATACACATTTTGTAAAGATTAGAAAATGGAAAGAACCCATCTGTTATCCTGCTAGATAATTAATTTCCTCCTCTACCAACATCTGTGGCCTCCTGTTCTGTCCTCCCTGTCTGTCCTGTTTCCTTGGACAGAAGACAGCAGCCCAGCTCTTACAGAGGGGACCGCTTCCACCTCCTCCCCCATGCCCTACCCGTGGATGTTACAGTTATCCCTTGCCTCTCTTAAAACATCAAGTACGTTATCCTTGTACTTGATTTTGCCCATCACCCTCAAACAGGCTACTTCTCCATTCTTGGGAGGAGGGGGACATTTTTAAACCTATTAACTCCACTCTCCTTTGACTACCTTCCCATTACCCATTTCCTCCCTACCAGTGTCTCCAATTCCTCTCCTCCAAGTACCTCCTGAACCCATTCCCATCTGGCTTCCCCATCAGT
This sequence comes from Nyctereutes procyonoides, assembly GCF_905146905.1. NCBI lineage: Eukaryota > Metazoa > Chordata > Mammalia > Carnivora > Canidae > Nyctereutes > Nyctereutes procyonoides. The sequence continues at coordinate 33,257,009 of NW_026575139.1, forward strand.
TCTTGTCAAGTCCCAGTTAAACTCCATGTTGCTAAGTCCAAGGGCCACTTCTCAGTCCCCATCTGTCCTCCTGCTTGACTTCCTAGCAATATTTGTTATTAGCAGTTCCCTTCCTATGGTGTCTAGCACTAGCCTTTGCCTCTTCTTCGTCTTCCTGACACCGTAACTTGGGAGCATCCCCAGGACTCTGTCTCCGCTCATCACCTGCGAACTCAGTCTCAGTATTTTAAATACCACACTGTTGGATTGAAAACTCCCCCATATCTCTAGCCTGGGTCTCTCTCTCTCTCTCCTGAACTCCTACTTCGCATCTAATATCCTGTTTGCACTTCCACTTACATGTCGAATAGGCGTCTCAAACAGTATGTCCACCACAGAGCTGCTGGCCTTCCCTTCCAGACCCATACACACAGCCTACCACATCTGTTGTGCTAACTCCATCCCTCCACTTGGAGTCTGTCCTTGATGTCTTTGTCTCACTACCCATAAGTCTTGTTGAAGACATATCCAGAATCTGACCACCGCGAATCGATTCCACCGCTAGTGTCTGGTCCAAGCCACCATCATGTTACTTGGATGACCTGAGCCGAAGACAGATGCTTAACCGACTGAACCACCCAAGCACCCCAAAATCAAGGTCCTTGACCATGGCCTAGAAAGCCCCAAAGACATGGTGTTTACTCCTTGTACTTTCCAGCTTACTCATTCTGTCCCTCACACTGGTGTCTCACTGGTCTGTGCACAGTCCAGGCACATGCTGGCCTCAGAAGGCTTATGCTCACTCTCCCTTCTCTGCCATGTTCTCTGCCCACAGGTATAGACAAGGCTTGTCCACCCACTCCTTGCAGTCTTTCCTCAATTCTTTAGCCTAACTCAAATTCCTTTCCTATCAAGCCTTTCCTGAGCTCCCCTTCAAAGCTGAAATGCCGCCGTCTTGCACTAATACTGTGTTTACTTTTCTCATGCATAGCACTTACACTAGGTTGGCAGCATTATATTTAACGTATTCATTTTAATTACCAGAAGATAAGCTCTCAGGGCAAAGATTTTTGTACATTCATTGCTTATTCTCTGGCACATAACAGGCATTGGGTAAGTTAAATGATTTGAGTGATTTCTAGTCACTGTAATAAACATTTTGAGCACTCATTTCTATAACCTACTGTAGAAGATAAAGACAGTGAACATAATACTGGCCTTATGTGTCAGGAGCTCACTAGCTAATAAAAACAGGCACTGTATAAATACAGAATAAATAAATATATTTAAGTAAATATAGAACAAAATACTTAAATACATATAAACAAGACATAATACATACACAAAATGCAGTGGAGGAAGAAGAAAGCAGTAGTTAATTTTAATCTATTTAATGAGGATAGCACCTTAATATGTAATATTTGTGTTTAGCGATACTTTCTTTTTTAGAAAATAGTTATTTCAGAGGGGAAGTGGAGGAGGGGAAAAGGGAGAGGGAGAGAGAGAATCTCGAGCAGACACAGGACTCAATCTCACAACCCTGAGATCATGACCTGAGTGGAAACCAAGACTCAGACACTCAACCGACTGCACCACCCAGGCACCCCTCTTTAGTAATACTTTCAATAGAATAAATATTCTTTGGTAATAATTTTTTAAAGACTACATTAGAGTTTGGAAATTGTGAAATTTTATTTTCTATTACTTTCTGTAGCATACAAAAGGAAATATAAAAAGCTTCAAATTATTCAAAAAAGAATAGTTTTCTGAATATAGTGATTTTATGGCACAGTGAATAACTGGGCTTCTCAGAAATCAATAAATCATCAATTATACTTGTATTATTTTATTGTCATATATTGATATAAAATTAATCAAATTATATATTATTAATCATTACATATACTCTATTACTGAATACTTGTACAAAAGTGTTGACTCTTAGTCCCCTTTGATCACGGCAAACACTATTTTACCAGCGGATACAAAATTGAAGCCAATTAAGGAGCATTGTTCACAATGAGAAGGCTGAGAAATGATTTTTTTTTTAAGGTTTTATTTACTTATTTGAGAGAGAGAGAAAGCCTGAGCAGGGGGAGGGAGAGGGAGGAGCAAGCTCCCCACTGAGCAGGGAGCTCTATTTGGAGCTTGATCCCAGGACCCAGGGATCATGACCTGAGCCAAAGGCAGACTCCCAACCAACTGAGCCACCCAGGTGCCCCTGAGAAAAGATTTTAAAAGCTGTTGAGAGACAATGTCAGGGGTACACACTCCAGAGCACACCTGTGACTCTCAACCTAGGCCGTGACTTTGAAAATATAGAATCTCCCAGGTACCAGCCCAGGCCCACAAAGTCAAAATCCCTTGGTCCAGAGACCCAGTACATGCATCTTTTTTTTTTTTTTAAGATTTTATTTATTTATTCATGAGAGACAGAGAGAGGCAGAGACACAGGCAGAGGGAGAAGCAGGCTCCATGTAGGGAGCCCAATGCGGGACTCGATCCCAAGTCTCCAGGATCATGCCCTGGGCTGAAGGCGACAGCGACGCTAAACCGCTAAACCTCTGAGCCACTGGGGCTGCCCCCAGTGCATGCATTTTTTAAAGCACCACATGTGATGCTGATACACAGGTAGAGTTGGGAGCTGCCAGGAACCTTCCTACACGGCAGAAATGCTGGCTGTCCACCAGAGTTCTGCTCCCTTTCCATAGCAGGTAGTCACAGCTGGGCACTGGTTGTCCAACAGTCCCTCTGCATTTAGGCAGGGCCTGCTGACTGAGTTCTGAACAAGGGAACACGGGCAAGAGTGATATCCACCACACCCAGGCCTGACCCCTTAAACCCGACCGGATCCTCTATTTCCTTTCTTCCCCTTTCCCCCAGCAGGATGTCAGTGCCCTGGGCAGGCCTCCATATTCAAAAGAACTTCAGGCTCCGTGTTCTAAAAGTTCAAAAACTCAGGTAACAAAGAGACCTTCAGTGTTTTCTTCTACTGGACAGATAGCCATAATCCCTTTAAAGATTTGAAATTATTTTCTGGACAAATATTGTGGCCTCTTTCAAATTGTATATTATTGTTACTCCTTTCAAATAGTCTTTTCGTATTGCTGACTTATGACTCCAGGGTCAACTCTCCCCTCCCCTGTTGAGGTTCCCAAAGTTTCATCTTCCTTACAGACTATCACGGGTCCCCTCCTCTCCTGCTGTGTACAAGGCAGTCTTAGAGGGGGTCTCAGGGGTATAGTTAGAAAAAGAAAGCCTATAATCTTGAAATGTGGGGGACTGGAGGGTGGTATTTCCCAATCCTTGCTAGGCGGGCACTTTCCTCCATCCTTCCTACGAGGCTTTGCTTATAAAAGAGCATGTCTTGCTTTTAAATGGAGTCCCACAGTGGGAGTCCTTACTGAAGATAGCAGAGCATCTGCCACCCTGGGCGCTTAAATGCCTTTGTAGCACAGAGCCACTCCCATTCCCACCTCCTTGCTGCCCAACACACTTTACATGAGAGGGATGTCTTTATGTGTGAGTGCCTGAGATTTTAGGATTCATCTGTTACAGTATCTAACATTGCCTTAACATACATAAAATGACTTCATTCCTACATAGATTCCTATCTGTAGGTTATATCTTGTCCCCACTCCAACCGCCAAACATAACTTTGACAGTAAAAGACTGATATGACATACATCGATTGGTTGGTGGTTACTAGTTATGTCTTCTCAACTCTAGTCTCATAAAGGGAAGAATCTTCTGAGGTTTTCCCATCATGAAATCCTCCCATCGACAATCCAATCTAGACCACTTTAGATACTTTAAAGAGGTAATTAAGGTAAAATGAGGTCATCTGTTTGGGCCCTAAGGCAATGTGACTAATTTCTTTGTGAGAGGAGAAGAGACGGGCACAGAAAGGCACAGAGCAGGAACAGGAAGATGGCCAGGTGGAAGGAGGGAGGACTCAGATAAATCCAACCCTGCTAACACCTTGACCTTGGACTTCAGCCTTGAGCACTGTGAGAAAATAAACTGCTGTTTAAGCCACCCAGTATGTGGTACTTTGTGATGGCAGCCCAAGCTAATACAGTCCTGAAGCCAGTGGCCTGGACTCCAAGGACAACCTGAAGTGGTACTCTGGGTCATTCTGTGTTGGCTTGAATTACCATCAGAATTGTTTTCTTTGGTCTCCAACCCCAATATGCGTCCCTGACAACTTGTCCTCTTCCCTCTTCCCTTGTCATTTCAGACTCTTTCCCCCTTTCTCTATCTATTAGAGATAGAAGAAAAGGATGGGGCACCTAGCTGGCTCAGTAGGTAGAGCATGCAATTCTTGATCTTGGGGTTGTTAAGTTTGAGTTTCATGTTGGGTATAGAGATTACTTAAAAATAAAATCTTAGGGGGGGAGGGGCAAGATGGCGGAAGAGCAGGGTCCCCAAATCGCCTGTCCCCACCAAATTACCTAGATAACCTTCAAACCATCCTGAAAATCTACGAATTCGGCCTGAGATGTAAAGAGAGACCAGCTGGAATGCTACAGTGAGAAGAGTCCGCGCTTCTATCAAGGTAGGAAGACGGGGAAAAAGAAATAAAGGAACAAAAGGCCTCCGAGGGGGAGGGGCCCCGCGAGGAGCCGGGCTGAGGCCGGGGCGAGTGTCCCCAGGACAGGAGAGCCCCGTCCCGGAGGAGCAGGAGCTGCACCAACCTTCCCGGGCGGGCGGAAAGGGGCTCGCAGGGAGTTGGAGCAGGACCCAGGAGGGCGGGGATGCCCTCGGGCTCCCTGGGACACTAACAGACACCTGCGAGCGCAGGGGAGTGCTCCGAGCTCCCAAAGGGCTGCAGCGCGCACGGCGCACGGCGGGACCGACCGGAGCAGCTCGGAGGGGCTCGGGAGCGGCTCCGCGGAGGGGGCTGCGGGGCGGGAGCGCGAATCCACCAGCGCAGGCCCCGGAGCACAGGGCGCCGGGACACAGCCCAGGATCCGGCCTCCCCCGGGACAGGCAGAGGCCGGGAGGGCCCAGGACAGCGAGGACGCTCCTGCCCCGAGCTGAGCAGATCAGCGGCCCCGCCCCGGAGCCTCCAGGCCCTGCGGACGGAGAGCCGAGAGCCCCGAGCCCCGTAGTTCCTGCGGAGGCTGAATCCAGGCTTCCAGAGCTGCCATAGCCACTGCGGCTGTTCCTCCTGGGGCCCGACGGGGTAAACAACCCCCGCTGAGCCCTGCAGCAGGCAGGGGCAGAGCAGCTCCCCCAAGTGCTAACACCTGAAAATCAGCACAGCAGGCCCCTCCCCCAGAAGACCAGCTAGAGGGACCAGTGATACTCCCCCGTGTTCCAATACAACTTGTTTTTGGCCACTCTGCACTGAGCAAAATGACTAGAAGGAAAACCTCACTTCAAAAGAAAGAATCAGAAACAGCCCTCTTTCCCACAGAGTTACAAAATCTGGATTACACTTCAATGTCAGAAAGCCAATTCAGAAGCACCATTATACAGCTACTGGTGGCTCTAGAAAAAAGCATTAAGGCCTCACGAGACTTCATGACTGCAGAATTTAGATCCAATCAGGCAGAAATTAAAAATCAATTGAATGAGATGCAATCCAAACTAGAAGTCCTAACGACGAGGGTTAACGAGGTGGAAGAACGAGTGAGTGACATAGAAGACAAGTTAATGGCAAAGAGGGAAACTGAGGAAAAAAGAGACAATCAATTAAGGGACCATGAAGACAGATTAAGGCAAATAAATGACACTCTAAGGAAGAAAAACCTACGTTTAATTGGGGTTCCCGAGGGCGCCGAAAGGGACAGAGGGCCAGAATATGTATTTGAACAAATCCTAGCTGAAAACTTTCCCAATCTGGGAAGGGAAACAGGCATTCAGATCCAGGAAATAGAGAGATCCCCCCCTAAAATCAATAAAAACCGTTCAACACCTCGACATCTAATAGTGAAGCTTGCAAATTCCAAAGATAAAGAGAAGATCCTTAAAGCAGCAAGAGACAAGAAGTCCCTGACTTTCATGGGGAGGAATATTAGGGTAACAGCAGACCTCTCCACAGAGACCTGGCAGGCCAGAAAGGGCTGGCAGGATATATTCAGGGTCCTAAATGAGAAGAACATGCAACCAAGAATACTTTATCCAGCAAGGCTCTCATTCAAAATGGAAGGAGAGATAAAGAGCTTCCAAGACAGGCAGGAACTGAAAGAATATGTGACCTCCAAACCAGCTCTGCAAGAAATTTTAAGGGGGACTCTTAAAACTCCCCTTTAAGAAGAAGTTCAAGTAACTCTGAACGTGAATGGGCTTAATGACCCCATCAAAAGGCGCAGAGTTTCAGACTGGATAAAAAAACAGGACCCATCTATTTGCTGTCTACAAGAGACTCATTTTAGACAGAAGGACACCTACAACCTGAAAATAAAAGGTTGGAGAACCATTTACCATTCAAATGGTTCTCAAAATATACCCTAAAAACTACAGAACACTTCTGAAAGAAATTGAGGAAGACACAAAGAGATGGAAAAATATTCCATGCTCATGGATTGGCAGAATTAATATTGTGAAAATGTCAATGTTACCCAGGGCAATTTACACGTATAATGCAATCCCTATCAAAATACCATGGACTTTCTTCAGAGACTTAGAACAAATTATTTTAAGATTTGTGTGGAATCAGAAAAGACCCCAAACAGCCAGGGGAATTTTAAAAAAAGAAAACCATATCTGGGGGCATCACAATGCCAGATTTCAGGTTGTACTACAAAGCTGTGTTCATCAAGACAGTGTGGTACTGGCACAAAAACAGACATATAGATCAATGGAACAGAACAGAGAACCCAGAAGTGGACCCTGAACTTTATGCTCAACTAATATACGATAAAGGAGGAAAGACGATCCACTAGAAGAAAGACAGTCTCTTCAATAAATGGTGCTGGGAAAATTGGACATCCACATGCAGAAGAATGAAACTGGACCACTCTCTTGCACCATACACAAAGATAAACTCAAAATGGATGAAAGATCTAAATGTGAGACAAGATTCCATCAAAATCCCAGAGAAGAACTCAGGCAACACCCTTTTTGAACTTGGCCACAGTAACCGGAGAAGGACAAACAGTGTATGTTCTCATTCATTTGGGGAATATGAATAATAGCGAAAGGGAATATATGGAAAGGGAGAAGAAATGTGTGAGAAATATCAGAAAGGGAGACAGAACATAAAGACTTCTAACTCTGGGAAATGAACTAGGGGTGGTGGAGGGGGAGGAGGGTGGGGGGTGGGGGTGAATGGGTGACGGGCACTGAGGGGTACACTTGACGGGATGAGCACTGGGTGTTATTCTGTATGTTGGTAAATTGAACACCAATAAAAATTAATTTATAAAAAAAATAAAATAAAATAAAATCTTAGGGCAGCCCAGGTGGTTCAGCGGTTTTAGCACTGCCTTCAGCCCAGGGCCTGATCCTGGAGATCTGGGATGGAGTCCCACATCGGGCTCCCTGCATGGAGCCTGCTTCTCCCTCTGCCTGTGTCTCTGCCTCTCTGTCTCTGTCTCTCTCTGTCTCTCATGAATAAATAAATAAATAAAATCTTTAAAAAAATTAAAAAATAAAAATAAAATCTTAAAAAAGAGGATATGAATGGAGGACATACTGAAGTGACGAGGAAGGGAGTGAAAATCCTATAAAGTGAGCACATCAGCTTTGTCACCCAAAGTTGGAAACACAAGTGTAAGTCTGTAAGATGTGTAAGGGTTTTGCTCGTGAGGAGCTGTGTTGGTCTCAGCGGTGGGCTGCCTATGGGCCAACACTCTGGTTATTCCACTGTGGCCATGGTAGATCCCACAGTGGTGCCCCTGCTGACTGTTTAAACAGGGAACACGCTCAGTGTCTGGGCTGGGGGTGGCAGGAAGCAGGGGCAGGCACTTGTCTCTCCCTGGTAAAAGAATGAGTATAACATAACTGAGAAACTGATTCTTGGGGGCTTCTTGTGAGAGGGAAATCCAGCAACCGTTCTCGGACGTCTCCCAGCCCTGCTGAAACCTGTCCTAGTGCAAGCTGACCTCAACTAGGGAGGATGCCAGAATGTCCCACTGGATGCTGACATAAGGAGATGAAATTAGGTGTGTATAAAGCCCCTGGTTAAAGCAAATTTTGTTGTCCTCACGAGTTTACATGGTTCTTTTGCTAACACTGTCCCAAAATCTCAGCTCTTCCATTTCACAGTGTGAAACACACACACACACACACACACACACACACACACAGAAATGTATTTCTGAAAGTAGCAGAGCCAGGATGTGAATGGACAACCTAGGTGTCTAGCAGCTTGGACTGCCATATGATTCCTTTTTTCTTTTTTTAAAGCAACATAAGCTAATGGATTTGATGTCTGCCCAGCATGATGAAATATCCTTATTTTTTTTATGAGTGTATTTACTTCCTGGATTCATTCAGGAAACCTCACTCTCTTTCCCGTCTTGCCTGGGGAAGTTATTTCCTTCAAAGTGAAGTTTCTTCTTGGACTAGGAACTTGCCTCAGGGTGCATCTTTCCTGTTTCCTGGACAGAAACAAGTAGAGAGCCCCTAATAGTCCCACTAAGTAGACCTGCAGAGTATTTATCATGACGATGCCCATCAATGGGAAGGCAGCTGCAGTGCCCAAAGGGGGTCAGGCTGAGTTGAACCTGCACTCCACACTTTGTGTGGTAGTGTGGATGAGTATCACAGCAGGATGGCCTGAGTTCCTGGAAGACATCCCTGAGCCTCTGTGGGATACACTTACCAGCCATGTATGCATATGGGAAACATTACAGGGTGGTCTCTGTCCCTCAGCATTTATTGAGTACTGTCATGTGCTGTGCTAAGTCCTTTCCACACATTATTTCATCTTTCCAACAATCCTGAAAGGATATTCCTATTTTTACAGATGAGGAAACTGAGGCATAGAGGGGTACAATAACATGGTCAAGGCTGTACAGCATGTGAGTGAAGGAGCTGTGGCTGGAACCCAAGTGTGCCCAACTCCAGAGACCCTCATATGCACCTGAAACCCAGTGTAAATCCAGTAAAGAGAAATACACCTGGAAATCTTAAAAATCTTAATGGAATTCACAGGGTCCATTTTCTTAACTTTTCACGTCGTCAAAGTAGCTACCAGTTTCAGGAGTTTTTCCTCTTTATTTTAAATTTAGACATACAGCCTGAAATACAACTCTTCAAACCAAGAAGATGGACTTACTGCTTTCCTTAACCTACTACTGAAAAATATATTCTCTATCCAATACTCAGAAGCACGCCTTTCATCACTTTTTAAAGATCTACTGGGCTGGGCTTGTTCACCCCTAATACTGTTTCTTAGGAATACACAAACTTCTAGGTTCCAGAAAACACACATTTGCCTCTCTCTGGTGCTAACACATTCATTTGTGGTCTGTCAAGTCTTGAGAGAGGCCCATCCGTTCTTCGGTGTCACCGGTGCACACCAGCAGGAATACTCGGTGGTCTGACATCACGCATTGGCATCCTGAGCACCCATCCCAAGCAGCTTAGACCCAGAATAGGTGCTTTTGCTTGCCCGCAGGATTGTGCATTTGGAAGTGTTTTTCTGACCATCTCTCTTCTCATCCTAGCAGAGGAGGTCAGCAGAAATTTTACCCGTTTAGATTAAAGCTGGGATGAGGGCGGACACAGTCACACGGGGTTACGGGGAAGCCAGATGGCAGGGAGAGAATTCTAGCAACGCTCTCGAGTGTTCCCGGAGACAGCGACTTCAGGGATAGGTGGGTGTTGGCCTGCAGACCCCGACCGAGGCCTCCCGGCCGGGGGGAAGGAAGGGAGGCGGGGGGGGGGGGGCGAGCCCAGGCGAGGACCCACTCCCGGAGGCCCGGCCGCGCTCCCGCAGGGGCGGGGTCAGCGGGGCGGGGATCGGGACGCGATCCGGGGAGCGGCGCGGAGCCCCGAAAGCCGAGTCTGGCGGAGGCGGAGGCGGGCCGGGTGGGGCTCCCCGCAGCTCCGGCCGCCGCACGTCCGCAGGGTCTCCGCGGGGTCGCGGCCCGGCGCCCGGGGCCGGGGTCCGGGGGGAGGCTGGGCTGCAGCCCCCGCCGCGCACCCGCCTCCGCCCGGGGTCGCCGCGCCCCGGCGCGCTCCCCGCCCCCTCCCCCTCCCCCTCCCCCGGGACGCGGGCGGCGGCGGCGGCGGCGGCGCAGGGGAAGGGGCGGGCGGGGGCCGCCGGCGCTCTCTCCTCCCACCCGCGCTCCCGCCGCGCCGCGCTCCCCGGCCCCGAGCCGAGCCGAGCCGAGCCCGAGCCGAGCCCGAGCGAGCGGGCGAGGCCGGCGCGGGGCCCGGCGCCGCTTCCTCCTCGCAGCCCGCGGCGTCCCCGGGCGGGCGCGCGCCGCGATGGCAGCGGCCGAGCGGGGCTGAGCCCGCCGCCCCCCGCCGCCCCCCGCCGCCCCCGGCAGCCCCCGGCAGCCCCCGGCCCGCGCGGCCCCGCCATGGCGAAGCAGTACGATGTGCTGTTCCGGCTGCTGCTGATCGGGGACTCCGGGGTGGGCAAGACCTGCCTGCTGTGCCGCTTCACCGACAACGAGTTCCACTCCTCGCACATCTCCACCATCGGTAAGGGGCGGCGGCCGGAGGGGCGCCCCCTGCCCCCGCCCCCGCCCCCGCCCCCGCGCCGGCCCCGGCCCCCGCCCCCACCCCGCCCGCGGGGACCGTCCACCTCCCCGGCCGGGGGCGTTGCGCGGGAGAGGCCGGGACCGCCCGGGGACCTGGGCCTCGGGTCCCGGAGGTGAGCGCGTCCCTGCTGTCGTCCGCGATGAGGGCTGCGCTCTCGGGCCCGCGCTGGGGACCCGCCGTCCGACCGGTGCAGGCCTGGCTGGGTTCCCCGAGCTGGGGCCGCGAGGACCCGGGCCCCTGAAATGACTTCCCCACCCCCCCCCCAGGTGGAAGGGGGAGGGGAAGCAGCCTGCGCTCCGGAAGAGGGGTTCAGGGTGGGGAGCCGCGTCACCGAGTCACTGGAACCCTCAGGTCAGGGGTGACCCAGTGTGGAGCCCCGAGGGGGGAAGACGGGAGGAAGGGAGGGGCCCCAGGGATTGAGTTTCCAGAGCACAGTTGTGAAGGGAAGCCAGCCACAAGGTGGGACACCTGGAGGAGGAGAGATTCGGTGAGCGTGTTTGCAGGTGAAAGGGGCACTTAGCCAGCTCCAGAAAGAAGAACAGTTGGCTAAAGATTTGTATTGAAGGCGGCTGAGGAGGAATGAGGATGGCTCTTAGGACCCACCCTCCAGTACCTCTTTGATCTGGCAATGCCGGCAGCCTGCGCTTAGACAAGATCTGGTGGCTTCCCAGACCGGACTGTGATGGCATCCCCTGTTCTAGGAGGGGTGGGTGACCTCCCCTCTGAGGGGGTTTCATGCCGTTGGGCCGTAAGGGGCCTCCTCCTCGGGAAGGTGTGAGCTGAGGAAGTCCACCACATCTAACAGCTTCCCCCACTGTGGCCCTGGAGGAGCCTCAGCACTGCCCAGGCCCCCTCTCCAGGGGGCAGAGCCGAGCACTCAGCTCCCACTTGAGGCTTCCCCCCCCCCCCAACACCCGGTCCTTGCCAAGGGAGAAGAGGGAGTGGATGGAGCCAGGAGGGACAGAGACCCGCGGTTAAGAGGCAGGCTGTGTTGTCACATAGACCTGGAGACCTCACTTTGGGGCAGTGTGACCTTGAATACTTAAACTTCTGAGCTTGCATATCTCATCTGTAGAATGGGAAGGATAGTGCTTACCTCCTGAGGTGTTGTAAGGATTAAGTGAGATCATGTTTGTTCAAAGCACTTAACACAAAATTGGACACATGTGAAGCTGGATAAATGCTAGTTGTTACTGTTGTCATTGTCCTTGAGCTCCCGGGATCTCCTCTTTTTCTTCACTATCTTCATGGGACCCAGGGTGAGGGAACAGATTCATCTTTCTCAGGAGAGCTGTGAGGCAGGCTCCTAGGAGTTCTGGAGCGTGGGCTGGGCCACTGCTTGGATGAGAGGCATCTATCTCGGAGGGATGGGCGGGGTACTGAAAGCCAAGGGAAGACTGCCTGCCTCTGCGGAAGGCTCAGGGAAGAGGGTGCATTGGAGAGAGGCCCGGGAGTGAGCACTGGAGGGGCTGAGGAACCAGATGGGATGTGGGGACAGGTCGCAGGATGGGGACAAAGGGCAGCAGGTTAGCACGTAAGGAAACTTTCGGTGGCTATTTTATGGATGGGCTTGGTGCCAGGAACTGCTGAGCTATCACAGGGGGCTGTGGGCTGCTGGGGACTGAGGCAAGGGAGTGGTCTCTAAACTTTGCCTCAGGAGCTACAGTAGTTCGCACCCTGGTGTTCTGGCCACATTTCAAGTCCTAGGAGTGACCTAGGTTTTTCCCTGGAGCACCTTATTCATCTAACTCATTTCAGAAGCTCTTGGGCTCCTGCTCAGTGTTGTTACGGGAGCCAGTCTTCCCTAGAAGATGTGTCCTACCCCTTTCCTACAGACAAGTGGGGGAACCTGTGTTTCTGAAATCTCAAGGTGGCCCTTCTGAGGCTTCTGTTTTCCTTAAGTCCCTTGCTAATCACCAGCCCTTCTTAATGTCTGTCCCACCTCATCTTGTTGGACACCTTTGTTCCTGCTGGAGAGGCAAAAGTGCACTTTCCCCTCACAGGTCCCTGGGACTTACTCAGGGTCCCCCTGGAGCCGACCACTTTAGAGGTAGAAGAGAATTAGCAAAGGAAGTGGAAGTGTCTCTATAGCACAGTCCCCATGCCATCCGCTCAGGGCTCTCGGTATATTGACCTGAAGCCCGAGCAGGTTCTTTCCCTGCGTTTCTGATGGTTGGGTCCTTTTCCCAGGACACAGAGGACTGTTTTGGAGTTTGGATTCCATGGAAAAGAAAGAAAGCTGTCTTTCTTCACAGTAGCCTTTTGAAATCTGCCCACTGGGTTCCTTACATGTGTTTGGTTTGAAGCGACCTAAGGCACATGTGAGTCTATCTCATCTTGGGCATGTTTTTCAGCAATAACTACGACTTAGGGACCGACGGTCAAGAAAAGCTTTCCTTTCAGTGATACAGAAAGTTTCCCTTGGAGTTGGAAAGGGCGGCCAGGAGGCAAATCAAGGAGCCCAGAAAATGGGGTCTACCAAACCATATTCATTAATTTATCCATTCAGAAAAAAATGCACGTGTCCTGTAGCTGGGCTCAGTGCCGAGACCTGGAGATTCCACGATGAATAACACACGTCCTTACCTCTCTCGATTTGCTCCTTGTCTGAGATACATTCCTTTACCACACTGGACATTTTTCTAGGCACTTTTCCTGGAGTAACTTCGGGTGAAATGGGGAAAACAAGGCATTTCACTAGTTATTGCCAAAACAGAGTTCATATTCTTGGATCATGTCATGATGGCACCTAGGCTGGCACTTTTGTGATTTATTGTTTATGCTCGGAGAGCCTGTGACATTCCAGAGAAGGGCCTGCCAGGGAGCAGTGAGGAGACCTTGAAGGTAGGCTGAGTTACTCACTGCCCCTCTTTTCGTCAGCAGGTGGGCGGCTGGCCATGAGCTAGATCTGTGCCACGAGCAAGCCTTTCCAATGAGGCTGTGCTCACCCGGACAGTGGTGGTGGTGGTGGTGGTGGTGGTCGTGGTGGTGGTTGTGTGCAGGTGGGCAGCCAGCCAGGGCCTTAATGGCCTCTGCTGGTTCCTCACCTGTTTAATTAATTAAGGATCCACTACAAAGCCCTGTGCCAGGCATTTTCAAGACCTATTCAGTCCACCTTTTCCTAGTTAGGGAGGTGGCACACAGGCGAGAAGAGCCAAGGCCTCAGCAACGAGATGGAGATGGGGGAAGCACTTAGTGAAGCACTCTTCACATGTGGGAGATCAATTATGATCACTGTTACTGTGAGCGAAGCTCTCGCAGGCGTCATCAGCAGCTAAGCAAGGATACGAGGGTGCAGGGGCAGCCGGGGACTGGGCAGAAGCCCGTGAGAGCTAGAGCTGGGACAAAGTGCTAGAGGAGGCCAGACGGGAAGCATCCCCCCCCCCCCCCCGCCCGCCCTTACTAGAAGCAGCAGGGAAGGCTCTAGAAGGAGGGGAGGTGTGGGCTGCTTTTCAGTTCCTGGAGGGGAAGGAGCAGATGGAATAACAGAGCAGAGACGACTGAGGTGGGAATTCAGTGGGTGTTTATGGGATTCTGGGCACTCTGGCTACAGAACAGAAGGGAGTTTTTAGGGGAAGAGTGAGAACATTCCTCTGTTCATCTCTCTGTCTCCCAGATTCTACGTGCATGAGGATGAAACCAAATCTTATCCCTTTATGTTTTCATAGTCCTAGTGTTGGGCCAGGTTCAAGTCTCAGAAATGTTGTTGAGTTAATGGATGAAGGAGGGCAGAGGGCATCCAGGGCCTGGCTAACGAGGTGGGACTTGGGCCTTTGCAGCGGGATAGTTTTCTGAGCTGGGGTATAGATATGGTGACAATGACACTTAGGGTACGGGTTGGGAGCGGCAGTTAAGACCCGCAGCAGGGAGACCAGTCAAGAGTTGTCAACACAAGGGACTTCCAGATCTGTTCTCTCTGCCATACACTCCTCCTGGGGCCCCCACACCAAACTCCACACCCGCTCCTATCTTCCTCTCCGAAGTGGAGAGTGGTTTGAAGCAGTCAAGCTGGCAACTTCTGCAAGGGCCTCATGTGACCTGTGCTGCTGGCCAAGGCAGGGAGACCACGTCCTATCCTACTATCCTTGCAATCCCTTAGTAGACATTGTCACATGGTCTCTGATCTTTTTGTTTTAAAGGCCACCTGGGTTCCAAGGAGGCTGCCCTGTGATTTTTCCGGTTTGACTGGTTGAACCACTGCCTGGGGCTTCAGGGAGGCTTCCTCCACCAGGCTTTGCTTCTGCAGGCTCCCCTTTCTCTGGAAATTCTGTTTGAACTGGCTTGGGTGGCCTGGGGCTAGGGCTGTGGGTGACTGAAGGGGAGGGAGATGCCTAGGGAAGGATCAGGGGGCATGAATCTGAGCAGGAACCTAGAGACCTAACAAAGGAGGCAAATGCTTGGGCACCAGGTGCTCCCCACAGCAGGGGGAGCTGCGGGAGGAGGGAGGGACGCCCATTGAACAGAAAGAGCACTGACTGTGTGAGATTCCCTGTGGCCTTACCAGGCTCTGCTACCTTCAGATGCTTATTTAACATCCCTTTCCTTAGTCTCCACATCTGTAAATCGAAGAGTAACAGAATCTTTCTTAAAGGTCCTCGTGACAATTACAGAGGCTAACGGATGCAGGCACTTGGCTGAGACCTCCATGAAATGGTAGCCACTGTGATTATATTACCATCCTTATTATTTGTTATTCCTAGCTCGTAAGAAGGTTGTAGACATGAATATAATGTCAGTGATGTGCTTTGAGGCCATCCTATTTTTCACTCACGCACCCAGTTGCTAAGGTGCCCGTGAGGAACTGGGGATGCAGCAGTGACCAAACAGGACTCAGGCACCAGCTCCCTTCCAGGGGTCACGGGAGCAGGCTCTGGGTTTCATCTCAGATTCTGTGCCAGCTCCCCCCCCCCACCTTGCCCCAGCAGAAGCTCTGGGAAGGAAGAGTGAGTTGGGAAGGAGTGGGGAGATGGGGGCTCTGCTTGGGGTCACCCGGCCTCAGGCCCCCATTCCACACACCCCATTCCCCAAGGATATGAACTCTGAGAACAGCTCTGAAACCCTCTGAGGCTTTCATTTCAGCTGTTCTGCACACCTGTGCCACCTTCCCAGCTTGGCAGACCACCCCCACCTTTGAGGGCCCTGCCTCTTCTCCCTCCTCCCATCCTCCCTCGCTCCCCAGACATCCTGGTGATGAGCTTTATAGCATGAAAGTCGATATTTGGCCATTACCCTTCTACCCTGATTGCCAGTTCTTCTCAGAGTGCCTTCTTCTGTAATCTAATATTTGTGCCTGTTTCCCTGTAAAACTGCCAATTTTCTGCACAGGCGTGTGACCTCTCCTTGGCTCTCCTTCCTGGGCAGTGTGCTTCGTCAGGCGGGCCACAGAGGTTCCTGGACGATTTATTCCTTGCACTGAGGAGAGGATTAATCATCAGCTTGGTTTTATAACAGGGGAAACTAAGGCCCCAAGAAAGGCGATGGCTCATACCTTGTGTGCAGGTGGCCTGAAGTTGAACCACACCCCCTCTGCAGTTTCTCCAGACTGGCCTGGGGCATGCCCTTGCTCCTCCCAGAAGACCCTCCCACAGGCTGCCAAGTGGAACCTCTCTCCAGTGAACCAGGCTGTGCCTCCCCCACCCACGGAAAGCTCTGGGATGGAGGGACATTTGTACTTCTGTTGCTGGCCCCATCTGCCTACTTGACATGACCCGCTGGGGAAGTGTCAGGTGCTAGGATTGAGGAGTCTGGGGATCCCTGGGTGGCGCAGTGGTTTGGCGCCTGCCTTTGGCCCAGGGCGTGATCCTGGAGACCCCGGATCGAATCCCACGTCGGGCTCCCAGTGCATGGAGCCTGCTTCTCCCTCTGCCTGTGTCTCTGCCTCTCTCTCTCTCTCTCTCTCTGTGACTATCATAAATAAATTAAAAAATTAAAAAAATTTAAAAAATTAAAAAAAAAGGATTGAGGAGTCTGGCTGGGGAACCTTTGAGGGTGAGATCTGAGTGTTGCCCTCGTATTACTATCTTGATAATATATTTACTGAGAACTCTGACTGGGGCCCCATAATCTGTAGAGAAGGCTGACCATGGCTTCAAAATGTGGGTCATCGGGATCCCTGGGTGGCGCAGCGGTTTGGCGCCTGCCTTTGGCCCAGGGTGCGATCCTGGAGACCCGGGATCGAATCCCACATCGGGCTTCCGGGGCATGGAGCCTGCTTCTCCCTCTGCCTGTGTCTCTGCCTCTCTCTCTCTCTCTGTGACTATCATAAATAAATAAAAATTAAAACAAAACAAAACAAAACAAAAACAAAATGTGGGTCATCCCCTGACAGCTCTCAAAATTTTTCTTTCTTTCTTTTTTTTTTTTTTTTTGATTTTATTTACTCATTCAGGAGAGACACAGAAGGAGAGAAAGGCAGAGGGAGAAGCAGGCTCCATGCAGGGAGCCCGATGTGGGACTCGATCCCGGGTCCCCAGGATCACACCCTGGGCTGAACGTGGCACTAAACCGCTGAGCCACCCAGGCTGCCCTCTCAAAATTTTTTCTCACTGATCTTTTCTCCTGGGATGTACTGACTTCATTCATTCACTCATTTATTCTTGCACTCACCCACACATTCATTTTTTCTTTCCTTTATTCAATTTTGTTGAATAATATATATTATATCTGCCTCTGCCAGGCAATGGAAATGTGAAATGAATAAGATGCTGTTTTGCCCTCTGGGAGCTCACAGTGCAGACAGTTGGAAAGTCAGGCATCCAAACCGACAAGCAGAATAGCATGCAAAACCAATGTCAGAATGCTTGGGAATCACAGAGGTGATAAATTCCTCTGGGTTGGTTGGTGAAGGCTTCACAGAAGAAGCAACATTGGAGTGGCTCCTGGAAGACCAAGTAGGGCTCCTCAGGGGCCAAAGAGTGGAGGAGGTGCTGTGAAAAACACCTCATGATTTGGGGCTTCTACTCTTCTGCCTGGCGGGGCCGGCTGATAGTGGCTGGGCCATGGTCGTACCAGCTTCAGTTCAATGAGATCTTTGCTAGGAGTTTGCTCTGTTGGCTCTGTGTAAAGGCCCTGGAGGCCCTGCCCCTGACAAGATGTTTGCTCCTGAGCTCCCAGCCCCAGTCTTTTTCTCTAGGAACTTTCTGCTACCTGGGTCAACATGGCCCTGCTCACGAAGAAGCTCAGGAGGAAGGTGGAAGGGTGAGTGGTCCGTAGCTTGGCAGGTCTTGGCTGCATCAGCAGTGAGCAACAACCATTCAGGAGCAGGCTCTGGGAGGCAAGGCCCAGGTCAGGGATCTGCCAGAGGGGAGCAGGACAGGATTAGCTGGAGCACACAGCACATGTCACAGAGGCCCTATGTAGATCTATGCCCATTGCAGTGGGAAGGGCAACAGGAAGGGAACTGGAGTGTCCTGTGTACCTACTATGTTCACAGGAACAGTTGTGCTTTACACATATGAGCCGTTCAGTGTAGAGATGTCGTCATACAGTAAGGGGCAGGGAGTCCCCAAGCTGGCCTTGCTAGCATTCAAGAAGTTTCTCAGTACATTCTTCAGGTTAGATCCTCCGAACAAGTTTATGTGTATGTGCGCACACATGTGCACAGGTGAGATCCCAGAGAAGGGAAGAGTCTTGCTCTGCTTCCCCGCCTCCTACCTCCACCTTTACAACAGAGGAAAGAGTAACATGGGTCCCTCTTCCTCTTCTCTTCCAGAGAACTTCAATCTTGATTAAAGTGTGTTCTTGCCTGAGGGATATGTGCTATTTCTCCTGCCCAACATCCTGGTCCTCAGATCTTTGTGCTGGTACCACTTGTCACTCAGCCCAGAGGTCACCAGTTTAAAAGGTCTTTGCTGACCAGCTTATAAAGCAGCTTTCACAGGATCTCTTCACTCTCTACTCCACTATTCTGCTTTTGCCTCTTAATGTCACTCTGAAATTATTTATTTGTTTGCTTATTATCTGTCCTCCCTCCTAGAATGGAAGCACTCTGGAGACAAGGATCTTCCTGTATTACTCACTGCTGTCTGTGTCTTCTAGTACCTAGCTTAGTTCCTGGCACAGAGTAGGCACTCAGTGACAGTTGGTTTGAATTAATACATACCCGGATGAATGAATGCAAGCATGCATTTTCCGAGAGGACTTTTGGTCTTCCTGAGGGGCCGCTGCAGCCTGTATTGGTGTCTTGGGACTCCTAGACTGATGAGTAACTTACTATGCTACACCTGTGTTTGGGACTGAGAAGAGGTGGAGAATTCTGTAAGGGGCGAGCGGTTTCCAGTAGTTTCTAGCTCTTCTCAGCTACATGTCCTGGGGAAGTTCAGACATAGCTGGGAGCAAGAAAGCATGAGCAGGGTCCTCTTTGGTGAATGCAGAGAAGAGGGATTGGGCTCTTATACTAAAGGTCACTATTGCCTGTGTCTCAGAGTCACTGCAGGTGTCCGATGATTCCCATCAGCTCAGCCAGCTGCTGGAGTGCCTTGCAGTAGTAAGCACCTGGGCCCAGGCACTGGGGACAAGCCTGCCTTCCAGCCTCCTGGGACTCCATGTTTGCCTGGGAAATCCTTCTACATGATAACGGCCCCTGGGTTTCCAAAGATTGACCCTTTAAGGTTTTATGTGAAGATGGTAGCCTCTAGAGGTGTCCTAATCCCCATATCACCTCTCAGCACATCGAAGGAGTATGTGTGTGTTTGTGTGTGTGTGTGCGCATGTGTGTGCATGTGCATGCATGTCTTAAGAAAGGAGGGGGACACCTGGGTGGCTCAGTGGTTGAGCGTCTACCTTTGGTTCAGGGTGTGATCCTGGGGTCTAGGGATCAAGGCCCGCATCGGGCTCCCTCTGGGGAGCCTGCTTCTGTCTGCCTATGTCTTTGCCCCTCTCTCTGTGTCTTTCATGAATAAATAAATAAAATTAAAAACTATTGGAAAAAAAGGGGGGGTTAGAGTATCATTCTGAAATCTGCAGTCTTTCTTGTGGGTAGCATCCGCATCAGAGCCCCTGACTCAGGGTCCCGGAGGTTAAAACAGGGCCTTGGATTTAGAAGATCAGGATTCTGCCAAAGAGCAGGGCCTCCTCTTTTATTTCTGCTTCCCATCCCTCCCAGGGAGAGCTGGTGTGAATGCTGACAAATGCATTTGCTGAGAGCACCCGGTGCACCTTCTCCCCAGAGCGAGGCCAGTTTGAGGGACAGTCCATTTGCAAGTGGGTAAGAGGAGGAAGTCAGGTGGCCACTTGCAGTCCAGCATATAAGGAGGCTGTGTCCCCAGACAGAAGAGGAGCAAGGCAAGTAGCAGGTCCCTACCTGGTATGAGGGACTTTGGTGTTCTGGGACCCTTTGTCTCGCATCTTCTCTTGAGATTTGTCTCTTAGCTTGCCTTCTGTATTGTTCTTGTGTCCTTTCTTCCCCTCATTTGTCCCTCAGTTAGGGGGAAGATGGCATCATCAGTCTCTTGGTGTTACGGATTTTCTCTCTTGCCGAGAGAAGAGGGTTTTGAAGTGGGGATTACTCTGATGCCTTCTTTGGGGTGGCAAAGTCAGGCAGCCACCTCCCTGAAGGGTCGGCCTTTCCCTGAAACTTGTTTTGCAGTTGTTCAGGATGACCTCCTTGGAGGTGACCTCCTGCCCCCCCCCCCCCCCCGTGAGCTTCCATGTCCAGCACTGGCTGGTTTCCTGCCAAGGAGGAGCTGGGGGCCTTTCCTGAGTTTAGGGCTTGGTAACTGGAGCCAGCATGGCCCCAGGGATTGGGTGTCTGCCTTGGGTTTCAGGTGGATTAAGTTGTTCCTGTTATGGCATCTCATTGCTAATGAAAAGGCTCAAGTCACGCTGCTGGTCCTTTGGGCTTTGGTTGATCATGGTGATAACATTTGGCACGCAGAAGAAACTTATTTCCACTTGAAACATGTGGCACTTGGCAAGCAGGCAAGCTGGCACCTGACATTAACCCATTTGGTGCTGGCCTGCCAATAGGTGCACCCTCACGTTGCCAGAATTTAGGTTGTAGGCAGACTTGGGGTAGGGGCATCTGGGCTCCATGGTGGGTGGCATTTTCTCTGCTGAGACACCGTGGCTTAGTGCTGGCCCCTTGTCTCACCTCCCTGCCCTGTCCTCTTTCCTCTCCCCAGTATGAGCCCCCAACTTCCCAGAGCTCTTTCTGTCCCCCATCCCCCCCTACAGTTCCCCCATCTCATTTCCTGGGGAACTGGTAGCTTCTTCAGCTGACAGTTCATAAAACTCTGTGTGTCAGGCCCTGTGTTCCTGGCTTTCTACCTTCTTTCAGAACCCTCACAGCAATTCCCTGACATCCGGGGTTGTCATTCCCATTTTACAGGTGAAGAAATAGCAAAGAGAGGGTGAGAAGACCATGCGGGCAATGCGTGGGGAAGGCAGGATCAGAAGCGAACTCTGACCATGCAGTTGTATTCTTACTGACCAAGCCACTGTTCCTTGAGCCACACTCATTCCGTGCTTCCCAGGGCTCTCTGGGGAGGCAGATGGTGATGGCAAGGGTGTGCCCTGTTCCCTTCTTTCCACGGTCTTCTCAGCTCCTCACTGCTGGACTGAAGGGGCAGTAAGTGCACTGCTGTTTTACCACCCACAGTGAGCCATCTCCCCTGCCCTGTCCCTCTGTCCCATTCCAGCCCCCAGTACCCAGAGGCCGAACCTTGCCCCTCCTCCTCTTCTCTGACAGCCGCCCTGTCACTGTGCTCCAGGGCTCCACTTGTGGCCTGGCTATCTCTGAGGGTTCCTGCTGGAGAAGCAGAGGCTGTACGGACAGGGACACAGCAGGAAGAGCCAGAGGCCACGGATGTAGTGAGGGCAACACTATCCACAGTCCTAGGCAGGAGGCACTTAGCTGAGGAGCTTTGCTTGCCAATGTCTGCAAGGCATTCACATGGCAGGACACGCATCTCTGCTCTTGAGCCACAGGCACCCATCCTCATGCTCTCTGGGCCACTAATGGAATTACCACTTGATGCCTGGCACTTTGCTGAATTGGAGGCAGAGATTTTAAAGACAGAAGATATTGTCAAATACAAAATACACTCTCTTCCCCTGAGGCACTGTACATCTGGATGGGGCTAGAAGGCAAAAACTAGGAGGCAGCAATAAGCAGGGAATTGGGAGGGGGTTTCTTCCAGGCCCATAGTCGACACATCTTGCCTGCCTGCCCTGGTGGGGGGTGTGGGGGGTGTGTGTGGGGGGGGTGGGGATTAGGTAGCAGTGGACAGACGCAGGCTGGGACTCTTCAGGCAATCCTGAGGCCCTTTCAAGCTTCACTGGGGAGGGCAGATGTGCTATGAGGATACCCATGGGCTGGAAGGTGGGGTCTGTGCCGGCATCCAGCACCCCCAGCCCCCACACTGGCCAGCGTGTTCTGTCTTTAGGCATCACTGCTCCTCTGCACATCTGCCTCATGTTCCTCTTGTTACCAGATGACTAATCCCCTCGGCACCGTCTGGAGGGAGCTGATTTAATTGGCTTAGCTAGATTGCCTTGCCCACGTTGGCCAGGTCACTTTGGGGGTCAACAGCAAGCCCTTTGATGGAGCAAGCCACCCCTGATGCTTCTCCTCAGAGAACACACTGCACCCAGCCCTGCCTCCCTGAGCAGAAGCTCCAGGCTGGGCAGTTCCTGCCAGAGAAGGATGCTGGGAGTGGCGGACACCGTGACGGGCACATCTGAGTTACTGAGAAAAACAATGAGCTGCTCATTGTGCTTTAGATTCTGGCTTGGCGGAGGGCCCCATCTTCCTGACTTTCTCCTCCAGGCCTCCCAGTGTCTTCAGGAACGTCTGCCAGAGCTGTGTGGAGGCCGTGTACTTGGTTTCTTCACAACACAGTGTGCCCCGTGCCTGGGAAAAGAAGCCGGCTCTCTTGTAGGGACAGTGACGTGGCACTGTGCAAGGTGATGCATTTGGGCTTAGTGCAATCCTGAACGGTCTCCAGGAGCAAAGGGTTCCCTGAAAATAGGTTATGGGCGGCTTGCTCCATGAGTGCCCAGGGCCTCACTTCTAGAAGCCTCATGATAGAACAGCTGTGGGATATGCCAGGGTGTGGCAGGAGAGGCAGTAAGATTCTGCAGCCACTGGTCGAGGGAGCAGTACCCTGCTGGTGGGTGTTAGGAGGCTGGTTCTCCAGTTCTGGTTCAGCACCAGGGTGTGGGAGCATGAGGAAGTGACCTGGCCTCTCTGTGCCTCCAGTAGTAATCACCACTCTTACCTGCTTCACAGGGCTGGCACAAGAACTGAGGGCTCTAGATTCCTTAGCTAAGGGGTGTGCCAGTTATAACTATGAGGATAATATATTGGGTGTGGTGCTGCCTAGAGATGGGCTAGACAGTTGGTTCTCAAACTTGTATGCCCCAAATTTAGCAGGTCTGGTGGACCTGCCTCCCCAGTGATGTTGATGCTGCTGGTCCCTGAACTAGCCAGGCACTAGACCAGGTAACCATTACCATGTCAAAGGTTCTCTGGACTTGTTTGCCTGGCTGCTCTCTGGGAAGCTGTTATTCAGCAGAAGGAAGGTAGGAATGAGAGAAGGCCCTTCTACCTTCACACCTGTGGCCTAATTCATATCCCACAACAGCCTGTAGGAGGCCAGTGGGAGCCTCATTCTGCAGGTAAGAAAACTGAGGCTCAGAGAAGTTCAAAGTTGCACAGCAAGTGCTGGAATCCAGATTCAGACCCAGGTCTTTCTGATCCCAATGCTGATGGATAGCTGTTTCACAGTATTAGGGCTCAAACTTTCCTCTAAAAATCACCCATCACCCTGCTAAAATCAGAAGTCTCTTGCCCTCAGATTCTGAGTCAGTGGGTCTAGACCAGTCAAGATAGCACCTTTTTTTTAAAAAAAATAAATCACTCCAGGTGATCGAAAGCTGAACACCTGCAAAGCACACCTGGAGAATGGGCGCACAACTATGCCGCCTCACCTGACACTGCCTCACCTGATGCTTCAGGTGCAAAGCCTCAGTCCAAACTTCAAACTGCAGTACATGTTAGAATCATCTGGAAAGCTTATTAAACTAGATTCCTGGCCCCTGCCCCCAGAGTTTCTGATTCCATAGGGGTCTGAGGTGGGACTCAAGAATTTGCATTTCTAACAAGTCCCTGCTGATGCTGAGGCTGCAGACCAAGGGACCATATCTTGAGAACCACTGGCTGTCTTGGGATGCCTGGGTGGCTCAGTGGTTGAGCGTCTGCCTTTGACCCAGGGCATGATCCCGGAGTCCCAGGATCGAGTCCCACATTGGTCTCCCTACATGAGCCTGCTTCTCCCTCTGCCTCTTTCTCTTGGTGTCTCTCATGAAAAAAAATAAATAAAATCTTAAAAAAAAAAAAAAAAAAAGCTTGCTGTCTGGAAGTGTGGCCTCGCCTGGAAGTGTATCTCAGCATCTCGGGCCTCATCTCACAGCTATCAGATCAGACTCTGCATCTTCACACAATCCCCAAGTGGTCTGTGTGGGCTTTAGTGTTTAAGGAGTGCTGCCCTAGAGGAGCTAGAGGGGGAACACACGGGATGGAGGTAGGTGGGAGGATCTCTCCCCCCCACAGAGTTTGGAGATCAGCAACGAAGGAAGGGCCAGACCATTAGGATGAGCACCCAGAGGGGGCTGATGAAGAGCTGAGAGCTGAGGCTTGGGAAGGATGGAAGACTCTTCCCTAAGGAAGGTGAAGGGAACAGAGGCGCATTCTGAGGAAATGAGGTGGGCCTTAGGAGCGGCTTCATCAGGCAGCAATCATCTCACCCTGGAGAGGAAAAGGAATACCGTGATGTATGTGGCATTAAGGGGGAGCCCGGCTGAGTGGGGTCATTGGCTGTAGGGAAGGGGATAGGTGGGCACACCTCCGTGTAAACGGTGTGTTCAGCAGCTACAAGGGCCCACTGAGGTGGGAAAGCAAGATTCTATGGGTGACCAGCCAGGCCAGGGTTTTGACTGCTCTGCAGGGCTCAGCAGCAGAGAAAACTAACAGTCACACAAGGGGGATGGAGGGGCCACAGATGAGCACAGTCATGGCAGGCCAGGGGTGGAGTGGTAGGTGGGCACAGTGGGAGGTCCAGGCTATGGACCGGAGGGAGTAGAAAGAATGAGTTCACTAGAAGATCACTGGGCTGTACATCTTTTTTTAATTAAAAAAAGGGGGGTGCTTGGGTGGCTTAGTTAAGCATCTACTTGCAGCTCAGGCCATTATCTCAGGGTCCTGGGATCAAGACCCTCATCAGGATTCCTGCTTCTCCCTCTTCCTCTGCCCCTCCCCCCTCTTGTGTGTGCTCTCTCACTTTCAAATAAATCTTTTTTTTTTTTTTTTCAAAAAGAGTGGGTGGGAGAGGAAGATCTCTCAAAAGGCCTAGACTTACTGTGTTTCTTGCTTAGTGCTTATGAATAGCCAAAATGGAAACAGTTTACTTCTCCGAGCTCCACAGATTTTACTGGGTGGTCAGGTGGATCTAAGTTGTAAAAGGAATGGATGTAGGGGTGCTGTGGGCCCCCAGAATCCCTCAGTGTCAGTCCCTGGCCACAGAGCTAAGAAGTGAGGGAAGCAGAAGGAATCCAAGCCCAGCACTCACTCCCAGGGTAGCTGCCTCTTCTAATACCTGTTTACATTCTCATTCTCGGGCTGAGTCCCCTAGTGTTGGGAGCTCCTCCCCGGCTGAGCTTTGCTGAAGGACCTACAGAGAAACCCACATAGGGACGCCTGGGTGGCTCAGCGGTTGAGCATCTGCCTTTGGTTCAGGGCATGATCCCAGAGACCTGGGATCAAGTCCTGCATCAGGCTTCCTGCATAGAGCCTGCTTCTCCTTCTGCCTATGTTTCTGCCTCTCTCTCTGTGTCTGTCATGAACAAATAAATAAAATCTTTTAAAAAAGAAAGAAACCCACATAGTTAGGTCCTTTGTATCTAGTTAATTTATAACCCTCACCCCCCTGAAAAGCAGTGCTGGGGCTAGCATGGGCTCTGACATCAAACAGGCCTGTGTTCCAACCTCTGCCACCTGCTGTGCTGACCTTGGGCTAGTTATCTTACCTCTCTGGGCCTTTGTCTCCTTTCCATTAAGTTCTGTAATGTCAGGGATCGTATGTCCTTTTTAAGTCCCCATAGAAGTTTGTGGAATAGGGATCCCTGGGTGGCGCAGCGGTTTGGCGCCTGCCTTTGGCCCAGGGCGCGATCCTGGAGACCTGGGATCGAATCCCACGTCGGGCTCCCGGTGCATGGAGCCTGCTTCTCCCTCTGCCTGTGTCTCTGCCTCTCTCTCTCTCTCTCTCTGTGACTATCATAAATAAAAAATAAAAAAAAAAAAAGTTTGTGGAATAAACAGAGAACTTTTTACCTCCCTCTCTGCCACCTTGTGACCACTTTCCACAAGGCACTGTCCTTGACCAGGCTTGCTGGACTAATATGAGGATGACCTAGGTTGATTATAAAATGGACAGAATTGCTGGTTCTCCTGGGAAGCCAGCACTGTACCATTAAAGAACAAGAATTTCCTGATTCCCTTCTGTGCCAGGAATGGTGAGAAGCAAATTCTTGATAACTATTTGAGAAGGGGGTGAGCATGCTACTGCCCCAACAAGGCCAGGGGCCCTCCACCCTCGCTTTCTCAGCACACTTGGAAGAATGGCTGCCAGACATTGCCCATTTGCAAGAGTACAGCTCAGTAGATATGAATCAGTTTGGGCAGGCGAAAAATGATTCACGTCTGACCAACTTGATTTAGTTTGGGTTGTCCGTTCTCAATCTTTTCCTCCCCTCTAGTTAAATGATGATTGGTCGTGATGGGAAGAGGCAAGAGCCTGAACTTAATCTGTCTGTGTTTGTGGAAGCTGAGGGACAGGCCAGAGAAGGGGAGAAGCGTTCCCATTGGTAAAGAACTAAAGCTGAGAGGGAATAGCAGTGGTGTTGGGGACTCTGGTACCTCTGGGGTCTTTGGGGCTATGCTGTGCAGCCTGGTGACTACCATCCATCTGGAACTCTGCCTTGACTATGTTCTCCACACAAAAACTGGTTAATGATGCCCATTCCTGACCTGTCTCCAGGGACTACATGAAGACTTCAGCTTAATTAATCTACTAGATGCAGCTCTTGAATCACTGGGCACAGTGCCCGGGCACAGTTGGGACTGGGAAGAGGCATGGTGATAAAAATGTCTCCCTTCATCTCTGTCGTCACTCAGATTCAAGCCTGTGTGCTGCTGGTGCTGCTGACTCTTCCTGCAAGTTTCCCCAAATATGGTTCTGCCTTGGGCTGGAAATGCCTTATGATTTTGGGTCTCAGGTCTCGTGGCAGCTTAGCTCCTCAAGCCCTTGGGCAGATGAGCCTGAGAACCCTGTCTATCTCCCCCTCTCTCTCCCAGCAGCATGCTGTGCCCTGCCCCTTCCTCTGGTCACTGGTGGTCATTTACAAGCACCCATGATGCACCAGGACTGTACTCGGTTATAGTATTAACTGCATCCACTGAGTGTCTCCCAGGTGCTGGGCACTGTATCTCGTCTGGTCTTCTTGTCCACCTTCTGAAATGATTGGTGAGGTCTCCATTTTACTGATGAGGAAATGGAGATGCAGAGAAGCAAGATGCCCAAAGTCATAGCTATAAGTGAAGTGGCCAGAGTCAGGATTCAAGCTCAGGCCTGGCTTCAAAGCCCATACTTCTAAATA
This sequence comes from Nyctereutes procyonoides, assembly GCF_905146905.1. Classification (NCBI taxonomy): domain Eukaryota; kingdom Metazoa; phylum Chordata; class Mammalia; order Carnivora; family Canidae; genus Nyctereutes; species Nyctereutes procyonoides. The sequence goes on from NW_026575139.1 coordinate 33,284,309, forward strand.
AAGGAGTAAACAATAATGCTTCCTCGAGTAAATCGGGGCCAGTCAACAGTAGATCCACCAGGCCTTCTTGGTGGGCTTCTGCTAGCTGCTCAGTGCTGTGTACACAGGCACACAGGTCCTTCCCCACATCCCTGACAGCATCACATCCCCTCCTGGTTAATAATAAGGCGGAGAAAGAAAGAAAGAAAAGAAAACCAGGCAAACTAGGTAGGTTGCTATTCCTAGGGGTTAGAGTTCCAGGGTGGACAAATAAATACCCGCAGTTCTTTCCAGAAATGTAAATAGGAAGATCTCATAAGAGTAGAGGGAGACACATTTGGGGGTTGAGTGAGGCAGTGATGGCATGGATTCCCTTGTACTCTCACTCTGCCCTCCTCCTACCCCTCCCCCACCCAACCCTTTACTGCTGGCAACTCTCAGGTCAAGGAGGAAGAGAAGCCCCATTCAAAGCCCAAAGTCCCAGACCCTTCCTTAGGCTCAATCTTTGGCTCAAGGAGGCCCTTACCTCATGCCATCTTTCTGCCAATATTAGGCCATAGGCAATCCCTTTCAGTGCGAAGGGTCTTTACCATTTGGTCTCAGCACTACTCTTCCTAACTGCCTCACTCTCTTCCTTTCCCCAGGCGTGGATTTTAAGATGAAGACCATAGAGGTAGATGGCATCAAAGTGCGGATACAGATCTGGTGAGTTGGGGAGGAGGAGGAGGAGATGTAGGCGGAGAGACATGGGGCTGCTCCCTGGCTGCCACTGCCATGTGGTGAAAGTCCCGAGGCCCCATCTGGGATAACTGGCCACCTCTTCTACCTAGAGAAGCAGATGTCTCAAAGCCCATCTCCTGCTCCTATGAACCTTACTCTCTTTTTCTTAAGAAATTTTATGGGGGGATCCCTGGGTGGCTCAGCGGTTTGGCTCCTGCCTTTGGCCCAGAGCGCGATCCTGGAGTCCCTGGATCGAGTCCCGCGTCGGGCTCCCGGCATGGAGCCTGCTTTTCCCTCCTCCTGTGTCTCTGCCTCTCTCTCTCTCTCTCTCTCTCTCTCTCTCTCTATCATAAATAAATAAATCTTTAAAAAAAAAAAAAGAAAGAAAAATTTTATGGGATTGGCCACTATAAGTCACCAAAAGGCAGGAATTAGAAGGAATTGGCAAGCTAACCAGTGTGGGTTTGTCTTAGGATGAGGCTTTGCCCCTGGGCCATGCTGCAGTGAATAGGAGGGAGGGTTACACCCCATATTGAGAATGGGGGGGATCCTGCGAAGTGGTTTCCCCAGGACAGCATGGTGCAGTTCCCATCAGCAGCCACAGGGCGCCACTGTGGCTCTCTGGCCTGATGTTCCTGCAAGTGCAGCCTTTGCCAGCCGTTGGAGCTGCCTCCAGTTTGAGAATGCTGCAAGCGTTGCCTTCAGAAGCCCCAACCCAACCAAAGGTAAAACAGCCCAACCTGTCTGAACAATGGCCCAATTCTAAAGAGAGTTGTCCAAGGCCCAGTTTTGCTTGGGGCTCCTGGCACAGAGCTGGCAAGGCTCCATAAGCCGGGTCAGCAGCAGATAATCAATCAGGCCTCTCTCCTGCAGAGTCAGGTATGTTCAGACCCCCTTGGGGATCAGAGCTCCTCATTTTTCACCCTGTAGCTCCCTAGTTTTTCCTGCAAGGGTACAGGGTCTCCCAGCTCCTGTTCATCCCTTCCCCTCTGGTTCTATGGTCCCTGCTCTTCTGATGGCCTGGCCTTCTATTGCAGGGACACAGCGGGGCAGGAGAGATATCAGACCATCACAAAGCAGTACTATCGACGGGCCCAGGTAAGCCACCATTTTCAGGGTTTGGAGGTGGGACACCGCCATCCACACTCTCAGCTCTGGATGTGTGAGATATTTATGCCACTGACTCCCAGAATAGGACCCTCAGATTGTCTGCTGGGGAGGGCAGCCGTGGGCCGTCTTGTGGTTGTTCCCTGGTCACTCATTCATTAGTTATTCTCTGAGCACACACTACGGGCAAGTCCCCCAGCCTCGTCCGCACCCTCCACCCTTCACTCTGGGCCAAAGACCCCAGGCAGGATATTTGGTGCCTTCCTACCTCAGAGAGTTCTGTGATAGGTGTAGGGCACAATGGCTTTGGGGGTATGAAAGAGAAGGAGACATTTCTGGGTGCTGAGGGATCCTTATTATGCTAAGCAGGGAGAAGGGAAAGTGAGATCCAGCATTTATGGTACAACATCTGCTTCTGGACCCATCCATGACTGTGCCCTGACTCTGTATGCGTCTGCCTCCCCTATCTCTCTCCTTCTCTCTCTCATTCAGGGAATATTTTTAGTCTACGACATTAGCAGCGAGCGCTCTTACCAGCACATCATGAAGTGGGTCAGTGATGTGGATGAGGTAGGAGATGGTGCCTCACCTTTGGGGGTGGGGGAAGGGTGCCTCAGGGGGGAAGGCGAAGTGAGGGCCAGATGGGAAGGGCTGAAGCTCTCGGGGTTGGTGAGCAAACACTCCCAGGAAACCTTACCTTTCACAGGCCCAGATTAAGGCCTCTGGGTGAGTAAGACATAAGGAGGAAGCCCCTGCTGCCATGCCATCCACACTCTGTACCCCGCCAGGCAACCATGGCTGTTTCTTCCTTGGAAATGGGTTAGGTCAAAGCCTACCTACCCTGTGACCATCTTCCTTCCTGAAATCTCAGGACCAGGAGGAATCATGAGACTGGGGTTCTGGGCCTGGCTCTGGAGCCATGGGCAAGCCATTTGAACTCTCTGAGTCCTCATTGGTAGAGCAAAGGGGTGGACTTAAGTGTAATGTCCTGCCAGTTTGGATACCGGTTCTCTAACCCCAGGAATTACCAGTAGTAGCCAGAGTCTCTTACCCTAAGCTGTCTCCATGACAGCTCCCTGGGGCCCCCGGGTCAGCCCTGGTACTTGTGGCCTCACACCTGCACCCAGTCAGCCTGCTGTATCCCTAGGGCTCTTAAGTCTGGTGCTGGGGTAGAGGCCAGTGGACTCAATGGTGGGAGGTGAGGGGAAAAGGCAGCACTCACTGGCAGCTCAGCCTGTCCTTTGTCCCTAGTATGCACCAGAAGGTGTCCAGAAGATCCTTATAGGGAATAAGGCTGATGAAGAGCAGAAGCGCCAGGTGGGAAGAGAGCAGGGGCAGCAGGTAAGTGGAGCAGGCTGTCCCAATCCAGACCGGGGTCTTTTGTCACCAGGGCCAGTCCTGAGAGCAGGGACCTGGGATTCTATCCTCATCCTCGGGCACCCTGGCTCCTCCCACAGTTCCCTAAGGCTCTGGGCATGTGGCCATCCTTGGGAGTTTGTTTTCTGTCCTTTGGGACAGGGATTTGGGGTCCACCCTGAAATTAAGACCTCTTGGGCAGCCATTGCCCCAGCTCAGGTGTCCTAGAGCAGGACTACCCACTGCTAAAGGGGCCATCCCAGTGTCCGTGGTGAGGAAGGGCTTTGAGTGGCTGGCTTCACCAGCAACATCCAGGCACGGCTACTATCTACAGGTGTCCCACCCCACTCCTTATCCTAGAAAGGGGTAGGAAGGAAAATAAAGAAATGAAGGGCCCACGGTCGGAAAAGCCACGGGGCAGAGAGGGTAGGAAGGTGGTGCCAAGGGACACCACCCTCCCAGAGGACAGAAGGATGGATACTATGGAGACAAGAGTCATCCACCCACTCCAAGGGCCTCAAGAGCTTTTTTTTCCCCCTCTTTCAGTCCCTAGCACTTAAAATAAAATGGATTTTCGGTATACAAAAATAATATAGGGTCACAGAAAAATCTGAAAGTAGAGGCAAATCCTACTTAGAATAAACCCTCCCAGAATAGTATTTACCAAGCACTATGTGTATGGCCAATGCTAAGCAATGACTTTGAGACGTGTGCTCTTTCCATCATAACCTGACTTTGGTTGATAGACACCCCCACCCCCCTTTCACAGATGGCAGTGCTGGCCTTAGAGACAGTAACTTGTCCAAGGTCGTATAGCTGCTGAGTAGAAAGCGACACTGAGTCTGTTTGACCCCAAAGCCCATTTTTCATGAATTCGACATCCTGCACAAGATTGTGAGGTGTTTGTCTCCTGATGTATGATGTGTGTGTGCTGGGGGCAGGGGCGCGTCCATGTGCAGGTGGGCAGGGAGTGCGGGCGGGGGAGGGGGGTTTGCGGAGCACCTTTTCCCATCTCGGCAAGCCTTGTTATCTTGGAAGGGGCTCCCGCCTGGTCTGAGAAGAGACCTGCCCTGAGAAAATGTCACAGCACAGCATGGGCGGTGAGGGCAATGGCAGAAGTGCTATGGGCGCCCCCCTTCCCTTACTGACTTCCTTTCAGGAATGTTCTTTTCTTGCAGCTGGCTAAGGAGTACGGCATGGACTTCTACGAAACAAGTGCCTGCACCAACCTCAACATTAAAGAGGTGAGAGCTCCCCTGCCTCAGTGGCCCTGTCCAGTAGAGGTGGGGGGGTGGGGGATGTGCTGGGACAGTCCCAGGGCTGCGGAGGGGAAGAGGGGGCGGCGCCCCACTAACCTGTGACCCTTGGTTTCCCAGTCTTTCACGCGGCTGACAGAGCTGGTGCTGCAGGCCCACAGGAAGGAGCTGGATGGTCTCCGGACACGTGCCAGCAATGAGTTGGCACTGGCTGAGCTGGAGGAGGATGAGGGCAAACCTGAGGGCCCAGCGAACTCTTCGAAAACCTGCTGGTGCTGAAGGTCCTGCGTGGTGCCCCTGCCGATCCCCGTCCCCTCAGGAGGCCTGCGGCAGACAGGGAGTCGGGCTTTGCCCTGCTTCTCCTCTCACTCGGGTGACCCTGTGGAATGCCAGTAGCTGCTACTCCCCTGCCTGGCCCTGAGAGCAGCCCCGCTGTCATCTCTGAGCAGCCTCTGCCCCCCATCCTCCAGCCTGAAGGGCTCCCCTCAGCCCATTTCCCCGCCACGGGCCTGCCATGAGCCCCCAGGATGTTACGGGCACCGTCGCACTGCCCTGAGCTCCCCAGACAGTGGCCACGTCTGGAGTGAGGCCACTTCAAGGCTCCTTCTTTCTCACCTCTCTGCTTTTCCTCTCTTCCTTCCACTTCTTTTTCTTGTCCCCTTCCCCTCCAGCGCATCCTGAATCAAAGCCCCTCCCTCCTCTTTCCCTCTGTGTCCTACCGTGTGGCTGCCGATACTGCTTCTTTGTTTCCTTTCTTCCTAACCCTGTCCAAGGGAATGGACTCAGGCTCATGGGGTTGTTCCATACTCTTCTTCTGGGAGAACCCCCCCACCCTGCTTTGTGAAGGGGCCAAAGCCTCGGGGGTGCTTCTTCCTCTCTTTCCCTCCCCACCATCCCTTCTCGTGCTGTGGGCCTGCCTCGCCAGTGATCTGGGAAAGTGGAACATCAAGGTAGGAAGGAAGCACTGAACTGGCAGTCCTCAAGACTGGGACTGTCCCACCCTTCCCTGCCTGCCCCCCACCCACTCCCAGCTTTGGCCTTGCTTGGCTGCCTGCCCACCTGCACTTTGAGGGAAGTGAGCTCAGAAGCAGGTGCTTCAGAGAAGAAAAGAAAATGTTGAGGAGAGGCAGGGATCAAAAGTCACCTCCGTTCTCTACCTCCCATGCAGTGTGTACACAGTTTCTTCCCACCCGGGCTCCCGGATTTAAATAAAGGTGTGTACCAAAGCCTCAGGGCGCCACAGGGGCGAGCAAAGCCCGGGGGGCCAGTGATATTGACAAGCCAACCACGCACCCCAGAAAGGGGAGTGTTTGGTAATGAAGGGCTAGCCCCTGTATATCAGGATGAAGCAAAGGAGAGGAGGCCAGAGACAGTATTGTGCAAACCAGAGGGGCATATGGCAGCGACTTCCCTTTCTCTGTAAGGAGGGCACTTCCCCACAGCCTCCTGGCAGGTGAAAGGTGACATGGCCACTGAACCCAGCCTTCAGCTCCTGAGCTTTTCTTGAGCCTCCGAGTCTGGGGAGGAAGGGCAGGGACTTCACGGGGAGAGAGAGAGAAGGCCCTGGATAGAAATGCTTGGTGCTGTTCTCTTCAGCCTTCCAGACAAAGTGCTCCTTTGCCCCTCTAGCTCCTTGACCAGGAGCCACCTGCACTGTGGCTACAAGAGGAGGAAAGTGGACTCCTTCCTCCAGAGCTCTTTGTTCCGGAAGAAGTTTGTTTCTTTAACCCCACATGGCCCAATGGTGGCTTGAAGGAGGCGTTTTAAAGAAGGAACAAGTCAGTTCTGGGCCCTGGCAGGGTTCCTCCCCACCTTCCCAGGGTTGGAGGCTCATTCTTAAGCTGCAAATTAGCTGATCACATGGCTAGGGCTGGAGCAAAAGCAAAGAACCAGGCCCTGAACACTCACCAACGAAGACCCAAAGTCCAGGGCACACACATGTGAAGGATGAAGAGCCCCACTTCCTTATTCCTCCCAAAAAAAAAAAAAAAGGTGGGGAAGAAATCACCAAACCTTTCCTCCTGACTCTTGCCAGAGTAGGAGAAGGTAGCTCAGGATGTAGTAACAGGGATAGGCTAACATAGTGGAAGGAAAAGGAGGGCAAGAATGGTTATAAATTGTTATTAATGAGAAACTTAGCAGACTCTTTAGGATGAAGTCATGACGATGGCTGGGATGCTTCCTTGAGGACTGACTCCTCAGGTGTCAGGACACAGCATCACACTGAGGGTGGGGAGACGGTGACGCCAGCCCTTGGGGTGCCTGCAGCCAGGGGCTTCAAAAAGTAGACGTGCTGGCCCTTGGCTCCACCCTGTGGGTCAATGTTGCTGTATTTTGGAAGGGAAAACACGGGGTGGAGATTTTATGAACTGAGCAGCCCCAATCCATCAGGGCCACAGCTGGGGAGAGGCACGGGAGCAGGAGGGTTGGAGCTTTAGGGGCAGCTACGCTCACCAGGTATCGCAGTCGGCCTCGCACCCCTAAACTTCTCCAGTCCAGGAGGTGGCCTGGGATCTGGCATTAGGCCCAGACTGTTGAGCAGGCGCTCCTGCCTGTTTGCTACTCACCACCTCTGCACCTGCTGTCTTGAGACTCAGCCCGACCCCAGGCATCCCACCTGCTGCCAAGCCCCCACCATCTCCCTGTGACGGGTGAACTTCGTGTACTGTGTCTCGGGTTCAATGTATGAATTGTGAGCAGGGTTCATCTATTTTAAACACAGATGTTTACAAAATAAAGAATATTTCAAACCACAGGTGTGGCTGCCTGTATGAGTCCCCGGGAGCAGTTCTCACTTGGTCCACGGCAGTTGAGGGGGAGAGGGGAGGGGCGGTGCTGGGAGAAAGGCTCCAGAACCTGGAGCAACAGCAGTAGAATGACAATGAAAGCAGCAAACTGATCATCTTCCTCATTGTACCCTTCCCAGTGACACCTGTAGGGGAGTCCCAGCAAAGCTCCCATGGCTCTGCAAGGGGCTTACAAGTGCAGAAATAGGATGGAGTCACTGGGAGGTTGCCGAATAGCTATGTCTGAAGAAGTCTTTAGAGCCAACAAGGCTCTCCTCTGTCTGGGATGGAACAAGTCTCCCTGAAGGCATGAGGAGGGATTCAATCTTTCAGAAGTTTGTCCTAGCCCTGGGATGGGGCAGCAAGGCAGACTGTAATCTCAGGGGCCTAAGGGTGCCAAATACTATACTTGGGGCATGGAGTTCACCGAAGAGGCAGAAAATGAAAGTCAGGATAGAATGAAGAAGGGAGTCGAACAAGACAAGGCAATGGTAGCCTAAGATCTTCACTGGCCCTTGTTGGAGAACTTGCAATACTTCCTCTTTCCCATCCTAACAGTCCTATCTGTGGGAGATAAGGAGGGTGATTATACAAATTCAGCTGGTAAGGAACCGTGCCCAAGGGCCTCAAGTAACAGTGGCAGAGTTGTGCCTAGAGATAGCCGACCTGAAATCTCTGGAGGGAAAAGCTTTAGCATCTCTATTTAGAAAAATCTCAATGAGCAATTCTCATTTGTAGCCGGAGTTGAGAACCCCCTATCTAGACGTTTTACCTACTAAGCCAATGCACCTTCCAGAACAACTGTCCCTGTGAAAAGCCGGGGGAATCACACACCTGTAAGTGCATCTTCAAAGTAATAAGCTTCTGGAAAATGGACCAGTTTGAGAGAAAGCTGGAGACAAAAGGACAAAAGTATTTTAAGAGAGCCCATCAGTTTTACTCAGCCACGAAAGGTGAGAACCTGCATGACAGAGGGTCTTAAGTTGTTCTTAGAGAAAAGGGATGGTGTGTCCCTAAGGAAGAGTGTGCCCCCACCTCAGTTGAGGAACTTCTATGTCTTCCTGGACAGAGGCCCCAGAAGGGCAGCCAATAAGAGGTATCCCAATGCCTGGGGGTACTGGGGAAGCACTAGGCATGCAGGTCAGTCTGGTAAGTTCATGTTAAGTTCAGCCCACTGTCAGGGCCAAGTCCTTCTGATGCAGTGGCCTGGTAGGGACGCTTATTGGCTGTTTCTAGGAACTCTACCCAGTCTCACTGGGGGACACACTTCACTCTGTATTTCCTGCCACCTCTTTTAAGAATCTTTTAAAGATTCTATTCCCACTCAAGTAATGGAGGCTTGTTTTTAGGGAGCAGCCAGTGGGAACATGGGACAGGCTACAAAAGACAGAAAAGCTGGGCACTCCCTGGTGAGTAATTCCTCCATCTTCTCAGCAAATCAGATTCTCAATACCAGCTGCTCCCAAGCCTTGCTTATTCTTTCTTCTAGAAGTCAGTTCCCAATGGATATGTACCTGTGAAAACACTCTCTAGTAAACATTTGCGTTGTTATTGAAATAATGCTCTAAAATCCCAAGGCCAGGTAAAGCCTAATTGCCAGTCTTACCGATAGAGAAATCCAGACATTGTTTTTAAAAATGGATTTATCAAGCTGGTGGGTGCGAATGATGAAGCGAAGCCCTAGGTCTTCCATTAGGTCCTCAGATGTCCTGCAGGCCATTCGTGGCATGGCTGGTGCTGGAAACGGGCAGCTGGGCAGCTCGGCTGGGTTTAGAACCATAGCAGCTTTGACTCCCTGCACACTTCCTTCTGTGGGGGAAAGGAGTAGCACAAGCCTGCTGGGAGAGGTCCTTGGGACTGAGCATTTGTCTGAGAAGATCCAGGTGCAGCTCATCCCCTCGGAGGTCCTCACCTGCTCTGTGACTCCTCACCATTACCCCGGCCACAACTGATGGCACCTAGGACACAGAATAGGAGGCGGTGCCATGCAGCAGACAAGGGCAGAGGTGCTCTCCGGCATAGGTAACATCACTCACAGAAGGACTTTCCAAGACGAACTTCACCTCTTCATCCGGGCTCAAGCTGAGCCACTGAGCCATTATTTCTAGAAAAGCACATTGTCCTCCTGAGGATCCCTTTGATTCTGTGCTTGTGCAAAACAACAGCCAAAGAAAAACACGTGCACGATAATACGTATATTTCAGTTGTGATCTGAATTAAGGAGACATGCACCCCAATTCTCTTCCTCATCTTTCAGATCTTGGCAGACTTTGACCTCGAAATTGCACAGTTCAGAGCTTGGCCCTCAGCAGACAATGAACGTCTGTGTGAAGCGAAAATAACTTGCTGGGGCAAGTCGGTGTCAATCCTGCATCCCTCCCTCCCTTTTTTCCTCCCCGTTTGACCTTTGGGGCTCTAGTTTCCTGCAAGGAGTGAATTATTCATGTTTGTACATAGATATCAAATTGGCCCTTCCCAGGTTGCCAGCAGGGTGGAGCAGGTCGGTGGCTTTTTTCAGAGTCTGTAAATAGGAGGAGCAACAACCTTCTTGTTGGAACAGCACTTACAGGTGGGTGACTGTTTTTGCTAAGTCATCCTGGGGATGCTGAAAGCCCCATTGTGAAATCCTTCCCATCCTTCCAGGCTCCTCCCTCCTCCCCATCCCTTTAACAGACCCTTAAGGCGGGCTCACACCACTCTGCAGGTCTCACTCTGCGCCTTCACCATGGCTTACATAGCCAAGTCCTTCTACGACCTCAGTGCTATCAGCCTGGATGGGGAGAAGGTAGATTTCAATACGTTCCGAGGCAGGGCCGTGCTGATTGAGAATGTGGCCTCGCTCTGAGGCACAACCACCCGGGACTTCACCCAGCTCAACGAGCTGCAATGCCGCTTTCCCAGGCGCCTGGTGGTTCTTGGCTTCCCTTGCAACCAATTTGGACATCAGGTGAGGGGTCCCTCGTATTGTACCCAAAGGAGTTGGGTTTGCTGAAGCTTTGGTAGGCTAAGGGGAGGGGGAGAATGACTGTGTGTGTCAGTGTGTCTGGAATTGTAGGGACATTTTGTTGACCTAGGTTTTCAGGTACACGTGAATACGTAGGGAAATATATATGGCTCTGTCTGTGCTTAAATACTGAGAGTGGGGTTTTGTTGTTTAGTGTCTTCCCATTATACTCCGTGAGGGCTGGTACCAGGTCTGTTTTTCTCTGTGCTGTAGAGAAGGCACTCATTAAATATCCACTGAATGGATGAGTGGAGGAAATAGATCACCAATCAAACTAGGATTGAGCTGACCCAGGAGACCTTAGTTCCAACTAGACGTGGTTTTGCTATTCAGGGGCTCTGTGCCCTAGGAAGAGTCCCTTGATTTTTCTGTTTTGGTTTCCTCATCTGGAAATGGGAGATAATACCATTTATCTCATAGGAGAATTGTGAGGTTCAGAGGACAAGATATACAAAAATAACTTGAAAAATAAGTAATATGCAAGCAAAAGCAAAAGCAATTGTATTATTTAGATTGAAGGACTTTGGCAAGTGGAGAGTGATTTTGGTGGAAAGCTAAGGGTTTGCAACCTGCATGTGTCTCCTCTGGGCATCACATGCACCTCTCTGCCTCTAATTTCTTTCTTTCTCTTTCTTTCCTTTCTTTCTTTCTTTCTTTCTTTTTTTTTTTTTTTTTTTTTTGGTGTGTGTGTATGTGTGTGGCCCATACAGGGATCAAATCTCTGTCTCTGATTACTGGGTCAAGTTCTAGATCTTCAGCCCACACACCTCAGGTTGTCTTTTAGGGACTCTTCTTCTATTTTCACTTATTATTTTAACAGCACCAGCAGGCAAAATGTCCTCAGGTGAGCCCTCTAATTATAACCCCCTTAGTTCAATTCACAGTGGCATGAAGGCAAGGAATTGATTAGCAGAGATACAGCAGGAAGGCAGAAGTGTCATTGGCTGTGACACACCTGAGCCCAAACCATCACTCTTTTCCTTGTTTCTTCTTTTTCTCAGTCTGTTTCTAGGGCTGGAGAGAAGGGCAAAACCTCCATCTTTATGCCATCACTTCAGGCTAGCTAGTGGCTGGAGAGAATCCGCAACCTACCGGTAGCCATCCATCCATTTGCATTAAGAGATAAGCAGTCTAATAGAGATCACCTTTGGGCTCAAGATGTCATGATGGCCTGGAACTGACTGTACTGATTGGTTCTAGTAGGTCAGAGGAAAGAACTTTCTCCCACAGGGAGATATCTGACTCTTAGATCCAGGGGGAGGGGTGGAAAGTAAGGGTTTCCATGAGCCTTTGGGAGTTGTCAGGGGTGGAGAATGTCGAGTGGGGATAGGACAGGGATGCCTGGGGGGTTGGGGATGACAGGCAGGTAACAGGCTCTGAGCTAAAACCTTCACAGATGAGTACAGTGAATGAGTTTGAGGGCAGAAATCTTGGGATAGCAGTCTGGAAATAAAAGGTATGATAAAACCACATTCACAACCTTTAGCTCTCCAGCACTTACTTCCCTAACTTTCCTTCCCTGGCCTATTGCAGAACCTAAACACTCTGTCTCGGTTAATTCTTCCTTGTTGGTCACTGAGCAGTTCCACTTAAGAGTACATCCACTGTTGTCTCTAACTTTGCCTTTGTGACACCTGAAAGCCAGACTTCCTTGAATGGGGACTTCCTTCATCAAAGCTTCCTCCTACTTACACTTCAGATCTAGGACAAGGCAAGATGAAAGCAAGAAGCCATAAATCCCATTTTTCTAAGTCCTCAATTTCACCCTTAGCTTGAGGAGATGAGGACAGAGGCAGAGGCTGTACTCAACACTCACATGTAATCAGAAGCAACAGAGGCAAAATCAGGGCAGAGGGAAAGGGAAGGTTGTGGCAGGATATGTGCGTGTGCGTGCGTGTGTGTGTGTGTGTGTGTGTGTGTGAGAGAGAGAGAGAGAGAGAAAGAAGGAGAGAGGGAGAGACTGAGAGAGAGTGTGTGTGTGTAGGAGGCCAATGGAAGGGAGAGTTCTAGGTGGCATCACCTGAGCCTGTTTCCTTTCTTTCCTACTGCCCTGAATTCAAGATTCCTTGAAGTTTCAGACAGATACCCTAAGAACTGTTCAGGGTAGTTTAAGAGAGAAGCACCAGTTCGAAAGTGCTACATTATTCGCTATAAGAGCAGCCAAGTGAGGAACTGCAAGCATTTTCAGGAATGGCCTAGCAAACCATCAAACAATAGCTGTGAATGGGGAATTTCCAAGTCAAGAGTAGGGCAAAACTAGTGAAGGAAAGAGAAAGAATAGCAGCGGGGGAACCAAGCTCCATAGAAAAGAATGATCCTGGGACAGGAGTATTGGAGGCTGAAAGGTTTTTCGTGGATCCTTCATTCTCCCCCTTCCCTCTTCCATGCTCTTTGTCTTTTTCTTCCCCCAGGAGAACTGTCAGAATGAGGAGATCCTGAACAGTCTCAAGTATGTCCGCCCTGGGGGTGGATTCCAGCCCACCTTTACCCTTGTCCAAAAGTGTGAGGTGAATGGTCAGAACGAGCATCCTGTCTTCGCCTACCTGAAGGACAAGCTCCCCTACCCCTATGATGACCCCTTATCCCTCATGACCGATCCCAAGTTCATCATTTGGAGCCCTGTGCGCCGTTCAGATGTGGCCTGGAACTTTGAGAAGTTCCTCATTGGGCCGGAGGGGGAGCCCTTCCGCCGCTACAGCCGCACCTTCCCCACCATCAACATTGAGCCTGACATCAAGCGCCTCCTCAAAGTTGCCATCTAGCTGCGCAACATGCAGATCTACTCCATCCAGCCCCTGAGTCTCTCCCCTTAGGGTTCCGTGTGTCCTCAGGAGATGCTGCTGGACCAAAGCTTTCCCTTGGGATCAGTCCCTTTCATTGAAGAGCCTTGCCTTTCCAGTCCGCCTGTCTCCCTTCCCTCCCCCAACCTTCTGGTTGGTGATTCTATTTGGCACTCCAAGACTTGGGTGGCTCTGGGCCTTCACAGAATGATGGCACCTTCCTAAATGGTATGGGCGGTGTCTGAGAAGTGTGAAGGGCTTAGAGCCAGCCTGCTAGATGAGTCCAATAAAGGGCAGGTATGGAAATGGCCAGGCTCTCTGTGTCTTCTTGCTTGATGAGGGTAGAGGGATGGTACAGTCCTGCAGGTGGCACAGAGAACTGGCAACACAAAAAAGCTTGATAGAGGGAGGCTCCAATCAGAGGGATATCCTAACTACTGGCTGGAGAGCAGGCTCTGGCCAGGGTCTGTGGTGGCAGGTGGAGTTGCAGGAAGTGTGAACTGTATTATTATTTAATAGCTCCTCCAGAACTGGGGATAGGGGATAGGTAGGGGATAGGGATGGTGAGGAGAGGTAAAGGAAAGGAAAAGACAGCAGGCCTTTCAGTTGAGACTAGTGGGAGGTTCCTCAGAGGACTCCAATCAGGAAGATGTCACTCTCACTGTAGATACTGGGCCAACTCAACATCGCCTGCACTTTGCAATGTTGCTGGGGAATTAATGTGGTCAACTTCAATTGAATGGCAAGGGTCAGGAGGGTGCAGTACTGGGGATGCAGAGGGCCCTTTTTCTTTCCCCGATCCCCTTGCTGATTAGCACTTGTCTCTGATGCTTTGCTAGACTGACTCCCTCTTTTTTATAGTTCACATGTTACCTGTCTTTCCCAAACTCACAGATTTAGGCACAAGACAAACCAGTGTAGGCATGAATGATTGATTTCATTTTTTCTTCCATGAGGGTGGGAATGGGGAAGGGCCTCCCTTTAGACAGACTGTTCATAACCTGCCACAGGACAGCTCTTCCCTGTGAGAACACGGTTCTGCCAAATGGCTTTGTAAGGATGGTGCCCCAGATTCCTCAACAAGTACAGGCATACTCAAAAGGTGCCAACACCACCAAGGCCAGGTCCTATCATATTCTAGAAAAGACACCTGCTGAAAGGCCACTGCCCTGTCACTTTGCCTCACAAATGGTTTCCTGGAAACTGTTCACTTTATCTTTCCTTCCTTGACCACTAGATGGAACATTTTACTTTCTTCACTGAAGCCCTGAAGGGACAGTTCTCCAAACTGGACACACTGCTTACAAACCCCAATGCTGGGTGGGGGGTGGGGATTCCTCTCCTGTGGTGTTCCTTTTTTTTTTTTTAAAGATTTTATTTATTCATTAGAGACACACACAGAGAGAGGCAGAGGCACAAGCAGAGGGAGAAGCAGGCTCCATTCAGGGAGCCTGATGTGGGAGTTGATCCCAGGACTCCAGGATCACGCCCTGGGCCGAAGGCAGGCGCTAAACCGCTGGGCCACCAAAGGATCCCCATCCTGTGGTGTTCCTATAACGATTTCCCAAGCACCTGCATCATCTGAGAAGTCAATGTGGAATAAAGGTTAAGGATCCTCACGGTCAGACTTTCAACTAAAGCTATGCCATCCGTGGTGCTCTATTTCAAGATGGGTAACCTGAGCATTACAGTGGGAATCCCCTGGCACTCTTTTGCAGGGCCTTCTGCTAAATTAAGGCCACCCTTAATTTGACTCTCGAAAAATCAAGCCTCTCAAGATTCCTCCTCTTAAAGCCAACAGCTGGGGTGTGGGTTTTTTGAGGGCAGAGGACCACGCAGTAACTGATTTTATTTAGAGCAGTAACTGCAGAGACAAACCACTTTTCAGGAGAAATGAAATACAGAATTCATACTGGATGCTAGTATGATTTGTTCATCATCTCCATAGTGCTAAAGGCTGTTGCTAGGTCTAATAACAGTGCAGCTATCCTGGATACTGGCATTATGCCACAGGCCATTTAGGGCCTGATATGCCAGTACAATGTGTGTTGGGTCTTTCCCATGAGGCTCAAGTTGAAGAAATTATTTAAAGATTCCCAAAGGATTAGGAATTAACAGTGGAAATGATCTTGCAGAGAGTAAGAACCATAATGCTAAGAAAAAAGCTCCTCACTTGGGTATGGAAAATGCTATATGCTTCAGAAGGGACCTGACCAGATTGGCTCAGCAGGAAACAGGGAAGGCAGCAGGACTGGAGGAACTTCTTTCACAAGGACATTTAGTTTTCACTAAATCTTTAGTTGTGCTGAGAAGTGAGGAATTGTTTCCTTTATTCCTCACCTCATTTGTCTCCCTTTTGTTCTCAGAAGTATCAGTTTATGGTCATAAACAGACATGACAAAGCTTAATATAATCACCCACATTCAATCTTTTAATCAAATTCCCCTAAGGGCACTCAGAAGTAGGAAGGCATCTCATAAACAAGCTTTCCCAGAGAGCAAAGATGATGTCACTCAATTTAGAGGAGGGACAGGACGATCATTTCACAGAGGGCTCTAACAAAAAAACAAAGCTTGGGTTAAGTGATTTTAGGGAGTCAAAGTACACACACTGAAATTTATTATTTCCATGACTATGTTCCCACAGTGATATCTCCTTAGTTTAAGAAATACTGAGCCAAACTCTATAATCACCATCACAACTATCATCCAAACTATCATTTATTGACTATTTAGTGCACTCACACACTGCATTAAGTACTTTATATATATATTAGAGTACTTAATTCTCATACTGACCCTAGGAAGAATTTTTCTGTTTAAAGAGAAGTGAACAAGACACCTGCCAATGACAAAGGGCTCCAAATAGCAGTTAAACTCAGGTCAGTCTGACTATAAAGACTGTAATTTTTTTTCCAGATTTATTTATTTGAAAGTGTGCACATGTGCTTGAGGGGTAAGGCAGAGGAAGAGGGAGAGAATCTCCAGCAGATGCCCCACCGAACATGAAGCCCAGCATGGGGCTTGATCCCACAACCCTGAGATTATGACCTGATCTGAAATCAAGAGTCAGACACTTAACCAACTGAGCCAGTCAGGTGCCCCAAAGCCTGTACAATGGCGTTTCCCTCTATTTCAGAGTTCCTTCATAAAGATCACTGATAACTGCCTGTAAACAGCATTGCACAACTTAAAAACATTTTCACTGATATATCATTTGATTTGAAAGCTCTGTGCAGACACCTGTGCCGGGCTCCCCACTCAGTGGGGGAGTCTGCTTCTCCCTCTGCCCCTCCCCACTGCTTGTGCTCACTCTCTCTCTCCAATAAAATCTTTTAAAAAATAAAAAATAAAACTGTGGAGGAGGCATGATTATTTCTATTTTTCCTTTGAAGAACCGAGGTGAAGGTAAGTTACTTGCCCAATGTGCCAACATGAGCAGGTAGCAAATTTTAGACTTAGGTCTCTTGGTTTCCTTTCCATCCAACCAGACTGTATCTTACAATACAAACTGTACTACAGTCAAGAAACACACAGCCTAAAACTGAGAGCCTCAAATCAGTGAAGTAACTTAGCCTTGCTCACAAAAAACAAAGAATTCTCGATATTTTGATAAATAACAGTGAACATATACTTTTTAGTAATTACTTATAAGTAATGAACCGTATCTGGTTGTGTCTACAATATATAAATTAATTAGTACTGGGAGAAGCCAAGACTATTTTAGAAAGACTACATCAGCTAAAACAACAAAACACACATGTTGAGTTTTGACTCCAAGAGCTTAAGTATGCAGACTCCAAATCTACACATCATGGAGTAAGTAGACAAAGAAGAAGATGCCAGGGCAAGTTCACTTTCCCAATTATATCTCTAGATGATTCCTTTTCTTTCTTGTATCTCAGGAAGGGAAGTAAAGAATACTGATGTTTTTGCCTGGCTCCTCTTTATCTGAACAGAAAAATATGGATTTAGAACTGGGTTCAAGAGGTCTTTATTTGATTAGATCCATCAAAGAATTCCAGAAAATAAAGAAAGTATCACACAACACAGCACAAAGTTGGTTTAATAATGACATATGTGGAGAGGATCTTATGTTTTAAATTTCACAATATATAGTCCAAAACAGAGAGATAATTTATTCAGTCTATAAGAGATGAGTCTATCAGTCGGGGCTTATAAAATCGTACTCTTGAGCTCCAAATGACTAAGTTGGAAACATTAGCAAACTCCAAGAAGGGACAATTCAGAGGCTATAATGGGCTTACTGCTGCTATTTAAAGTAATGAAGCATTTTCTCTGCTTTCTGGATCCATTTCACTAAATGATTTCCTCAGCAGGTCAGATATAGATTTGCAGAAAAGTGGAAAACATCTTCCAGGAATAACACAACTGATCTCTAAGGAGATGACTTAACTTTTCTGAATAACAAATCTTGGTCTGACATGCCTGCCTAGATTCCTCAGATGCTGTCACTGACATTCTCAGCTTCTTCCAAACCTCACCAGACCCTTAGACTTCATGTGCCCCGAACAGTAGTGTGAGATGGAGTCATTATACTCATTGTGTGACCTTAGGTTCCTTAACTTCTTTGTATTTTAGTTTCTTTGGCTCTAACACTGGATAACAACAGTACCTATTTCATGGAGTTGTGAGGATGAATAAGTGTTTAAAAAGGCTTTGGCACATAGTAAGTACTTAATAAACCTCAGCATTAATATTGCTGTTATTGTTATATAACAAAACTTCCCTGGTATCAACAATGAACACTTTGCTCACTTTTTTCCGCTACAAGCAAAGCTTTAGTTCAGAATTTCCAAATTTCTTAGATATGAAGAGGAAACAATGTTGTCTCTAATGTCTGACACTTTAAGTTTTGGTCTCAGAAAGAACCAAAGCCATCTCATTGCATATTATACGTTAGAGGCTTCCCAAAGCATTCATTTTACGTTCATTATTCCATTTGGATCTTCTAACAATATTGCAAAAGAAGTAAAATATCAATTTTTATTAGCCCAATCTAACAGAAATGGGACAATAAAGACCAGAGTTACGCTTTGCTTAATGGTTATACTGTTACCAAAAGGTAGAAAGACCTAAATGCCAGGGTTTACAACACTCAAACCAGTATTCTTTCAACTATACAAGGTGAAATATTCTAAGATCTCTTTGCAGCAGATGAAATTATTGTTTATTTGTATTAATTAAAGTCCACACTTTATTCAGATTTTGCTAGTTTCAACCAAATGTCCTTTTTCTGTCCCAGAACACTTCGTTGTATTTAGTTGTCACACCTCTTTATGATCTTTGGCTTGAGAGTTTCCCAGACTTCTCTTTATGGCCTTGACAATTTTGAGGAGTACTGGTCAGTTATTTTGTAGGCTGGCCCTCAACTGGGATTTCTCTGATGTTTTTCTCACGATTAGATAGGGTTATGGGTTTGGAAGAGGAAGACCACAAAGGTAAAGTGCCCTTCCATCATATCGTATCAACGGTACAAGCTATTATCGATAGGATTATCATCGAGGATATTAATGCTGAACATTTGGTAGAGCTAGTGTACGTCAGGTTTTTCTATCATAAAGTTACTTTTCTCCCTCTGCATACTCTACAACATTCTTTGAAAGGAAGCTGATGTGAATAACCCACCCTTAAGGAGCGGGGAGTATCTACATATATTATTTAAAATTCGAAATTCTTCTGCATGGGAAATGTCTATTCTTCCAACTTATGTATTTATTTATTCAGTCATTTATTTATATCAGTAAGGACTTTTTTTTTTAAAGATTTTATTTATTTATTCATGAAAGACACAGAGAGGCAGAGACATAAGCAGAGGGAAAAGCAGGCTCCACGCAGGAAGCCCAATGTGGGACTCGATCCCAGGACCCCGGGATCTCGACCTGAGCCAAAGGCAGATGCTCAACCAACTGAGCCACCCAGGTGCCCCTATCAGTAAGGACTTAATGGATATTTAGTATTTGGGTTATAATTCAATACTACTTTATTTTGTTGCTCAAACTGTTCTAACTTCAGTCACTGGAAGCTCCTTCAGTTGGCTCTTTTGTCTCTTTGACACACTCCCAATAATTATGTTTCATAGGTTTTTGTGTGTTTGTTTTTGCACTTTCCTTGTGGCACGTGTTTCAAGCTCATCTTGTATATTTACTGCCCCAGTCTTGAATTTATCATTTCTCCAAGGAGCCCCTGGTTCTTTTATTGGAACCAAGACCTGAGATTTAGGTATGCTCCCATTCTGGTTTTATTTTCTAGCCACATCATTTCTAACAGAGATTCTTCATTCTAGCTTCATTCTGATGTGAACTGGGAACTTTAGCAGAAGAATATAATCCCCTTAATTAATTTTTACAAATTACAAAGGATAGTTAAGTCTAAGCAGAAAAAATATGCAAATAATTTTCATTATGAACTAAGTAAGACAAACCATCAGGCTTGCTGTATTGCAAACCAACACAACATAGTTACTACAGAATTGAACTGCAGAAGGATCCTTAGAATAACAATGTCATTTGTCGAGGGTCATCAGGGAGGATACTGATAGTATCTTCAGCTTTGCCACATAACAGACATAGCATGGTGTACTCCTAGAACAAGATAAAGTGCATAATAAGATTGAGGAACAGGGAGAAAGACACTTCATTACTTATTCTGGTAAAGCTATTCCCTACAAATTGGAATGGATATTCCCTCTACACATTAATTTCTTCAACACCTATCAGAGATGTCTTAGGTTTATTCTGTGTATCCTGGAGTCTTGTTTATGTAAATTGAACACATGCTGATGCTTTATTTACTATGTACACAAGAATATCATCTTGGAAATGCATGGCTATTTCTTGGATTAAAGCACATATTGGACTAGGGGCACCTGGGGAGCTGGGTCAGTTAAGCATCCACCTCTTGATTTCGGCTCATGTTGGGAGTCATGAGAAGGAACCTTGCAGTCAGGCACCGCATTGGGCATGGAGCCTGCTTAGGACTCTTTCTGTCTCTCCCTCTGCCCCTTCTCAACTTCCCTCTCCTAAAATAATAAAAAAAATAAAATATAAAATAAATAAAATAAAATAAAATAAAATAAAAAAATAAAACAAAAAATAAAATAAAATAAATAAAATAAAATAAATAAAATAAAATAAAATAAAATAAATATAATATATTTATATATATCTCCAAATACACACTGAGCTTGATTAGTGCTATTTAATTCATTCATTCATTATTTGAGAGAGTGTGTGTGCATGTGCCCATGGGGGGAGGGGGGGAGGATGAGGGGGTGTGGGGATGGGGAGTGGGGTGGCAGAGGGGCAGGAGAGGGAGGAGAATTTTAAGCAGGCTCCATGCTGATAGGACAACGGGATAGGAACGGAAGGGGAGTGGGAGCTGGGGTTGTTCAATCCCATGACCCTGAGATCATGACCTGAGCTGAAACCAAGAGCCAGATGCTCCGCAGATTAAGCCACCCAGGCGCCCCTAGTGCTGCTATTTAAAGTAGTGAAGCAATTTAAGTGTGGGTCTCTAAGGACAAATTCCTATTCTTAGAGCTGCTCCTTTCTAGATTATTTAAGACTACTCAGCAACAGAAATGATTTTTAAAAAGAAAGAATGAAAGATCGATCCCAAACTAAAACAACTATTTTTATCTACTCCAAGAAAATATACAATTAAGTTAAATCTACTCGTATGGCATGCCTCATATTTAGATAGCTAGCTGTCTGGAATTTGATCTATTTTAGGAGTTTATGTTTCTTGGGCTTAACAAATATCCAGGCTGACAAAAAAGAATGAAACCTTGCCATTTGCAATGACACAGATGGACCTGGAGTATATCAGGCTAAGTGAAGTCAGTCAGAGAAAGACAAATACTACGTGATTTCACTTCTATGTGTAATTTAAGAAACGAAACAAATGAGCAAAGGAAAAGACAAAGATGCACACAAACCAAGAAACAGACTCTTAACTACAGAGAACAAACTGATGAACAGACTGATCCCCCAGAGGGATGGGATGGTGGAAATAGGGGACTGGGATTAAGGAGGGCACTGGGTGATGTATGAAAGGGTTGAGTAACTATCCTGTACACCTGAAACTAGTATAACTCTGTGTGTTAACTATATTGGAAATACAATTTTGAAAAATGTGCAGGCTGGTGACCGAAGACATTTGTTTTAGGGAAAACTCCTAGGGCAAAGTCCTATTTTTATAGTTATCCCCTTTTAGAATATTTAATATGGGTCATAAACTATACACACATATTTCCTTTCAAGCTTTTGCTTAAAAAATTTTTTTATATTCTTCAGGAAAATAAACTTAATACTAAATCGATTAGTATTTCCACACTTAAAATGAGATTGTTAGCTGTCTAGGGATTGGTCAGTCAAGGTGGTTTGTATTTCATGGGTATGGACAGTCACTTGAGAGAGGGTCACAGAGATAAACAACTATGGTTCAGAGACTCAGAACCAGGTAACTGCATTTCTGCTTCCTACCAGTGAGTTCAGTGGGGAGTTTAGCTGTGACAAGAGAAAGATTGTTTCTTTAAGGCCACACTTAATTTCAAGGTCTACTCTACTCATACAATATTGATAAGTAGAGGCTAGAGCTCAGAGAACAAACATAGGTCTCATAAATTAAAAAAAGAAACAGGGGCGCCTAGGTGACTCAGTTAAGTGTCCAACTCTTGGTTTCGGCTCAGATTATGACCTCAGGGTCATGAGATGAGCCCCATGCTGGGCTCCACGCTCAGCAGAGAGTCTGCCTGAAGATTCTCTCCTTCTTCCCTCCCCCCACCCCAAAAATAAACCTTAAAAAATTGAAATAAAAATCCCCCCTATACAAGGTCTTTTACTGCTCTAAAATACTTCTGGTTTATTTTTTTTTTTTATTTCTATTTATTTTTTTTTACTTACTTCTGGTTTAAAAAAAAAAAAAACTTCTGCTTTCACCTGTGAGACATTACTAGTAGGACGGGAACCTCTCACTGGAAATGAAGAAGAAAACAATAATAAATTCAAAATGGGAGTATGTGTGAAGCTTGATGAACATCTGAGTTTTCACCCAATCTATCCATTGACAAGTTTTTATTAAGTATCTCTCAATGCTCTGCAATGTGCTAAGTACACTGGCAGACATGAGAGAAGGCAAGGGCAGGTCTGACCTTGCAAAATGTATAATGTAACTGGAGAGCAAGAAAAAACCTAACGTGGTATAATCTGGAAAGACAATAATTATTAAATTATTAAATAAGACTGATTACACCTGTAATCTTTAATTTATAGCTGGTTTGGAATCCAAATTTCACTGTAGGTCAATTATTTGGAATTCAAAAGCAGTTTCCCACAGAAGTAATGTTGACCACAGCAGTTAGATTGCCAGGAAATTCCAGGGAGTCTTTCAAATTCATTGTACAAGTACTATAGAATCTAGCCATACATAGTAGTACTTCTGTGGGAAAATGTGTCTAGAATTCTAACTTGGAATACTAGAATACATCTCCCTGTTCCACCGCGATCAAGGCAACTTTTATCAAAACTGGCCAAGTTGGGAGAATGAGAATTCCCTCCAGTCATTCATGGAGACCCTCAAAGGTTCCACCTGGGGTAAACACAGCGACAGACATTTGGAAGAAGAGTGGAGTATGTGGAATCACACTTTTGAGAAGACCAGATCCTTTGCTTTATTCTGTGCATCCCATGGCCATTTTCTTCGAAAACTATTAATTCTGACCCCAAGTCCTTTCCTTTCCTAGCCCACAGTCTCACAGATTCCCTTTTGTTTCCTAAGGCAAACACATAGTCCTTTCAGTGACTTTTAGGGTGATACAAAAAAATAAAGGATACTGGGATCCCTGGGTGGCGCAGCGGTTTGGCGCCTGCCTTTGGCCCAGGGCGCGATCCTGGAGACCCGGGATCGAATCCTACGTCGGGCTCCCGGTGCATGGAGCCTGCTTCTCCCTCTGCCTATGTCTCTCCCTCTCTCTCTCTCTCTGTGACTATCATAAATAAATAAAATTTTAAAAAAAAAGGATACCTGTTATCATTTATAATGTATTTTCTGCTTAAACTCTCTACTCCTGTCTCTACTTTTCTCCCTACTTGTGCCATCAGAAAAATCTCACTTTAGCAATGATACCGTGGTTATTTTAAAAACGGAATTCTTGTCTTTTAGAGATATGTTCTGAAATATTGACAGAAGTAGTGATATAGTTGGGATTTGATTCAAAATAATCCTATAGGGAGATGTGAGGTATAAATACAGCAAACTGAACCTGGGTGATGAAGGTTAAGACACTATTCTGCCTCCTTTTGCCCAGAAGACATTTAAAACAAAACAAAACAGGGTTATTAGCATTCAAGAATGACATCTGTGAGACAGCTGATGGGTTTCAAGTGAGCCCGAGTGGGCGTGTGCTCACTATTTGAGAAAGTAAAGAGAAGGTTCTGACTGGAGACCAAAGCTCAGGGGAAAATCAGTTAGGGAACAATAGGAAAGGAAACCAGGGAAAAAGCAAAAGAAGACTCAAAATGATTTTTAAAAGAAAGAAAAAAGTCTGGCACTATGGACCTCAAGGGAAGAAATCCTTCAAAAACCACAATGGTTGACAAAACCAGACCCAAGAGAGATGATAAAAGAGCTAAGAATGGAGGCAAGGTCACAGCATTCAGCTACATTATAGGAGACCTCTGAGAGAATAGTTTTAGTAAAGTGAAAATGAAAATCAGTTTGCAGATGGTTAAGAGGAGCACGGGGAAATAAAGAGAATAGGGTAAAGACCTATTCAAGTAAAGAAGGAAAAGGAAGGATGAAGATGACTAGAAGAGGAATCACAGAAGTAGCTGAGTGAAATGAAAGATTTTTGACTTATTTTTTAACCAATGATGAATCAAGTATATTTACTGTAAGAAATATTTTAAAACCCAGGGAGACAAAAGAAGATGCTGGATAGAGAGTAGATTGGTGAGGAAATGTAGAAAGGGTAGCCTTAGGGAGGAAGGAATACAAATCTTCCTCTCTATTGGGACAGAGGGAAGAGTCTGAGGTTGGACAATGCTATATGTGGTAAGCCAATGAGACTAGCGGGAAAGAAGAGAGAGGGAAGGTGGCCAGCCCCATGAAAACACTGAAATGAGGAGCTCAGATATTACGCTGTAGCTAAAATGAACTATGGAAGGGCCACAGTGGTGGTCTAAAGCATCACTTTCAGAAAATGAATCTGATGGTAGATATAGAATACAGGTGGAAGGAAGCAGATGTTGAGAGAGAAGATGAGGTGGAAAGCCCAGTTTCAGAGTTGGGGTTTTTCGAAGAGAATTTCACTGTCTACAAGTTGTCAATAAGCCATCTTCCTTTATCTTCTTCTCCCTACTCCGAAGTCATTTCTGGGGCAGTTTTGAAAATGGCTGCATTCAGTCATAAAGGAAATCAGCTAGGCTTTGCTCTCATGGCAGTGATGGGCAATGGCTTAATTAGGGCAATCTTAACATCCATTTAGGGCCCTAAAAAGTTTAAGGGGCTTCAGGAGCTTCTGAAAAATGACTAGAAGCCATCCTTTCCACTCATGAAAGGACAGAGCTGCTTCTTTAAGCCCATGATATGCTCCATCCCCTATCTGGCCACTACTCATTCACTGAGATCTTGATTTTGCCCTAAGTTACATATAACATATAAATATCTTTTGAGACATAATTTTTGGATGCTGACAAGATGTCGTCAAGATGTTGTACAGATTAATCACAACATATCAGACCGGATTCTGACAGGTGTATAAGTGCTTTCTTCTACACTAAAATATGAATGAATGAGAATGGCTATCCTGTAAAATTCTGTTATGAAGATTATTATTTTTTTCTAATTAAAATGCTACCCAGGGGTACCTGGGTGGCTCAGTGGTTGAGCTTCTGCCTTTGGCTCAGGTCATGATCCTGAGGTCCTGGGATCCAGTCCTGCATCAGGCTCCCTGCAGGGAGCCTGCTTCTCCCTCTGCCTATCTCTCTGTGTCTCTCATGAAAAAATAAAGAAAGAAAATTTAAAAAAATAAAATGAAATGCTACCCAAATTGGAAGGACTTAAAAAAAACTCCCCTGCCTGTTAAAAGCTCTAACCTGATTTTTATATCCTATAGATGAATACGTAGTTCACTCTAAGTAAGTAAGTCAATCTGAAGGCTTGAAAATGGAGGTAGTAAGAGACAGATACAGGCTCTAGTGTGTCCTTATGGTTTCCAGGTTACCCCTGGCTCTGCCCCACTGCCCAGCTTTTCTACCTGACCATCAGATGATCTGTGAATCTTCAACAACTCAGGCATACAGCAGCCTTCTGTACAATTCTTCATGTGCTCGGTGGTCCAGCTTCTTTCCTCCAACCTTGGTACAGCCATCCTATCATTTTACTTAATGAATTATATTACAATATCTTACCACAGCTGAGACTACAAAGTTGCTCGACTCTATGTGCCTACTGGGGAAGACAAGGATAACCTCCTTATCAGAATTCCCATGCTCAGCAAGTATGAGGGCAGTGGACAAGCCAACACTCATAAAAACCAACAACTGTGCAATTACATAACTGGATAGAGAAAAAAACAAGCACAATTGTAACCTCATAAGAGCCTACAATGTGCTATTCTTTAAAAACAAAAATGACAGGCTTGAGATATCATGCATTTTGATTTGTGACTCTTACGAAGACAGCTTGGAACAGATCAATGTACATCTAAAGTGTCTCTCTTAACATACACAATTAGAAGAGAAGGATGGTCTCCTTTAATATTTACTAGTACTTCATTTATTAAAACTATATTTATATTTACAAAAGTACTTTTATTATCCCTCCCCACAATAATATACCATATATATACATTTACCTGAAATTCATCCATGATACTGAATGTGTACTCATGCCTGGCTATTATGTGATGACAATTCTTACACAGATCTGCCAAAACAGAGAGAGATTTAAATAATTAAGTGTTGGAAGGTCTCTTAAAGCAGTAAAATTTCTATTTTCAGCAAGGTATTGCTTTATAAGAATCTTAACTGATATATTTAACACAGCAGCAGGAAACCCATTCTAATATCTATCTTGATAAGAAACCCAAAATCCATCACATAGCAATGCTACATAACGAATGGCCTCAACTCAGAGATTTAACAGGCAACAGGCATATACTAATTCCCATTCTCAGGACTTCTAGAAACTGTGCTACTAAAAACAATCATAAATAAAAAGCCAATGCTAGACATTAAAATGAATTTAATAATAAGACTCCTTAAAAATATGATCATAAATAGGATTTATTTTTTAAAAATATGATTTGAGTGCCTAATGTGTGCCAGATATAGTTCTAAGTACTTTTTATCTGTTTACTTAGTTAATCTTCTCAAAACCCAAAGAGGTAGATCCTATTGTTATCACCTTTTTCAGGATAAAGAAACAAAGGCACACCACAGTTAAGCAATTAGCAAGACTACTGAGCTAGAAGTGTGGGAAACAGAATTCAAACCCATGCATTCTGGCTCCAGAGCCCTTGCTCAACCACTGTGTCCTACTACCTCTTTAAAATAGAGTTGAAAAAAAAAATAAAATAGAGTTGAAAGGGTTATTCCTGAAATAAAGAAAAAGACTGTTCTACTTTAGAACATTTAGAATATTTAGAACATTTTCAATGACTAAAAGCTTAGTGTCTCTCATATCTTTTTTTTACAAAATATCATTATTTGCACATTTATTCCTCATATATTCAGAACATACTGAAGAACCAGGTGACAAGCAAAAAGAGGATATAAACAGTTTAAATCATCACCATACCTAGTTGCTAAAATGTACACACACTTAATTTACTCACAGAAATTCTTAGAGTGCCAACCTCAGATCTGATTCATTTTTATGATACAGAGCTTATTTATTTGGTTCCTCAGCATAGAGGATGAGGAGCAGCATATGAAGGTAACACAGAAAGATAATGAGAGAGAAGACAAAAAAAGCTGAGAGCAGAAACAAGACTAAAAAACCATAACATCCCAGGGTCATTCTGTATGGCAGCAAATAGTCCTAACCACTTTAGTAGCTGTTGGAGGACATCACTGTATTAGACTATAGTAAAAAAAGAAAACTCACATGAATGACCTTAGGGTTAAAAAAAAGTCTCCATATCTTGTCTCAGAAGGCATAAAGACTTTAGAATAAACAAACAAACGGGATGCCTGGGTGGCTCAGTGGTTGTGTGTCTGCCTTCGGGCCAGGGTGTGATCCTGGAGTCCTGGGATCGAGTTCCGCATCAGGCTCCCTGAACCCAGCCTGCTTCTCTCTCAGCCTATGTCTCTGCCTCTCTCTGCCCCTCATGAATAAAGAAATAAAATCTTAAAAAAAGAAAGAATAAACAAACAAAAAATGGTACCTGAATCATAAGCTTCAGTCATCTGCAAAAGTCACTTAGGCAGAATCTGATGATGCTAGCTAGCATCATATTTATCTTCCTCTTAAAAACTGAACTAGCAACTCTGTTGCAATACAATATAGAAACAGGACTCATAAAATACACCGTATCAGTAGGCACAACATATCAGCTTTCTAGAGCAGGTCTCTGCCACCAGATTTGCATGAAAATAAAAACTCTACTTACGATCATAGGTAACTATTTCTTCACCATCTTCCTCTTTCAAAGATTTGTTTGTGATCAGCATAAAATCCCGCTTACTGCACACTGCACAGCCTGTAAAGTTCAGCAAGAAAGAGCCATTCTCCAGGCAGATGTTACCCTAAGATATTAAAAATAGGAATTTAATTTTCTTCTATTTCAAAATCCGTGGTGAAAATAATAGACTAAAAATTTCTAAAGGCAAAAAAAAAAAAAAAAAAAAAAAGCCCCACAAAACCCATGGCCAGAATTTACTTGCGTGAAGTCTGTACTAAGTGATTTTTGAAATTACTAGCTTTCCTCTAGAAGTGCTATTTATGGCAACTAAAACTGAAGCAGTGTTAAAGCTGTAAGTTTCTGAGGATTGCAACTGTGTTTGAGAGGACTAAATGCAGATATTTAGAAACTTAATGAAGCTTTAATAATATAAAATGTGAAAAGGAAAAATCAGAAAAATCTAATAGCCAACAATATTAAATGAGGCATAGCATAAAACTAGAATTAAAATACAATCAAAATGGAAGCACTGGGGCAGCCCGGGTGGCTCAGCGGTTTAGCGCCACCTTCAGCCCAGGGCGTGATCCTAGAGGCCCGGGATCGAGTCCCATGTCAGGCTCCCTGCATGAAGCCTGCTTCTCCCTCTGCCTGTGTCTTTGCCTCTCTCTCTCATGAATAAATAAAATATTAAAAAAAAAAATAGAAGCACTGAACTAATGATAAAAATGATCTTATACAATGTGATAGTCAGTTGATAGTTGAAATTGCATTTTTTGATGCCTTAAAAAATAATACAAAATAAGCAAACAAGAATAAACCCTCATCTCTACAGATGCCTGTCCTTAAGGGTATGTGTGATTCAGGCAGAGAAAATAAGCTCTGCAATTCATCAGACTGACACCACAGCGTTCAAAAGAAAGGGATTTGCTTCATCACTAAGAAACTGTAAATAACTTATGCTCCTAGCTCAAGGGAAGTCTTTGCTAAAGGCTTACTAATTGCTCAGGAAGTAATTTTATAAATACTCTAATTCAACCTCATTTCTGATCCATACATAGAGTATTCTTTAATAATTAATGTGACTAAAAACCAGTCAAATCAACACTTCTCCAATGCAGCTATGTGCTTGATACAGTGCAAAAGTACAGTGAAGGATTAGGGGATGAGTCACATCTTTCCTCCTTCTACGTGCTTATGAACTAGCAGGAAAACCAGCTTTAAGTGATGCCATAGTGTAGCCTTCCTGGATTCCCAGCGCCACAGTCAACCTCTCCCTTTGGAGTGGCTTCTTGATGCTATGTATTAAGGAAGAGATTAACTGTTAGGGTGGGGGTGGGGGTGGGAGTGGGTGGAAGCGAGGAAATCAATCTAACTATATAGTTGGGAGATACTAAATCACAGGCACATCAATTTAACTGCTAAAGGGGAAAAATGGCCTTGGGGTTAAAGTTCAAATTTCCAACTATTAAGAACAGGTACTTTGATTTTTTTAAAAAATAAACTTCACTGAAGTATAGCTTCTATATAATAAAATCCACATACTGTAAGGGTATAGGTGAATGACTTTTAACAGATATATATATATATATATCAATGTAACCACTACACCAATCAAGATATAAAAATTTCTATCTTCCCAGGAGATCCTTCAGGCTTTGCAATCTACCTCCAACCCCTATCTCACTTCAAGCATTCTTTGATCTGATTCCTATCTCTAGATACTAGTTTTGCTTGCTATAAAATTTTATATAAATAGAACCATGCAGTACACTATTCTGCATCCCATTTCTTTTGTTCAAAATAATGTCCATGTTAATCATCTATGTTGTACTGGAAGCTCATTGCTTTTTATTGCCAAATAGTATTCCATTGAATGGATTCATCTGTTGATAGACTTGGGTCCTTTTCACTTGAAGTTATTATGAATAAAGTAACTACAAAGACTCAGTAAGTCTTGTGTAGATATATGCCCTTCTCTTGAGTAAATATCTAGAAGTGGAATTGCTGAGTCAGATGGTAAAAATATGATCAATGCAAACTCTATAACTGCCCATTAGTTTTCCAAAGTTTTCCATTTTCTATTCCCATCAGCACTGCATGAGTTCTAGTTGCTCCATATCTTCACCAACCTGAGGTACTGTATCTTTTATTTTAGCCCTCCTGATCATGGGGTATATCACAATAGTTTTTAATTTGCATTTCCCTCATGACTAATAACGTTAAGCATCTTTTCATGGTGCCTTACAATGTACCTTCTTTTGTGGAGAGTCTATTCAAATCTTTTGCCCATTTTTTGATAGGTTGTTTATCTTACCTAGTTTTAAGACTTACTGAGTTGTAAGAGTTCTTTATATATCTTAGAGACAAGTCTTCTGTCAGATTTGTATTACAAATATTTTCTCCCTGTTATTGGTGTGCCCTTTTTAAAATGATGTCTTTTGAAGAGTTTTGATTTTTATAAAGTCCAATTTGTCAAACCTTTTCTTTCACTATTTGTGTTTGTCTTCTAAGACTAGTATCTCTCATCTGTGAAAAATATCTACAAGTCTCCAGAAAATTTTATGAAACCAAAGATAAATATTTACTATCTGTTCATTCCACACTTAATACTTTCTTTAAAAAAATATTTTATTTATTTATTCATGAGAGACACACAGAGAGAGGCAGAGACACAGACAGAGGGAGAAGCAGGCTCCATGTAGGGAGCCCAACATGGGACTTGATCCAGGGTCTCCAGGACCACACCCTGGGCTGCAAGCAGCGCTAAACCGCTGAGCCACCCCGGCTGCCCCACACTTAATACTTCTTGAGATGCTAATCCATTATTTTTCTCTGCCAATTTTTTGGATGAGTACACTATACTTATCATCTTGTCCTTTCCTTTGCTAAGCTCAAAGTAGTTTCTGCTCTTACTGCTCTCAGAAATATCCCATGACTTCAAAAACTCGAGTTGGTCCTCTGTGATTTCAATTGGTCAATCTCTCCTGAACAACAGGAAGAGTCCAATTCCTCCAAGAGTCGCCCATTCCACTTTTGCGAATATGTTATAAAGTTCTTTGTTCTGAC
This sequence comes from Nyctereutes procyonoides, assembly GCF_905146905.1. Classification (NCBI taxonomy): domain Eukaryota; kingdom Metazoa; phylum Chordata; class Mammalia; order Carnivora; family Canidae; genus Nyctereutes; species Nyctereutes procyonoides. The sequence continues at coordinate 33,315,012 of NW_026575139.1, forward strand.
TCAAAGCCTACAACCCAATAACATCCACCCACTCAAGATTTCTAAATCTGCTTTCTGAAATTCCAAATAAAATTTTAATTCTTCCTCATGACAGCCCTTTAATTATTCCAGAACAGAATAGTCAGAAAAAAAGTGCTTATGAAAGGCATTTTTCAAAAAAGAAAAGAAAAGAAAGGTACTTTTCTGGTTTCTCAATCACCTCAATCCTTTTCTCTATTCTTCTACTTTATTTTCACTTTCTAAATTATTCCTTGAAGCTCAGCCCTTGATTCTCCTTGATTCTTTTCCTAAGAAAACAAATCCTTTCTATTTTGACACTTTTATTTGGCTAACTCACCTGAATCTCACACCTAAACTGCAATCCTGTATTTTCACTCGACTCCTTGGATGTTACATTCTCAATCTTGGATGAAACGTGATACAAACAATCTGACCATGTGAACCCCAATTTTGGTTCTCTCTCCCATATGCCTCCAATTTCTGTAATGGTATTTCCAATTTCCCAATTGCCTAGATTGAAAACTCTAAGATCATCTATAGGTCCTCCCGCCATTAAATGGGTTGAGTTCTATTAATTCTTTCCTTGAAATGAAGTCTTCATTATCTCATGCCTACACTACTGTTGCCATGGCTTCCCAAATACTCTGTAGGGCTCTCCCTTTTACATTCCCTCCCCCACCATAACCTCAACATACAGTCATAAGATTCATTCCCCTAAATACCACCAGATTTCAGAATTATTTCTCTATTCATTTTTTTCTAATGGATGCCCAATGCCTAAAGTGTAGAATCTAACTTTTTTTTATTTTTAAGATTTTATTTATTAATTCATGACAGACACAGAGAGAGAGGCAGAGACACAAGCAGAGGGAGAAGCAGGCTCCATGCAGGGATCCATCCGGGTCTCCAGGATCACGCCCTGGGCTGAAGGCGGCGCTAAACCGCTGGGCCACCGGAGCTGCCCAGAATCTAACTTCTTAATACAATTTTTAAGTCTTTTGATTAGCTCAATTATTAAGAACCCAACCTAATCTCTTTAATACTCTTCCCTATAAACACCTCCCTTGTGTGGTCTCTGAAAAGTGCAGTGTTCGTTATCGGATTCATAAAAATTTCTTTTTAAACTTTTTATGAATCAGAACACAGTGAAGTATATGAAACAAAAATGTACAGTATAATGCCTCTACCTAGTAGGTATCAGTAGTATCCCCAGTTGTGACAACTAAAAATGTCTACAGATAGTGCCAAACATCCTTTCGGAGGCAAAAAACAAAACAAAACAAAAAAACAAAAACAAAAAACCTCACCCTGTTGAGAGCCACCGCTTTAATTAATTCACTTTCATTACTCATTCATGGTGTTCCATTCTATGATCCTATCACACTTTTCCAGTTTGTGACTACAAATAATGCTGGTATGAGCATTCTTACGCCAAGTCTCTAAAAATATATGCATATGCACTTACTTCTCTAGAATGGGAACTGCTGCATATCTTCATTTGATAATGCTACACCTTTTCCCAAGAAGGTTGTAACGTGAGCATTCTTGTTACATATCCTTCCCCCAAAGACTAAGTATTACTCAGGATAGCAAGAGACCAGAAAACTGCAGACTTCCGGCCTCCCAACCACGACAAGAATCCTTGTTCCTGTTATATTCCCCAAGCCTCTGGCTCCTCCTTTCCTTCCCTAATCAAAACTAGCCTTCAAATCCCAAAAGAAGTCCACCTTTCTCTTGAGGAACCAGCGCTATTTCTCTCCCGTTTCTCTACACCTCCAACAGCACTTATGAACTGTTACTATTCATTTTCTGTGAATCACACACTCCCCTAAACTGTAAGCTCTCGGGATGCAACGAAAGCTGCCTTTTATTTCTTTGGAATCCCTTTCTGGCCTCGCAAAGTAATCTAGCTACACACGTAAATGTTGAAGAAGTATATCCCGAAAGAGAGTTTAAAAAAAAAAAAAAAAAAAGCATCGGCAACCTCCCGAGATTGAGAAGAACCGAGATTCAAAAAGATAATAATAATAAAAGTAAAGGCCGGTCATCTGAGTTCTGGCCTTGGCTCCCCGGCTCAGAGAATGTGAACTTGGGCAAGTGATTGCCCCTCTCCGGGCATTAGTTCTACCTGCAACACTGGGTTATACCAAATGGCCTCAGAGGTGGCTTCCAGCGCTAGAAATTCGGTAAGAAACGTGAATTTCACCGAATCAAGCTTGAGAGGGAGACCCGGGGTGGTGGTGGTTGGGGGGGGGGGGGCGTGTCCCTTCGTCGTCGGACTGGATTGTTGATGGTGGTGGAGTTTCCCTTGCTGTGCCCTGGAACTCGAGAGAAAGTGGGGTGACGGCTGAGGTCAGCCGCCGGGGGGGGGGGCGGGACCCGCGGAATCCGCGGCCAGAGGACGCCGCCGCCATCAAGCGCCTAAAGACAGCTACCGGGTCACCGCAACGGGCAGAGCGGCCGGGTCGGCCCGCGCCCAGCCTCTCAGGGAAGGCCGGCCGGGGCTACGAGCAGCCCCAGGGGCTGGCCACGGGCCACGGGGGCGAGAAGTCCTCGGCGCCCACTCGCTCACCCGGTTGGGATACTCCTTCTCCACACAGCCCCCACACATCCCGACGCCGTTCCCGGGACTCGGTCCTCCAGCGCTTCCGGGGAGACGAAACCTCGCGAGAGCAAAGGCAAGTTGCCGCATGCGCCCCAAGTCCTCGACCCCGGAGGGCTGGCTCTCGCGAACTTACTCGGAACCTCCGCCCCCTTCGCCCGCTGTTGTTATAGGGCAGAGCCCGGTCTCCCCGGCAACAGCGCGAGCCCCGGCGTGGGGCTCGCGACACCTACGGAGGGAGGGGGCGGGGCCGCGCGCCCTGGGGCGGGAACCCGAGGGGGAGCTCGGGAAGTTCTAACAGGCGCCGGCCCGAGTCGAGCCACGGCACGCCCGGAAGGGAGCTGTTTCTCGCTGCTTCGGCTTGCTCCGCACCTAAAGCCGAAATGATAATAATCTAAACACCTTTCCATACCAGGGAGAGCGATAAATCAGCTCTCAGCAGGTGAATAAGCAACAACCCAAGCGTCGGGGAAGAGGCACTTAGAGCTCTGCAGAGAATCTCCTAAAGCTCCTAAAAAGAACACGTAAAATGTTAATAAATAAGTGACTATGATTTATCCCATTAGCGGTGGGAAACGTGTTTCTTTGTCACAAAACGTGCGCACACTGCGCCGATAGAACAGGGCGAGGTCGACGCTGCGGAGCTGAAAATGCTCGTGGTTGGATCCCTGCCTTCTCCTTTTCCTTCGTATTGAAGGAGCTTTTCACAGTAACATCATTAACCTGAATACGGGTATCCAAAGTCCGTGCTTCTGAACAACCTGTCTTCATCCCACCCAGCTACTCCAACGGAGGTATTTAGTGGGAGCGTCCGCATCCTCCCTGAACCCTGCCCTATTGGAGTTAGGTCGGAAGAACTCAGGGAGCGTATGAGACTTGGGATCCAGAATCTTTAAAGAAGAGATTAATAGCTGTTTTCGAAGTTCACTCTATTCTTGGAATAATTACCATGCCTTCCACTTGTATGACATTTTCGACCTTCCAAAGTGTCCTCGTTTCAGCTTCTGATTGTATGTATGCCTTTCCAACCCTATAAGAATGGTAAGAAAAATTTCTCCCCTTTTCAGATGAGGGAACCAAGAAATAAATGGGTAAGGTCTTATCTGTGGTAACAAAACTGCTAGCAGTCCCCCAGGACTAGGACTTGGTTCCTACCCTGGGCTTAACTTCTTTTTAATAGAGTAGCCAGTAGCCACATGTGGCTATAAAGCACTTTCACATGTGGCGAATTTTAACCGAGATGTATTGTCAGTACATTCTACACACTAGATTGAGAAGACAGGATAAAAAAAGAAAAATGCCGATTATTTCATAAGTAATTTTTTTTTAAGGATTTTATTTACTCATGAGAGACACAAAGAGAGAGGGGTAGAGACATAGGCAGAAAGAAGCAGGCTCCCTTGCAGGAAGCCCAATGTGGGATCCGATCCCCAGACTCTAAGATGACACCCTGGGCCAAAGGCAGGCGCTCAACCGCTGAGCCACCCAGGTGTCCCACATCAGTAATTTTTATATTGATTACATGTTAAAATAATCGGGCTAAATAAAAATATATTAGTAAAGTTAAGTTCGTCTGTTTTTTTTAATCTGGCTACTAGAAAATGTTAAATTACACAAGTAGCTTGTATTTCTGCTGGACAGGGCTGGTCTATACAATTCTGTCTCTTGATCCATTTTGAAATGTGTCCTCTGTTTTTAAAACCTAATGCTGACTTTTAATTTTACTAACCGCTGTAGCTATTTTATTCAATTCTATAGATACTTGTTGAGGCCTTCGCTGCTCAAGGAACTGTGTGGACAACAGGAAGATGAAAAAGACATTGTCGCTCCCTGTTCTCCAGAGACTCATCATAGAGTGTGAGAGATAAGATGAGCATAAATACCTATAATTATTGGTAGATTGTGGTTTAAGAGCACAAAATGGAGAGACTGCTTCCAGATGCAGATTGGGAAAGAGGAATTTGGGCCTTGAAGTATGTATAGGATTTCAAAAAGAGAATTTTAGCATAGGAATTTCAGGTGGACCATGCCAAGGAGTTGGATTTTTATCCTACAGGGGATAGTGAGCCACTGGCAGTTTGAGCAGGAGAGTGATATCAGAGTTGTGGTTTAGGAAGATCATGTTAATAGTATTTTGTTGGGAATGACTGGAACTGGAAGAAATTGGACATTGAAAGGCAAATACTAACAGAAACCACAAGGGGGAGATGTATAGCTTTCTGCCTCATCACTAACAGAACAATAATGATTTCTAAAATTAAATGAATACAAAATTACACTGCAGTCAAAGATCTCAAAGAGTAGGTTCTTTGGCATGAAAGACAATCTACATATTTACTAGTGTTTTTTTTAACTTCCAGAGTGCTATGATCTTGTTATTAAAATGAGCACGTGAATAAAAAGGTCATCTATTCTTAGGTACAAACTTTCAAGAGCTAATGGTTATCCACCCAATGAAGTTCTCCATTCAAATCTAAATATATCCAGGGCAGAGAGGCAGCAAATGAGATGGGAGGAGGTGGGCAGTACCAGAAATTGAAATGTGATTATTTTTTTTTAATTTTTTTTTTTTTTTATGATAGTCATACACAGAGAGAGAGAGAGGCAGAGACATAGGCAGAAGCAGGCTCCATGCACCGGGAGCCTGACGTGGGATTCGATCCCGGGTCTCCAGGATCATGCTCTGGGCCAAAGGCAGGCGCCAAACCGCTGCACCACCCAGAGATCCCGAAATGTGATTATTTCTTAAAGGAATATAAAGGTTTCTGAGGTTGATAGGTAGAGGAAAGGAAAACAGGCTACAAAGCAGAAGATTAGCACTGGAAAGGAATGACCGAGTAGTGGTGTAAAATAAGCAAAAAAATTTACTGAAAAATCTATTTTCTTTTATCTTATAGGTAATTGTTTAAAGTTTTCAGGAATCATTTAAGGATTAACTTCTAATAGAATTTTCTCTGGGACAGTACCCATAGGAATCTTTAGTGAACATATGATGTCAATAATGTATGTTAAGTATGCCCATGTGTTGCAGTTTATGCATGAGTTTTATTTCTTGGTAAAAAGAATCTGTTTAAGAAACTAGTTATTGAAACAGTTCAATTACATATGCTAAACTACATCCCTGGGGCAGGATTAGTTTTTCCTTAAGAGTGTAGTTTGAATCTTCTTTTAACACCCTCTTTCTAGTACCTTTTGTCTTTTGTCTTCTATGATGCTGAGCCAAGAAGCTGGAAGGATGCAGTGCCTACAGCATGCCTATCATTTTCAACCTTTGTTTAAAGGGGTAAGGAAGCACCCTGGAGCCTTTATGGTACTAGTGTCAGCCCAATTTCACGGGTGGAGAGGAAACTCATCTCCAAAGAGAAGTTCATCTGCTTGGTGAAGGTGTGTTTTTCTTTCCATTATCTCGAGGCAGGTGTGAAACAGGGGTGGTTGTCTTTACCTGGTTTCACCTACCTAAGGAGAATGAATTAGCAGCAATCCTAGTGCTATCCTGTGAACTTGGGTGAGCATACTGGGAGCAGGTACAACAAAGTGCTTCAGCACAGGGCTGGTTATTTTAATTTTTTTAGTTTAGTGGCCAAGTTGGACTTTCTTTTATTGAGGGTTTCTCATGGGTATTCAGATTATAAACTCCAACTTCCAAGTACATGACACTTAAAAACGAGAATTGCTATTTTTCCCCTTTGACTTGTTTCCTTCAGCTAAAATATACAGATCATTATTTTCACATACAATTTTCATAATGTCAAATCTGATTTTCTTTGGAGGAAATGTTATCTTTCCAATCTTACATTGATTGGGATAGATTTAATCAAAATATAACTGGGTTTTTTATTTTTATATTTTTAAAGATTTTATTTATTAGAGAGAGCAAGAGAATATAAGCAGGGGGAGCCGGAGAGAGGGAGAGAGAGGGAGAAGCAGGCTCCCTGCTCAGTCTCTGTCTCCGGGGTCCATCCCAGGACCCCAGGATCATAACCTGAACTGAAGGCAGACACCTGTCTGACTTGGAAAGTTTCCCAAAGGCACAAAGAGGCAGGGAGCCCTACTTTGGGTCTCCTACCAAATTACAGGGTCCTTCCAGTTCTCTGTAGTTTTTTTCTCTTGACAAAATCTTCTTTGAGAACTAATGAGAAAGTACACACCAAAGTTTGAGCAAACTGAGGCATATTATAAAGCAACTATAGAAGACAGTGCCAAGAATGCAACAGTTATAATAAATCATTTTACATCACTGCTTAAAAGCTCCATGATTCCCTATTGCCTTCAGGAAAAACGCTAAGTTCCTTACTACAGTATTTAAAACCTTTTAAAATATGGCCCCAGTCTACTTCTCTCACCTTGTGTCCTGCTGCTTCCCTCTCTCTCCTTCTGCTACCTTTCCTTGTCATCACACATTACCTATTTGTAGCCTCACCAAACTACATATGGCCTTAAGCTCACCAACTTCTTCTGAGACTTCTTTCTAGCTTTTTGTGCGCCATTCCCTCTGCCCAGAATGGCCCTTTATCTGCCTATTGAGATCATATTCAGTCTCTCAGACATGGTTCCAACATTACTGCTTCCATGAAGACCAAATATTAGTTTCCTCTTTGAAACTCCTGTAATGCCACTTTATTCTTTCCCCTATTATGGAATGCAGTCGCCTCTTGACTACAAACTCCTTTAGCATGATGCTTATTTCTCAGCTTTTAGCATTGTGTCTGACACATTCAGTAATGCTCTTTGATAGATTACAAAAGCTGAACACACAGTTGCACTCAACCTTCCAGCCTACCCCTAATTCCATGGCCAATTCCATACCCCATTTCCATGACCTATTCACTCCAGGTCATTGCTTTTGAGGATTTTAATATTTGAGAAGCAAAACAAAACAAAAAAACTTTTAGGAGAAGGAGTTTTGGTTAAAACATTGTTTTAAGCCCAATATCTTCTTCTTTATGCACCAATAATCTATTGCTTAGCTGTGTCTTCATGCTGTGCCCACCAAAAAGAAGATTCTGCCGAAGGCATGGATGACTCAGCAAGAACAAGTACCCTAATATCATTCAATTTAACACCTCATTGCTCTCCAGGAAATGATCTGTAAACTTAGAGTTCAGTTTGTCACCTTATTCCTGGAAGTTTAGCAACAACTTCCTGACTTCGATTGGTTCTATATACTACTTTGTCTTCTTTCATAGATTAATTGAATCTATAATGGCTTGTTGATTTGGTTTAAAATGGGGTAGATGACTTTTCTACCAATATGGTTTCCTAGTCCTCTCCAACTAAATTAATACTTGAGATGCCTATATCAGACAGTCTTTCATTACAAAATTTAAAATAGTGCCCAAAATGTAAATGAAGAAACAATATGATAATATTAAAGCTCAGGAATTCGATTTTTTTAAAGATTTTATTTATTTATTCATGAGAGACACACAGAGAGAGAGAGAGGCAGAGACACAGGCAGAGGGAGGAACAGGCTCAATGCAGGGAGCCCAACGTGGGACCCGATCCCCGGGACTCCAGGATCACGCCCTGGGCCAAAGGCAGGCACTAAACCACTGAGCCACCCAGGGATCCCCAGGAATTCGATTTGATTCAGTTCATACAATGTTTAGAGTACTTGCTCCATGCTTGCCTTCAAGTAGCATATAATCTAGAGCAAAAGAAAAACCAGTGATCACAATAGGATGTAATAATTATACTTAGGGATGCTACTGGAGCCTAGAGAAAGGCCAAGCATCTCAGCCAAGAAAAGATTGGAGAAAGGAGGGACACAGTGTCCCCAAAGATTTTCCAAAAGTGTTGATACTTCAATAGACTTTAAGAATTGGTGGACATTAGAGAATATTAGGAAGAGTATTCCCTAGAAGAGAGTACAACATGTGCAAAAGTATAGAGGCACAGGGAAACAAGTTTGGAAGGCTGGCGCATAGATAGGTAGCATAGATCTAAGAAATGTCCACCCTTTCCATGAGAAGGATCAAGTTTTAACCCTTATGTCAAGGAGGTTGACTTCATAATTATGCCCAGCCCTGGTGGCAGTTACCATGTAATGAACTTAAAAATTGCTCAGTCTTCTTCCTACTATATATCAGAATCACATTTTCTACCACAGTGGTTGTATGGAGATTACAGATATGGAATCACATCCCAGCTCCATCACTTATTAGTGACATATTGGGCAAAGTATTTAACTTCTCTATGCCTTTTCTCTCCTTTGCCAAGTGGGAATATACCTACCTCACTGAGTTGCTGTGAGAATTAGAGATAAACCACTTAGCATAGGATCTGATATATGTATTGAATATTCCATAAATGTTAGCTATGTTGATGAAATTGAGTCCAGAGAATCTAATCAAAATATAAGCATAAGTGGGCCATAATCAAGATATGGTAAATAACCACAGCCCTAGAGAATCTCAGGAGAACTCTCAAGAAGTTATCTAATATACACCTATATATCTAAGAAGATCAGTGCTTAAATCAACAGCATTTGGCCCTGGCTGCCACCAAGGACCCTAAATATATCTGAAGAAAGATAGAACTGGGAGAGAGAACAAAATAAAATCACAAGCAGAAAAAGGAACAAGAGATAAAGAAAAAAGGAAGCAGAATGATTGGACAAAGGAGATAAAAAATACACTTCAGTGGCACATCTACCATTAGTTGCCTATTCTTGGCTTAAATTTTCAAAGCAGATAGTGACTTTATTTAAGATATAAATAATTAAATGAAAGGTTTGGGAACTCTTAGAGGTCATCATATATTCAATTATCCCAGAGACAGCTAGGTATAAGAAGATCTCAAGTGGAAGGAAAAGGGCATCTCTGGGAATGTTTGGGAGTCCCCCCCCTTTTTTTTCCCCAAGGAGTTCTTTATCAAACTGGAGAATATCTAGAGAATCTTTAGATAGGTTATTGTGTTTATTAAGACTGCTGATGGGAGCATCTGAGTGACTCAGTCTGTTAAGCATCTGACTCTTGATATTTGGCTCAGGTCATGACCTCAGTGTCATGGGATTAAGCCCTGAGTTGGGCTCTGTGCTCAGCAGGGAGTGTGCTAGAGAATCTCTCTTCCTCTACCACTCCCCCTGCTTGTACATTCTTGTGCTCACTCTTTCTCCCTCTACTAAATAAACCTTAAAAAAAAAAAAAAAAAAACTGCTGATGTCATGAGGGACTCAGAAACTGCTGAGAGACTTGGCCTAAGCAAAAATGTCAGGCCAAAGGTTTATAGATAAACTCTGTAAGAACCAAATTTTAGAGGAGTAGTCAAAGGCAAACTTCCTCATGTTATTCCATGTAAAAACAGATGAATGCTGCCTAACTCTAGTCACAGGCTTGGTAGGAGGTATTTTAGGAAGACCTACCCATCAGTAATTTGAACAAAATGATATTCCTTCCTGGAGCTTTCCAACATCCATTCATACCCCGATTTGATTTTGACTTGATGCTCTTTGGTAATGGCTCTCTGTTAAGTATTTACTTCCAAGAGATGATTCTGTCCTAATTATTTCTTTCCCACATGTCTTTCATTTTTCAGTTCATGTTCTAGTTTATTTTCAGAGTCTAAGCTATCATGACTGCCTACTGTCTTTTTCTGTTTTTAGGCTTTCTTCCTTCTCCTTTGGTTACTGGTAGTTTAGCAGGGATAATGCTAAGCTGGGACCAGATGTTAATTAAGCAAAATAAGTCAAGCAAATCAAAACTTCCAAATATTTGGTTTCAGGGTAGTTAGTCACAGCAGCATTTTTTAAAATGTGATTTTATTTTGATATAAGTTACATAAACCCTCTGGTTGGGGCTATCAGCTTTCTTCTGTGTGATGTCATAGCAGAGCAATGGAAAGGGTATGCTGTTGAGATAGAGAGCAAAGACATTAAGAAGTAACAAGGCAGCAAGGCAGAACCATGTACCAAAGGCTATGACCCAACCCCCACCAAAAACTTGAGTAGATTTTTTGATGAAAATATCTCTTTCTAGAGACATAGAGGATTTTTTCTTCCTACCAGAATAATTGTGTGTAAAAAAAAGTTTGAAAGTTTACTCCTAGCCTAAGTTTCATTCCTAAATAACAAAAACATCATGATGAACAAATAATTTTTAGTGTATATTATGTATAGGAAGGACACTGGCCAGGCATCAGGTGAACAAAGAGGGAGAATGCATGGTCTGTACTCAGAGGATTTACTGTCTCAAGAAGATAAGTCATGTGAATTTAACAAACGAAGTTTAAATACATTTAACAAATAAAAACTGCCACATAACACATAGTGAATGTCAAATGAGTAATATATATGTAGCTGATTATATGCTCCAGTTTGTCCTGGATTGTCTTGGTTAATGCCTCTTGTTCCAAAATAATTATGTCCCCTGTAATTCTCAAACATTACAGTTTGGATGATAAATTATATGTTCAACTTACATATATACCTGTGTCTAGGAATTAAGGGGAGAGAATTTTTATCAATGGCTAGGGTAGTTGGTGGGGGAGTTCTTGGAGGTGATAGAACTTGAGTTGGGCCTTGGAGAAAGAGGAGGACAGAGGCAAGAGGAGAGCACGTTACAGGAGAATATCAAGAACAAAAGACCAAAATGGATATGGGAATAAAGATAGCCATGGCACAGCTCCAGGGGACACTGTTCACGTTATGTTCTCTATGAATGGTGGCCCTTGGATTGTGTAATTGTTGGCTCTAAGAATGTCATATCTGGGGTAGTTAGAGATCACTTTACCTGGAGAAGAAAATTTGTGTGGAGGATTTGTGTGAGAAAGGAAGCAAGTGGGGCGCTCAGTGGTTGAGCGTTTGCTCTTGGCTCAGGTCCTGGGGTTGGTCTTGCATTGGGCTCCCTGCGGGGAGCCTGCTTCTCCTTCTGCCTATGTCTCTGCCTCTCTCTCTCTCTGCATCTCTCATGAATAAATAAATAAAATCTTTAAAAAAAAAAGAATAGAAGCAAGAATAGGACAGATACTGGAGGCTATTAAATGCTAGAATAAGACATTTAAAATTTATCCTGGATTGGATAAATTGGATTGGAAAGTAACTGAAGAGGTTTGAGCAGAAAATGATACAATAAAATGGTTTTGGAAAATTAATATTCTCAACTAAAGTGTTCAGTGTATTGAAAGGAAAGAAAGGGGAAGAACTAGTTCTAAAATGCCCAAGAGGGATCCCTGGGTGGAACAGCGGTTTGGCGCCTGCCTTTGGCCCAGGGTGCAATCCTGGAGACCCGGGATCAAATCCCACATCGGGCTCCCGGTGCATGGAGCTTGCTTCTCCCTCTGCCTGTGTCTCTGCCTCTCTCTCTCTCTGTGACTATCATAAATAAATAAAAATTAAAAAAAATTAAAAAAAATAAAATAAAATGCCCAAGAGAGAGGTGATAGGAGTACATAGTGCAGTAGTAAGGGATATGAAGAGGTGGACTTGAGTTTGCAAAGGCAGGATTGATAGAATATGGTAACTGACAAAGAGAGAGAACAATTAAGAATAACTGGAGATTTAAAAACTGAGTACCAAGAAAATGATGGTGCCTTTGATGAATGTGGGGGAGTTGAGAAAAGTTAGCTTTTGGGGGGAATAGATGAGCTGTCCCCCAGATATGATGAATTTGAGACATCATTTGGACCATCATTTGGTCCAAAAGGAAATATTAAGTTGGAGCTGTGACAGGTGGTGATGGCTAGAAATGTGGATTTAGGAATTCTGTGGAGTATTGAATGTTCATAAATATCATAAATAACAGACAGCCCAAGATTATGGCTTAGGTTGCAAATACATTTTATAGAGTAGGAAAGAATACAGCTTACAATGATAGCAGAAGAGCGATTCCAGAGGTGGAAGGAAACAGGGCCGACAGCATATAATCAAGAAGACCAAGGAAAAGAAAATCTCAATCTTGAGAAGTTCATTTACACAGCCAAATGTTAGAAAGCAGTAAAGGAGGATTAAAACTGAGAAAATTAATAGTTTTTGGATGGTGACATGAGTTCTTTGGAAGGTCCGATTTTGTGGTCATTGTAGAGGTGGGCTCCATATTACAGGAGTTAAGAATGAGAGATGGTGATTCAAGGGACATAATGAATAAAGGTTCATCTTGTAAGACATTTGCCAGTTAAAGGGAGGAAAAAAAATATGAAACTCAAAAAAAAATATGAAACTCAAAAATAGCCAGGATTAAGGAAGACTTTTTTAAAAGGATTTGATAAAGAATTTATGTTCTGTGTTAGACTGTAGATAGCACTTCATTTGCTTAGAATAAAACTTGATTTTTTTCAAATTGCTCATAGTACCTTTTTCCTCTGAATTCCAAGCAAGAAGCTTACTAGAAAAAGGGAAGAAGAAAATACAGATAGGTAAAAAATTGATAAAGGATTCAACATTAGTGATCAACAGGTGATTAAAATGGACCTAATCTCTTCCATGTAGCTGGGGCCCCTTTCTGTTCATGCAGAAACTATATGTGTTTATAGCTGGGACAGACATTTAGGTTAGGAGAAGACATCTCTAAAATACAGGGGAGGTGTTTTGTTTTGTTTCTGAGAGTTCTCTAAGTCCCCAGTCAACCCTCCAGTTAAAAAATCCTTTGGTGGCCTACAGATTTTCCAGCTTGACAGCCATCCTGTTTTCCACTTCCTTAACCACCATTCTAGTTTAGGCCCCAGTTACTTCTCACTCTGGCTACTGTAATAGCCTGTCTCCTGTCTCTCTCCACTCCAGCTATCCTACCCACTGCTACCAGATTAATTTTCCTAAAGAACAGTTCTGATCCGATCTGTGCCTTGCTTAAAAGCCTTCAACAGATTCCTTTTGTGAACTTAATTAGGTACAGGCTCTTCACCCTAGCTTTTCAAAGCCAGCCACAATGTACTTTTGGTTTATCTTTTCTGTCTTAATTTCCATGTTTCCTTATATTCAAACTGATTTACAGGTGTGCAAAAGAAGGAGTCACTTGGTCCTTCTATCTGGAGTGGCCAGGTAAAATTTCCCTGTGAAAACAATAGGAGATTCACAAAGAAAGGAAGGTGGAAGAAGGTATGGGGGTCATATTTCACATCCTGTCAAATATAATCTTGCTGTCTGAATCTTTCCCCCAAAGATTTTTGTAATTTTTATATGGCATTTATCAAATTCTGTATTCTTTTAGAGTAATTTGTGTGCTTCTCCTATCTCTACCCTATTGGAGTGAGAGCAACTTGAAAACAAAAACCTTATGGTCCTTATTTTTTATATCCTCCAGCGTCTATACCATACCTTGCACTGACAGCATTCAATACATTAAAAAAAAATCCCTGATTATATTGAAAAGATGTTATGGACTCTTAAATAATTCTGCTTTTGCCCACGACCTCTCAACATGTCCTTACCCTTTCCAATGAAGATGCAAATGTTTTTTTTAAAAGATTTTATTTATTCATGAGAGAGAGAGAGAGAGAGAGAGAGAGGCAGAGACACAGGCAGAGGAAGAAGCAGGCTCCATGCAGGGAGCCCAACGTGGGACTCAATCCCGGGACTCCAGGATCACACCCTGGGCTGAAGGCAGCGCTAAACCGCTGAGCCACCTGGGCTGCCCAAATGTTTTTATTTTTAAATGTAGCAACTGCATGTCCTTTACATAGCTATAATGACATTATATGTTGGATTATGAGTAACTAGAAGACAAGAACTTTTTATTGTTTAACCTAATGTGTATGTGATGCTAAAAGATTTGTGTACATAAGTTCTTCATAAATGTTTATAATAATATTAATGATAAAATCCATTTGCAGAAGGTTATTTTATAAATAAAGGGTTCTTTTTTTTAAATTGCAGTGTAATTAACATATTACCTTATATTAGTTTCAGGTATACAACATGATTCGATATTTGTATACATTGTGAAATGATCACCCCATAAGGCTAGTTAACATCTATCACCACATGTAGTTACATAATTTCTTTTTGTTTTGTTTTGTTTTAAGATTTTATTTATTCATGAGAGACACAGAGAGAAAGAGGCAGAGACATAGGCAGAGCGAGAAGCAGGCTCCCCCCAGGGAGTCCAATGTGGGACTCCATCCCTGAACTCCAGGATCAGGCCCTGAGCCGAAAGCAGAGCTTACTGCTGAGCCATCCAGGCATCCCAATTTCTTTTTCTTGTGATAAGAATTTTTGGGTTCTGCTCTTTTAGCAACTTCCAAATATGCAATACGGTATTATTTTTTTTTTAATTTTTATTTATTTATGATAGTCACACAGAGAAAGAGAGAGAGGCAGAGACACAGGCAGAGAGAGGAGCAGGCTCCATGCACCGGGAGCCCAACGTGGGATTCGATCCCGGGTCTCCAGGGTCGCGCCCTGGGCCAAAGGCAGGCGCCAAACCGCTGCGCCACCCAGGGATCCCCTTTTATTATTATTATTTTTTTAATTTTTATTTATTTATGATAGTCACACAGAGAAAGAGAGAGAGGCAGAGACACAGGCAGAGAGAGAAGCAGGGCAATACGGTATTATTAGCTATAGTTACCAAGCTGTATATTACATTCCCATGACTTATTTATTTTATAACTAGAAGATTGTATCTTTTCATTATTTTTACCCATTTCACACACACACCCACCTCTGCCAACCACCTATCGGTTCTCTGTATCTATGACCTTTTATTTGTTTGTTTTAGGTTCTGCATGTAAATGAGATCATATTATATTTGTCTCTGACTTATTTCACTTAGCATAATACCTTCAAGGTCCATCTATGCTATTGCAAATGGCAAGATTTCAATTTTTTTAATGGCTGAATAATGTTCCATTGTGTATATATATCATATTATCTATTCATTTAGGTTGTTTCCATATATTGGCTATTATAAGTAATGCTGTGATGAACATAGGGGTGTATATCTTTTTAAATTATTGTTTTCATTTTCTTTAGATAGCCAGACATGGAATTACTGAATCATATTGTATTTCTATTTTTATTTTTTTGAGGAAACTCCATACTGTTTTCTACAGTGGCTGTAACAATTTTGTACCTACCAACAGTGCATAAGGATTCCTTTTTCTCCACACCCTTGCCAACACTTGTTTTTTTTTTTTTTTTGTCTTTTTGATATTAGCCATTCTAATAAGCGTGAAGTAATATCTCATTGTGGTTTTGATTTGCATGTCCCTGATCAGTGATGTTGAGCACCTTTTCATGTACTGTAGGCCATCTGTGTGTCTAGTGTTCTTACACTAGGATGGAACTGTATATAAAATTATTAAAATGTCTATTTTTTCCATTAAGGGGAGCATGTGATATAATGAGCACTGCATATTATATAAGACTGATGAATCACTGACCTCTGCTTCTGAAACTAATATTTTAGTCTATGTTAATTAATAGAATTTAAATTTTTTAAAATGTCCATTTTTTTCCCCTGGGGAGAGAGCCTATAAACTTCAACAGATATTCACAGGGGTCTGTTATGCAGAAAAGAGTAAGAACCGTTCTTATGAAACCATACATTTGTTGAAACATTTTTACCTTGTCCCCATTCCTTTCTTGCAAAGCAATTTCTTAAAGTATCAGTAGATGTTCCACAGACAGTAGAACCAGTACAGATAAAATCATTTAGAATAATTCCTGATGCTGCTTCTAAACCTCTACTTTGTCCACATTTATGCTTAGAGTATTGCCTTTGGCCAGATTGGAGAACTAAATAATATAAACTCAGATGTGGTGTGTAAGGACAATATCATCTATCATGTACATCTCCCTCTCCCCTCCTTTTACTATTAGGAGGCCTCTGGTGTCATCAGTACCCTGATGCTCACTATCAAAATTCCCAAGTGACCCTTGTTTCTCTGGCTGATCCCACGGTTTTGGTTAGGAGTTTAAGAGGAATAAGACCTCTTTTAACAGGGCCAGTCTCAGACATGAGATCCATTAGTTTTTCCTAGTGAACTTTAGGAAAAAGGAGTGGGAAGTGAATGTTTTGCTTATTATTTAAAGCCTGGGGTTCCTGGGTGGCTTAGTAAAGTATCCAACTCTTGATCTCAGGGTTCTGGGATGGAGCCTCCCTGTCAGTCTCTGAGCAAAGTGGGGGGTCTACTTGAGATTCTCTCTCTCTCCCTCTGCGATCTCTCTCAAAATAAATAAAACTTTAAAAAAAAAAGCCTGCTTCTTGGTTAATTTTCTGCAAAATCTGTCTCTTGCTGATTATTAATGATTTTTCTACATTTTCCTCCTTTCTCTGTTATTCACTTTGGGATTCACTGCCCCCCCCCGCCCATGACTTAATTTAGTTAATATTCTAATTAGTGCAACTTCTACTCCAGCAGATTTCCTGGGCTTTCACATCAGTGCTTTTCCATATGATGAACTCCATTAACAAGTCTCTAAACATTCACAAAAAAGGAAGCAGTCATTTAATGCAATGGGCTCTACCTCATTTGCCCCCATCTTCTGATCCAACTTTCTTGGCTATCTTAGAGCTTCCTCAGCACATAATTCCATCATCAGAGAATTAGGGCTGAGCTGTGGCATCAAAGATGATGGCCTAACAGACTCATTTCTGAGTAAGTACTGTCCATTTCATCACTATAATTACAAATATATTTTTGTACCCAAGGAAGACACCATCCCTTGGAATGGCTTTTTTTAAGTGCCATTTTTTTCAGTAGTGATGTAGGTTTGTCCTGATGCACTTATCCTCTAATTTCCAAGGCTTCTCCAGATATGATTAGGAATATAGTACAATCTGGGCTATGGAATAAAAAAAACTGAATGAACCACAACAGATTAATAGATCTGACATTCTAGACAATGGTTCGCAACTTTTGCTGTAGCAATGAGGAAGTTTTTTTAAAAAATTGACACTTAGGTCTCATCCTCAGAGATTCTGATTTAGTTGATTAGGTGTACCACATAGGCAGTAAGGATTTTTAAAAACTAATATAGCAGCTCAAGGTTGAGGGAGAACCTTCTAAAGTAATCTACAGGACCAACACAACAGCTTCAATCAAAGGAGCTGAAACAGTGCTAGCTTTCATGATGTCATAATACTGTCATATGACAGTAGAGGGCAGAGTTGACTTAAACTTACATAGAGAGAAACTGTTTTAGGAAATAGCAAGTAGTTAATGTAATCTTAACTCTGTACTTTGTGGTCGTTCTTTGCCACAAAAGTTTCATTTACTGCTAAGGTCGAATTACTTTTTGTATATGGGAATTTATTAGGAGGCCCCTTAGTGATCAATAGGGTCATTGTGTAATTTGCACACTTTTAAAAGCCCGAGGGAATTAATGATTCTGCCAGGACGACAGGTGTAAACCAGGATTGCCTGAGGTAAACTGGAACATATGGTCACCCTATGACCACCATGTCTTTTGTGGAATCCAGGAGAAGAGCTAGAATCTGTAACATGGCTTTGCTAATTAATCTAACCAGTAGTAACTATGTACTTCTGCTCATTATGCTTCAGTATTATTTTTATGTATGCCCATCTGTCATTGTTCAGCATTTTACCAGGCACCTTGAGCAATAGAAAAGACACTGAAGACATGCTTTTAAGTATCAGGCGTTATACAATCTAGTTGGGAAGAAAAGATTAATATACAAAGTTGCTCTGGTAAATAAGATGCAAGAACCTCCTCAAAATCCTCTCAGGAAGAATATGAGAAAAAAATTAGTAAAAAATACTACTTCTAATTACACATAAGCTGTCTTTGACTTAAAGTGATTCCACTTCAGTTTTCCACCGTGGCCCTTAAACACCACCAGCACTTCCAGCAGGCAAAGACCAATTGACTTCTTGAGCTGCTGCGGGTCAGAACTAGAGAAATTCTCTTTTCTGTGAATATAGTTCCCTTCCCAGGTGCCTAGCTCCCGGATAGTTAACCCATATTGACCCCCAATTGAAAATTAAGAATTTTAATTTTAGCATGACAAGAAAATAATATAGAACTAGTAATTTCAGTTGTCAACACAAGGCTCCCTCAGGAAGAGCACAGGGCCAGCGTAGCTTGCTTGGACTCACATCCCACAGTGAGATCTCTGCTGCTGTTGCAGCTACACACCACACTTTTTGAATGACAATAGCTACAATTTGGCCTATATTTAATTTATAATCTCTTGCAACATTTTGTTTTCCTACCAATTTCAACTGTTATTTGCCATTCTGTATTTAGAAAGCTTAATTCTTCCTCCTTTGCTGAATTATATATGATTCCCTATTTGGTTTGATTTAATCTATTTTCAAATACTTAATTCTACATGTTTTCAAATTTGAGTAATAAGTGATAATTATCAAGATTGATTAGGCAACATGAGGAAACTCACATAATTAAAGCATGGTAGTAAAGAACACAAAGTTATGGAGTCAATCATGTCCCTAAGATGGTTAGCTTTGGATTGAATCCAATGGCCAGTCTGATGGCTTGACAAATCTTCACACTGGGCATGGGATAAACTGGTGAGGGAGCAAGCATGGGTCAGGCAAATCCATCTCCCAACACTGCTGATAATGGAGATAACTGAGAAAAATAGATCAGCTGAGCCCAATTGTGCAAAAAGAAGAGTTCTTTACTTTCAGGGGAAATATTTATTTCATTATCTGAATGTTGATTACTCTTAATCTCACCATATAGAAATAACATTTTATGAGTGTTCTTTCTGATATAAAATACTTTATTTCTTAGTCAAATAGAAATGCTTTGATGTCTACTTTAAAAAAGAATTCAGCAGTATGTCATGGCATCTTTCCCCATGAATAAATATAAAACCACATCATCACTTAACTGACTACACAGAATTTATATGTAGTGTGTGTATATATACACCATACCTGGTTTAACCAATTCCATTTTGATGGACATTGATTTCCAATTTTTCATTTTAATGAACATTATCATAATGAACATCTAGAGTGTTCTTACTCTAAGTGTAAAATGCAGCTAGAGCTGAAAGAGTCCTTAGAGACTAGCTAGTTCAGTGATATCGTTTTACAGAAGAAAAAATGAGGCATACATAAGGGGGAGTAGAATCCAGGTCTATTGACTATGTCTACTGATTTTTCCAGTCCACCCTACTAACTTCTTTTCAAAAAATTGCTGAGTATTAAAATGCTACAAAGTGGCACTGACTTTTTCTTACTCCAGTAGCCAAAAGGCTGTACCTTAAAAGTTAACTCTTCCCAGGGTCATTTGCATTTTAACATTTGTTGTTAGTTATGAAATAAGTTTGAGGATTCCTATATAATCTCTGGAATGAGGGCATTTCATATGTTTCAAGTACCTGAAATCATATGGGACAAGCTCCTACTTATGAATTTCTGGTAGTATTTGGTAGAGGTAAGGAGTGGGAGTTGAGAAAGGTTTAGCAGGAGTTGAGGTCAGATATAGGAAATCTTTGAAATCTTTCCAAAGAGGGTCTATGCTTTCACTTCTTTCAGTTTCTGAAAGAGTATATGGATCATTATGTACATTTTGATGATTAAGATGATGATAGAATAGAATAAGCAACATAGAGTTGCAGCTTGCACATGCTCAGCATAATTTGGGGATAAATCCTTGGCTTGATTACTGACTTAAAATATTAGTCTATACTATGGATAATCTATTAAATATCATGGGAATGTGTTAATTCAAAAACCATGAGATAGTGCTTCCTGGATAAGTAACTCTTTAACAAGCAAAGGATTTGGAGTTCTATGTGATTTTTTTGGAAAATTACTTGAACTCTGAGTTTCTTGGTTTCTTTATCTAGCAATAAGGATAACGATAGCAATTTACTTCATGAAATTGAATAAAAATGATTATATGGCATCTGGTAAAAAGAAAATGATAAGTAATCCTTTAAAAACAGAATTTGCCTTACACAAAGGAAAATGAGGAAAAATGTTTTTGATAAGGAGTAGTTATTCTACAAAATAAATCATGTTTGAGTTGAATCATAGTTTCTTATAGGCTTTAAAGCATTGAAGAAATATCCAAACAGAAGTTAAGCAGCTGCAGAAATATCCCACAGAATAGAAAATGAGATGAATTTGCAGAGGTAATGAAGTCTTTTATTGCAATATCTTTCCAAACTTTATTGAAATTTTCCCAAAGGTCTTGGTTAACATTATGAAAAAAATATTTTGAATGTAGAAACTGCTCACTAACAAATAAAAGCAATTAAGACCATTTATGTTGGCAGTAATTATCACATAAAAATTGTTTAATTGGTTGAATTCTAATTCTTGCTGTCATTCTTTATTAACAAACTCAATTTTTAAATTATACTTTCTCCCCTTGATTTGAGTTCCTGGCTTGATAAATATCTATAAAGGAAGAGAACAAAGTTTCAGGTTTATGCATTCTCAATTATCCACATATAGATTATATGCTTTGTAGAGTACTCAAGATAAGAATGCTAATGTCAAAACAATATCAACTAACTGTTTGCGATGCTTTTTGATCCACCTTCCAATGCTCTTAATCCTGTGCTTAAGACTTTGGCATATTGGAGCATGGCCTCGTTCTAAGGATGAGGTTTGCAAATGTCACTGACAGGTAGGGCAAACAGAGACAAAATTCCATGCCCTCTAATTGAATTTAAAATTAAAAAACAAAATAAAACTGTGCTGAACAATCACCATTGTATTTGCTGTGCCTCATTGTGAACAAGACATTGAAAGATGGCAGGCCCTTTCCCCTGTAGGTGAACTTGGTGGTAGGTATGAACATAAAACCTATTTAATTGACTCCATTTCTCACCCATAGACAGTAAGTTAGGTATGAATGTGCCAAGGTGGCTGAGGATCTGGTGAAATTTAGGCACAAATGTTGCCAGTTATTTCTCAGGGAATATGAATTCATTTAAATAATCTTACCCAAACATATGTAGGAAAGTGGTTCTCCTGGGAAAAAAAAAATCACAAGTATATACTTTTAAGCCAAATAGAATGACTAAATTACCTCCTTCTTTGATCTCCACAATTGCAGCTCTCTTTTAGTTTCCATGATTGTTTGGTCATTAATTCATTTATTTACTCATCAGACATTTAGGAGGCACATCTTGTAGCCAGGAACTGTGCTAGATGCTGTGGAGCTTAAAACTATATCCTGAAAGCAATGGGGAGCCACTGGATGATTTAAAGTAGTGGAGTGACATGATGAGATTTCCTTTTTAGAAAGTGTAATTTGGCTACTACATGGAAGAAGAATTGAAGGAGAATGAAACTAGAGAATGAGAGAACAGTTAGGAGACTTATAGAAGCAGTTCATGTGAGAAAAGATGGGGCCTGTGTTAAGGCTCAAGTATGTGCCCCCAAATTCATATGTTGATATCCTAACCCCCAGTACCTCCGAAAGTGACCATATTTGGAGATAGGGCCTTTAAAGAGGCAATGAAGGTAAACTGAGGTTATATGAGTGGGCCTAATCCAATATGTTATAGTGCTCTTATAGAAGAGTTGATTAGAGGGCACGTGGGAGGCTCAGTTGGTTAAGGTCATGATCTTGGGGTCCTAGGATCTAGACCCGCATGGGGCTCCTTGCTCAACGGGGACTCTGCCTCTCCCTCTGCTTGCTGCACCCCCTGCTTGTGCTCTCTCTCTTTCTCTCTCTCTTAAACAAATAAATAAAATCTTTAAAAACAAGAAGAAGAGGAGATTAGGACATAGGCATGGAGGAAAGACCATACGAAGACAGGGAGAAGATGGCCATTTACAAGTCAAAGAGAGAAGCCTCAGAAGAAACAACCCTGCCAACACCTTGATCCCAGACTTCTAGCCTACACAATTGTGAGAACATAAATTTCTGTTGTTTAAGCCACGCAGCCTGTGGTAATTGTTATGGAAACCCTAGCAGACTCATACAGCCCAAACAGTGCAACTGTAGAACGTTAAGTACCTCCAGGCACACCCCAATATACGTCTGCAATTTTACCTATAAAAGCTGGCATCCCTTAGGAAACAGACAATCTAATCCTAAAAAGGGAGGAAAAAGCTCAGGAACAACTTTTCATTAGAAGGATAGATGCTCATTTATTACAAAGCCTGACTAGTGCTTCCGTGGACTAGAGGATGACAGTATGTAAGCCTTGTTCTTCTGCTCCTTTCCATTACTGGCGGAGGGAAATTTGAAATTGGTGTCACCTGCTCCTTCAGAGGATGGTCAGTTTGGTATTTGCACACCTGCTTTGTCTTTGGGATTTGTAAAGAGCATAGTTCCCCTAGATATTTCCTGAAACAGAATGGAAATTTTAGCTTAATTTCATGAAATACGTCTCTTGGTGAAAGGATAAAGAAGGGAACAAATGTTTTTTGAGCTCCAGCCACTATTTTGAAGTTTTCTGTACATTCCCTCAATTCCTCCATTGCTAGCAGGGATTTGAATGAGTGAAACATCAGGTAGGTTCAGGTCTATTTGGCTTGGCTTTTCCTTCTGTAAGTAGCTTTCTGATATATAATCATTTCTCAAACAAAGTAGTTTTAAATTTCAAACAACTTCGATTCCATGATTCAGTAAAAATAGTCTTGATTCAAGGCACAGCAAATTAGTTTATCATAGTTTTTGGTTTTGATTTAATTTTATTCAAATCATTGGATTTTATATATCATAAACTTTAAGTTCATAAAACTGTATTTAAAAGCCTTTATCCTGCCCTAAACCTAAGATTTTATAACCTGAAAATTCATATTTTCCTCAATTCTCAGAAATTTTATTCTACTTTCTCATTATCTCCTCACCTCTCTCTTCTCTTTCCTTGTATGACTTCTATTAGACAGAGATTAGACTTTGAGGATCTTGCTTCCATGGCTTTCAACTATTCTTATAAACTCCATCTCTTTGTTTTTTCCACTGTGTTCGGGGGGAATTTCTTTTTTTTTAAGATTTTATTTATTTATTCATGAGAGACACACACAGAGAGAGAGGCAGAGACACAGGCAGAGGGAGAAGCAGGCTCCATGCAGGGAACCCAATGCAGGACTTGATCCCAGGACTCCAGGATCATGCCCTGGGCCGAAGGCAGGCACTAAACTGCTGAGCCACCTGGGATTCCCCACCCCACCCCCACCTTTTTAAAGATTTTATATTTCTGTTCCCACTAATCTGTCTTTCCACTTGGTGAGTTCTGCTTATTAGCTTATAAATTTTCAATTTCAGAAACCACTTTTTAAATGTCTTTGTTTTCTTATTGCTTGTCATGGATCCAATATCCTTTTAAATCTTGCTGAATAAAATTTAGGTTCATTTTAAATTCATTTAAATTTATCTGTTTCGGGGGGATCCCTGGGTGGCTCAGCGGTCTCCCGGCATGGAGCCTGCTTCTGTCTCTGCCTCTCTCTCTCTATCATGAATGGATAAATAAAATCTTTAAAAAAAATTATCTGTTTCATTTTATTAACTTAGTTTCCTCTGATATTACTTCTGTTAGTTGAGTCTAGTGCTTCTCTTTCATGGTATTGGTTCCCCTAACCTGACAAAATCCTCGGTGGTTTCAGTTGTTTGATGATCATTCATTCATTTAAAAAGATTTTATTTATTTATTCACGAGAGACACACAGAGTCAGAGACATAGGCAGAGGGAGAAACAGGCTCCCTAGGGGAAAGCCTGATGCAGGACTTGATCCCAGACTCCGGGATCACGATCTGAGCCAAAGGCAGACACTCAACCATTGAGGCACCCTGCTTGATGATCTTTTAGTTGAGAATTCATTTGCCTGCCTATTCTGTTTACCACAGTCTCTCTTCAGGGATTGTGAAGGAAGGGCACACATACTATCAGGAGAGAGTGAAGAATCCTTGTCATTTCTGGGGGTAAGTAAATACCTGTGTTCTACCCCTGGCTCCAGGATCTCCACTCGCTTCTTTATCCGACAGGCAAACATCTGATACTTAATGCCAGCAGGGAGAGGAGGTTCCTTAATGAATTATTCTTTCCTATGGGCCCCCACCTTCTCTTGTATCCTCTGACTCTTGCTTAGAACTTCCCTAAGCTATTCCTTCTCCTGAGCCTGTTTTGACTTTCTCTCATTGTATTTCTCTATAGATCAGATCCTGTCTCTCTTTTCTATATTTCAGGATTTCCTAAAAATGCTTGGAAAATTGATCAGCCTTTGTCTTATTTCCCTGCGCTGTTAAATTCTTTTTCTAAGACGTATCTTTTTCTGAGATTTGGGATGGAAGAAAGGTAAATGTATGTGATGGATCCATCTTGATCTAATCTCTATTATCTTATTATCTCTACTGATTACCAAATAATACAAGCTCAGTGTGAAAAACTCTGAGACTACAGAGATAAAAAGTGAAAGTTCCCTGTGTCAGGTTCCTCTAACATCCCAATTTACATCCCCTTGGCCTTACCTATTGGTATTAGCTAGAGCTGGATAGGCTATTCTGTGAGTGCTTACTCTCACTTTCTGGTTTACTGGCTGACAGGAGATAGTCTCAAAAGCACACCTTCCCTTCTGATCCCAGAACTGCAGATTACCTATTGGGAGCTTGCTGGTTAGCTTGGAAGTGTGAAGTGTCAACATGGATGGGATAAAGAAGGTGCAGCCCCTGGACCAAAGAGAATGAGGACCAATCTCCCACCCTTTAGACCATTCAGGAGGCATTACATACTCTCAGGAGGCATTACATACTCTTCTCAGAAAATCCCTGCAGAGTTAATCCCTGTTGCCCACAACAATGACCTTGATTATGAGCCCATATATTCAGCTTTTCCTTCTTATCTCTCCCTAATTTCTCATTCCCACACTCTAGGGTTTGCTATTTTCCCCCCTCCTTCTGTGACAATGCCCTTCCCCTCTGTGCTCCTAAACTTCCTCTCTCCCTCAATTCTGATTTATCATTTCACTGTAACTCTATTAGCTGTAAAGCATTTGAGGATGCTGTCAGGATAACAGGCTCTGTAGCAAATGAGGTTGTATTGAATTATTTAGCTTTCAGCTAAAGTGGAGATAACTAAAGCAGCTGAGCTGGTTTGTAAAATCCTAGGGTAATCTGTCCACTGATTTGGTACTTTTATCATAGTAATTTTTCTTGTGGTTGAAAATTATAAATTCTAAGGCTACAAAGAAATATGTGTTCAACTTTTCAGTTCAGTACCACAGGCCTATAGCTAAGAAAGAATCTGTTTCACTAGTATACAATTATGTAGCTGCAGAGCCGCAATCCCCAGGAATCATGAATTTATTTAATAAGTTTATTCACAGAAGGCCTTTAAGAAACATAAATAATTTCTCACCATTTTTTCCTTTCAAAAATAGATCAAGGATTTCTACTTGAGATATATCATACTCTCAGCTTTTGAAGCTGGCCTGTTTTTCTTGAGTTTCCCTTGCCAGAATTTGGTTCTTAAATAATTTTTTAAATGAAAAAGATCTTTCTGTTTCTAACTCAGTAATAAACAAACGGATTTTTAAATGTTGTCAGAAGGAGGGGTGCATCACTGCTAATCTAATGGATGACCACGAGTATTCTGGTATCATCTTTCCTATATTACTAGTGACTCTTGAGAAATTGAGGTTAATAAGAGCCCAGACATCAGAGGGGTGGGGTGGAGAGTTCCATGGCTATGTAATATCTGTGGAGTTTGCTCCACTTAGCACATCTGTGTCTAAAATGCCCACTCTTGAGAAGTGTGGCTGCAGCAGGAAGTGAAATATCTTTGCATCTGTTCAATATATAAACTAAGCATGCACATCTGGCGATTAAACACCTTTACTGTGAACCTTTTCCTGGTGAATCCTGGAAAACAGCATAATTATACTCCCAAGCAAATAACTCAGGAGTAAGACTCCCGTTGTTAAGAACACCAGGCAGTGTCAAAGTTACAACTCTTTTCTACATCTTTGTGCTTTTAATCTCCATTGCCATCCATAATACCTGAGATCACCTGGGTTGATACCGGTTACCTGGGTGAGACATTGTCCTGGAAACAACCGATGGAGAAAGAGGAAAGCTACAATGAGGCGTACCACTAAGTGTTGTTGAGCAATAACCTTGTATCTTAAGAAAGTCAAGAAAATGGACAGACCTGCAAGCTGCCCATTTTCTTCTGCGAATCTCTCTCGGGGGTACTGGGAGATGCCTTGTCTTTCCTCTTTGGCACCACTGATTCTAGTGTTTTCTCGGCCTACCGCATCCCACCCCATCCCATCTTGCAGTGAGGAAGCCCCTACTCGCCTGGAGCCTGGAAAGCGGGCCGGACAGGAGGTGCCGGTGGGCTGCTGTGGCAGTTTGCCTGTTGCTTACGGTCCTTGGGATATGCGAGCTCCTGAGTGAGACTGTGGGCTGCGCCCCGTCAGCATCGCCGGGTCCTCGCGGATTCGCAGACAGAAACAGAGACACTGAGCCCGTGGGCTGGGGGCGGGGGCTCCCAGCGTCTGTTCACACCGCCTGCCAAGTGAAGTCCGCCCCGGAGCGGAGCGCGCTAACACACCAGCCCTGGGGGAACAATCTCCCCCCCCAAACCCGCCGCAGCGGGGGCGCATGGCCCGGGCGCGCGCCTCGCCCACCGTACGGTCTAAGCGTGTGTTTTGATATATTGTAAAAAACGGACAGTACACAGTGGGGTCGCTGAGCGGGAAAGGCTAGAGGGCTCATTTGTGTAGCCAGGCTCGCCGCCCAGGGCGCACGAATTAGGCCGGAGCTGCGGAGTCCAACCCTCTTCCCGCCGCAGGGAGCTCGCGGTAGCGCGCGGTTAGGGGAGGTGAACCACGAGGGGGGCGCTGCGGGCGGCTCGGGCTTCTGGCGTCCCGGGCCCAGGCTGCCAGCCAGGAGGCGGAGGCCGGCCGCGGGAACCGGGCGGAGGCCGGGCAGGTGCCCCCCGGCGCGGAGGCTGATTGGCAGGTGCGGGAGTGGGTGGGGAAGGCGGGGGCTGGGCCTGGCGCTGCGGGAGGCTGCGGCCCCGCCTCCCCGCCCCCGCCGCGGGACTATCTGGTCCCGGCAGCAGCGATGTCCCCCGGCAGGAATGTCCCTCCTCAGATAATGTTATTTATATCTCTGGGCGGGTCCGCGGCTCGGCAGCACCAGGCGCCCGGCGGCCGCTGTGCCAGGAGCCCCGCGCTGCCCTCGTCCCCCCGCGCCGCCGCCGCCGCCGCCGCCGCCGCCGCCGCCGCCCCCGGGCTCGGGGTGGCCGCCGCTCCAGCCCCAGCGCAGGTGAGTCCCGGGAGGGCCCAGCGGCCCGCGGGGGCGAGGGCGAGGGCGGGTGCGGGTGCGGGTGCGGGTGCGCGAGGCTGGGGCGCGCGGCGCGAGCGCAGAGGAGGCGCTGGGCCCAGGGGGCGCGTGACGCGAGTGGCCCGGGGGGCGGGCGGGTGGGGGGGCTCAGCCCTGGGTGCGGGGCGCGGGGCCCGGGAGGCCCTGGCGGCTGCGGCGGCGAGCACCCCGGGGCGCGGGAATCCGCGTGGGCTTCGGAGGCACTTGGCGAGCGGGGCGCTTTGCTTTGGAGAGCCGGATCCCGGAGCGTCGCCCCGGGGCTCTGCGAGGGCGCGGGGGGGGGGCGGTGCGTGTTCAAGTCCCGGGCCACCTCCTCCAGGACGCCGGCGTGGGGGCAAAGGGGAGTCGGCCCGGTTCTAGCCTGTCGGACCGTCGCGCTGCGCTCTCTGCCTCCCGCTGCCGGGCTTCTCAGATTCTCTTCTGGGGGAACTTGTCCGCGCGCTCCCGGGGTAGCCAGCCCAGCGCCCAGGCAGGGAGGACAGGACGGGTCAGCGGAGGGGGCCTGCTCGCCGCGGAAACAGCGGCCGGGTGCAGACCCTAGGGGAAGAGCTCAGGATGCCCGAGGCTTGCTCCGAGGTCCTCCTCCCCTCCCGTCCCGAAGAGTTCTCCAAGCTGCTACGGTCCACTCTACTCTCACCTGCCTCACCAGCTCCTCTTTCCCCAACAACTTGGCCCTGAGAAATTGCAGAAAGTGGAAGAAATAACAGGAGCTTTAACACCATCCCTAACTCCCACTAACTCGCCCAGACTTCCTGAGGATGGGGAAGTCGCTGTGGGCTTGAGTACTGTTTCCGTGACAACGAGCCCCAGGTAGGGCCTTGATTTATAGACTATTAATATCCAAACCACTGTTTTCAGTGAACAATTAGAGGCGCCAGGAGTTGATAAGAATGGGCTAAACTGGCTGAAGGGAAATGAAACTCCATTTTTTTTCGAAAAAAATTTTGGATGCATCAGGTAAGGGGGGTTGGGGGGTGACAATATTTTCGTTCCATAACTCCTGTGAAGAGCCTAGGCTGTCACCTCCAGGTGAGAGGTAGCAATGCAAAATTCATAGACTTGAGGTAGTCCTAGTCTATACCTCACTGTCTAGGGAAAATGATTCAGGTGGTTCCTGACTGAGAGGAGTCTGCAAATCAAAATTTTTATTTTGATTTCTCTACTGTCCACTAACCTATTCTTAGCTTCACACATGGCTCTGAATTTTATTCTAGAATTCCCTATTTGAGCACCCTATGACCCAGGCAGGTTATTTCCTATTCCAGGGTCAGACTTTTATTCTTTTGCTAGGAGCCTTGGGTTCCAGAATGTCTTTGAAAACTCTTTTTTTTTGTTTTGTTTTGTTTAAGTGTACTGAATGCGCAGTGCCCAAGACAGCTAGGCTTGTACTTTCCTGGAGGCTTTGGGCTAGTTAGGAATAGGTACGTTAGGCTCACACTGAAGAAGAGCCTTACCAGCCTTGAAACCAATGGACTCCTCAATGGATCATTTATACAGAACTTTATCCAACTCTAGAGGAAAGCAGCTGAAAAACATAAACCCTACATCATGAAAACATGGCTTTTAGACCCCTTAAGCAGTTGCTCTTAGCTTTATCAGTGGTGCAGTCACATAGATTGGGGATGAGCCAGACCTGTTAATCCTAAATTCTCGGAAGACTCAGAGTCCGCTCGTGGAATTGAAAGCACGCAGAAACTTCCAGGCATCCAGGACGTGTCTTGTAGCATAGGCATATCGAGTTTTCCCTGAGTGGCTTATCCAGCTGAGAGCTGGGATACCACTTTTTGCTCTGGTGGTTGCTTCTTCCAAGTGCTCTGAAGGTGCTCTCTAGCCAAACACCTGCTAGGTGATTAGCCTTGGGGTATGTACAGGTTAGGCAGTAGGTACACTCCCATGTGGGGTCATATCTGACAAACTAAAAATGACTGTTTTAGTCATGGAAGTTTTGAACTAAAGTCAAAATCTGACAGTTCTGCCACAATCCTGGAAACAGATTATTTGCGTAAGTGAAAGCAATAATAGTTTTCATTTTCCCCCATCTTTTATGTACTGGTGCCTGGCTGGTAGTGGACACTCAGTTAATCTTTGTTGAATGAATGAGAGCATGAACAAATGAATGCTCAGAGGTGCTTTTTTGTTTTTTGGGTTTTTAAATCCTATTGTCAAAGTAGTTCTGCAAGGTAGTTCATATTATCAGCATTTTACACGTCAGGAAACAGGCTCAAGGAAATGAAATAATTCGCCTCACATCTTTCAGCTGATGAGAGGTGGGGGCAGGATTCAAACTCAGCTGTTTGGTGCCTACCCACTTTTTAAGGTTAGATGTTCATCAGGGAATATAAGTTGGAAAGATTTGATTAAAGGATGGTCTATTAGCTTCACAATCTTTCACTATCAAGACCTTGGGTTATAATTCTGCACATATCAGAGAAGCTTTAAAAAGTATTACTTGAAGATGGTATTGAGCAATTATTTGCTCAGAGGTGTTTAGCCTGGCCCATTATGTTCAGGTCATTGTTTCAAGGACAGAACTGTAATTTTGGCAGTAGTCAAAGCATGGATTTTTTTGAAAACAGATTTTCCTTTCGGTCGTGGAAGTGGCCAGGAGGGCTTGATGATGCATGGGGACAGTGTGATAGGACAGAGGATGACTATAAAAAATTCATGAGGCAAACGCTATTGGAGTAGGAAGGGACCTTAGAGGTCACTGAGTCCGGCCTTCTGTTTGTGTGGCTGTTTGCCTAAAGGGGAGACCTAACTGCAACTTACCTGGTCATCTGGTACCTGGTGTATGCCTCCCATGTTTCTTATCATTCTTGCTCATTTCATTGCTCTCTCAAGACCAATATTGGGTTTATTTCCTAAAGTTCTGCCTAACCAAACCACTGAAGTTTTCTTTCCTTTGAGGGAGATTGTGAGAGGATATATTTTGTATCCAATTACTTTCATCTTAGTAAAATCTTAAAAAAAAAAAAAGGTTTTGGAGATAGGCAGGTGAGAAGACATCAGTGAGCATTAAACCCTAAACCATTTCATAATATTTCCATTGCTTGTTAGGCATACAGCTGTATACATTTTTATATAATAGATATGTGTGTTATTATCTTAAGGTAAATGATTATGTTGCATTTCTGGGGCAGTGGAGAAAGAAAGGACTTTGGGGAATCATTGGGACTGTCAGATGCCTTTTTAATCTAAACTCCATCACCAAATTGCTCTTGAAATATATTATTTCAGATTTTAAAAGCAAATGCAAAATTATACACTCTGCGTAAGACTTGGAAGTGTAGGAAACCTGACCAACAGGATGTTTAAAGTGATGTAAAGTACATTTCTTCATTATTCATAGTGTTATAATCTCAGACCTGATTGACATTTATCAAGTGACCTGGGAGGATCAAGAGTGAAAATAACTGGGCTCCTGGGTGGCTCAGTGGTTGATCATCTGCCTTTGGCTCAGGGCATGATCCTGGGGTCCTGGGATCGAGTCCTGCATTGGATTCCCTGCAGGGAGCCTGCTTCTCCCTCTGCCTATGTCTCTGCCTCTGTGTGTTTCTCATGAATAAATAAATAAAATCTTAAAAAAAGAAAAGAATGAAAATAACTGTATAGTGTGGGCTGAAGAGAAATGTGATGAGGACTGGCAGGAATAGTTCATGGATATTGAGTTCTGAAACCATATGGATATTACTAGTCAGAAATTGCTGTGGAAAGAAGTATTTTATCTTAGAAGTAGTTTGTATTGACTCAGTTGTTGTTATAGATAGCTCTTTGATTACTCCTCTACTTCAGATAAGAAATCTGGGGAGGAGGAATAAATGCAGTGGTCTGTGTACCTGAATCATCACGTAGCATTTGCTAGGTGATCACAAAGATGCTTCTTTTTTCTGCCAACCCCAAGAGGTGAAGGTCACCTGGTTTTGGAGATGGAGACAGTGATCGAGGGAAGGCGTAGGAGGCAGTCAGAATTCACTGTCAGATCTGGCTCCAGTCACTGAATTGTCAACTCCTCTTGGTAAATATTTAGAAAATGTCATAGCATGTTTCCCTTTGTTGCTGTGCTTATTTCTTAATTCACAGCCAAGCAATCCAAGCTCTGCCATTTTCAGCCAGCCTTAGCTGAATATCAAACCACCAGGGGATCCCCAGCTTTATAGCTCACACAGTTTTAGAGGCGGTCATAGACAAAAAATGCTTCCTTAGTGGAGATTGCTGGCTAGCTTATGATATTCCCGGACCACCTTTCATTTTTCTCTTTCTTTCTCCTGGTGGCAGGAAATCTTACAAAGCCATCATCTTCCTCCCTCAGCGAGGCCTTCTCAGGCTTTACTATGTTTAATTTCTACAGATCTGTGCAGATCTGGACAAGGGTATAATTACAAGGGCAATTAAAACCCATATATCATGTTCCCAATGGGGGCAAAAGTGGGGCTTCCTTTCTTCCTTTCATTTGAATGCTATAAATTTAGCAAATGAAAAGGTACAGAGCTAGAAAAAAGTAGACTTTGCATTGAACTGGGCTCAGATCATCCAGGATAGTTATGAAAAGAATAACAGGGCACCTTGGCAGCTAAAGAACAATAATTGCTTTGAATTATATTCAGTTCAGGAGTTTCCACCATCATGAAAAGGAACAGAAACTTGAATAACCCTGAAAATGAATGAGTTGAAAATCATTTCCATTTGTATTAGGGTGTGCCTCATTTGAGATTTCCTAGCACTTCCAGTAAAACAAAGCATACTTTAAAGATATAACTTATGAGTCCTGGAGAGAGGTCCCTGGCTTCGTTCCGTCCCCTCTACTTAGTTCCTACCTATTTCTGGAAGCCCCTCGGAGTGGTCACTCAGTGGCATCTTCCAGTAGGCATACTTTCTCAGGAGTAGAAAAGGAAGAGAAGCCTCTTCCTAATACTGCCTCCAAGCCATAAGTCAGAGAAAAAGCTGGAAAGGCCTGAGAGAGCCATTTGAGAACTATTGAGTAGAGTGACCATTGGGCACCTACTATGTGCATTACACCGTTCTATGCTGAGCATGCAAAAAGGGATCAGAAGGAGATCTGTTGGTCTGATGGGGAAAGAGTGTTGCAAACAGGCAGGGTGCCGGAGAGAAAGCCCACAGGGGGATGAATCTGATTCAAGTTAGGGAGTGCCTAGGGTTTCTCTAACAGAAGAAGAGAGGATAGGTGGGAATGGGGGCTTAGGCACAGCACCCACACAGGTGTGCAGTAAAGTATGATGAAATCAGGAAACAGGGAGCAGTTCTGTGTGGCTGGTATGTAGGGCACAGCCCAGGAATGGGCCAAAATATGACTGGTAAGATGGTTTGGGTTCAGTTTGTGAAGAAGCTTGAACCCTTGGAGGTTCAAGTTGAAATCAGTAAAGGTTTTTCAACAGGGGAGGGACTAGATCAGATCCTTGTTTAAGACAAAGCTCACTAGTGGCAGAAAGGGAATGTGAACTAGAGATTAGCTAGCACAGGATGATGATCACACAGATGATGTATAGTATGCTCAGCTTTCAGGATGCCTGTATATATGCGTCATCTTATTTTACAGTGACCACGTGAAGAAGCTTTACAATAGAGAAAACAGGATTAGAAACAAACACTGATTTGCCCAAGCTCCCTCTCAGAGTTTATGGCAGAACCTGACTTCGACCCAATTTCCTAGTTCCAAGGCTGGGGTATTGTCCAGATCTCCTCAATGGAGTAACTGAATATTCTGAGCTTTCTAGCTGAGACAGAGATTGTTTTCTTTCTTCAGAACTTTCAGTCTCAGTTCGTTGGAGAGAGGGAGGGGGAAACTCGTTATAGTATTTACTATTTAAGCACAAAACCTCAAGAAACCCTCCGCCTAAGCACATATACAAATGACATCCCAAAGTATGAAGTAAAGTCAAGCATGCGTGTGGATTCCCAGCGTGCTGTAGATAAATGGATAGGTTTATATGCCTGTCAATTGATGTGTTGGCTTTTTCACTTCTTTACCTAAATTTACTGGATATTATTATGCTTATGCCTCATTTGGACTTTGAAAATCTCTTTTTGTCCAGTATTTTAGGTGTTTGCTTTGTACTTCAATCTTCAACAAATATTTATTGAGCTTTCATTTATTTGCCAGACATATTCTAGGTCTAGGGGATAGAGCAGTGAAAGTGGGGGGAAAAGTTTGATGTCATGGAGCATATGTACTAGTTGGATGAGACAGGGACTAAACAATAACAAGCAGAAGACTATATTGTAATTTTCTATACAGAAAAAGCAGTGTGAAGAGAAAGAGACGTGGTTCTATTATTTGGAGTAGGAATGGTGGGGCAGGGCCTATCTGATGAGGTTTCATTTGGATAGAGAGCCAAACCAAGTAAGGAAGGGGAATCGGTGAGGGTGAGGGTCCTGAGGTGGGGGTCACTGCTAGGTCCAAGGAATGGGCAGGAAGCCAGCCCAGCTGGAGAGGAAGGCAAGGGGTGAGTGCAGGATATGACATTGGAGAGGAAACAAGGTCTGGATCATGTAGGCTTTACAGCCATGCAAGGACTTTGGGTTTTAGCCCTGCAATAGGAAGCCACCAGAAGCTGTGGGCACAGGAGTGATTTGTTCAGATTTGTGTATTAGGAAGATCTTTCTGGCTGTCCTGTGGAAAACTGACTGTAGGGGACAAGAGTGGGAAGAGGGAATAGAATGAAAGCTACTGTAGTCCAGGTTAGAAATGATGGTGGTGGGGGTGGTGAAATGCCACTGACTTCTGGTTAGAGTTGAAATTAGAGCTCATGGGATTTGGGGTTAGAGGATGAAAGGAAAAGAATAAGTCAAGGATGACTCAGTTGGTTTTGGCCTGAGCAACTTTAAGAATGAAAAAGACATTTACTGAGGTGGGATTTATCTTGTCAAATGTACTGTGAGCTATTACTTTTTATTTTTATTGTTATCAAGGAGTTGATTTGAAATAGACTCAGGCAGCTTTTTCATTGAAATATACCCCAAAGAAGGTGTTTTAGTGGGTGACTCGTGACATCTGTTTGTTTTGAAATGGAGCTTTCCATGTGCAGTTAGTTCTGTATACTTCATACTGTTACTTTTAGGTCATTCTCACATCTCCACTATGTGACAGAGAGTAAAATATAATACAAACAAGTTTGAAATATATGTCACTTCATAATTAGAAATGTTTTGAATGTGTCATTTACAGCCTAAATATCTTTTAGCACTTTCTGGTTGTCATATTTAAACAACTTTTAAAATTATAAAATGAATTCATGTACATGATTAAGAAGTGTATCCACATTATACAAGGGTATACAAAGAAAAGTAAGTCTCCCTTCCCCCCACTCTAGTTCTACTCCTAAGAAGTTACCAATGTCAACAGTTTCCTGTGTATCCTTCAAGAAAAACTCGTTGCATATATAAGCACATGGCCATATTTTCAAGTCCTAGCTTTAACCTACACAAAGCGCACATTTGGTTTCATTTTTTGTGACTTGGTAGCCCTCGGGCCTGGAGTCCACTTTCTATCAATTAGGGGTCTCCCTCTTCTAAGCCTTCCTGCACTGAAGCACTGTGTTTGTCCTGTAATACCCCTTCTCAAAAACCTCCAGTGATTTCCCTCTGGGTAGAGATGGAAATCCAAACTTCCAAAGTTGACTTTTAAGAGCCATTGTAATCTAACTCCAATCTCTTTTTCTATCATTATCTCTTAACAATTCCCATCACAAACCCTTTATTGAGCCAAGTTTCTCTGCCTCTACTCGTTCAGTCCTGAACATTCCTCCCAGATTTGGAGTGGTTTCCATCAGTCTTCCTGGAACATTCCAGCCTCTAGTGATCTCTCCCTTCTACAGATTTGTTGAAGGGCTAATTACATAATCATAGACT
Organism: Nyctereutes procyonoides; assembly: GCF_905146905.1. NCBI lineage: Eukaryota > Metazoa > Chordata > Mammalia > Carnivora > Canidae > Nyctereutes > Nyctereutes procyonoides. Next base: position 33,350,645 of record NW_026575139.1, read on the forward strand.
TCATTTATTGTTATTATTACTATTATTATTTAACTTACATCTATCTATTATATGCTCCACTTGTTCTCTTAAAGGCAATAACTGATTTGTGAATTACAGTCATGGGTCTTGCATAAAGTCCTGCATAATGCATTTTCACATAGTTCAACTAGTAATTTTTGGAATGTGTGCTTTGACAGTCATTGCCTAACAGGGTGGTGCTGATGCATAGGGATTATATTAATTAAAAATTCTCAGATGATGGCTGCCAACAAAGCCACCTTCTTAGGGGATTACATAGGTGTCCATTCTGAAGGAATAGTAAATGGATTCTGCTGCTTTGGCCTTAGAATCTTCTAAGGGGCCTGGTCTCATACTCTCGTCCTTCATCAGATGGCACCTAAATGTCAGAAACAAGGTGTTTTAATTTGCTCTTAAATGATGAAGTAGAGTTATTTAATGGACATGACAACCATGTGATTTTTTTTAAAAAAAGATGTATTATATGTATAACAGAATTTACCATTTTAACTATTTTTTAAGTATTTGGTTCAGTGGGATAAGTACACATACATTGTTGCATGCCACCATCATCATCCATCTCTAGAACTTTTGTCATCTAAAACTCAAAATGTGTACCCATTAAACGCTAACTTCCCTCATCCTCCAGCACCTGACAACCACCACGTCACTTTCTTTAATTTTTTTTAAAGATTTTATTTGAGAGAGTGCATGCATACACATAAGCAGAGGGAGGGGCAGAGGCAGAAGCAGACTCCCCATTGAGCTGGGAGCCCAAAGTCAGGCTCTATCCCAAGACCTGGAGATCATGACCTGAATTGAAGGCAGCCACTTAACTGACTGACCCATCCAGGTGCCCCACCTCGTCAGTTTTTATCTCTATGAATTTGACTACCCTAGGTACCTCATATAAATGAAATCGTACAGTATTTGTTCTCTTGTATCTGGCTTATTTCAGCTAGCATAATGTTTTCAAGATTCATCCATGTTGAAGCATGTGTCAGAATTTCCTTTTTAAGGATGAATAATATTCCATTATATGTATTTTTTCACATTTTATTTATCCATTCATCCTTCTGTGGATGCTTGGGTCACTTCCATCCCTTGGCTATTATGAATAATGCTGCTATGAACGTGAATATACAATAATTTATTTGATAACTTGCTTTCACTTCTTTTAGGTTTATACTCAGAACTGTATACTCCAGTTTATTGCTGGGTCATATGGTAATTCTATTTTTAATTTTTTGAGGAACCAAACTATGCTGTTATAATATCTCTCCCTGCTCTCCAAAGGGAAGGGCAAAATTTATTAACATCCTCACCTTTGGAATCAAAGTGAACTTGAGAATTGTTTATTTGAGAACACTGTCTTTGGAGGATAGTTTGTCATCGAAGTTCCTGCATTTGTCTGAATATTAGTTTGCCTGTTTTAAAATCATAGACTTTGAGAGGACAGGCAGGAGATGTTTAATTTGCTTTGTAAAACATGTAGCCCAAACTCAGGTGGCGAAAGGTGTAAGTATTACGTGATGATGTATTTCAACCAAAATATCTCCTTGAGCTGGATGACAAGAGTCTGGGTTGCTTCCAGCTCCTTTTCTCTTGCTGTTTGCCCTTGGGCACAGAGCTTCCTCTTTCTCTAACATTTTTTTTCCCAGGGATTTGTGTGTGTGTGTGTGTGTGTGTGTGTGTGATGGCACTTAAATATTTATTATTATCCCATAAATGTCTTTGCAGAGTTCCTTGTAATACCTAAATGTTGCTTCCTTTTCAGAGCCTTGGCTGACAGCCCCTCTCCCTCCCAGGACCTGGAGTAGCACAGGGCACTCCCTCCTGTGTGCTTTTTGCAGCACCTTTCTCCTTTCTTTTTTATGGGATGGATCATCTTGTTTTGCAGTTGTCAACTTGCCTCCTACATCATTAGACTACTATGCTTCTTGTGACAGATAGCTAGGTCTTTTTTTTTTTTTCATTCCCAGAAGCTACAGTCATGCTTGGTACACAGAGAAGAGTACTCAAAAACAGCTATAGTTTAAAAAATTAAAGAGTGAATGTTTGCTATAATATGTAATTAAGATATATATATATATCTTGAAAATGAATACTATAATGAGTTATAATAATAAACATTTGTAAGTGTCTCAGCATAGAGAGATATGCTGAGGGTTTTTTTTATATGGTTTGTCATTTCTGTTGTTTTTGTAATTTGACAGATGAAAAGTATCAGGCTTAAAGAAGTTTATTTACCCAGAATTATATACACTGAGAATATCAAAGCTGGATTTGAACTCTGATGTATTTATTCTAGAGTGCTTGCCTAGAATCACTATACCCACTATATTTACGTGAGGTCAATATTTCATCACTCTTAATTCTAAGAGTTTCCTTTTTTCTTTTATCTGCATCTTTATTTTTTTTAAGATTTTATTTATTTATTCATGAGAGACATTGAGAAAGAGAGGCAGAGACACAGGCAGAGAGAGAAGCAGGCTCCAGACAAGGAGTCTGATGTGGGACTCGATCCTGGGACTCCAGGATCACACTCTGGGCTGAAGGCAGGCACTAAACTGCTGAGCCACCCAGGTGTCCAATATCTGCATCTTTAATGGTCTGAAATTAGAGAGGTAATTAGTTGTATACCTTTATATGTTGCTTCATATCTGCAATGATTTAACCTAATAGGCTTGAATCCCCTTATTAGCTTTTAATAAATAATTAGTATTCTGAATCCTATTTCCAACATAGTTCTTTGGCATCTGAGGATGAAGATGCTAATTAGTTCTGTACAATATATGCCCACTGTCCTAAGGTAGCTCCACATAGCTATAGTAAAATTGCTTTAGAAGAGGTCTGATATTGAGATAGCCTCCTTCCAGACCCAGGTCCCAGTTCTCCCCAGTATTTGACTTTGTTTACCACTCTTGCTCTGAAAGTAAGCTCTCCTGTGGCTTCTGGGATCCAACTTCTCCTTCTCCTCCCAGCTTGCTTATACGGCAGACTTGCTTGCTTTCTCTTTCTTGCTCTCCTTCTCTTTTCTTTATTTTTGGCTCCTTTTCTCTACCAGCTTTTCATTGTTGGGGTTGCCAGTGCATCTAAATCCTTATCTCTAGCCTCAGCCTCCTCCATCAGTTCCAGTTCTATTCTGTAGCAGTCTGCTAGCTGTCTTCATTTGGTTTTAACAAGATATCTCAAACTTATGTAGTAATAGAACCTCTCAGCTCCCACCTTCACCCTCAAACCTGCTCTTCTACCTGTTTTTTTTTTAAGATTTTATTTATTTATTTGAGAGTACACACTGGGGAGAGAGCACAAGTTGGGGGAGAAGGAGAAGCAGACTTGGCGCTGACCAGGGAGCCCAACTCAGGGCTCCATCCCAGGACCCTGGGATCATGACCTGAGCCAAAGGCAGACTCTTAACCAACTGAACCACCCAGGCACCCCTTCTCCCTGTTTTCATAGCTAGGTTCCTGTTGTTGCTATCATTCTAAATATGAACCTCAGCAACTTTTTGGAATTTTCTTCTTTTTACTCTTCTGCATCTAGTTGGCTGCCTGTTCATTTTTCCTCCCAAAATTTCAAATTAGTTTCTTTCTTTCAATTTTCACTGTCTCATGTTTGAATAATTGGCCCTCTGTCTGTATCTTTCTATCCCATCTTACACCATGATCCCAGGATTATTTTTAAAAACATGAACGTGAGTCATTCAACTGCTTTAAAACCCTCAATGCTCCCCGTTGCCCCAAAAGAAAGTTTAAACAGGCAGGCAGTCTGTTCCAGCATCCCAGTTTCATTCCCTTTCTACACACTTTACATTGGATGCTTGGGACACTGTCAGCTCAGGATGCATCTTCACATCCATGACTTTGCTTCTCTGTTTTCTAGGCCTGCAATGTCTTTCTCCTGTTCCATAGCTGTGAATTCTCACACATGTATCTTTTAAGGCTCCACTCAAACAGAACCCCTCTGATGCTTCTCCTGTTCCCTAATGCACAAAGACATCCACTTTCTCCTGTGAGCTCTCACATAGTACCCTGGTTGGTCATGCACAGGTCTGACTCCCCTCTAGATTATGGGTTCTTTGAAGAAGGGGCACTTGTCTGGTGCCTACGTGAACACTAGTGTCTCACAGCATCTGGTCCATGTGCAGTGCTCAAGAAATGTGGGTTGAATTGAATGACAGAGCAGGTTTCAAGATTGTTCGCACTGAACATCATCTCCGAAATGGTGACCTATAGCAGATTATGAAGAAGGGTTAAGGGAAGACACTAAATGTTGATGGCATAGGGGTAAGGAGTGAAGAGGAATGTTTTCGACTCGAGTGGAGTCTGTCTTCCCACTTCTGTCTTCTCCAATTGCTTTCCACTTATTGGGCACAAAAGTAACAGCTGATTTTTAACTTACATCATCAGAATATGTCTATTGCTAGAAAAATTTAGTTATTCATCCAGAATACATTCACTCCCACCTCATTTTTCAGTGAATGTTTGAGGCTGACCCTCAGAATGCAGCTATGAAAGACTCTTTGAGTGAGCATTTCAGGCTGATATATACAAGATTTGTTTTATAATGGTGAGGAGTTAGGAAAAACGTTTCAGAGAAAAGATGAGAAGTCTGCATAAAGAGGTTTTATTTTTTTGTTTTTTGTTTTCTCCTGGATATGTGTAGCCTTTTTTGTTTGTTGTCACAGTGGTATGTCAGAGTAGAAACTACCTTGTAAAATATTACAGTACTATTAGTTGGTTTGTTCTGGCCTCATTTTTGCCTTCCTTGGACAAAAAGCGAGTCTCGCCAATGGCCAGACTTTCCAGAATACTGCTTGCTCAGGCCTTTGAAAGCATTTTTGTTTCTTTTAACAAAACTCTCTGTCATGGGCACACTCCCACTACAATATAACTGCTTTCTTCTTCTACTGTGTTCTGTGCCCAGCAATGGATAGGATGTGGGTTTTGGCTTCCAAAGGTGGTGAGTGGAGCTGCTAGGCTTTTATAAATATTTAGGTGGGTCTGAAATGAACTGATGAATGGAAGGCCCTCAAAAAGTCTTAGGAAGATGTGTCCAGGATAGAGAAGGGCAAAGGACCACGTTAGACCTTGCCCAGAGGACCTAATGGTAGAGGGACAAGTTAAGGGACTTAACTCAGAAAGGGACTCAGTTAAGACGAATGAAGGCCCTAGTGAGTATTAAGGGACATAATGAAAGAGCAGTGGTGAGCAGATAGGAGTCAACAAACTTGACCCAGAGGTGACAGTGAGAGTGGGGTCAACCAACAGCAGCTTCTAGAAGCTTAACATGGCACAGATGCTGATGATCATTCTCCCTTCTCAGGGATTACTAGGTGCTATAGCAAAGGTCAACAGTAGGCTGACCACTGGTTAGTAACCTGTCTGCATACTTTTTGAGCGAGCAATTCTTTCATTTTGGGGGATGGTTTACTTTGTGGTATTTTAGCCATGCTCTGGTCTTGGTTTTGCTCATTTCAAATCTAGGTTACTGAGTGTAGGATCAGCGGATCAGGCTCTGCCTGTCTCTGGAAGGTGCTATGTGTATTCTGTACGTGCTCTCTGCAGCTGTTGAGAAATCTTGTTGTCCAAGACATCAGGCAGGAGGGTCCCTCAACAATGTGAAGTTATCAGAGGAATGGAAGGTGTTTACAGGCATAGAGAGTGAGATTCTATGGCAGAACCAAAGTGAGCTACCTTGGAGTAGGAAGTCAGTGCCCTCTGCAAGATGAAGACCATACCTGTGAGGACAAATGAGGTTGTTTGCATTCAAAGCTGTGTGAAGTCACTTTGCCAGGAGACTGGAAAAATACTTGCCAGGCGGGTTGCTAGATGAGCTGGGTGGGTGCGTGGTAGAGCAGGTAACTCAGTACGGTGCCCTCAATGTAGCAACTCCATCAGCAGCCTCGGTTTAGCTGCTCTCACTGCTTCTGACCCAGAAAACGCTCAGAAAATGACTGCAGTGAAATGCATCTTCAAGGTGAAGCTGCTGGTCCAGGTGGGGGAGGGGTGTGGAGTCAGTCCCAGGGGTTTGATATTTACTTTCTAAGTGTGCAGGGAGTGAGCTTTGTTTATGCACTGACCCAGAGGAAGTCACTTTACATCTCACCCTGTTTCCACCAGCAGAGTGCCTTCTGCTTGTTTTGCATAAGCCTTGTGCCCGCTCTGCTCTGCAGAAGAGGCACAAATGAACTGGGAGCTATAAAACTCCTGGCATCATAATTCTTTGCAAACAGCAGAGTCTAGTGAGCAGTGGATTTGGTTGGCAGATGATCATTACAGTATATACTTGGTTTCTCTGCCTATAAAATGGTGGGAATGTTTTCTCATTGAAATGTGAAGGAGGTCAAAACAAAATAGTGTATCCATTTTCCTTTGTTAAAACCTGATGCTTAAAGCATCATAACATTTCAGAGAGTGATGTTCTATGGGTAAGATGTACTCAGAGGACCTTGCAGACTTCATCAAATAACCTAGAAAACTTCTCCAAAACATGTCTGGTTCAGTGCCCCTATTTTACCAATAAGGGAGGTCTGCAGAGGGGAGGTGATTTGTCTGAGTTAACACAGGGCTCTAACTGGAACCCAGGTCTCTCAGTCGGTCCATGGCCCAGTCCTTCCTCCCTCTCTCCCTGCCTTTCTGCTCCTCGTCATCTCCAGCAGATTTTAAAAGCTGGTTTTGAAACTATGAATGTATATGCATGGTAAAAATTATTCAAGGTACAGAAGAGTGTAAATGGCATTCCTAGACCCATTATTGGCAGTAACTGCTTTTAAAATTTCTCAGATATCCTTCTAGAGATTCTCGAGGCACATAGAGACACACATACATAGATACAGGTAGGTAAGTGTGTAGGTATGTGTGTGTGTGTGTATATATATATATGTGGATGTGGATATGTATGTGTAACATATGTAATATATCCACAAGCATATATATATCTGTTATAATGGTTTATATTTCATACCGTATTGCAACTCGCCCTTTTCACTTACTAATGAAACACTTTGGGTATCTTTTTACATCAGGACATAGAGATCGATCTCTTTCATTCTTAACAGCTGTGTAGTATCTTATGCTACTGTTTTTCCATGATGACTTTAAGATGTATAAACAGCACCATGAAGTTTGAGTCCTATATTCACGATGCTGATGTAAGAATCTGTTTTATGTAAATAGCCAAGAAGGGGAATGACCTCTGACAAGGTCACATGGTATATGCAGCCTGAGACCCTCCTTCTGTTTCCTGCTGCTACCTACTTATGGGTGCCTGTCCGATGCCAGTTGCCATGCTTGGGACTTCAATGCCTTAACTCCTTTCATTCTTACAATAGTCCGTTGAGTTAGATGTGATTCCCATTTTATTGGTGAGGAGACTGAGGCTAGTCAAGCCACTTTTGCTTAATGTCACATAGTCGATTAAGTACCAGGCTTCAGATTTGAAGTCCCTTGACCCCAAACTCTCTTTTTCTCACTGTCTGAAATCTAGGACACATGGTTATGGCAGATTTGAAGCTAAGGGTTTCTCATAGCTTCCAAATTTTGTTGCTTTAGACCTAGCGAAGTGTTCACTCCATACACAGCAATGACATGGAGGACCAAGTAGTGGAGCAGAAACAGAGTGATGTGGGAGGAGGGGATGGCTACTCTTCAGGATGCATTATATTTTTTTAAATTTTATTTAAGTTCAGTTAATTAACATATAATGTATTCTTGGTTTCAGAAGTAGAGATCAGTGATTCATCAGTCTTATATAATACCCAGTGCTCGTTATATCACGTGCCCTCCTTAATGCCCATCACCCAGTTACCCCATTCCCACTCCCCTTCCCTCTAGCGACCTTCAGTTTGTTTCCTATGATTAAGAGTCTCTTATGGTTTGTCTCCCTCTCTTATTTCTTCTTGTTTTATTTTTTCCTCTCTTCCCCTATGAGCCTCTATTTTGTTTCTTAAATTCCACTTATGAGTGAGATCATATGATAATTGTCTTTATCTCATTGACTTATTTCTTTTAGGATAATACCCTCTAGTTCCATCCATGTTGTTGCAAATGGCAAGATTTCGGGTTTTGTGATGGCTGAGTAGTATTCCCTTGTATATATATATATATATATATATATATATATATATATATATATATATATACACACACCACATCTTCTTTGTCCATCGATCTGTTGTTGGACATATAAACTCTTTTCATAGTTTGGTTATCGTGGACATTGCTGCTATAAACGTTGAGGTGCAGGTGCCTCTTTGGATCACTACATTTGTATCTGTGGGGTAAATACCAATAGTGCAAACCCTTTCCATGAGGCCAGCATTACCTTGATCCCAAAACCAGACAAAGACCCCACCAAAAAGGAGAATTACAGACCAATATCCCTGTTGAACATGGATGCCAAAATTCTCAGCAAGATACTAGCCAATAGGATTCAGGATGTGTTATTGTCTGTTATGTGCTAGGCTGTGTGGGAAGCACAGAGAAGACTGACTAAGAGCTATCTGCTCTTGAGAGGCTGATGGTTTCATAATTGGGACAGTCACACAAATAGTGCAGTGTGAGGCAGGTGCCATCATGGGACTGCAAACTGCTCAAGGGTCTGTAGGAAACTAAGACTGGTTTGGGCCAAGGATCCTGGGAAGGCAGCTTTCACTGAGGAGCAGCCATCTGAACTAATCCTTGAGACAAGGGTGTTTTTCACTCAGTGCTAAGTAGGGGAGAGGGCATTCCCTTGGGCAAATAGGGGCATATGGGATATGAGTCTGCAGCAGAGGATGAATGAAAGTATATAGCAGGGGATGAATGAAAGTATATAGCAGGGGAGGGGACCAATGAGAGCAGGTAGGTTGTAGCAGGCCTTGAATGCCATAGTAAGAGCTTATAGTTTATACATCAGATCCTGGGGGCACTATCAAAATTTTTGAATAGAGGACTGATGTGCTATCAGGTGTTTTAGAATATCCTACCAAAATACACTGGAAAGCTCAAGAAGATCTATACCAGAGCAGTGGGAATGAAAGGGAGGAGGTTAATCCAAGTGATTCAGAGAAGTCCAAGTATCTGATCTTTCTGTCTGAGGTAGGACTGATCCATTGGCATTTTTCATGGGCCCCTATCACATAATGGACCAATAATTAACACTATTTCATATTAAATATAATGTTTTTGCCATCAAAAGTATTCGAAGGGATTTTGGGATTATTCTTTTTTAAAAGTTTTATTTATTTGACAGAGAGAGTGCATGAGTGGGGAGAGGGGCAGAGGGAGAAGCAGACTCCCTGCTGAGCAGGGAGCCCAATGCAGGGCTAGATCCCAGGACTCAGGATCATGACCTGAACCAAAGGCAGACACTTAACCAACTGAGCCATGCAGATGCCCCTGGAATTATTCTCAATTTTGATTTTATACTCTTAATTGGCACCAATTTTTTCCAGGTCTTAAAGCATCTTGAAGGTCCTTAAAGTTCACTTGTAGGCGCATTGTGCCCAGTGGCACTGAAGTGAGGGGAAGAGAGCTATTGAATCTGACTTAGAGTTTTCTAGGTCAGGTATCTGGGAGGTTGATATGGCTAATTGCCTGAGATTTAAGTCTTAAAAGAAGGAGCAACTCCAGGGATGGGGAGAGGGTACAAAGAAGGAGTTCCGTGTCACCCATGTCAAGTAGGAGGTGTCAGTGGCATGTTTCTGTGGAGCTACTGTAGAGATGTGGAGCCCCGGAGGGCCTGGGCCTCAAGATGTTGATTTGCCAGCCTCAGCACAGAAAGGAGAGAGGATGGCATGAGGGAAGAGAACAAACTTTAACTTTGAGGAATGCCTACATTAAGGCTATGGTTAGAGATAGAGGATCTATAGAATGATTTTGAAATAACAACATACTGTGGGTGAAGAACCAAAAGAATCTAAAGCTATAGGGAAAGAATGGTTAATAGCAGCTAACGTGGGAGATGGATGATGGGAAAGGATCAGAGGAGGCCATTAGTGTCGTAAGAGACTCAAGTGACCCTCAAGAAAGCAATTTTAGTGGAGGGTTGAACTGAATTATTGGGAATTAGAGTGAAGCCATGGTGAGGAGGAGAAAGCAGTGAGTGCAGAGCTTGTCTGAGAACTTGACGGAGAAAGGGTGGTTTGAGACAGGTCAAAGGAAGTTTTATGTGATGGAGAGCAAGGTTTTGGGGTTGAGCAAGTGAGGAGCGCTTGGAAAGGAAGTTGTCATGGGAAGGCAGCAAGGGATAAGAGACGATTAATGGTTGATGGAAGTCTCTAGGAGGCTGAAGAGCATCAGGTGGCAGGGTAGCCAGTCAGCACAGTCATGCCTGTGCCCTGACATAGAGGAATAGTTGTTACAACCTACTGCATTCAGACACCATGATAGGTAGCACAGTGGCATCTCTCACTTCTGTGGGGCTGCTGGGTGACTCTGCTCTCCTCAAGGGCAGAGATTTTAGGTTAATTATTCTCTGTGCCTTGAATAGTGCCTGGCACAGAGGATGATGCATATTTGTCAAGACACTGGTAGACTTACCACTCCTGTCCTGCAACATCCTGAGTCAGGCGCCATCCTTTCCCTTTTCTTCGCTTAATGGGACATAGGAGGTTTGTGACACACATGTAAGTTTGGGGCCATAGTTCTAAAGTAAACATTGTTGCCTGCACACTTCTGCAGCCACTGGCATGTACCTCCCCCTTTCCCGGTGCCCTGCCATCTCAGGTCCTGTTTCTCTTGAAAATGTGGACAAGTAAGTTTGTACTGGGACTCCTCCTTTGCCTCTCAGTGCTGAATTCTGGGGCGCTTGGACTTTGTGTAGAAGCAGGGAAAGAATATATGATGAACCCTTTGGGGAAACAAAGGGGCTCATTCAATGAGTTGGTGAAAGATGAGTCTCCTTGTTGATGGTGATAAGAGAAGATCTTGTTTCCTGAAAGCTCCCTGGGTGTGAATGCACTTTCTTTGCTTGGTTCGCGTTGCTGGGAGCTTTCCTTCATGCCCAATGAATGAGAGGGTTCTTTGCTAGGAAGTCCAGCTCTTTTGTCATCCCAAACTCTATTTTTGAGCAGGGCAGAAGCCCAAGGATCAGGCCGTGGTTGTAATCATCTTGGATTCTAGCAGTATGAAGTATTTTAATAAGCAGGAAGTATCTGACTTACATTTTTGGCTGTTTTACCTTTTGTCCTTGAGTTGAGGTGGGAGACTTAGCTTTTTACTTATAGTCTTTTCAGGGACACTTAAATTTTTCTCTGTTTCCTTTCTATTTACAAATGTAATACACAGTTTTACTAATGTGAAATTTTGGGACACCTGGGTAGCTCAGTGGTTGAGCATCTGCCTTTGACTCAGGTTGTGATTCCAGGGTCCTGGGATTGAGTCCTGCACTGGGCTCCCCTCAGGGAGCCTGCCTTTACCTCTGCCTATGTCTTTGCCTCTCTATGTCTCTCATGAGTAAATAAATAAAATCTTTTAAAAAATGTAAAATTGCAGAAATACAGACCGGTAGAATATGAAAGCTCCTTGTCAGCCCCCCTTCATTATCTCCTAGACAATCATTCACTACAATTTAATGTATATTCTTCCAACTTTTAAGAAATATGTATATTAATAAAACATATGATTACTCTTTATTTTTCAGAAAAATATTTATATTATGAATACTATTTAATAACTTACATTGTTTTATGCATCAGTACATAAGGTCATCTTTTCACATGTACATACTTATAGATTTTCCTCATTCAAAATTGTTCCATTGTATGGAAGAATCATATTTTATTTAACCAATTTTTAAATGATGCTAAATTAGATTGCCTATGTGTATCTTTGCTCTACCCAATAATATGGAGCCGGTTTTAAACTGCTGGAGTAGATGGTGTGTTCAAGCTAAGGGGGCTTATAGGGCAGCCCGGATGGCTTGGCGGTTTAGCGCCGCCTTCAGCCCAGGGCCTGATCCTGGAGACCCCAGATAGAGTCCTACATGGGGCTCCCTGCATGGAGCCTGCTTCTCTCTCTGCCTGTCTCTACCTCTCTGTCTCTCTCTCTCTCTACTCTGTGTCTCTCATGAATAAATAAATAAAATCTTAAAAAAAAATAAGGGGGCTCGTAAAATAAGGCCAAAGTTTGTTGGGAAATGGAAAGCTGATCTTCATGACTCCAGAGCTGCATTCTCTCCTGTAGCCTGGAAAGTCACCTGTGCCTTCTCCCAGGAAGCGCCCAGGCACCAGCCTTCTTTTACAAAGCATACTTAGACCAAATTACACTGCCATTTTGTTTTGCATTCTGCATTTTCCTTTCTTCTGCTCCCTCCTTCCTTCCTTCCTCTTACTAACTTGGTGTCCAGTTGCAGCTTCCCCTCTAGTTCTCACTTGCTGTCACCTGTGTGCTGTTCAGGCTCTGCAAGCCTTCCCCTCCCGCAGCAGGGCCTCCTACTGTCCCTGACTTTGATCTCATTTTATCCCCTGCTCGTGTTTCAAGTTTCTCTAGATCGTGCCCTTGTTAACATCTGCTGGCTTCCCCAGTCATCTCATCTGCAAAATATATTAAATCTGCTTCCCCAAATCACTTACCCTACCCTTTAAAGGATTTAAATATAAACCAAGCTTAACACAGCTGCCCCTTTGCCTTATGTTACCTGGTACTTATCTTTACCCTCTGTTCACTGCACTGTGAATAGTAAATTTCCATTCCTTGCCAGGCGACTTCATTTCTAGTGGAAACTCCTGCCCTGTAGTGTGGCAGAGAGAGACCTGCTTTGGCTATGGCCTGACCTGGCTCTGAACTCAGGTTCCGACATTTACTAGCCGCGTGGCCTCAGCAGATAATTTCATCGTTTAGATCTTCATTTTCTTTGTCAGTAGGATTCAGGATAGTAGTACCCACCTTGCAGATAGGATTGTGCCCTGGACTAGACAAAGTATGTGTCAGTATCTGGCACGTGGTAGGTGAGCAAAAATTAGAGGTGCTATTGGCATTGTAGTTTGATTTCTCTTTAGCTAGCCTGTTCATTTTTAGCTACTCTCATATGTTATAAGGGGTCAAAGAATCAATGCATTGAATATCCTGTTAGAAATGAACCCTACGATGATGTAAAATTTTGAACATAATATTTTTTGCCACTTAACGTTTCTTCTTCTTGGCAGTAGTAAGTAAAATAACAAAACAAAAATTTAGATGTTTCTTTGAACTCCCTTGTGTTGGAAGTAATTAGTATTTTTCAGAGAAAAGCTGTTTTCATTGACACCAAATGACTCTCAGAAGCTGGATCCTTTTTTTTCTGAGGTCTAGCAGCTAAGTTGAGGAATACTTTTTGTAGTTTGATCATTGCCACAAACGTGCAGCAAAGGGTTTCTAAGCAAAGACTTTTCTCCATTTATGTGAGGGTTTGTCATAGATTGTAATGGTGGTGGTTTTCTCGTACCCTCACTATCAAATCTGTGTATCCCGGTTGCTTGCAGAAGGCATGCTGCATTTTTGGGTTTCACACTCAGCATTCTGGAGTTGCTTGTTTGTAGCCTTTGTTTATTGGTTTCTGGTGCTAATCCCTCAAGGTGATCCATGGGACCATATGGACAAATGATAAGGAAATTAGAACATGGATTCAAATTTTCTCTGAGTCCCAAAGGAAAATTAAGAACTTTGTTCCCCCCCACCACAGAAGTGGTGAACTCATCCAAGATCAACATACCAATAACAACAGCATATTAACAACTGCTACTGCTCGCTTTTCATCTCTCCTGCCACTGTTCCTTGGGGCCTCTCAGTAGTGGTTCACCCATACTTGGAGCCAAGTATCCCTCTGTACCCATAAGGGAACAAATTCTTGAGGACTCCTGCCTTTAGGCAGAGCATTCTCTTTTAGGATATTTTGAACTCCTGTATGAATAGGAACAAACCCTGGGAACCTTTTATCCCCTGGATGGAGGGATTAGAAAACCAAAGGCATTCTCTTTGCAAAGTTTGCTCCTTCTAATCCTTTTGGGGAAGGCTGGGTAGTATGATCTCTTTCTTTCCAAATGGAAGAAGGCTCTGTGAGTAAGAGGAATGACTTGCCCAAAGAGTCCAGTTATTAGCAGTACTAAAATTTCCCTTCCAAACCCAGCAACTCTTGCTCCCTTGCTGAACTTGGCTAAGCCCCTTGAGGGGCGTCCTGCTGAGCTTGCTTAGCAGATGGCTCAGAGGCAGGTCAGCAGTGTTGAGAAAGTTGGATGGTCTGGTGCCGAGGGAAAGAACTTGGCGGTGGCTCTGCTCCCCTCCCACCGGATCTTCCCTCTCAGGTGGCAAACTGTGGAGAGCCCAGGTGAGGAGGCTCAGGAAGGGCTCTTGGCCCAGCCTTGTAACATGAGCATCAGGAAGCTCCTCTCCCATAGGGGAAGCTGCCTTGTAAAACAACTGCAGTCCCGTCTGCTCCTGAAGCAGGATGCCTAGAGAGACAGCCTCCCTGGCTTTACTACATCTTGCCTGTTTAAGCTGGTGGCAGCTACAGCCCCCAGCATTAGCACATGGCTTCCTTTTCTTCCCTCCCCTGAACCAGGCAAGGTGGCTCCAAAGCCAGCTGGGCTGAGTGTGTCTTGCCATCTGCCAGGCCGCACTCCTTGGCCTGAGCCTGGGCTTCGGCCAGTGCTTCCACAGCTCTGCCCAGCGCCCCAGCCCTTTGATTCTCTTGGTGGTCCTGTGCAGGCCTACCAGGGTCCCGTTCCAGCCCTGCAGGGTGGTAATGCTGGGAGAAGACAGGAAGGGGTAGGGCTCAGGAGGTACCCTCTGAGGCAGTCTTGGTGGTGAAGGAGCTACTACATTTCCTCCCCCACTGGTGTGCACTCACCATAGGCCCCTGCTTTCTTGCCCTGTTGTGTGTGTGTGTGGGGGGGGGGGGGTTGTGGGTTTTGTGGCACCAGTGGCTGCACGAGGAATTGTGTGGAAAATCCAAGTTGGAGGTCACTTACTAAGAAAAGCTCACATTTCTCTTCAGCCAATTATGTCATGTTAGAATACAAGGAACGATGATGCCTTGTGATGGAAATATCTCATCTAATATAATCTGTCTCTTTTTTCATTTCCTCAAACCATGAAGAATAACTTTTTAGAAATTTATTTTCGTATTTCATAAAGTATAGCATTTAGAGTAAGTTCCCTTTTGGCAATAGCCCAGAGTCTGTATGTTAGCACACCCCTATTGAACTGCCCAGACTTTTCTTCTTCTCATAGGCACCTTGTTGGCTGTCTGTCTGTCCATCTGCCTGTCTCTCTCTCACATGCACGCACATGCCCTTTCCTTCTTTTTTAGCTTTTTC
This sequence comes from Nyctereutes procyonoides, assembly GCF_905146905.1. NCBI lineage: Eukaryota > Metazoa > Chordata > Mammalia > Carnivora > Canidae > Nyctereutes > Nyctereutes procyonoides. The sequence continues at coordinate 33,365,925 of NW_026575139.1, forward strand.
CAAGATGTTGATGCTTTTGGGGCTTATTTATCGTTCCTCAAAGTGTTGTGCTGGTTGGGAAGCCCTTTGCCTGTTTAGTGGAGCATCAGGGCTGGGCTGCCCTTGTCTTCCACATGGAGCCTACTGGTTCCAGGAGGCCCTGCTGTCATTTGACCACAGAGTGGTTGCGAGAGGCTCCTGCTTTCTGGCGAGTTGCCACGAATGAGGGGCAAGGGCCCCAGAGAGGATCTCAGCCAGGTGCCACTTCCTGAGAGAGGCCATCACAGAGCCAGGCCCATCTGAGGGGTATTGGTAGTACTTCTCTGCCACCTCTCTCTGTCCACAGAGAACTCATTTGTAGCAAAGTTTCTGGGCCAAGGTAGCTCTGTTTTGTTCACTAGGAAATACTACTGAGTTTCTCGGTTTTCCCCTTAATTAAGGGCAAGTGAGTCTCCCAGCATCCTGGAGGATGCGATGGGAATTTGAAGTTTCCTCCCACCCATGTGGCTTTCTGGACCTGGTCAAGCTAGTGAAAATTCTATAGGACCAGCTTAGGCATAACTGGTCTAGGGAGTCCAGAGTTGTACCCTCTGGGGCGGGAGTGGATGAACCATATCCAGTCAAGGATCCAGAAAGCTATTGAGTGCTTTTGCCCAATGGTAAGTGTTAAATTCTGTTCAATTTCCACTGTGTGAGAGATCCCAACCTCTTCTGAGTCTTCAAGCCTTCTCTCTTTCTTGATGTTTTCCTAGAGCCTATAGACAAATTTGAATTTCTCCTGCATCTCTGTCTACCTACTGTCAAAGTCCCATCAAGTATTTCGAAGGAATGTGCTACATGTTATTTTGTCCTCATTTATGCTACTCCGTACTTCAACTAGGCTTGTGCCCTCATGACTTTACAGGAACTTTTCTCACAGTTGTCACCACTTGTGAACTAAAGCTCTGTGGGTCTGCTGGTCACTCCCCTGAGTGATACCAGTGATTACCCAGATGTGGTAATCTCCTGACTTGCCTTGTTCTTTGTTGGCTCCTTTTTCTTAGCATATCTCAAGGAAGGGATTTCTTTTTTTTTAATTTTTATTTATTTATGATAGTCACAGAGAGAGAGAGAGAGAGAGAGAGAGGCAGAGACACAGGCAGAGGGAGAAGCAGGCTCCATGCACCAGGAGCCCAATGTGGGATTCGATCCCGGGTCTCCAGGATCGCGCCCTGGGCCAAAGGCAGGCGCCAAACCGCTGCGCCACCCAGGGATCCCAAGGAAGGGATTTCTGAGAGTCTATCCTTAGCCTCATCCTGGCCACCCTATACCCTCTTTTGGAATAATCTTGCCTACTGCTAGTGTTTTTGCTGCCACATATTGCTGATGACTCTAAATATTTCCAAACTGTTTTCCCAGGACTTGGATATCCAGCCTCAGGCTAAGCGTTTCCACCTGGATATCCCATAGGATGTCTGAGATTGCTGCTGCTGTCCTACACATAATCTTCCCCATTCTTTGCCTGTCTAAACCATATTTGTCCCATAGGTATCAATTTAAAGGCCACTTTTTCTGAGAGACTTCCTATCCTACAGGCTAGATGAGACCTCCCTGTTAACCTTTGTTGACTATGTGTACTTCTTCTCTGCAGCACTTTGCAATTCGTAAATTATAAATTATTTGTAAATTATTTGTAATAATTCTTTATTTGTGTTCTCCACTAGCTGAAAGCACCATGAGAGCAGAGAGCCCTCTCCGTTTTGTTTCATGATTGCATATCTAACTTATATACCAGGGCTATCACAGAGTATAGACTAGATACAGATTTCCAATCCACTGAATCATTCCTTCCCCTAAACCCCCTTCTCTTGTAATTGCCATCCTGGTTGGTAGAACCACCATCCAACATCACTGAACATGGAGAAGTCATTCTGGATGCTTTCCTTCCTCTAACTTGCTATTCCTACTGGCTCACCAATACCTTAAATAGTTTTGTAACCTGAACACTCCTCACCATCTTGACTAACCAAAACCCTAACTCAGGTCCATCTCTCTCTTGTCCCAAATACTATCATCTCATCTTAATCATTTTCCCTGCTTATAATTGTGTTCTTTCTCCTTTAAATCAATTCTGTCATACACCCTGCCAGAGGGAGCTTTCTAGAAGGCAAATCTAGCCACTCTGGCCATTTAGAATTAGAACCCTTCACAGACTCCCCGCTCAGCCCCCTCAGCATGGCACATAAAGGCTGACTGGGATGTGGCCTTTGTCTCCCAGCCCTCATCACACTCCTGGCAGGTTCCCATGAATAAGCCCTCCCCTCCTTCCTCCCTTCCTGCCTTTCTCCCTTCCTTGCCATGTGTATGCTTTCCTCTTATTTTAAATGCCCCTACTAGCCATGCATATCTCTTCTCCATCTCCTTCAGCTATACCTGGAAGACTCCTGTTTTCATCTCTGATTCCTACCTACCCACCTTGGCAGAAGGCCACCTCTGTTGTGCTCCTGAAAAGCCCTGGCTATTTCTCTTTCTCCACATGAGGGCCTAGCCTGTTTTTATGACTGTCTAAAACACTCAACTGCCAGCTCTTGAGGGCAGGGACAAGGTTTAATCATCTTTGTAACCCCCATGCCTGGCAAAGTCCCTGGCATATATCATGCTTTTTTTTTCTTCCTAATTAAGCTCCATGCCCAACATGGCACCCAACATGGGGCTTGGACTCACAGGCCTAAGACCAAGACCGGAGCAGAGGTCAAGAGTTGGACACTTTACCTCAGCCACCCACATGCCCCATGAATATGCTTTTCAAAGAAAAAGAATGAATGAGCTCAAAACAATGGGATTGAGGGACAGACTTGTACTCCTACTACTACTGATATTAATTGGCATTTCCTGCGTTCTTTCTAAGTGCTAAGCATTGTTCTAGGTATTCTACGTATATGGAGCTTCATATGTGTAAATCTTCACAACCACCCTGTAAATGTGGTGATGTAAGTATCCTTGCTTTATAGATGAAGAAACCAAGGCCCAAGGTTGCACAGCTAATTAGTGGCAGAGTGGGGATTTGAACCTCGGCAGTCTGCTCCAGAGCCCTGGCTCTTAATCCCTTTCCTTTCCACTAGTGAGATAACATACAAAGACTTTTGAAAACCATCCATCTAACTCTTTGTGTTAATTACTAAGTCTAATAGGATTCTCTGTCCTCGGAAGGGAAAAAAATCCCAAAGTTGTCAGCAGGGCAAGCAGAGGGTCTCTTTGAACATTTTTATGAGAAGTAGATTAATACCAGGGTGGTGTGTCAGGTTCATGAAGAGTATGACATGTAGGTAGACAGAACGATGACCAGATCAGGGCCAGCTTAGTCCCACATTTAACACTTCTCTCTCCAGTGTCTCAAAGACCACATTTAATCTTCTGGTTCTCTGTCATGTTGAATGAGGGTGGAAGCACATCAAACTCCGGCTGTCATTAGTACCTCAGAATAGAGTCTGACAAGAGGACCGGAGAGGTGGGAGGGAGCAGAGAGGATGATGGCATCCTTGAGAAAGGAGGCCATTGAGGAAAAAAGAAGGCTGGGGGCACCATTGCAAAAAAAAAAAAAAAAAAAAAAGAACAAGAAAAACCTTTATTTACTTACATTTTCACACAGACTGGAAGGAAGCCTAACAAATGAGAAGAAAATATAAAGTGCTGGTGTTCTATGTCTCTGGCTTCTCCCAACAATCAGAACCTTCACTTAGGAAAGGGGATGCCAGCACCTTTACTGAGGCTATGGTGACAGCTCAGTCCTGAGCTCAGAGTGCAGCCTGGTTTGTGGGTGGGCCTTGAGTGAGGGACCTGAAGCTGGTGTTGCTGGTGATGTTTGCTGGTGTTCTATATTGGTGTGCTGGGCGGAAGGTACTATAAGAAAAAGAGGGCTGTTCTGAAAATAAATCTGAGGTTAGAGGCTTATGGGTGGCTCAGTCTGTTAAGCGTCTGACTTTGGCTCGGGTCCTGTGATGGAGCTTGCATCTGTCTCCCTGCTCAGGGAGTCTGCTTCACCCTCTGCCCTTGCCCCTATCCTTCCTCGGGCTTGCTCTTGCTCTCACTCAAATAAAACTTACAAAAAAAAAAAAAAAAAAAGAAAGGAAGAAGGAAGGAAGGAAGGAAGGAAGGAAGGAAGGAAGGAAGGAAGGAAGGAAGGAAGGAAATCTGAGGTTGAATTAGTTCTGAAATCCTGCTTGAGACTTCCAAGGTGGGATTCTAAAAAAATCATCCCAGGGTCTGGGGAGGCCCTTTCCTGCTACCATATGCAGTGACTCATGGTATCTGACACTTAGTGCACAAACATTAAATCCTTCTCCCAGGCCTCTTTGCGGGTGAGAGAGCAGGGTCAGCAAACTTTTTCTGTAAATGTTTTTGATTTTGTGGATCTCGTACATTCTGTCACATTCTTGTTTGTCTTACGATCCTTTAAAAATGTAAAATCTACTCTTAGCTCACAGACTGTGCCAAAACAGGTTAGTGGCTATTGTTTGATTTCTCCTGGTCTAATGTAATAACCCAGCTGTAGATTCAGGCTCTGCCATGTGCCGAGTGAGGGTCCCAAGAGAGCCCAGGTTATGTTAAACTTTGTCTTGGAGTCATAGAGACTTCACGGCATGAGATGGATTGGTACTCTAGACTTGGGGTCTGCAAACCGCAGCACCATAAGTCAGAACTGGATCTCAGAGGCTTCTAGCTACTGCTGAAGGTGAACAGGAAGTAATTGACCACAAAGCCCCTCTTTCAGGCCTCCTGATTACAGTGGCAACAAAAGGGAGTCTTGGTTGGGGCCGCCTGGGTGGCTCAGCAGTTTAGTGCCACCTTCGGCCCAGGGCGTGATCCTGGAGACCAGGAGTCCCACATTGGGCTCCCTGCATGGAGTCTGCTTCTCCCTCTGGCTGTGTCTCTGCCTCTCTATCTTTGTGTCTCTCATGAATAAATAAATAAAATCTTAAAAAAAAAAAAGGGTTAATGAAAACAGTGAAAGGTCCCACTTTTTACTCTGAGGGTGACTTCATACTTGGAACGGCCCTAATCTTCGTGCCTGAAATGAGAATCCCTGACATTAGAGGGGGAAGATTCCATTCAATAGGTGAAAAAGCAAAGTTCTACTCTTAAAGAGGAGATGCATAAATATTACTGTCTGGATTGAGTTAGGTCCAAGGGTCCAAGGTTTAATAAAATGGGACTGAAACTTCCAATTCTATTTATTGTCCCTATCTCTTTTCAAGGGACTAAGTTAATTTAGATATTGCTGTGATGCTCATTTGTCACTTACAGAGTAGATTTTTAGAGGTATTGAGAACTATGAGAGTAACAGGCTAACCCGCCTTTGCCTAATCCCTCACTCAGTGGGTGGAGTAACTGGCTAGTATCATTTTCTTTCTTGGGTCAGTTTTCAGGTCCATGGTCAACTTATTTGAAGCCAGTAGAAAATGTGTTTCAAATTCAGAATCTTTTAGATCTAATATTACACAGTGTTTGGGGCAACGTCCTATAATGAAACATGTTATTATTTTTGTAGTACAGCTGATATTTATACAAAGGAAGATAAATGAAGAGTGTAAGCCTAATTTCAGGATAGCGACACCAAATGAATTACAAATATCTGTGTTCAGAGCTTTCTGAATATCAGAATTATTGCAGATGAGGTTTTATGATCCATGTTACGTTTCTTAAATTAGCCTAGAAGCTCTGTGAGTATAGAAACTCAATCTTCCACAAGGCCTACCTAGCATGGTGCTTGTATGTAGTAGGTACTTATTAAATATCAATTGTTTTTTTTTCTTAACAGGAACATGATATAAGTCAAGAGTTTTGGGTGGCTATTAAACAACTAGCCCTTTTTTCCCATTTTTCTAATTTCAAAATACATATTCAAAAATGTTGGAATTCTCTTAAAAGCTATAGTTAAACCAAAAGCTGCCTTGATGAATCATAGGTTAGAAAGTAGTAAATAAAGTCAAAACCATTGGACTCTGTGCATCTTGGTAGGTGACTGGATGAAGGACTGGCTAATTTGTGGAGGTCTCTTGTAGTTTTGTAATTCAGTAATTATAATATGCATAATAATTAGCTTATTAATAATAGCAATGAAAGTGAATATCAGAGAAGGCTTACTGTGCCATAGTCTTTACTTATTTAAATCATGAACTAAAAATGACTGTTATACTAACAATATTGAAAATATTGCCAGCAATGAGGTCATCCTCTGTGAACATCTGGCTAGCTCTTTATTCAGGGTTGAGTCTCATTTGGGAGCTCCTAGTTCGAAAGAAAGAGGGGAATTGGGAATAGGTGTTAACAAGAGCAAAGAAAATGAATGTGATTTTACAATGGAAACCACAATAAAAGGCTGTGAAGGTGTCTGTATTGTGGTATTAAAAAAAAACAAGAGGATGCTTGTGTGGAGGTAGGGAGCGTATGGGAAATCTCTACTGTCCTCTTAATTTTATTTTAAACCTGAAGTTGCTCTTACAAAAACCTTGGGGGAAAAAAGGCAAGAAGCATAAAAGTGACTTCCTTAAGTATGTGCCTATAATTCTATCTTTGTTTTGAAGGTAAAATCGGAGGAACCATCATTTGGTTGTTATTAAAAAAAAAGGATATTTGAATAGCAAGTAAAAGAATGAAAGCAAAACCTCAAACATATAAATGAGATGCTGTGAGTCACCAGAAGAGATCGTCAAAAAGCGTCATGGAAGCCTTCATGGCTTAAGGGTGGCCTTAAATATCTTAACTTGATTAGTGTAAATGTGAGGATACAGATGAGTGGGATGAAAGAATGTATATGATCATTGGTCAGGGACTGTGGACCAGGTGGAGGTGTGAGGGCACTGTGGAGTGCCTCCTTTTGTCTCAGCCATGGAGAGGATTACAGTGAAGAAAACGAGGTACACCACAGAGCTGGTCTGTGCTGGTTGATACAACAGCAGTGGGTGGGATGCCCCTTTAGGCATGAACTCCTGTAGTGAGTGAGTTTCAAGTGGTTTATTTAGAATCTGGCCTAAAGAGGAAGGGAAAATAATAGGTCAGTGTTTCCCACCAGCTGGCTAGTTAACTCATGGAAGTAAGCGCTTTCATCACAGACTTTCTTCTTGCTGTTTGGGCTAAAGAGTTTGGTGGTTCCTCCCAGCCCCAGCTTTCCATTTCTGAGTTGATGTTCTGACTCAAAGCCACTGTGACTTGAAGGAGCTGTAGCCAACCTGGCAGGTACATGAGGGGTTGATGAATAGGCATTCCTCTACTCATCCACCCACTCTGCAATGCCTACTGGACACTGGTTAGAAAAGTCTGCCCTAGGGCAGCCCAGCTGGCTCAGTGGTTTAGCACCTGCCTTCAGCCCAGGGCGTGATCCTGGAGTCCCGGGATCGAGTCCCACGTCGGTTCCCTGCATGGAGCCTGCTTCTCCCTCTGCCTGTGTCTCTGCCTCTCTCTCTCTCTCTCTCTCTCTGTCTTCTCATGAGTAAGTAAATAAAATCTTTAAAAGAAAGAAAAAGTCTGCCCTAGATGACCATATTAGGGTCCTCTTAGCAAGACCCTATATTGGGAAAAGGGCTATCTGTGGGTATGTTCTGCCTGCCTTCTCTCATATGGTCAGAACATACCTCCTGTGGCTAGGATGTTGGTTTTTTTTTTTTTTTTTCCAGAAGAGATGACCAGCAGCCAGCTTGGGCTCTCTTCACAGATCTGTTGGACCACTGTTTCTTAGTGAATTTCTGTTTTAACTTTCTGAGGCTTTGAGGACTTGGATACCTGTCTCAAAATTGGTTAGGCTCAAGGCTGCAAAGCCTGTGAAAACCTAGGGAGATCACACCCTGAAGTGGTTCTACACATAGACAAGTGGCTTTTATGGTGGTTAAGTAATGTCAGGATGGAGGCTCTACTCATGGGTTGTGGGTTCTTGGTAGCTTAGTAGACTGGTTGAGGACCAGCCTGGACTTAGACATCCAGGCAAGTGCTTCTCTCTCCAAACGCACAGGTTTCTCTGCTCTGAGGCTATCACTTGAGTGCTTGATGTCCCTTTCACTAGCAAAATGCTAGAGGAGATTAGAGTCTGATTGTTGAGTTGACTTCTTGCTGCCAGCATTCAAGAATGTGAAGGATCAATGAGACAAAGGCCATTTCTGACAGGTTTAGACCCAATTTAAATAAGCCATGTATGTATATGGTTCATATAGTACCTGAGCAAAATCAGTTACATTATCTCCCTGTCATTGTCTTATCGTAATAAGATCATGAGTTTTTTTCAAGGCAAAGGATACTCCCTTTTCCCACAGTATGGTTCCATGAGCCCTGCAGGTGCTCAATAAATATTAATTGAATTAATCAGCTGCCACAACACAGGTGCACACGTTTATCTGCCTTGTGCTTTCATCCAGCTACAAATATAACCTGTGCATTCAGCTGCCCTTGCAGGAGCGTAGGCTTTACACCACCCCCACTCGGGTACCTGCACAGGCTTTTTGCACCTGTGCATTATCTAGATCCCTTTAGCCAAACATGCTCTGCAGAGTATGAGGCCCATTAACCCTTGCACACATGGCCTTTGTAGTACATACACCCAGCTCTGAGGGTCCTTAAAACTCCTCTTTTCTCTCCCATCCCCAGTGTTTTCTGATGTTTCCAAAGATTTGAGGAGAATGAGGTCCATTCCCCACTTTACTTCTGGGGCAGGGTTTTTAATTACCATGTAGGCTTTGTTTTGTTGTTGAGATCAGGCTTCTCTGTGTAGGGAGAAGAGAATTCCAGTCATCCTGATGCATTATAATCAAGTTACTTACCACAAGTCCAGAGTAACAGTTCTCTGCTTTCATTCTGATCACAGCAGGTGATACAGGAACGTAGCATCTCGTATTTCGCTAGGTGCTTAGGCTGTGGTTGCAACATTGCTTTACAGTGAAGGTTTTCAATATTTAGAGAACCATGAAGCCATTAAAAACTTTATCTTAATTCCATGGTCTGCGTACTTTACATAAAATGCAGAGTGTATTTTTTTAGAAATCAATATTGGCCCAAAATACCTGACCGCAAAATATATTTAACAAACACCTACACAATAAAAAAACAAAATGAGGGGCACCTGGCTAGCTCAGTGGATGGAGTGAGACTCTTGATCATGGGATTGTAAAATCTCAAAAATACATATATGCTAAAATGATAAACTTTAAAAAGAGTAAAAAATAATTTGATTCAAAAATGAAGACAGTAGATAAACCTATTGCTGATCATCCAGGTGGTCATTTCACAATATTAGATACATGGATAGGAAACATTGATCCCTAAAAAAACAAAAAAAAAAAAACAAAAAACAGAAACAAAAAACAATTAATTCATGCCATCAAAGGCTGTTGTTACCTCTCAGTAAGCCTGGAAGATAGGTGATCCTGCTGCCTCCTAAGACTAGTGTCACAATCTTTTCATCTCCAGAATCCTACAGTTTGGTAAATGTTAGGAGCATAGCACCATGCTCAGAAAATATTTATGGAATGAATGAATGCGAATTATTCAGAGCAGTAACTTTTGTTCTCCTCAATTTCTAGTTCACAGAGAGGTCAGGAGTGCCAGGTGTTTCAGTTGAAGGGCCCCGATTTACAGTTTGTAAGTAGGTGGGCAGTTCCCGGAGACCCATGCCTCATGTGCCCCGCAGTCAGTGCCTGTTCTGTGTCCGTGAGCTTCATGTCTGTGTTTGTAATATACGTACCAATAAGCATACATAGAGTTACCAACATTTGGCGGGCTAAACACCAACTTCTGTTCAAAGGCAAACACTTAAGTGGGTATTTTCTGATAAGGGTGTCTACATGCAGTGGGTGTAGCAAATGTGTGGGGCACAAAAAGAGATAATTTAGGGGAGTGGGCCAGCTCTGCCAAGCCCAGATAATGGGAGCGGACTTATGGGTTTCTTTCACACAGGCAGTCCCAGGCTGGCTTGGTTACGGATTACTCTGGATCTGTCATTTTCCCAGTGTTTTGCTTGTTTTCCATGTATGTCTATCCATCTGTCTCTCTCTCTTTAACAAGGCAGCATTATTTATGATATGGAGTGAGAGCAACAGTTCAAGGACTTGGGACCAACAGGTCTTATTTCTGGTTGGGTTAGTGACCTGAAATGCTCAGGCCTGTTAGGAACAGCAGCTTCTTCTCTATTCTGAAGTAGCATGCTGTGGTCACACAGGGAATACAGGAGCCAGACAGCTTTCTAAACGCTGACGTCTTAGATTAGGTGGGATCCCTGGAACACAGTTTGGATGTATTTTGGAAATGTTTGGCTATTTTTGGAAGAAATAGGATGGGGAATAGGAGAATACTAAATCTGACTTTTATAAATAGGAGGTGCTTATGGGGAACCCCAGCATCTTCATGTTTCTTTTTGATTGAAGCCTTGCTAAATAAATGTTAATGTGAATTAGTGGGCTGTTCACAAAGTTGAAATTTTTCATTAGCAGCAATTCACCCAAAAGTTACACTGTCAGATTAGTGGCAGGTGAGTGTAGGTCACACTTTATCCTTTGCTTCTCATGGTTCTGTGATCTGGGGCAAGTTCTTTAACTTCTGTAAGCTTTAGTTTCTTCATTTTTAAAATGAAGAAAGTGAAAACCGCTCACATGAGTATATTGATTATGAAATGAGCTATGTATACCAGGCATTTAGCATAGAGCCTGCCATATACTAAGTCCTCACAATACAATTATTATTATTTTTGTTGCTGTTTTCTATGATGGTATTCCACAAATGTCTGTTGTTGAAGATACAACAATGTCTGTTATGTGTTGGGACCTGATCCCTTCACATATGAGTAGCCAGTGGTTTGGCTGCATGGAATGCAGGGAGAGGGTTTGGATGGGAATAGTTGTGGACAGTTCACAACCGAGAGCATTCATTCTCTGGTGATCAAGGGACTCTGTAGAAATAAAGGAAGGTTGGGTTTTCTAGCCCATGACTTTTACAGTGGGACTCCTGCTAAGCAGCTCCTGGCCAGCATAGCCATCACATATTCGCATGAGGATTCTCTTCGAAACCCCAGTTTAGATGCAGTTTTGAGGTCAGGTATGCTCTGCTATTGTTGGATCTCAACTGCAGCCTTTTTTGTTGGGGTGTTCTAAAGGCCCTGCAGACATCACTTTTGTAATTAAAAATAATCCAATAAAACATATTAGGTTGGCTGAAAGGAAATACACCTAATTAATAGTAGTCCTGTGCAGGCTAAACAGCTCTCTTCTGGGATGGGATGCTAGTGGTGGAATGGTTTGGCTCAAGGCACATGAGCACATGTATATTAAGAAAAAAAAGTTGGGACTCCTGGGTGGCCCAGCGGTTAAGCATCTGCCTTTGGCCCAGGGGGTGATCCTGGAGTCCCTGGGATCGAGCCCCACAAAGAGCCCTACATCGGGCTCCCCATGGGGAGCCTGCTTCTCCCTCTGCCTATGTTTCTGCCTCTGTGTGTGTGTGTGTCTCTCATGAATAAGTAAATAAAATCTTTACAAAAAAAAAGTCAATGTTGATATACTCTGAGCCTACAACTGACCATGGAGGATAAGCTGCCAAGATGAGCCAGGCAGCATTCTCCTGTATAGACACACCCACTCTTCTCTCAGGGCCCAGCTTCCCAGGTTGGCTTGACCACCTTCATCCAGAGAAGGCAGCCACTGGAACAAGCCTGAAGCCTATACTAACTCTCAGCAGAAAGTCACTCCCACCCCTTTTTTCTAGGATGAGAAGCTAGGGATTATGACGTAGCTGTGACTAAGTAGAAATGAGAAAGGAAGGAAGTTATTGTTTTTTTTTGTTGTGAAGAATTGTGGCAAACATTCAGACACTGATTTGTTGTTTCCCCTCAGTGGAGTAAAAACATTTCCCCCTCTGTTGGAGGGAAAGTAGAAGGGAGGGTGTCACATGACAAGTCTTGAGCAGCAACAGCATGATCACTCTGCATCCTTCCTCTGAGTATCTCTTCTATACCCGTGTCTGGGACTTCATGGGAGATGGTTGCTTTCATATGCCTGCTCCTGGCACCATGAAAGCCTTGAGAAGTGTAAAAGCACAGCCTGCTTGGTTTACTCAGAAATCTATCATCCAGCATTTAGAGGATCTACACAGATACCCCAAAGTGTAAGATGGCCAGTACCCCTGTAGATACCATATAAAACCTGGATAACATTTCTGATAATTTTTTAAAAATCCCTCAATTTTGGGGGCACCTAGGTGGCTCAGTCCATTGAATGTCCAACTCTTAATTTCAGCTCAGGTCATGATCTCAAGGTTGTGAGATTGAGCCCCACATTGAACTTGGCATTGGGCATGGAGTCTGCCTGAGATTCTCTCTTTCTCCACCCCTTCCCGTTCCATCTCCCCACCTGTCCCTCCACTGCGCACCCTTCCACTCTCACACGAGTGCAAGTCCTCTCTCTAAATTAAAAAAAACAATCCCTTAATTTCTGCATGTCCCCAGCTTTTAAGTGCCACAAGCAGAGGGGAGAATAATTGCTGTTTTATTACTGGAGCACAAAGAGAGGCTAACAATTCATTCTTCCAAGCTGTGGAAGCAGCCAGAGAGAGACCTGGCGCAGTGCTACTGGCATGCATGTATTCAGGGCTGCACTCTCTGCCAGACGCTCTGTTAAGGACCCTAAATATGTTATTTCATTTGATCCAAACAGCAGTGCTGTAAGGTGATGACTATTATTAACTCCACTTTATACATAGAAAAGGGAGGCTTAGAGTTGAAATAGATGGCCTAAGGCCACACAGCCAGGGAGTCCTTCGTGGCAGTCTAACACCACATGTCCCTAACCATTAGACTGCACTGCCTGGGTCAATTCCCCACATCAAAGTCACCTTAGTCTACTATTTCTGGCACTCAATCCCTTGTGTGCCACCCTCTGGTTCTTTCTGGAAGCTGGCTCAAGTCCTTGCTGAATGGAGGAGTATTGCCACCATGTACTAGGGAACATTGAGGCGTGGCCAACTTTTTGCAGTTACTTACAGACTATTTTAGCAATGACCACTCACTTCTCTACACCTTTCAGATGACCTCTCCTGGCTTATGTGTCCACCAGGCTGGCCACACACGCAAGCCTCGCAAGGAACAGCTGGCACTTGGCAGCACTTGTTGCCCCTGGCTCTTGCCAAGCTATTTGGAGTCAGGCCCCTTTAAGAGAAGAATGTAGTAGCAGTTACTTGCAAGCAGCTCAGCCTGATTACAGGGTGAGGCGCTGATGTGCTGTCATTGGAAGCTTCTACGTAGCCCATTTACAGTGCTCAGAACTGGGGTACCCTTGCCCCAGGTGCTTTCACATGATAACATTTGCCGCGCACTTTAACAGATATGAGAGAGTGTTATCAAACTGGGGCACTTTGGGAAACCTTCTGCAAGAAACCCTCTTCAGTTGCACACATTGGAATTTCCCTTCTTCTGCAAATAGATAGATGTATGCTGTGTTAAGGAGGGACCCTAAAAAATAGAGTGGGACTTAACATGGGGAGCTGGGGAATTAGACATGAACACTTCTCTTCTGGCTCTCCCACTTGTTTGTCCCGGGAAAGTTGCCTGCTCTTGCTTCCCTATCTTCTCTATGTCTCTGATGACTTGGGGTGTGGAGGGGAGGTGCTTAGAGATCCTCAGAGAAAATGTGAGTCTGATCCAGGCTAGAAACCAGCTGTATGCAGGTTCTGAAATCTCAAGGTTGAAATAACTGTGACCCTGCAGGGCCTCTTGGGCCTCGCAACACAGATCATCTTTCTTTCCTGTTGCCTTTCTTGATGTTCTTGTTGCCTAGTGTTGAGCTGGTTGTGGAAGAATCTGTCTCAGATGATTTAAACACTGTTTATAAGCACCCTGCTCCTTTGATACCCACATTCCTTCCTACAGGGGGCTCGGGTCAGGCAGGGGCTCTGAGCCAGACTGCCTGGGTTTGAATCCTGGCTTCGTCCCTCACTGGGTGAGGGAGTGGGATGATCGCTGATCCCTCTAAAGCCCAGGTGACTTCACCTATAAAATGGGGAGGAGAGTGGCTACCTCACAGCTTTGCTCTGAGGATTCGATGTGATGGTGTTTGTAAGGCTAGTGCCTGGCGCCAGGTAAGCTTGCAATGAATATTTGATGACAACAGCTTTATGGCTGAAGAAATTCACTCCCTCTTATCCAGGTGAGAAAACTAGAGCACAGAAAGGAGGAAATTGTTTCTCCAGTTGTGCCAATGAGGAATGTTTAAATTACCCGTGAGCAACTCTAGGACTAGGACCTCTCATTATAAGCACTTAGGTAGTATCCATTCAGGAAATTTTTGGTTAACTAACTTGATGTGTATAATGACACTATCTCTTTATTTTTTTAAGTTTTCAGTGGACAAAAAAGATGGAGATGGCAGCAAAATGTCAAGGCCATATACATCTGCCTGATAATATGTTTCTTCCCTAGAGAAAGATAATCTCTAGCCCAGTAGTTAGCACATAGATAAAGTAAGGAACTTGTTAAGTGTGTGCCAGATGAATTCCCAAATGCGTGAAGGGCTGATGAAGAAAGGGCTCTGTGAGTCATGGCTAAGCCAGGTGGGGGGTGTGAACAGGTATTCTCAAGTCACAGGGAGGCTTCTTGGAATAGCCTTTTTTCTTTTGAGGATCTGATTCCCTCCAAGAGTGAGCGCGGCTTTCTTAATTTGCCCTACAAGGTCTGGGGACACATCTTAAACAATTTCAGGGTTATGTATATGACCATGCATTTGAGGTAGTCAGTGTTATCTTTGTAACTTTAAAGGCTTTTGCTTTTTTACTGTTTATAAAGGATATTTTTGAGACCTTTAAACAATGAATTTAAACAAATGCCATAGAAAAATCTCCACTCTGCTGGCTCTTGTTCTGTACGCAGTAGACCCAAATAAGCATGTTAGTCCTGTAGGGTATTCGCATTGTCCAGAAAGGCTAGAAGTGGGCCTTTCTCTTGGAGAGATCCTAAGGTAGAAATGGGCCATTAGCAGTCTCTGTCCTTCTGTCTCTCTGTCTCTGTCTCTTATGAGAAGGCAGAGACTTTCTTCTGGATAGGTGTACCATGGAGCAGAGCATTAACCAAACTCTCAGAAGACCTAAATTCAAGCCTTGACTTTGCCACTCAAGTGCGGGCAAGGAACTTGATCTCTGAGTCTTACTTTAACTGAAACTGAGATGAACAGTGCCTCCCCCACCTATCTCGGGGGGTTGTCAGGTGGATCAAAGAGAACTTGCAGGAGAAAACTTTCAGATAAACATCGGTTATCCAACAATAAAATCATCACTCCCTGTCATTAGCACCTAACTAAATGCCATCTCTTCCATGAAAACTTCTCTTGTTTTTCTAGTATTCGGTATTCTCTCCGGTTTCTGAAGTCCCATGGCATTTTATTTATGCCTCCCTTTTGACACTTACCTAATTCTGTCTTGCTGTATCATTACTTCTATCCATATCTTAGGCAACCTGAGGGCACAATCCATGCCTACACCATATTTATATCCTCCATTCTAGTACCTTGTTTGAGAAAAATGTCTCATTTCAAAATAAATTGCTGGAATTATTCTACATTGTTATTATCAAAGTAGTTCATAACAATGGACTTGTACATAGTAGGTTCATACTCAGTAAATATGTTTTCATTATTTTTATTTATAATTTTAGTTTTGATATTTTGTTTTTAGGTTTATTAAGGTATACTTTACATACAGTAAAATACACTCTTTTCAGCAGATGGGTCTGTAAGTTTTAGCAAATGCATGTAGTGTATAACCACCACCACAATCCCCTCCACAATTCCCTGATGCCTCTTTGTTGTCAGCCCTTTCTCCCAGCCCTGACCTCTGGCAGCCACTGATTGGTTTTCTGTCCTTATAGTTTTGCCTTTTCCGAATGTTACATAAATTGAATTTTGCAGTATGTAGCCTTTTGAATCCAGCTTCCTTCACTTAGCATAATGCATTTGTGATTCATTTGTGTCATATGTATATCACTTCTTTTTTACCACTGAATATATTCCATTGTGTACCATAGTTGGTTTATCTGTTCACCAGTTAATGAACTTTTAGGTTGTTTCTGGTTTTTGGACATTATGAATACAGAAGTTATTGCATGAACCTACAAGTCAGATCATTGGATCTTATGGTAAATGTGTGTTTAATTTTATAAGAAATTGCCAAACTCTTTTTCAAAGTGTACTATTTTGTATTCCTACCAGCAATGTTTGAGAGATTAGTTGCTCTACATACACACCAGCACTTGTTGTCAGTTTTTTTTTAAGGTTTTACTCATTTATTCATGAGAGACACACAGAGAGAGAGAGAGGAGAAACACAGGCAGAGGGAGAAGCAGGCTCCATGCAGGGAGCCCAACGTGGGACTTGACCCCGGGTCTCCAGGATCACACCCTGGGCCGAAGGCAGGCGCCAAACCACCGAGCCACCCAGGGATCCCCTATTGTCAGTTTTTTAAAAAGGATTTTATTTATGTATTCATGAGAGACACAGAGAGGCAGAGACACAGGCAGAGGGAAAAGCAAGGCTCCCTGCCAGAGTCCGATGTGGGACTTGATCCCAGTACCCCGGGATTAGGACCTGAGCCAAAGGGAGATGTTCAACCACTGAGCCACCCAGGTGCCCATTATTTTTAGTTTTTATTTTAAAAAAAACATTCTATTGGTGTAGTCACTATGGAAGACAGTATAGAGGTACCTTCTAAAAATTATAAAGAGTGTGGCACCTGGGTGGCCCAGTCGGTTAAACATCTAACTCTTGACCTCAGCTTGAGTCTTGATCTCAGAGTAAGGAGAGTTCAAGCTCTTCACTGAAAAAGAAATACCATGTGACCCAGTAATTCCACTATGAATATTTACTCAAAGAAAATAGAAACACATTTGAAAGGACATACACACCCCTAAATTTGTTTCAGCATTATTTATAATACCTGAGATATGGAAGCAACCCAAGTGCCCATTGATAGATGAGTGGATAAAGATGTGATGCATATATACAATGAAATATTGCTCAGCCATGAAGAAGAATGAGAGCGTGCCATTTGCAGCAACATGGGTGGACCTAGAGGATATTATGCTAAATTAAATAAATGTGACACAAAGAAAAATACCATATGATTTCACTTGTATGTGGAATCTAAAAAACAAAACAAATAAAAAAAGTGGAAACAGATCCATAAATACAGAGAACAAACTGTTGGTTGCCAGGGAGAAGGAGGATAGGAAGATTAGCAAAATGGGTAAAGGGGAGTGTGAAGTACAGTCTTCCAGTTATGTAATGAATAAGTAAGGGAATGAAAGATACAGCAGAGGGAGTATAGTCAATGGTATTTTAATAGCACTAAAAAAATTCTAATAGGGTCTAGTAGTTTCTTATTGTGGTTTTAATTTGCATTTCCCTAATGAAAATGAAATTGAGCAACTTTTCATGTGTTTATTTGCCTTCCATATCTTTTTTTTTGATGAAACATCTGTACAGATATTTTGCTCATTTTTAATTAAGGTCTTATTTTGTAACTGAGAGTTCTTTTTATGTTATAGATACAAGTCCTTTATCAGATATGTGTTTTGCAAATAATTCCTCCCAATGTGAAGCTTGTATTTTCATTCTCTTAATACTGTCTTTTGAAGAGCAGACATTTTTAGTTTTGGTGGCCATATTTATCAGTTTTTTTAGGATATCTGATTTTTTATGGATTATACTTTGGATAGTATATCTAAAATATTAGCCCAACATTACAAAGATTTTTTTCTGTTTTTCTGTTTGTTTGTTTTTTTTTTTTTGGCAGTTTCAGGTTTTACATATAGGCTTATAATCCATTTTAAGTTAATCCTGTTTGTGGTATGACGTATGGGTCAAGGTTCATTCTCTTTTTCATATGATGTCCAGTTGTTTAGCACCATCTGTTGAAAAGACTATCTGTCTCCATTGAGTGGTTTTTGCACCTATGTTGAAAATCATTTGCCCAAATATATGTCAGTCTATTTCTGGGTTTTATTCTATTCTATTGATGTATATATCTATCCTTTTGCCACATGACGCAACTGAGCTTTAAGGTAAATCTTAAAGTCAGGTAATGTGAGTCCTCAAGTTTTGTTATTTTTTTCAAAATGACTTTGCTGTTCTGTTTTCTTTATCTTGCCTTAGAAATTTTAGAATCAACTTGTTGATTTCTAAAAAAAATTCTCTGGGGATTTTGACTGGTATTGCATTGATTTCTAGATCAGTTTGGGGGAAAATTGACATCTTAATAATTTTGAATCGTTTAACCCGTGGGCATCATATATCTCTCCATTTATTTAGATGTTTAATTTCTTACTGTTTTTGAATTTTCAGATTCTGCACATATTTTGTTCTGTTTGTACCTAAGTATTTCATAGCTTTGTAAAGTGCTATTGTTTAATAAAAATTTGTGGAATTAATGAATAAACAATGTCAACCTACTTATGAATGCTTGCCTTGATGCTGTAGTCAAATAAAAGATGCTAGAATAAGGTTGGAAATTTCCCAAAGCCCTTGGTTATGGCCAAGACAGCAGTGAGGCTAAGAGGTCTGAGTATAACTCTAGAAGGCAGGAAATACGGGCTTCATTCTGACCTCCTTCTTTCCACATTCTTTAACCTTGGACAGCTCCTTCTCTCTGCCTAGAGTCTGCCTCCTAGCACAAGTTTTTTATTGAGTTAAGTCTGTACTTTTCAGGGACTCTATAGGCAAAGCTAGCTGTCCTATAGATAAAATACACAATTGATTCTCTTGCATGATTTGGATATGCTGCTCATTTCACCCATTGGTCTGGTTTGGTTCCTAAACTGTCTCTTTTATACTCCTCCTTTGGGTATGGTACTATATTCCCATAAGGCCCTACTAAGATGTGTTCCTTGGGATGGTAGATATATCTGTTTCACCCAATTAATGTGTACTAAATGAGTACCTACCGAGTGTAAGGACCTCTAAGGTAGAAATGGCATCTTTCCCTGTAAGGAGTTTAGTTAATTTTGTTTCGAAGTAGTGATAGAAGTAGGTCTGAAGAAGGAGTTCCACTTGGATCATTGAACTCAATGGAGGCACCTGGCATCAAGAGAGGTTGGGAGAGCATAGATACTTAAGATAAGGGTGACAAAGGAAAGAGAGTTGCAGAAGGGGCAAAAGGGTAATGACAATAGACTCCACCTACTGTACACTTTCCTTTTTGCTATGAGAGCATGCATATTGAGCAGGGCCACAAATCTGATACAAGGAGACACTGTATATTATTTGTAAATAATAATACCTTGGGGCTATATCGTACTGTACAGTTTTTACATCATTTTCGTATAAATTCATTTAATCTGCACAACAGCTATGTGTGGTAAGTGGTGGGTATACTGCTCAAATAAAGAACCATAAAATAAAATTTTATTTCTTTCTCACATCATATGTGAATAAATGGATGTAAGTTGAGGCAGAAGCTTTGCTTCCCCATAGTTATCCAGGCAGTCGGACTCTTTCCATTTTGTTCCAGTAGTCTAGGTTCTAGGAATTTAGGGAAGAGTAACACAATTATGGAAAGCTTTTTATGGTTAATACCTTGAAGTGGCTCACGTCACATCTGCTCATTTAATCACACAACCACACCCAACCACAAAGGTGACTAGAAGATGCCTCCAAGCTGTCTGTAGAAAGAATAGAAATCAGACATTGGTAGACCCAAGAAGTCTCCACCCCAGAAGCACAGGATGCTTCCTACATTTTACAGATAAGGAAATGGATACAGAGTAGTTAAGTGACTTATTGAAGAATATACTACTACAGGAGTTAGGATTTCAACTGTTTTGATAGAACAGTAACAACAACAATAATAATAACAATAGTTAGAATAATAATATTTAACAGTTCTGAGAGTATGTATTAAATGGGGCAATATGCATAAAGGTCTTAATAAATTCCAGGTTCCTTTCCTAACCCTGGGCTTTACTACACACTCCTATCAAGAGCCAAGCATTTTTCCTGAGGACTGTGGGCAGCAGAGTGGCTGCATGATCTAGCAGCTGGTGCTTGCCTATCAGCAGAACCCAGAGAAGGGACTTAATAGACTTTAGTGGCTGAGAGGTGCTCTGTCTGCAGGCCTGGGAGATTATGCACATTGGAAACTGGCTCTGCCAGGCCTGAAGTGGCTCCACTTGTTTTCCCTGCAAAACTGGAGCTGCCCCTTGCAGGCAACTTCCCATATGTCTCCAGAGGATGTTCCCACTGTATCAGGCTTGTGTCCTGGCCAAGGATGGAAAAGCCTCTGGCCAACATTTGTTCCCTGAGGAGTCTTTGTGGGCCTGAGCAACTTTTAAAAGGTTAATTTTTATTTAATTATTTTAAAAGCTCCAAAATGAATGAATAATTAAATTGGCACCCATAACTTAAATATTATTTATAGGCTCCACTTTTAAAATAGCTCTTTTCATTTGTGTAGCAGAGATGTATGGATAGAAACCATTCTGCAACTGACATTTCTGTGACACAAGAAAGAATAAATAAAAGACTTCTCAGCTAAGTGGGGTAGGACTTCCTTGTCTAGAGGAGTTCTATGTGAGAAGCTGCTGCTTTCATCAATGTTTCAGGTGAGGAGATTGAGGTGTGGCTGAATCAGAGTTACTCCAAAGGGCATCAAGATTTGTAGACAGCAGTAGGAGCTTGGGCCCTATTGCCACCATCCATCCCTTGTGCCATCACAGTCCAGCCAGAAAGGAGGACATGGCAAAAATCTGTGGTTGAGGCAGCAGGGGCAATAGTGACCAACACCAGGGAATAGATGCCCAGTTTGAATCCATGGCACTGGTGCCATGTTTCCAGTCCCCTCACCACCTTCCCCTCCAAATTCACCTCCAAATGGTGTGTCCTCAGGAGGAGCCACTCTTATCATCTTAAGGAACAGTGCTTTGCATTTCTCAGTTCTCCTCTATTTGTTCAGTATTTTGTAGCCTCATTTCACCCACCTGGCAGTATACTAGGCCTTTGAGACAAAAAGAATGAATAAGGATGTCCCTGGTTTCAAGTAGTGTAGAGTCTATTGGGAAAGAAGAAAAATGGATTATTATCCTACAATGTAGTGAAGCACTTTGATGAACATGAGCATTGAATGGGATGGGAACCTAGAAGAATCACCCTTGCCTCCCACAGTTGCAGGGGATGGTGGTAAAGATGGGGAAGTTTCTTTTTTTTTTTTTAATTATTTATTTATGATAGTCATACAGAGAGACAGAGAGGCAGAGACACAGGCAGAGGGAGAAGCAGGCTCCATGCACCGGGAGCCTGACGTGGGATTCGATCCCGGGTCTCCAGGATCGCACCCTGGGCCAAAGGCAGGCGCCAAACCGCTGCGCCACCCAGGGATCCCCAGGGGAAGTTTCTTTTTTGTTGTTTTTTTGTTTCATTGTTTGTTTTATTAAGTGGGTTCTACACCCAGTGCAGGGCTCAAATTCATGACCCTGAGATCAAAACCTGGGCTGAGATCAAGAGTTGGCACTCAACCTATTGAAACACCCAGGCACCTTAGTGGAGAAGTTTCTTGAAGGAAGTGATGGCTAAGATAAGTTCTGAGGGACAAGAAATTACTCCAAAAAAAGAGGGAAGCTTTTCTGGGCTTAGCATATACAAAGAGCATGACCAGAGAGAGCCAGTGATCCGAACAGTGTTCATTATGGTGGGGATGTAAGATTGGGGAAGTTGGGAAGAAGGTTTGGATGGAAATGATGTCCGTTAAGTGATAGATCATGAAGGGTTTTGGCTGCAGTTTATTATGGGCATTAAACCTTCTTCTGAAATAGAGAAGAGCTATTAAAGTATAGATGTGACATCATCATATTTGTACTCTAAGATGATCTTTCTGACTATAGTATAGAGGATGAGTTAAAATGGTAGGCAAAAGGGCAAATATAGAAATCAGCTGGAAACCACTAGACTTGAGGTGATGATGGCCAGAGGTGTGGAGGAGAAGTAGAGACACAGAATAGAGATTTGAGAAATGTTGAGGAGATTGAGTTGGTGAGATACTGGGAAAGAAAGAGAGGAGTAGAGCATGACCCTAGCTTTTGGTTTGTACCATTGGGATATTGGCAGACAAGGAACTGACAGGAAAGACTGGGACAGGGATGGTCATAGAGTCAATTGGGGATCATGTTGAACATGAGGAGCCTGTGAGTCTTCCAGGTGGATATTCAGAAGGTAGTTGGATGTGATGGATGGGAATTGAGATAGACTCAGAAGCCACTAGCTTGAGATGGTAATTCAGGTCATGAAAGTAAAGGGAATAGCCTAGAAGAGTATGTAGACAGAGGAAGAATGGGGAGGGGGCCCAGGGCAGAACTCTGGAGAACATAACCATTCAAGGGACATATAGAGGAAGAATAGCCCACAGAGCAGGCCAAGGAGGAAGGACCAGAAAGTTAAGAGAAAACAAACATATCCTGAAAGACAAAGGATGCGATTTCAGGAAATTTTTGAGTGGCCAACAGAGCTTAATGCTGCTGAGAAGTCAAGATAAGGCCTGAAAGGCACCTATGATTTAATCAACAAGGGAGCATCTATGATTTTAATCTCTAATGACCTTTGGAGATAATAGTTTCATGAAGTGATGGGGGAAACCAGATTTCAGTGGATTGAAGAGTGCATTTGGTATGAGATGAGGAAGCTCTCATGAATGTAAATATACTATATTTCCCCTAGGAGCAAAGGTCCTACATTGCAGTTTATCGTCTCATTTTCTAGGCAAGGCCCCTCTTCTGGTTGGTTGGTAGTTGACTGATTTCCTTTTCTTTCTTTTATTTTCCTAACAAGTCCTTTTGTTTTATCTAAGTATAGTTGACACACAATATTACATTAGCTTTGGGTGCATAACTCAGTGATTTGACAAGTTTATACATTATGCTATGTCCACCACAAGTATAGCCACCATCTGTCTCATTACATCGCTGTCACAATATCATGAACTGCACTCCCCACACTCTGCTCTTCATTTCCATGAGCTACTCCTTCCATAAGTGGAGGCCTACCACCCCCTCCACTTCACCTATCCTGCCCAGGCTCCACACCTCTGCCCTCTGGCAACCATCCCTTTGTTCTCTGTATTTATAGTTCCAAATCTGCTTTTTATTTTTTTAGATTCCATGAGTTGAATCATATAGTATTTGTCTTTCTCAGTCTGACTTATTTTACTTAGTGTAATACCCCCTAGGTCCATCCATATTATCATAAATGGCACAATCCCATCCTTTTTATGACTATGTAATATTCTTCTGTGTGCATTTGCTTGTGTATGACATTTCCTTATCCATTTGCCTGTTGATAGATACTTGGGTTGCTTCCATGTCTTGGCTATTATAAATAATGCTGCAGTAAACATAGGGATGCATATATCGTTTCAAGTTAATGTTTTTGTTTTTCTTAGGTAAATGCCCAACAGTGGAATTATTGGATCATATGATACTTCTATTTTTAATTTTTTGAGGAACCTCCATACTGTTTTCTACAGTGGCTGCATCAGTTTATATTCCTATCAAGAGTGCACAAGTTTCCTTTTTGTCCACATCCTCCCTAACACTTGTTTCTTGTCTTCTTGATTTTAGCATTCCAGCAGGCATGAGATAGTATCTCATTATGGTTCTATTTGCATTTCCCTAATGATGAGTGATGTTGAGGATCTTTTTAGGTGTCTGTTGGCCATCTGTAGGTCTTCTTTAGAAAAAGGTCTACTCAGGCCCTCTGCCCATTTTTAACCAGATTTTTTTTTTTTGGTGTTGATTTTCTTTCATTTTCATTTCCTTCTCCATCCCCCTCACCCCAACCTAGAGGTGGCCATTTTCATGTGTTTAAGTTTTTCTCCTGTTTATAATGTGCTCTTATGTATGTTGTTTTATATGCATGTATTTTAAAATTATGTTAGTGTTGTGTTAAAGATATCATTCCATTCCTTACTTATTTAATCAGCACTGTGGTTTTAAGATCCTCCAGTGCTGCCCTTATCCTTCATGTGTACATCCATCATGTTTTATTGTTGATTCCCCAGCAATAGACACACAGGTTATCTCCACCTGCTCACCCCAACCCACCCCCATAATCGATATTGCAGTGAGCATCCTTACATTTATCCCCTTTCAGACCTGCATGAGAGTTTGTCTTGTCTCTAGGCCCAGGAACAGAGTTACAGATTTGTAACCTGCCTGAGAACTTGCAGGTTGCCTCTGGAATGGCTAGGCCAGTCCACACTCCCACCAGCAGGGCACAAGGTTCTTGCTCTGCACATCACCACCCACACTTCATATTATCCAGCTGGATAATGTTTGCCCATAGAATCTCTTTCTTGCTTTAATCTACATTTCTTGGGTAACTAATAACCTTGAATATTTCTTCACAGGCTTTTGTTCTTTTGTATTTCCTCTCTTGTAATTTCCCTATTCATATACTTGGCACATTAGTCAGTAAGTTTGGCTCTGTGGGTGCCTGAGTGGCTCAGTTGTTTAAGCATCTGCCTTTGGCTCAGGTCATGATCCTGGGATGGAGCCCTGAGTTGGGTTCTCCACTCAGCAGGGAGTGTGCTTCTTCCTCTCCCTCTGCCACTCCCTCCCCAGCTTGCTCACTCTCTCTCTCGCTCTCTCAAATTAATAAATAAAATCTTTTTTTAAAAAAAGAAAAAGAAGTTTAAAGAAGTTTTGACTCCGAGAGAGAAAAGAGAAAATATAGCAAGGAAGAGTTTTATTTAAGGTCAGAAAGACTTGAGCTCTTCCATGTTAAAATGGAAATGGAAGGGAGAAAAAGCTAAAGATTCATCTTTGTCCTAAGGTTGGCAAGATGGACAGAAGGCAAGACAGTGAGGGTCTGGCCTCACCTGAAAATAGCAATGAGACTTAGGAGGATGTGGGACTGATCAAGGGAAGTCTGTGTACAGATCTCTGTCAGCTTTCCCTGAGCCCATCTCCATTGTCCTCTGCACCTGGATGAAGAGGCAGTTGAGAATCCATGGGGTGGGATAGGAGGGGAAAAGTGACCTCATTCAGATTCTAGGAATATGTTGTATTGTATTTCTAAATGTTTGGAAATTGTTTTAAATTGACAGAAGAAAGGATGATGCCTAAATTTCAGCATATGGAATGTGACACAAAGTTATAGAGGCACCTGACATGGTGTGAGGGTTGGTGGACACGTATATCCTCCTAGTTGGAGCCGAGTTAGCATAAAAGAAAAGTGTGAGCTCAGTACTGGATAGTGTAGGACTTTGGAAGACTGTGTATGATAGTCTTGTTACAGAGTAGAGGCATATCGTCATGAGAAGGGCCATGCAGGATGGATTGAAGGGGCCAAGCCTAGACAGAGATTGACTGTTATAAAGTCCAGGTGGGAAGTCTTAAGGGCCTGAAGTAAAGTGGAAGCTTTAGAACAGAAAGGAATAATGAAAGGAAGACTCTTTACAGGGCATAATGACTGGCTTTGGTGATAAATAAATATTGAATAAGTGCCCAATACACCTAAATGGGATAACTGAATGAGTAAGATCAAGGAATATGATGGGACAGAGGGGTTTAAAGAAGCCCCAGAGCTTAGGTCCCTAGGAAGAAGAGAATATTCAGTGCCTATATGTCCCAAGCAAAATGGTAGGCACTGGAATATAATAATGAATAAGACTAACGTGGCTGCTGCCTGCAGGAACCTATAGTCGAGGCAGGGAGAAGCAAAAACAAAAACTAACAGATGTATGAGTAATTGCTATTATGTTGAGTGCTAGGAAGGGGTCAAGCAGGGTACTCAGACTGAAGCTGACAAAGGATTTACCTAAGAGTGCTTGGGAGGACTTCTAAAGGGGATGATATCTAAGAGGAGACCTTAAAGGGCCAGACATACAAAGATACTCCAAAAGGTATCCCAGACCAAGGGCACAGCATGCACAAGAACCTGAACTGGGGAAAAAATGGCAAGTTAGAAGACCTGAAAGGCTTGCAGGTTGTATGTGGTAAGGGGAGATGTGCTTGGGGAGGGAGGCAGAAGCCAGACCATGCTGGGCATTAGGGCCATAGTAAGGGGTTGACTTTCATTCTAAGTTCCAGTTGTACTTAGGGCATATGACCTTTTAAAATAAAATTATTAAAAATTAAGCTTGATAAATGAACATTTTTATTGTACAAATTTTCGAACATATACCCAAAGCAGAGAATAGTATCATGAACCCCCACATGTGTCGATCATCCCAAGTCAACAGTTATTAGGGATTTCCTAATCTTTGCTTCCTACTTTGCTGTAGCATATTTAAGCAAATCCCAGATGACATGTCCTGTCCCCCCCTACATTCTTCAGCTTCTATGAAAAATGTTTATTTTCTTAGAAAACCACAATGCCACTATCACACCTAACATAATTGACTGTAATTTCTGGTTATCATCCAATATTGAGTCTATAATTCAGATATCCCTGGTTATCTCAAAAATGTTTTTTGATAGTCATTTGATTCAAGATCCAAACAAGGTACATATTACATTAATTATTACATCTCCTAAGTCTCTTTTATTTTTTTTTAATTTTTAAAATTTATTCATGAGAGACACAGAGAGGAAGAGAGGGAGAGACACAGGCAGAGGGAGAAGCAGGCTCCATGCAGGGAGCCCAACATGGGACTCGATCCTGGGTCCCCAGGATCACATCCTGGGCTGAAGGCGGCGCTAAACTGCTGAGCCACCAGGGCTGCCCTCCTAAGTCTCTTTTAATCTATAGTAGTCCCTACTCTTTGCCTCCTTTTTTGTTTGTTTTAAATGCCATTGACTTGTTTAGGAAATGGAATCATTTGTCTGCAGAATGTCTCTGCTTGTGGATCTGTCTCTTCCTCATATTGTCATTTAACTTGTCTTTTGGTCTCCTATAATTTCTTTTTTTTAAAAGATTTTTTATTTATTCATTTGAGAGAGAGAGAGAGACAGGGAGAGAGAGTGAGAGCATGAGCAGGGAGGAGGGGCAGAGAGTAAGGGAGAAACAGACTCCCTGCTGAACAGGGAGCCGGATATGGGGCTCGATCCTAGGACTCCGAGATCATGACCTGAGCTGAAGGTAGATGCTTAACTGACTGAGCCACCCCGGCGCCCTGTCTCCTATAATTTCTAAAGGGAAACTTAACTCTAAAGATTGATCAGATTGAGGTTCAACTTTTTTGGCAACAATGTCTTTGGTCATGATATACTGCATCACATCAGGAGACATGCAGTATCTATTGCTGGTGATACTAAGCTTCATCAGTGAATTCAAGTGTTGGAAACTTGATTCTGTTGTTATAGTTCTCCATTAACCTATCTATTTTATTTTATTTTTTGATTTTTTTCTGAATCAATTACCACATTAGAAATATCTCAACAATTATTTCAAATTGATTTATTTCAACTTATTCTTAACTACTTCCAACATTGAGACCTTACTACCTCCCTGACAATTTTCTTAAGAGAGAGGGCACTGTGGGTATTCTGGAAAAGTCTTTATGGAAGAAGAGAAATTGGGAGTTCAACTTTTAATTCACCTGCCACAGACTATTACTCATTCTGGGAGGGGAGGCCAGTGGCTATCCTGAAAGAAGTGAATTGGGAAAGATGAGAGGTAGGACTGGGTTGTAATAGCTTTCCATAAATGTAGATATTGAGCCCATTGGGCAATGCAGGATAGTCTTTGAAAATGATGTATATTAAGAGTACCTTCTCTCCTGTCTCCTTTAATCATTCCCAGTGGGCATTTGCCTCTGTGTAGGATGTGAGGTGCTGATAGATGCTATTAAGATAGAGGGCTGAGGTGGCAATCCCTCCCTATATCAACACTGAGTTGCACCTGTTCCCCAACCAAATCCCTCTAAGAACTGTAGGGGTCATGATCCCACCATGCTCCCACTCCCTTTCCAGCAGCTGCAGCATAACTGGAGTCAGTTTTTGGTCAGAGATTTTTCCATGATGAGAGTGGACAAGTTGTAACATGTGGACTTGGAGTCCCTGCCTGGTGACAGAAAGTGGAGCAGAAGGGTCTGGGTAAGCAGTGGACCAGAATGGCCAGGGTATTGCAAATGCATGGGCATCCCTGACAGTGGCAACCATGGACAGGAATCTTGACACTTGAAAAACACAGAAGTATACTCTGCTACTCATGAACTGGCAGCCAGGGCAGCTGGGGATGGGAACTGCAAAGTGTGGAAAAGCAGAGTGTGCTCTGGGGAGGGGAAGCAGCTTGGTCCAGGTATTGCTGGTGATATCCATTTGCTGGAAGGGTCACCCACAGGTGGCATGCTTACCTCGCTGGGCCTCACTGTCACCTTGGGATCCTAAAATTCCCCTGTTCTGTCCTGGGAGCCATGTGCTCAGGTTTAACCACAATGAGACTAAGCTGTAATTTCTAGGTGGTGATATCTGGTAGACAGATGGAGGTGCCAGGCTAGAGCTTGGCGGTGGGCAGGAGGTTAGGATTTGAGGTACAGGTAGTGTACTCTGTACTGGGCGTCTCATTGGTTCTCATGCTATTTTAGTGAGTATGTTCTCTAAGGTAGCTGTGAATATGCAGTGAGATTACTACCAGAGGGAGTAGGAGGATGTTGTTTTAGTAAATGCACTGGCAGAAAAGTTACCAGGTTACCAGGGAAACTTCAGGATTTAATCTCCTGACCTGGGTTGCCATAGTACCAAAATATGTTAAAAGCCGGTTTGGAGTAGCATTAAGGGGCAGGACAAGATAGAAAGCAGAGGAAGAGTCCAAACTTACCGCTAGAGAGAAGATTAAAGGTAGAATGGGTCTGAGTTCTCTGTTGAAGGAAGACTGCATGGAAGCTGTTGCAACAGCCTGTGACTTGTAACCCCGTGAAGGCATCACTCTGTATTTCGCCCCATTTCCCAGTCCTGAAGATTTGCTTCTCACCTGTGCCACCCAGGGAAGAGGAGCCGGTGTGGGGAAGGAAAGAGCAGCACGTTCCTCCTCTTTTGCTCAATGCGGGAGGAGGACTGAAGTGAGTTCTAGCTAGGGTTCCTGCAGGGGCTGGGGGGTGGGGAGCTCCTGCTGCCACTGCCACCTCTGCCACCACTGCCCGGGTTCCCGGCTGCCCCAGGGATTCACTGGGCATAGCACATGAGGTTGAGATGCTGAGGCCTAACACCTGATCTCAGAAGCAGATGAGGTCCTGGGCACACTGTGCGATGGGTTTTGGCAGTACAATTGTGAAATCCGTTTACCAAGCGGGCCCTTCTTCTATGAGTGAGTGCCCTCGACGATCAGATGAGCTTTTCTGTACTGAGCTGTGGGCAAGTCTTCTAGGAACCCACCCAGATCAAAATATAAGCCGGCATTAGGGAATAGCAGAAGCTCAGAAGGTGAGGGTAAACCTCTGGACTGTGCATTTGGAGATAGGCCTGTCCCATCGCAGGAGGCAGGTAGATGGACAGGGAAGGTGGGCTTTCCTGGGCGCAGAGTCACACAGGCCAGAGAAGACTCACCTATGCTTTGACGAGGCTCTGGTGGGTTGGGAGAAGGACTTCTTAGGAGCTTGAGGGTGAATTGGGGAGTGAAAGGGCAAGGACCTGCTCCTCATGCCCTTTCTCCTGGGTTTGCTGGCAGGGGAGTGACAGGCTGTTTAAGGCCAAATGTTAGCCACGTACTTGTTGTCTTCCATGCTTGTGGAAGGCCGTTCTAGATGCATAGATGACTTATATCCTTAAAAGTGTGATGGGATTATCTGACCTCTAGGTTCCCCTCAGATATAAACTTAAGTATCCTTCCTATGACTACCCATTTGGTTAGATGTTTCCACCATGAGCCTCCCACAGACATACTCTCTTCATTCATGTTGGTTTCTTTATTGCCAGGCCTTCAAAGGCGTACTATGACAGTAATGTAAATTGACATGGGTGATGCTGGGAAAGCTCTGGGTCAAATTTGGTTTTAGGCATTGTTTGGGGTTTTGTTTTTGCTTTTGTTTTGTTTTCCTGGAATTACCATCCTGCAGCTTTCCTGTTTTCAGATTTTCTGTTCTTCTGTCTGTCACACCTGATTCCCCGAGATTCTCCCCTTGCTGACCCACTGAGCACACACCCTCCGCTTGACTCTGATGGAATGCCGTCTGGGCAGTCCACTGGGATGGGCACATGTCTGAGGCAGGACAAAGAGGGCTTCCCTTTAGTTTCTGAATCTTCTCCCTTTGATGGTCTTCTTCAGGGACTTGATGTTCCAAAAACAAGACAAAAACCACCCAAAACCTTAGACTTGTGTATTTAGACATACACGTGTGCTTTATCAGGTTCCCAGCCAAGTCACTACCTGGCTGCTTCCTTCTCTGAGCCACAGCAGCAGGAGGCCTGGCATTTTTAAGCAGAATGAATTGCTGTCTAGTGGCTGCTCTTCTGCACCCGGGGCCATCAATCTTGTCTTGAATGTTGGGCCTGCTGGTATGCCTGCGCAGGCTCATCTTTCTGGGGCAGACTTATTTACGGAGCCATGGCAAAGGTAATCTCACTCCCCACCCCACCCCCAACCCCTGGCCCTGTGGCCCAGCCTCTCTCAGCCACTCTTAAAAATAGCCCAAGACAAGGAGAGCCAGGGTCCAGTTACCTCCTGCAAGCGGGATCTGCTCTTACCTCACCTCCTGCGTCTGGCAGCTCAGGCCTTCTCAGGGGCTACTGGACAGGCCTGCAGCCCAGCACGAGGTTGGTCAGGCTGTCAGTCTCTCTCCTGCTCGGAGCTGGGAGCCAGCAGTAGCTCCCCTTCAGGGAAGCTGGGGAAAGCAAGGGGAGGAGGGAATCTTCCCAGCTCTTGCCTGAACCAGTTGATGCGTGAGAAATCTCAGCCCTGGAAGTAGTGTGTCCCTTTGTGGAAGACGACAGGCTGGCTAAGGGACGAGGGTGTTCTTGGTCACAGGCCTGGCATTGTGGGGCACTGTGGGGTAATGACAGGCTTCCCCACCCTACACCTCCTCTTCCCTGAGAAGCAAACACCTTTGCCGAGTCCTAGAAGCCGAGCAATGCCCTCTGTCCCCTTGTGTCATGTTCTTCCACCTCAATCTCCTCTCCTTCCCTAAAATCTGCCAGTAGAGGGGGATAAACTGGCTACAGTTTGGCCGTTAGCCCTAACCGTAGCAATAATTCCCTAGATGACCTTGGGGAGGCTACGTCCAGAGTGAGGCCTTGGTTTTCTTCCTTATGCAATTAAGATGGATAATTCTGGCTCCTGTCTTACCCCAAAGGGATGTGGCGGGATTGATTAATCAGACCGGGGAGAAAGGAGTCTGAAGTGATTCTGTGTCTGAAAAATAAGGGCGACAGCATTGCATTTACGCTTGGGTTGGTGAGCTGCCATCATTTCTTCTTCAGGCATATGTCTGTTCGGGTGTGTGAGTGTGTATGTTAGATGTGTGTGTCCGTGCGTAGGATGTCCGGGTATGTGTGTGTGTTGGGGGGTGTGTATATGAATGTGTGAGTGTGGTGTGTGTGTGTGCATACATTCATGGAGAGAGTGGTTTGCCCCACAGCTCACTGTTTGTTCACACTTGTCATTCTTCTGCTTCATGGCCTCCCCACCCCCACCCCTTTTGTTCTCCTGGATAGGAAGGCTCTGGGCTCCCTGTTGGGTCTTGTAGACTTGATTTCAGAATCCCTTTAGCTTCCTCAGGAGATGCCTAAAAGGCAGGTATTGGTGAGGAAAATAAAGCTAAAAGAAAGTGTCATTTTCCAAAGGCCCGAGACCTTCAGGACCTAGCCTTGCACCTCTAGCCTCTTGTCCCCCTGTCTCCCTGACCCTGCCCTCACCCTCTAGTTACATTGTAAGGTTCCTAAATTTTGCCATGTTCGTTCTCCCCTTCAGAACTCTGTACCTGCTCTTTATCCCCTTTGTTTGGACTTGTCCTTGCCTCTATCCCTTCACAGAATGCTTCTAAGCTCCCTTTAGGAACCAGCTTACGCTTCCCTTCCCCTGACATCCAGCCCCTGCCACAAGTCCCCCACCATTCCTCATTCTTTCCTAGTGGTGGTACACATCATACCTTACTGTAATTGCCTATTTAATTGGGTGTCTTGCTGCCAGAGTATAAACTCCATAAGGACAGGGCACTTCTGCCTAGCACAATGCCTGCCCTCGAGTTGGGCTTTGATACATATTTGAATTAATCATAAATGAATGGAAACATTACAAATGACAGGGGAGGGAGAACACAGTGTTCCTGATGCCCATGTGCATTGCATAGAGAACACATGTGGCTCTACCGTGTGTGAGATGCCCTCACCACCCCCACCACACTGATGGCCTTGATGGGACCACAGGCTCATCTGGGCTCCTTGGTCGGACTTGGGATTCCACTGAAGACCTTGTCCACGTGCCTAGTTGCACTGAGAGAAGGCAAAACCAAGAGTTCGGCTTTCTAAGTATTTGCCTCTAGGAAAGCACTGGGAGGGATGTTGGGCAGCCTCTGAGAGGAGTCTACTTTCTCCAGCACAGCTGCTGGGGCTGGTGGCCTTAGGCACATCTCACATTTGTCTCTCTCCCCACTGATCCATGTTTGAGTGGGACTCAGCCAACCTCCAGCTTCTCACCTTTCCTTCCTGTCCCCACTTCCCTTCCAGATTTGGTCCTGGCCCCAGTCCAAAGAGTGGAGCTGCTCTCCTGCCTCCCAGCCCCTCTCTATCCTCCACCCTACCCAGCCCCTGGCTCCCAGAAGAGCCACCCCTCTCCCAGCTCCAGAGCTCCAGCTCCCACAGCTGCCAGTGGCAGCAGGTTTGGAGGAAGCAGGCTTGCTGCAACTGACGTCTCCACCTGCTGGCCATCCTGACCCTTTCTGCATGCAGCTCTCCATCCCCGCCGCCACTGTCGCCGTTCCTGTGGCGGCTGCTGCTGCTGCTGCTGCAATATTTTATGATCCAGAGACCTCGGGTGGGAAGCATGGCCCAGCAGCTGGCATGGTGTGCCGCTCCTGCAAGGACCCACCCCTGTTGGAAGCTCCGAATAAGTTTCCCCTGAGAAAAAGTCCAAGGGGGGAAGCTAACCCTCTGACTGTGTTGCTGTCCCCCCTAGGGACCCTTCCATGAAGACTGAGGCAGGCGATACTGCTGAGAGCCTGCTAACATGACATCGGCCACGGAGTTTGAAAACGTGGGCAACCAGCCACCATACAGCCGGATCAATGCCCGCTGGGATGCCCCGGACGATGAGCTGGATAATGACAACAGCTCAGCCAGGCTCTTTGAGAGGTCCCGGATCAAGGCCTTGGCAGGTACCATTTGGGGCCGTGGGGGTTAGAGGAGCGGGTCTCACAATCCCAAGGGTCAGTCCTCTGTGTGCACTGGCAGGGAGGTGATGGAGATATGCTTGTGTGGCTCAGAAAGACCTGGCCCTGTTGGGAGGGAGCACAGGCTCAGGCAGCCTCTGCTCACATGCATCCCTCACTTCATCCCAGGTGGGAAGCGAGAAAAAGATCCCAGGTGGCCTATCTTGGCAGCAAGATAGGCCTTACCCTCTGTCTCTATCCTGAATGACCTGTGGTCAAAGTCAGAACTAAGAGGAAGTCTGGGTGAAGGAGTGTCGGAGGGGCTAGATGGCCAGGCAGAGGCACATGGGGCTTCATTATGCACCTCAGTCTCCTGCCTGGTCCTGGCTAGGGAAATTATCATCATCTTTTCTGTGGTCTCAAAAGAAAAGAGTGATTTGATAGGAAATTGAGAACAGATAACATCCTCCCCACACTGGCTCAGGAAGCAGGATTTTCTCTACTAAACCTCTTATCCTTAAACTGGAATTAGGTTTTTTCTTAGCAGGTTCATAATAGATTTCTGTGTGTGTGTGTGTGTGTGAGAGAGAGAAAGAGAGAGAGACAGAGAGACAGAGAGAGACAGAGCATTTAAGTTTCCAGTAGAAATGGTTTCTCCTCCACCCTGTTAGCTGAGATCTATTCTTGGGATTTTTCTCCCCCACCAACCCCTGTGACCATTGCCTCCCTGAATCCTGACCCAGGCTAGCTATGGTCTGGCGTTAAGTCCTTGACCAACAAAGACAGTTTGAATTCTGTGGCATAGTGTGTGGGTAGAAGAGGTAGAGGTAGATTCCATCACCTGCTCCACCAGTCATTTACCCAAATCAGATTTGTTTCCCTATCATCAATTATCCCCATCTTCACCTTATAAAAGGACCTAACCTCTCCCATAAGCACCTTCTAGAGCAGTTCTCCTGGTGCCCCATTGCTCAATAGTCCTATCCGAAGCTCCTGGTAGTACTATTCTACCTTTTCTCCCTCTACCCTGCTCCCAGGTGCCTCTGTCTCCAGCTGACCTTGAGTCATGAGCAGGGCCCTAGGGCCCCTCTGGGACCATAATGGCCTTTCACCTTAGGAGTGTCTGGGCCTCCTATTCTGTGAAAGAAATGGGGGTGTTTCAGTCCCTTGTCATGATGGAGAATCCATTCAGGTCTCAGCCATCAGCTTTTGTGTCCTGGTTATTTATAAGAAAATCCCTTTCTTCTCCCTTCACCCCCTTCTCCCCATTCCCTACCCTTAAAAAGTCCTTCCTTGATTTCCCTTGAGGAAACAGCACCAGTCCCTTGCTTTGCTTATGTAATCTTTACCTCTTGAAATAAGCAAACTAGGAACCATTGTCTCTGCCAGTCTGGTTTTGTCTTCTTCCTATCTCTGTGCCGGCTGAGCCTGGCTGTGGTGATCCTGGTGATCAAGGTGTGTGGGGGGGGAACCATGCTCCATAAGTCTTGTCAAAGGATACTGTGTGGAGTGGTACTGTCTTTCGTGCAGGGATCCTTTCACATGTCTCACAGATACCTCATTTTTTAAGACACCAAGGTCAATTCCATTTTAACTGGTATCTATTGTACTCCTACTATGTGTAAAGTTAAAACCCCCAACCGGACATGAAAATGGTGAGAAGAAACCACAGAGATGAATTCAACATAGTATCTGTCTCTAAGGAGTTTATGATCTATTAGGGAAAATGAACAATGTTCATAATTAATTAGCACAAGTAGAATTAGAGAAGAACTGTAAAGAAGTCACATAATTAAACGGCACAGAAGAGCAAAGGAGGAGGCGCAGGGAGAATCAGGGACTCATTTGTGGAGAAGGCCCCAGAAGCGAAGGGTGTGTGACACCCTGACACACAGGTGGGGCACAGCTCCATCTGGTCGGACTGTATGAATGGCAGCCAGGTCTGATGAACAGGTTGAGGAACTGGTGGTTGATCAGGTTGATGAGGAAAGAGCCTCTACGCACCTTGCCTATATCTTACCAAGAGTTTGCTGCTCATCTACTGGAGAATCTGTAGTGTCCTCCGGGGATGGGGTGGGGGTGGGGGACCACAGAGTGTAGAATTGCATGCCTGGACATCAATGATTTAGAATATCTGGCTAGCAGATAACCAGGGAAGTTTGGGGTCCATTCAGGATTTTAAAAACAAACCTAAGCAGTCTATTGACTTTCCTGAGAGTCCATCCTGAGTGACCTGTGGGAGAAGCCAAAGCTTTGGGAGGGTCCAAAGTAGAGAGGTCGGATGGACCCCTTCTGGTGGGTAGGCAGAGCAGAGAAACATGCTGTCAGTTTCCCCCAGTTTTAAATTCTTGATATTTTTCTCTTCAGTATTATCTTTGGGGCTGCCTCGTCAGCCTAGGCAGGGGTCAGTGTTTCCACAGAGGCAAAGGAAGCAGAAGTGCCTCTCATTTCAGTCACTCCCCAACACCTAAGACCATTACGGCAAGGAAGGCGTTCAGTCCTGTTTTTCTTACAAGATGGTGGTCATCTGCTTTGTAGGTATATGTGCCAAGGTTGGAGAGATTGGTCTGGCCTTTTCTTTCCAAAATTGAAGGTCCTGAGGTGAGGAGAAAAATGTCACAAGACCCAGATGCGAGTCCTGATTCCACCTCTAATGCTACTGCTGTGAAGGATAGTTGATTCAATTTCCTGTTTTATGAAATGCAGACAGTAGTACTTTCACAAGAGTGTTGTAAAGGTCAAGTGAGATAAAGTTTATGAAAGTTTTTTATTAGTAATGAAATACTAGGTGAATGTTAGTATTTATAGGAAATCTTAGTAATATCTTTCTGTCCTTTCTTTTAACTTCAGACATTCAGGATCGTTAGCTCAGTCATTGTCCCAATTATCTTGGCCTGTTCCTAGGCACTTTCTTCCTTCTTAAGCCCTCCCTCCTTTGTCTTAGAAGGCCTGGGTTCAAAGAAGGATCCAGGGACCAGGGAAACTCGGCTGATACTTCTGCTTGGAGCTCTTAGCTCAGTCCCCAGAGACCCAGTGCCCACAGGGATGAAGCCCCAGGCTTTGTAGATCTTTCTTTTTAAGGCTACCCAGCCAGGATCCCAGCCATGTCTCTGCCATCAGGTGAGTGACCTAGAAGGGCCAAGAAACCAAAGGACAATGAGGCTTGTTAGATGCTCTTCCTGGTGTGGCAGCCTCTCTGGGTCCTTCTCCACTTAGTGACCTGTGGTTAGAAGATTTGCAGTTGATTAACTGGACTCCATTTTTTTTCTTCCTCTTAAGTCAACTTCCTCTCAGTTCTCAAGGAAATACTCCGTATTCTGCCTGTCAAACCATTGCCAGATCTTCCTCCCTGGACTGAAATAAGCAAGCCATCCGTTATTCCGTGTGGAAACTGCCACATTGGTATACAAATACCTGACCTGTCCAAGTGAATCACTGGATTTAACACTGTGGATCAGCCTGAGTGAAAGCAAGGGGGAGGTGGGCAAGAAAATGTTGCAGAAGGCTGCTGCAAGGGGATGTATTTAGCCTCGGCTGTGACCCCTAATGGGGGTCCAGCAGGAATATTTGCCCAGTGGGTCCCTGGACAGATGTTAGCTCTCAGAATCAGCCTCTTAAAGGTGACAGCACTTTGTGGGGTTAAGTGCTGGGTAGCCCTGAAGCTTCTTCCTGAACAGGGGTTGTTCTCTACTTTGATGACCGCCTCTAGCACCTTTCTACTTTTTGAAAGATGAGAGGAAGGGGGGCAGTTGAAAAGCTCAAGTTCTAGCCCTCCAGGAGGTTCCAGCCTTCACGTCTCAGTAGAAAGGCTTCCAGTGTCTCCTAGAGCCACCCTCATTTTCATTCACACCCCATTTCCTGTCCTTCCCCCTTTTCATACTGGGAGCCATTCGGTAAACATTTGTGGCTGTCTGGATGAGGGATGAGGCACTGCAGGCTGCAGAGAATTTACCAGCCAGAAAGCCTGCCCTCCATGCTCTCTCCTCATCCCAGAGGAGGCCTCTGCTGGCCTGTGTGCCCCCCTTGCACCTGGCTACCCTACTGATGCAGGAGAGGACACTGCCTCAGGGCAATGTGGCCCAAGTGGGAGAGGGAGAGTGCAACAGAAAGGTATCCCCTAAAACAGAAACCTTGTGCATTAGTCTCCCCCTGCCTTGCCCACACACTCAGCTCGGCATCTGGGCCTCCCAGGTGCCACCCACTGCATGATTTCCAGCTCCTCAGAGCAAAGAGGCATCTGGAAGGTTGCAGTGCAGAAAGCAGTCCAGGGCCCCTTGAGAAGATCTGTGAGAAGGAAAGGGCCCCACATGCCACTTCATCCTCTACCCTGGCCCATTGAACACAGAACCATCCTTTGAAAACAAAGCACACAAATTTGAGTAGCCCATGCTGGTTTTGCCTTTAAATCAGAATCCAAGTGATGTTTCAAACTAAAGGTGCCTTTCCTTTCTGCATTCTGTCTTTGTAGCCATCTTGCTAGACAGGAGATGAGGTCAAGTAGTGAGGTTGCTTGAGGACAATTCAGAGAACACAACAGGGCAGCAGGTGCACAGCAGGCTGTGTCCCTGTGCTCTGAAGCACAGAGTTGCTGCCACTTTGAACTTTGAACATCTTCCAGACCCACTTTGCCCAAGCCCCAAGGTTAAGTTCTGTGACCGGCAGATGTTCCATCAGAGCCTCAGGACAGCGGCCCTCAGACCCTGCTGCTCCTTGTCCACCCACGTTGGCTCCCTGGAAACTTCCGAGAGAGAGTGTGGTATGAGCTCCTTCCTGACTTTGGCAGCAAAAGGTCATGCTTGGCCTTTCCCTGGGCCTCTTTCCCCACCTGCACCAGGATGACACTGATTCCAGGTGCGCCAGAGGTGCCCCAGTTACCTGAGAAGGGCTTTGTGTCCAGAGGGTGAGTGATTTCTTTCAGAGAGCAGGATTCCACCATAGTGTGTGTGTCGGGGTGGGGGTGGGCACAGACGCCGGGATTCAGCAGCTTCTTGGCAGCCTATTAAGTCGACAAGTTCACAGGCAGCTGCTGGAGACCAAGACATCAGGTGTTAATGGTCTGACTGTCTCAAGCTACCTGTGAGAACAAAGATGGGGTTATTAATGAGGGGTTTTTTTCAATGTTTTCTTCTCAGATTCCAAAACATGAGATGAAGTTCTATGTAGAGACTATATTTTGGGAAAATATACTATTCATGGAAATATGTATAATCATCGGCAATCATTTTAGTATACAGTCAGAAGCAAAAATAATTGGCTCAGCAGCTTTTTCTGGGAGGTCAGCCACTGTGAGTTTCCCCTCCTTCCCGAGACGCCACTGCTCCGAGAAAGCGGCTGGTTACCTGTGCGGGCAGATCGATGAGAGAGGCCCGCACGCCACCTGTGCCGCGCGGTCCGGGGCAGTTTCCCCTGCCAGGACAGAACACCTTCCCCCTTTGTCCTTCCTCCCCTCTCAATAAAAGCTGTCCTCCCTCTCAGAGAATGCTTTGCAGAACCAAGGCTGTCCCCATTCTCTGGGTGACTGCTATCTATCATTGTGAAGATGCTTTTCAAATATTAATACACTGAGGTTAATAATAAGATTCCTCCCTCCCCATGCCGTGCAGTCTGGGTGAGCCATGGTAATAGCCTCCTCCATCTTTGGGACACTCCTGTGGGCTGTCAGCTGTATCCCCAAGGGCAGGCTGTGACACCAGACCTTGACTCTGCTTCTGGTTCCCAGAGCAGCCGGGTATCCACTTCCCCCTTCTCCAACTGGGCGCCCGCTGCGTGCCACTTGCCTGAAGAGGTGCCAGGAGTGTTGTTTCCAAGCATCTGTAGCAATTGTTCATTTTCCTTTCTTATCCTGTCACTGAGAGGGAATGACAAGGAAGCTGGTAGCAGCTGAGTCTCTGGGAGCATTTTGCCTCCAAACCCTGTGGCCTTCAGACTCGGAAACCAGATCAACAGGGGATCTCATTTTACAGCCCAGGGAGAAGGAAGTGGATCAAATAATCATACATGTGTCTCTGTACATAGAGCCATATGTGCATGATGATAAATCATGATAAATACTGTAAAGATTTACTGAGAACTATGAGTTTCTAACCTACAGCTTATAATTCATCCAAGGGGGAGTGGGGCTTGTTGGAGTGAGGGCTAGGGGGCAGGATGGGTGGAGGTGGGAGCGGCAGGCAGGAGCCACATCACAGGAGCCTTATAGACCACGTGTATCCTCAGGGTCCTGGCAGGAAGCAGCAGGAAATGCAAAAAGTGTAGCTGAGGACTTTAATGAGGAGATTATTTGCAAAGCAGTGGCAGGGTTGAAGGGTCAAAGAGTGGGAGCCTGTAGCAGGGAGAGCTGTAGGCTCTCAGGACAGGAGCCTTCAGTAGAGGACCAGAAGGATGGAGCCACTCCCACACCCATCAAAGGGCTCTGGTAGGGAAGTGGCATGGTTACATCTGGGCTTTTAAATATCACTCTGACTTCAGAGAGGGGAACAGGTTGTGGGGAGGCTGTGCAAAAGTCTGGGAAGGAGAAGATGGCAGCGTGAGCTACTTGGTAGCCTTCGACAGGGAGAAGTGGTCCATCCTCACATTATTATTCTTCTGGCCTCTTGCTGCTGTCACAGGCTCTCCCAACTTAGGTGACCTTAGCCGAGTCACTTTTTTGCTCCTCTCCCATAAAATAAGGGGCTTGAGTCGGATGATGCACAAAGCCTTTCCAGCTCTGGCAGCCTGGGAAGAAGCCACCTGTTAGAGTAGTGCTGACCATATGCCTCTACCCTGAGCCATGGGGCTTCAGTTCCTGGCTTAGGAAAAGGGAATCGATCCTTTTTAGCAAATCGGTAGATTCTCCAGAAATTCTCTCAGTTTAATAAAGGCTAGGCTGAACCCGAGCCCTGGATCATCTTGACTTCAACGGCCTCATGTTCTCAGTGAGTGTAATCTCTCCCTGCAGCCACCACCTGCATGCATGACAGAGCTTGGTGCTCGCACAGCTGCTTAGTGGTCTTGGCGTTTTTTATCCAGATGATCCTCCTGACCCTTATCCACCCTGAAGTAAGCAGGGGAAAGTTATCCCCATGCCCCTTTATAGATGGGGGAGGTTGCACCGCAGGAAGTGCCAGAAGAGAATGCCAGGGATTTCAGATCCTCCTAGTGCCATTAGGGCTTCTGCACATGACCTGCATTAATCTCCTCCTTTGCATCCCACCCTAGTCAGCGCTTCCCATTTTCTTTCCCACCAATAGTCTCTTGAACCCTATGGATCAAAACCCTGAATCCCCTTTTACTTCTTAGAGCCTCTGAATGCTATCACCTGCTGTGGGCCAGCTGAGCCTTGTTCTGTGGCTGTCCAGATCAGCTCTGGTCATTTCATTTCCATGGTTCACGTGTCAGTTGGGGTCATGGCACCTCAAGCAGAGACTTCTGCAGCTGCCTCCACCTGGTGCCCTGGCCTCTCCTCGCCCAATTCCATTTACACAGGCCAGTGAGAAGCATTGTCCTCCAACAAATTGTTAGTGAGCTGTTCCTCTATTTCAGAACCTCCAGGCTTTTCTTTACCTGGAGTATAAAGTTCAAATTCCCTAGACTGCCCTTCAGCTTCTTTGCTCTGGGTCAGTTCACTGCTTCTCACCGTCACCCCCTAAACACGCACACCTGTACCTACACACATGTGCACACACACACATACACATTTGCCAGTTTCCACCTTGAGGGCTTTGAATAAGAGCCCCCCTTCCTTCCCTGGTGTTCAAAAACCATGATCATCCTCAAACCTCAGATCAAAACTAGCCTTCAAAAACATTTTTTAAAAATTTAAACTGACCTATAATAACTTGCTTTCTTTTCCTACTATGTATAAAGACCTTATTTTATGTTTAAAACAATTGGATGAATACTTATATATCTTTAAACATTTTTATTACACAAAAATATATATTTAGTATAGAGGAGATTAGAAACATAGATTTAAAAAGGGGGAAACTAGAGACATTGTTAATGACCTATACAGATATTTTGAAGCCTATAGATACATGACTATGTGTATAAATGTGTAAATATTAAAACATAACCTAATATATTATAATCTTAGACTTTTTCTCATTCAGCAGTATACTGTGAATATCTTTTTATGTCAGTAAACATGCAGATTATCATTTTCATGGCCATATAGTCTTCCTTTGTATTAATGTACCCCAGTCTAGTTAACCAACATCTTAGTGTTCAACTCTGCTTACTTTTATTTTTTTAAAGATTTTATTTATTTATTTATTCATGAGAGACAAATAGAGAGAGGCAGAGACATAGGCAAAGGGAGAAGCAGGCTTCCCATAGGGAGCCTGATACAGGACTTGATCCCAGGACCCCAGGATTATAACCTGAGCCAAAGGCAGGTGCTCAACCACTGAGCCACTCAGGTGCCCCAACACTGCTCACTTTTAAAGTCAGTCTTATGTGCTTTATTATTCCTTTGCAGGTATGTAGTAAGCATCCTAGAGTTCTCTCTTAGAATCAACCCTAGCTAGATTTTTAGATCTTGTAGGCTAGCTAGCTGTTCACAATACTAGTGTGATGAAAATTGGTTGATTGAAAGAAAAGTCCCTCTCCAAACTGTAGAGTAGAATTTGTGCCACCAACATTTATGATATGTCCCTGAGGGTCTGCCCCTATGCTAGGCTTTATAGGATTAGCATCTTTATCTTCAAGGTTTGTACAAGTTCATGGGAATTCAAGTATTGCTCACTCAGGTTCCCTAAGCTCTTGGCTTCCTGGCATGAAAAGGAGAAATCCCAAGCTGTAAACCTGCAAAGGGCTCAACACTAAATGATTGGTTTCAGGCAGAGGCTCATGGTACATGGACCTCTCGTGGTGCCTCTTCTCCCTCTTACCTTTCTGACCACCTAGCTTTAGCCATACTTTAGGGCTGTGTGCTGGTAAAAATGCAGGCTTCCTGAAAAACAAACAAAAACACAAACCTTTTTTAACTTTTCATCATTTATTCCTCAGGGTTTTTGAGCTTTATATCCTATTTTTCTTCATGACATCTGTTGTTTCTTATTTTGAAAGGAATACATATTCATTGCAGAAATTTTAGAAACTATGGATAAGCAAAAAGAAAGTCACCAATAGTCTTACCACTTAGCTATAACAACATCTAACTGAAGCGTTCATTTTTAAATGGATATAGTGCTACAAAATGAGTTCATATTATGCATTTAATTTTATAATATGAACTTCCCCTTAAAATGTATTCTAATATCCTTCTTGCCATTGAAAGGTCTTCTACAACCTTATTAATGTCTTTATAAATGTACCAAAATTATCATATAATCCTCTGTGTTGGATATTTAGGTTGCTATTCTCTATTCTTTGGAGCAGATTTTTAATAGACAAAAGAGGGAGAGAAAATAAAAGAGGCAGTGTCTAGGTGGCTCAGTTGGTTAAGCGCCTGCCTTCAGCTTAGGTCATGATCCCAGGATCCTGGAATTGAGCCCCGTGGGCTCCCTGCTCATCAGAGAGCCTGCTTCTCCCTCTCCCTCTGCCCTTCCCCTTGCTTGTGTTCTCTTTCTCTCTGTCAAAGAAGTAAAATCTTTTTTAAAAAAATTTTTTAAAAGACAGGGAGGTATGAAGCACTCAAGTAATTTTATAGGAAGCTATGGCAGGAATGAATAGATGGGCCTAGACCTGGGTGATTATGGTAGATAAGATATTTCAACCTTACCATAGCCATAGCCTAAGAACAGCTAGTGCACAATAAACTTTTATTTTTAAAACAGCCTCACCCGAGACTTTTGATAACTTCCCAGATGCCTATGATATCAGGAAGTGAAGCAGGTACCAGAGTAGGTGGGACCAGTGGCAGGTGTGCTGTTGCCAAGGGAGGAGCGAAGTTGAAGTTGAAGGAAGCCCACCTAAGTGAAACAGTGCCTTGATTTACTGTCATTGCACTTTTTGACTTTTGGTATGAAAAATTTCAAACATACAGCAGAGATGAAAGTATAATGAATCATCACCTAGACATAACAACTGTTCATTTTTTGCCATATTTGCTTGTCCATTTTGGGAGTTGAAGTATTTTTAAAGTAAATTGAAGATTACCACAACATTTTACCCCTAACACTTTAATGAAGTGAAGGTTCTGAAAAACAATGAATGAATGTTCTGAAAAACAAAAACATTTCCCACCTAACCATAATACCACTATTACACCTAGCTTTACCCATAGCTTAAAGCTATGTGCTGGCAAAAATGCAGACTTAATAAAATTAACATCAATTCTAATATAATCTAATACTCACTTAATGTCCAAATTTTCCCAGTTGTCTCAAAAATGTCTTTTATGATTAGTGTATTCACACTAATTAAAGACCACTTATTAAATTTTGTGTATATGTTTAACTTTTAATTTATACTTCCATGAATAGCTTGGACAACTTTCTACACATTTAAGAGATTTTTACATTTTGTTAACTTTTTGTTCACAAACGTATGTCCACTTTGCTCTTGGATTGATGGTATGGTCCTTTTCCTCATTAATTTGTATCCTTATATCCTAAGTGAATTGGTCCTTTGTGATGTGAGTTACAAATATCTTTCGTCATTTGACTTTGCTTATAGTGTACTAGCCCACACAAAAAATTTTTTAAATTTTAATTAGGATCAGAAATTTTGCCTTTTTTTTTTTTTAACATTGTTGAACTTTCGATCTTTTACTTTATGGCTTTTGAATTTTGTGTCCTATTTAAAGGAATTTTCCTATACCAGCATTCTAAAAACAAAACAAAACAAAAACCATTCAACCATGATTTGTTTTGGTATTTTTATGGTTTCATTTTTACATTTCAGTTTTTACCCAAATGAAATTATTCTGGAGTGTGAGTTATAAATTTAGGTTAATTTTTCTTGTGTGGCAC
Organism: Nyctereutes procyonoides; assembly: GCF_905146905.1. NCBI lineage: Eukaryota > Metazoa > Chordata > Mammalia > Carnivora > Canidae > Nyctereutes > Nyctereutes procyonoides. The sequence goes on from NW_026575139.1 coordinate 33,410,012, forward strand.
CTGGTTTTGTCCACACTTTTTGCCTAATAATCCTTCCTTCCCCTTTATATTTGAAATACTACCTTATCAGATATCAAATGCCTATCTGTGCTTTGGACTATTTCTATTCCATTGATGTGTCTTTTCATATTCTAGTAGCACAGTTTTATCATGGTACCTTTGTACTGTGCTTTATTATCTGATAGAAAAAGAACCTGGTAAGGCCTGTCATTCTTCTTTTTGGAATTTCCTAGCCTTTTTTGTTTTCCCAATGAATTTTCTCACAGCTTTTCTAGTTCCCCCCAAATTATAGAATTTAAATATATTTAAAATATTCAATTATGGGCACCTGGATGGCTCAGTGGTTGAGCATCTGCCTTTGGCTCGGGTTGGATCCTGGGGTCCTGGGATCAAGTCCCACATCAGGCTCTCCCCACAGGGAGCCTGCTTCTCCCTCTATCTGTGTCTCTGCCTCTCTCTTTCTCTGCGTCTCTCATGAATAAATATATAAAATCTTGAAATAATAATGATATTTAACATATAGATTAATTTAGGGTAAACTAACAACTTTATGATATTGAGTTTTCCTATTCAAAATTGGAGGTGCCTTTCTACTTGTTCAAATATTTTGTGTGCCTCAGGAGCCTTTTAATGTTTTCTTTATGTAGATTTTACACTTCTTTTTAAGCTGAAACATTGTTTTTTAAATTATCATTGAGGGCCTTCTAGACTAGTATTTCAGAAAATGATCCAGTCATACCTTCAATGGTATCTTTTGCCTCTAGGATTAAATCTAAACTTAGCCTCTCATTTAGAGCTTTACATATTCAGCTAAAAATCTATTTTCCACATGTTTTCTTCTTACCTGTATCTACTCAGCAGCCTCCAAACAAGCTGTATCCTTCCATGCCTTCTAGCTGGGAGCATTGTACCTCCCTGGTTCCCCTCCTCCTCTGCCAATCCAAAGTTGTTTTCTTCAGGAGATACCCTGCCTCCCCTCCCGCTTGACTACTCTAATTAGAAATGACCTCTTTCCTCTTCGGTCCATGGCCATCTACTGAATGTGCCATTTATCTGATAATTAATCCAATAACACCTTGCGACAGCTTTTGTATTATTAAAATGAACTGCCTTTTAACTCTTGCGTGGTTGCAAAATTAACTGCTTGTGGATTTTTGTCTTGTTTCGTCAACAAGATTGAGGCCCTTGTGCTCCCCACAGCATCCAGGACAGGACCCTACATATTGTAATATTAGTAGTAGTGATGGGTAAGAGTGATAATGATCTCTATGGCTAGTTTTCTGTGGGCCAGGTACTGTTTTAAACACTTTCCATGGATGAACTCCCTTATTGGCAGATAAATATTTGCATTTTGGTGTTGTGGTTTGATTTGACCTCAAACCAAACCTCTGAAAAGAAGTGTAAAAGAAAGCTCACTCAGTCACAATGTCCAGACACTCATTCTAGCTAGCTGGTCAGAGAAGAACACGAACTTTCTAGGAGCAGCCCCAATATCTTGGGGAGGATTGAGGATGGCCACAGCCTGGGAAGGAAAGGAAAGGAAGAGGAAGAGAAACAGGCAGGAATGGAGAGCTCCCAAGCTTGAGGGCAGCAGAAGCACCAGGGTTTTCTGAGGCTCCGGTGGCTTTGAGTCAGGGCATGCCGGTGGATTTGCTTACTTTCCTGCACTGGCAGGGTTAGGGGTCTGGAAATAAGGTCTAGCCCCTGGCTGCACCTGGCTGAGGCCTCCTTTCCATGGAGGGTCTCTGCAAGATGCCCCAGGTCCCCTGGGGACAGCAGACCCAATGCATGGCCACTGCCCCAGCCTGTCCACACCACCAGGGTTCCCAGCCCAGCTGGCCCTGGGCCACCCATTGCTCCTGCATTAGGAAGCCTCCTGATAAATACTTGTGCCATGCTAGGAGTGAATGTGCTGAGCATGCTGATGTGGAGCAGCCAGAGCAAACAGCTAATGGAAATTAATCCCCACCCCTGGGCCTTTTCTCTCCTTGTGATCATCATTAGCTTCTCGGAATCTTACCCATGTCTCAACACTGCAAAATGTTTCAGGGTTCTGGGGATTCTGGGCAATTGTGTCCTAGCCTCCAAGCAAAAGGTAGCCAAGAAGCTGCTTGTCTGAGCTCTAAACCTACAGCTCCAACATTTTGGGGTCCACAAGGCTCCATTTGTGTGTTGAAACCTGGGGAGATCTAAGGGTAAGTTAGGATCCATCTGTACCAGCCCACTATATGTGCCAGCCCAGCAGCCAAGAATTAAATCCCATGTCCCCAGCTAAAACCACTTCCTTACCCTTTGTCATGCACAAATAAATGACTTTCGGTACCCATGTGATGAAATTTTTGGATTCTTAAAATCAAGAAAAGAAAGGAAGAAAGGACTTGAGTTTTTTTTTTAATACATTCATCTCTAAAGGGCCTAAAAATTTCAGCCCCTTGGTCAAAGCTCCACAATTGGTTGGAAGGACTAGTCCCTGAACGAACAGATTTGGTCTCTAGGGAAGGTACCATGGGGTTGTGGCTGGTTCTAGACATGCCCCAGAATAAATGCAATTGCTTTCTGTTCAATATATCATTGGAATTTTAGTTACATTTTACTGAACAGTCCTTGAAATCAGGAAAGTGGTTTAATTTGCTGCCAACAAAAGAGTAAAGAGAGTCTTCCCCCTGAAACTTTGCCCAGCGGCCCAATATGGATGGATTGCCATTTTAATTTTATATTTGAAACTTATAGAGTCAGTAGTAGTATTTTTCCTCTTCGTGGAAGTCTTATTTAGATGACTGCCATTGAATTCTTTATATGAGACACCAGCACTCATCATATTTATAAAAGAGTATGTCTGCCTCAAAGAGAGAGCTGTCTTTCTTGTCCCTGAGTTCCCCACCTCCCCCAAGAGCCTGGCACCTAGCGGTGACACAGTAAACATTGACTGAATGAATGAATAAGTGAATAAAGTGTCTGAGTTCCTAAAACTAAAATAGCAGTGCAGTAGGAAGGAATTTGATGCTGTGAGCCTCAGGAACCGCCAAAATTATACCCTTGAGGCCCTGCTGGCTGGGTTCCTCTTTTTGTTGTTGTTAAATCAGATATTTAATAATTTAAAAAGCCAGTCCTTCCATGGTTTGGGCTCAGCTGAGTGGACATTTAGTCTGCTCCCAGGGCAATGACATCCCTCCTGGCTAGGCTGCTCTGAGCCTGTCCTTGCTCTGCCCAACCCCCACACCCTCCCTGGGGATCCTCCATGGCCGAGGCCCAGCCATACTGCCAGGTCGGCTTCTGCACCAAAGTGCCCAAAGCCTTTTGCCACAAACTTCACTAAGGCCAACAGAGCAAGAATCCACCCGTCCTTCCCTCATCTCTCCCTTTGTTTCTCTTTTCTGCCACTCTCTCTTCTTTACCTTCCACCTCTCCCCCACTCTTTCTGCTACCCAGCTCTTCCCTCTCTCCAGCATCTGGTTCAAACCTCCCAGGCCTAACTGGACAGGTTATCAGCATTATTTTACAGAGGTGCTAAGAGGTACCTTTTCTGAACTGGTACAACATGGGTAAGAAAATTGGTTTGGGCTGATGCTGATTTAGGGTGGGGGTGTCAGACCCAGCTTCTCAGGTCTGAAGATGGAGAAACCCCTACCTGCCGTTCTGGTGGTGAGAGATTCAGCATGGATAGTCCCCAGCTCAAGCCTTCCTTATCCCTCACCTTGTATGGATCACACATTCCATTTGCCTTGCTCATCATTCTTCTCTGCCCTACCAGGAGCCCCTCAAGGAGTTTGTTTTACTTTTATATGTTATCAGGCCTAGCATAAGCCTGCCAACAACAGGAGCTGAATAAATGTGCAGTCAACTACAATTCAACTCTGGAACACCAACTGTATACCAGGCTCTAGGCCTAGGGGATGTAGAAGTAAACTAGACAGATAGACTTCGCTGGGCTCAAGATACCTACAGCCTTGCAGGAGAGATAGGCTTTCAACTCATATGAATGTGAAGTGAGACCTAAATAAGAAATGCATATGCAGGGGTCAGGGCACACACAGGGAGGCCTAACCTAGCCAAGGGGTCAGGGTAAGCTTTTTAGAGAAGCACTGACTCCTACAGGACAAATAGGAGTTAGGTGGAAGGGGTGGGGTAGAGTGGATGGGCAAGAGAGACCATTCTAGGCAGAAATAATGTTTGTTGGATAGATAGATGGGTGAACCTTGCATTGGAATCTGAGCTTGCTGGTACAGTGGGACAGAGCGTTCTGCCAGGTACAGGAAATAGGTGGCTGAATTAGAGGCACATAGCCACTGTGTACAGAATGTGGTGGTGGAAGCTATCTCTTCATTGCTCCAGTCATGGTACATGGACTCATGTTGCCCAAGGGCTATACTCTGATCACAAATGTTCCTAGGAAGGGGGTGGAATAGATACTTCAACCCTCTCTGCCAAGGATTGGGGGGTCCTGGGATTAAGAGAAAACCCTTCAGCTCCATGTGTCACATGTCACATTGACACTGCCAGTCTTGGCCACCTCACCCAAGACTCTGCTCCTCACTCAGATGAACGGGAAGTTGTTCAGAAGAAGACCTTCACAAAATGGGTGAACTCGAACCTGGCTCGTGTGCCCTGCCGCATCACTGACCTCTACAAGGACCTGCGGGATGGAAGGATGCTCATCAAGCTGCTGGAGGTGCTTTCCGGAGAGATCCTGGTAAAGTCCTTCTCTGTGCTGTGGCCCCTTTCCCTGAATCCCGTGGCTGGTGCTATGTCTCCTCTTTAGAAAAGACATCATCTGGGGTATTTCCATTTCTCACTGCCTTTCAAGGTTTCTCCCTGTTCTTTTGGAAGGTTTTGTTACTTCCTGATGTGAGATGTCCGTGTGGCTTACTGAGTTCTCTGACCTCTTACCAGACTTTATTGTTTCTTGGCCATTCCCACCTCTTCATGCTTCTCCCAAAAGCCACACAGAGCTCTTGAGTTCTCCACTTGGGGCCTAGGCATCTGTGTCTGGCCTGCAGCGGACCCCCCCCACCCACCCAGCCTCCTCATGCAGTCTGGAATGGATTCTGTAACCCAGCTGGAGAAATTTGCATCCTTCTTGAAACCAAGAGAAAAGCATGGAAGATATTTTCCTATGTATTCTGTCACTCTTACAAGTGGAAATTTATGTAGGCCCACTCAGTTGTGACCCACTATGCAGTAATGTTGCCCCTGAGGGAGAACCAGATTAAGGTTCCAGTTTTGCTTAGTTACTTTTTTTTTTTAAGATTTTATTTTTATTTATTCATGACAGACACAGAGAGGGAGTGGAGGCAGAGAGGCAGAGACACAGGCAGAGGGAGAAGCAGGCTCCATGCAGGGAGCCTGACACGGGACTCGATCCCAGGTCTCCAGGATCATACCCCGGGCTGAAGGCGGTGCCAAACCGCTGGGCCATCGGGGCTGCCCTGCTTAGTTACTTCTATTATGACCTTGGTTCTATCAGTCAGGACCTTCTTTTCCTTGTTTCCCCTAAGTATAAGTGATACCTGTACCTGATGAAATACTAAGATCTTCAGGGTTTGAATGAAAATGTACCACATTCTTCTGTTGCTTTTTCAACTCCAGGCTGCTGTGCCTTATCCTGTATTGAAAGACCACTAGGAAGAGTTACCACTGGGAACCCTTCACATGATGTGGTTCCTCCTCAGTGGTGGCTCCCTTAAGTTCTGACTGGGGCCATTCAGGGGTGGGAAGGGCAGAGGCTGGCTGATGGGATGGACCCCATTATCAATCACTCAACAGAAAGCCCCTCTTATCACCAACCAGCAGTTCATAGTTCTTAGAACTGTGCCTGGCACATAGTAAGTACTCAGTTAACTATTTGTTGTGTCAGGGCTTTTGAATGTCATTTATTACCCGTTCAGACCCAGAAATAGCACTGATGCAGCCCAGTTGCAGAGCTGTGGGTGCTCAGGGAAGGGGGAACCTCTGAACTTTGCAGAAAGGATGGGGTTGAAGAGTGTCAAGCAGTGAGTGTGAGAGCTGGAGTTTGGCCAGGAGGGTGGAGGGTGTGTGCTGATGACAGGAGTTGGCCCAGGCTACAGTTACCTCTGGGGTGACCATGACATTCCTCCATGCCCACGGAACCAATACTGTCCCCCAGCCAAAGCCCACGAAGGGAAAGATGCGCATTCACTGCCTGGAGAATGTAGATAAGGCCCTCCAGTTCCTCAAGGAGCAGAGGGTGCACCTGGAAAACATGGGCTCCCATGACATTGTGGACGGCAACCATCGCCTCGTCCTGGGCCTCATCTGGACCATCATCCTTCGCTTCCAGGTGAGTTCTGGGGGAGCGGGGCAGAGGGAGTACAGGGAGCCTCCCTGGGCCAGGCAGGGCTTAGGAATCTTATAAAATGGTGAATGGAGTGTGAGTGTTTGTGCACATTCTGGGAGGCTCAGAACCTGTAGGAGGAAGGAAGAAGTAACCATCCTTTGCAGTGATGGCTCACAGATGCAGAGTGAGTTCGGACAGCAGTCTAGTCTTTTCAGGGAGAAGATAGAAATTAGAAGCTGAGATGATGTCTGGCTGGGGGATCTGCTTTTGTCTCTTTCCCACAACATGTCAACATGTGTCACTTTTTTTTTTAAGATAGTTCGATTCAGAAGTTGCCAAAACAGTACAGAAGATCTATATCACGGTTTTCAATCAGAAACCTTTCCCTTCCCACCCTGAAATTCAAGGTCCGTTACTTGTAAGGAAATTTAGAAAGTGTGAGGGAAGGAAAGCAGGGCCTTCCAGTTGCTGGCTTGGGGATAGGAAGAATCTAGTCCCAAGGGCAGGGAGGAAGAAGATAGCACACAACTCGCAGACCAAAGAGCTCATCCAGGGGGTCTCGGGTGCGTACAGTAAACAGTGGTAACAGCAGAATTGAGGAGAATGAAAAGGCAAGAGGAGCTTCTAATCAAAATCCAATACCTTCAGTATTCCTGTTGTCCCTTGCAGGGCATTGTTCTTCAGAGGAGGATTTGGGGCATCTTGTTTCTTGTCAGTATCCCATGAGTCATCGAGCTAGAGCTGTCTCCTCTGACATGAGGAGGCTGTCCCTGTCCTAATGCAGTGAACTAAGGCGGGGGAACGGGCCACCGGGACCCAGGACCTTAAACCATGGTGTTGCTGCAGGGCTGGCAGTGCAGACAGGTGGCTAAGAAGGAAGAGAGAGGGAGGAAGCTTCCCAGGGAGAGCAGAAAGGCATGGAGCCAGATGCACATCTAATTCCCCCCTCTCTTGTTCCCGCACCCCTAGATTCAGGACATTATTGTGCAAACTCAGGAGGGTCGTGAGACGCGCTCGGCCAAGGATGCGTTGCTGTTGTGGTGTCAGATGAAGACAGCAGGGTATGCCCTGGGAACCAGTTAATGACTACATTCCCCACTACCCCCTTGCTTTCCCCCAAGTACTGCCATAGCCAAGAGAAATGCACACCATCGCCCAGAACACTAGCAGCTTTGGCCTAACTGATACAGAATCTGTCCTGACATGATTATTGGAGGCCTGGAATTCAGGATTCCTTTCTAGAGTTGCCTGGCTCAGACTGTGGTGTCGGTGGGTGTGAGTCTCTTGGGCCCACCTTATGGAGGAGTCTCTTCATGTGACTTAGCTGCTGTCTGCGATTGAAGGGGGCTCGAGAAGGGACAGATCTGTTTCTCTCCAGTGCCTTGGTCCCTCAGTTCATACACTTTCAGGGACTCCAGAATAATCTTTTCTTAGGTCTTAATGTTTCTCTTGGGTGCAGCTACCCCCAGGTCAATGTCACCAACTTCACCTCAAGCTGGAAGGATGGCCTGGCCTTTAACGCCCTGATACACAAGCACCGGTAAGGGGGAGGAGAGGGCCGAGGATAGGACCCCTGCGCTGTTTGGATACATTGCTGACAACGCCTGGTCCTTCCTCTCATCCTCAGCCTCCCTGCCTCCTGGAAATTCCAGGCATGCCCTCTGCCCCTTCCCCACATTCTGGTGCTCACAGCTGCCCTTCCCCTGCTTCTGTCTCCTCCTTTCACTTCTCCCCAGCTGTCTGTCCAGTGTCTGCTTCATGCCGGGGCTGCCCTGTAGGTGGGGGATGCCATGGCCACCGCCTCTTAGCCATCTGGCCTTGTGCCCCCAGGCCTGACCTGATTGACTTCGACAAGCTGAAGGACTCCAATGCACGACACAACCTAGAGCATGCATTCGACGTGGCTGAGCGTCAGCTAGGCATCATCCCACTTCTCGACCCTGAAGGTGAGCTGCACCTGCCCAGCCCTTCGCTGCTGTGACGGGAGGTAGTGTTCATACTGGAGGGAGCCCCAGACTGACAGGGCACCTGGAGGAGCGTAGGCCCTGTGCCCAGCCGGCCGCGGACACAACGAGGGGCCAGTGGCTAGGCCAGCACTCTGTTCCGGGCCTGCTCTTCAGATCCAAGGCAGCTCCTGACACTCTCCTGGCCCAACCAGTGGCCCATTTGTAGTCTTTCGATCTTTCTTTCTCTCCCTGTGGTCCTAATATGGATTTCATCCTCTCACTAAAATCACAGACACTCATTGTCACCCTTGGGTTGTCACTTGATGCCTGGAGCTGAATTTCATGGTGGAGGAACAGGGAGATAAACCCTCTGACATCTCTAGCTTCCATTTGGGTCCTGACCACACACCCTATCCCCTTGCAGATGTCTTCACGGAAAATCCTGATGAGAAATCCATTATTACCTATGTGGTGGCATTTTACCACTACTTCTCCAAAATGAAGGTGCTGGCAGTGGAGGGCAAGCGCGTCGGCAAGGTACAGAGCTTTCACAGCCAGTGTCACCTTGTTTCCCTGTTTGCCATGCTGAGATGCTCCTTTTCCATCCTAAGAGCTGTGTATCTGGGCCCCTGCTGCAGTGGGGGCTATAGATCACTCCCTACCAACTTCTCTGAAGCCAGGCTCTGCCAAGGTAATGGCTCCCAACTTCAATTCCAAAGCAAGTTGATAGTCTGTCCTGAAAAATGTCCTAGCCTGCAGCTCTGAGCACATCTTCCACATCTCATGAACATTTCCATGGGACACGATGGGCTTTTATATGTTGGTTTATTATGGTTCTGGGCCTCTTAGCTTCTGTGGTATATCAGGAACCCACTATACTGTACAGACCTTCATGCCTAATTCCTTTCTCCCCTGCTGGTCCACTGCTCCCGAAGGGTAGAGACTATTTCTCAATTGTATTTTTATGCCTGGTGTTCAGCAAAGATGGTGCCTAGAAGCCCTGGATTCCTAATAATGCATTTAAAAATAAACAAGATTTTGGCCTTTCTAGTGGCTGATGCCCTGGCATAGCAAGCTTACCAGTCAGTCTTTTATAGGGTTAGGGGAAGGGTGGAGCTGCCCCTGAACCCTAGCAGAGCCAGCTTCCTACTAATGTTGCCAGTCCACTTCCAGTCCACTCCTCCTGCCTTGGCAATGTTTTTGAGCTCAGGGAACAAACCCAATCTGGAACACTCCAGGGCTGGAGAGGAGGGCCACCTTAATTGTGGCCCCCCTGGTGGCCTCTATTGGTATCATTGCTCTTCTGATAAGAATAAGTAATAAGGGCACTTGGGTGACTGAGTCAGTTAAGCATCTGCCTTCAGCTCAGGGTCCTGCGATTGAGTCCTTCATCAGGCTCCTTGCTCAGTGGGGAGCCTGCTTCTTCCTCTGCCTGCAGCTCCCCCTGCTTATGCTCTCTCTGTCAAATAAATTAATAAAACATTTTTTAAAAAATAAGTAATAAAGTGATTCCCTAGGTAATTGACCATGCCATTGAGACCGAGAAGATGATTGAAAAATACAGTGGGCTGGCCTCAGACCTGCTCACCTGGATTGAGCAGACCATCGTTGTCCTGAACAGCCGCAAGTTTGCCAACTCCCTGACGGGCGTCCAACAACAACTACAGGCCTTCAGCACCTACCGCACTGTGGAGAAGCCACCCAAGTAAGGGCCTTGGCTCTGGGAAGATGGGCATTCAGGCTAAGAAACTGATTGCTAAAGGTAGAGCCCTGGGCCTTGAGAACTATGTCCAGGAAGTATATCCTAGAGGCTAGAGAGCTTCACATCTGTCATGTATGTCATCCCCACCTTCCTTTCTTGCTCCTAAGTCATCAGGCTCTAGGAAATGGGCATCAATGAGTAACCCTCAACTCATAGCCAAAGAAGGAGAAAGTGCTGGAAAGTTTCTCTCTTCTCTGTAGACTGAGCTGTGCATTTGTTATCTGGTAATGACCTCTATATTCTCAGTCCTGGAGCTCTCTGTGTGGGGTCTTGTTGATCTCAGGTACCTCCTGTTTCTCTCCCATCTGTCACTGCTCATCAACAGAGCATTAATCCTGCCTCTTGGGACCTCCGCTTCAACCCAGTATGTTCAGGGTCTGTGCACATGTGCACACACACATGCACAGACACACCCATGCATGCCCACGCATGTAGACATTCCCATAGAAACATGCACATGCATACACACAGAGGAGGCATTCCAGCTCACCTGTCATCAGCTTGTCCAGTTCTTCTGAAACAGATTTCTAGTTCACTGATAGTACCCTCTGCCTTGTTCCTTCCTTCCCTTCCCACACTCTTCATTCATGACTCAAACAGGGAAAGGTAAGACACAGAGTCTAGAACGTACTATAAACAAGTATCTGGTTTCTGGCCTGACACTAACCCATTTTTAAAGTCCTAAATTTAATACAGATAACCTCCCCTGTGCTTCTCTCCGGCCATGCACCGCAGGGATGCTGTCTCTTGGCTAAGTAGATGGCGCTCCCGGGCCACAGCTCTCTTAAAATGACTGTGAGGGGTCAGCTCTGCCAGGCTGGTCTTGGGGTAGGGACTTTGTTGACAGCCAATCTTCAACTGCCACATGGAAGATGCAGAAGTGGGTAGATACTTGTGTACATGTGAAAATGTAAAAGTATGCAGTTACCTTCAGCTTAGACCCTGGGTTCCAGATATTCACCATGCTGCCAGTTCTCACCTGCACCTGCTATCCTCCTGGAGCCCAGCCTTTCCTCTCCCCTCAGAAGCATCTGGCCTTTAGGACTTGTCCGGAGGGCTGGCTCAGTAGTACTCAGTTGGAAGTTGCTTTCAATACAATATGTTCTTATGTGGATAATGCTACTTCTAAGGCTTCATTGACTCACTCAATAAGAAACTGACTAAAGAGCTAGTCAGACACCTTCATTGTCTGCAGAACAGTGAAGAGTGTTTTTTGGTGTCAGTTGGCAAAACTCTTGGTATCCGCAGGAATTACTAGAATACTCTGGTTAGCCATTCCCCTGTGGAAACAAATGATAAGCAAACATTAGGGTGGCTGTTGTGTTTTTTTCTGGTTTGTATTATAAAGACTTAACCCTTAGTAGATCACAGTTGGTGAGGATGATAGATGTCTTAACAGGTAAGTAAACCTGTATATCTCTTTACTTTTTGTTTTTCAAGGAAAAAATGTTTTTCTATCCAAGCTCCAAGATGCCAGAGTTTCATGTTGGCTTTAGCAAAAAATTTGGCTGTGGGGACCTCGACGCTAATCTCCCTACCTCTGGTTTTCTCAACAGGTTTCAGGAGAAGGGGAACCTGGAAGTCCTGCTTTTTACCATCCAGTCACGGATGAGAGCCAACAATCAGAAAGTGTATACACCTCATGATGGGAAACTTGTGTCTGACATCAACCGGGTACAGCAGTGTTTTCCATTATGCATTGCCAGCGGGTTGGCTGAGTTTCTGATAAGGGTGTGGAGAATGGTCACTGGACAGGGCTAAGCCAAGCCACTTTCTATCGTGTTATTAACTACACAGGCTGGCTAGTTAGGGGTACTCTCTGAACCCAGTTCTGAGAGGTTCAACTCTACCCATTGTCCATTAATTCAGCCCCCTGCTCAGATGCCCAGAGTCATTTTTTCGAGCCAGTTTTATAGCTTAGTCTCTATAGCTTCTTGAGTTTCACTGACTATAGAATGAATGTTAACTACTTATAACAGAAGGGAAATGCCTTCTGATATTTCAGAGGTTTGGAGGCTTAGCACGACTTGGGCATTCTAACAGAATGAAACCAGCCATTTAGTCAGTGAGAATTTACTGAACACCCACAGAGTACAAGTAACAGTAACTAACATTAGGCCAAGAGTATCTAAGGCAGGTTTAGAGGAGGAGGGGACTGGGAGGTCAGGACCAATGCTCCCCAAATCTTCGGTAACCAAAAGATTCTGAACTTCAGGCTCTGCCTAGATTCCTGAAATCACTCAGTGTTGGGCAAAAGAGGCAGAAGCCCCAAACCCAGGTGTTCCCCCTGCACTCCATGAATTCTCCTCTGTCCCTCACACAGGCCTGGGAAAGCCTGGAGGAGGCCGAGTATCAGCGGGAGTTGGCCCTGAGACATGAGCTCATTCGGCAAGAGAAGCTGGAACAACTGGCCCGGCGCTTCGACCGAAAGGCCGCCATGAGAGAGACGTGGCTCAATGAGAACCAGCGCCTTGTGGTTCAGGTAGTGGGAGATGCACTGGCCATGGCGGGGGCAGAAGCGTTCTGGAGCCCCCAGCGGTCACCTGAGGCTGGAGACCCAGCTGGCCTCCCAGCGGCAGCAGGATAAGCCTCTCCACGGGCCTCGCAGCCCTGCCCCCCATGATTAGGTAGATCCGGATTCACATTTGAGGAAGAACTTTCCATGGACTCTGGCCGCTAGGGCCACGGTCATATTTCACTAACTAAAAATTGATCCCACAGCTGATGCCCCGGAAAAGTAGTGGGCTGACCATTAGAGTTTGGACTCAAACGTTGTCCAGGAAGGGGAAAACCAGTGTTCTAATAGAATTGGAGAGTTGTGCATGCACCCCCAATAGCACGGGGCTGAGCCATTTATTTACAACTGTGGGGCTCTGAGTGAGATGCAGCCCCTTCCTGCCCAGAATTGGGCAGGTCCTTTCAAGACAGGGTGGTGAGTGCCCGCAGGCTGTGAAAGGGCTCTATGAATAATTTACACACAGCAAACTTACAAGTATGGCCTGGTGAACAAACTTATGAGCTTCTTTTAAAGGTTCTTGCAAGACATTTAGTCTTTGGAACTTGGCTCTGTAAGACAGGCTGAAAAGACAGCAGAACAAACTTCCTGGGAATGGGTTTTCCCATGGAGCAGTTGTTCTGAAGGGACCTGCCATTTCTCTGTGAAGGGACTAGCCATGGGGAGCCTGACTGGGTTGCCTGCTTTTCTCCCTATGGGGCAGGACAACTTTGGGTATGATCTGGCAGCTGTGGAGGCCGCCAAAAAGAAACACGAGGCCATCGAGACCGACACGGCTGCTTATGAGGAGCGGGTGAAGGCTCTGGAGGACTTGGCCCAGGAGCTGGAAAAGGAGAATTACCACGACCAGAAACGCATCACTGCCCGCAAGGACAACATCCTGCGCCTGTGGAACTATCTACAGGAGCTTCTGAGGACCCGGCGCCAGAGACTCGAGATGACCCTGGCCCTGCAAAAGCTCTTCCAGGACATGCTGCACAGCATTGACTGGATGGATGAGATCAAGGTGGGCCCCAGAGGCTGCCCATCCCCCGCGGCCCCAGGCCTACCTCAGTGCTGGCCCTGCAGTGAGCTATGCTTCCTTAGATGCCTCCCAGCCAAGCACATCCCTGAGCCACAATGGAGAAACAGAGGCAGTACCATGTCTGGCTGCATCCCCCTATTGACTGCTTGGCTCCCTCTGCTCCAGGCAGGTCACCAGCCCAGGTCCACTGTATTTTGGGTGATCAAGACGTCTTAGGTTCGTGGTAGCTCAGGTGCCAACCCACAGGACCTAGAAGTTATAGACATGAATCAGGAGCCTGGAGAATCAGGCTCTGAGTAGTCACAGTTTGAGTCTGGCTAGAATCCAGACCTCCCAGCATAGGGGCAATCAAGAAGTCTGAACCTCCTCTCCCTCCACTGCAGTAGGTCTCACCAAAGATGCACAGTAAGCCGATCATGGAGTTTTCTAAAAATACACATGTCCAGGCTCCAAAACTTGAGACAGATGCAAGAGATCTAGTGTGAGGCTTCAGCTTCTGAAAAACGTTCCATGCATGATTCTGAAAGGCACTTCCAGGAGGAAGTCCTGCTCTATAGCTTCCATGCTGAGCGGCAACCATTTTTTGGCTACATCTGACTCCCAGGCCCAGACATTCCCTCCCCTAGCAGGTATGTGCCTTCACCTCTCCTCGTCCCCTCTACCTGGTCTGTCTTCTTTGATAGGCTCACCTCTTGTCTGCCGAGTTCGGGAAACACTTGTTGGAGGTTGAGGACCTGCTACAGAAGCACAAGCTGATGGAAGCTGACATCGCCATCCAAGGGGACAAAGTGAAAGCCATCACCGCAGCCACCCGGCAGTTTGCTGAGGAGAAAGGTGAGGCCACAGATTTCTCCCCAACCTCTGGCTCAGCATTCTGGCACACCGGCTTGGATAAATCTCCTAGCTTTAGAGTTCTGCTTCCTCCATCACCTAATGGTGCAAGGAAGAAGTTTGAAGGATAGCAAAATTCTCCGGAGAGCAGGCAGCTGCTTTAGTAATCTATAATTAGGTGTTTATAATCACCAATAACGCTTCATCTGCCTTTCATTCACTCTGCCAGTTCAAGATAGAACAGAGAACAGGGATTGCTAGCTTTGGTTTGGATTTCTTTATTTTTTAAAAAAATAAAGCTTTATTTGTTTAATCTCTACACCCAATGTGGGGCTCAAACTCATGACCGAGAATCAAGAGTCCCACACTCCTCCACCTGAGCCAACCAACAAGGTGCTCCTCTAGCTCTGGCTCTTAAATAAAACACCCTGTTGCCTCTTTGAAGAGTCAACTTGAAATTTGTGTCTGGGCCATTTTATTTATTTTTTAAAGATTTTATTTGTTTATTCATGAGAGATGCAGAGTGAGAAGCAGGCTCCCTCTGGGGAGCCTGATGCGGAACTCGATCCCAGGACCCCGGGGATCATACACAAGCCAAAGACAGACACTCAACCACTGAGCCACCTAGGCACCCCAGGGCTATTTTATTTATTTTATTTTATTTTATTCATTTCATTTCATTTTAGATTATTTTATTTTAGATTATTTATTTGAGAAAGAGATACATCAGGGGGACGGGCAGAAAGAGAGGGAAAGAGGTTTTAAGCAGACTCTGTGCAGAGCGCATAGCCCACCATGGGGCTTAATTTCACGACCCTGAGATCATGATCTGAACCCAAATGACTATGCCACTCAGGTACCCCTGTGTCTGGGCCTTTTAAAAAATAATTTCACGTTGTGCATTTCTACTGAGAGCTGGCCCAATTTACTCATGAAATGTTAGTGGAACTTAATTATGAAGAATCTCTCCTGCCCTCCAAGCAACTGGGCCCCCCTGTATGCAATCCCAAAGCCCCAGTGAGATGGTGGGTTCTAGATCATGTGGTTCTAGCCTGGCAGCTAATCTGAAGCTTGCCCACAAACAAAGCCCTTACCTCTTTTGTCTTCCTTTTTCTCATTCCCCCCAGGGTACCAGCCTTGTGACCCCCAGGTTATCCAGGACCGTGTCAGCCACCTGGAACAGTGCTTTGAGGAGCTAAGCAACATGGCAGCTGGGCGGAAGGCCCAGCTGGAGCAGTCTAAGCGGCTCTGGAAGTTCTTCTGGGAGATGGATGAGGCCGAGAGCTGGATCAAGGAGAAAGAGCAGATCTACTCTTCCCTAGACTATGGCAAGGACCTGACAAGCGTGCTCATCCTACAACGTAAGCATAAGGCCTTTGAGGATGAGCTCCGAGGGCTAGACACCCACCTGGGGCAGATCTTCCAGGAGGCAGAGGGCATGGTCGCACGGAAGCAGTTTGGGTACCCACAGATCGAGGTCCGGATCAAGGAGGTGTCTGCCCAGTGGGACCAGCTGAAGGAGCTGGCTGCCTTTCGCAAGAAGAACCTCCAGGACGCTGAGAACTTCTTCCAGTTCCAGGGTGATGCTGACGACCTCAAGGCCTGGCTGCAAGATGCCCACCGGCTGCTCTCAGGCGAAGATGTGGGGCAGGATGAGGGGGCCACACGGGCCCTGGGGAAGAAGCACAAGGACTTCCTGGAGGAACTGGAGGAGAGCCATGGGGTGATGGAGCATCTAGAACAGCAGGCTCAGGGCTTCCCCCAAGAGTTTCGGGATTCTCCAGATGTGACAAACCGGCTGCAGGCCCTCCAGGAGCTCTACCAGCAGGTGTTGGCCCAGGCAGTCCTGCGTCAGCAGAGGCTACAGGATGCCCTGGACCTGTACACGGTGTTTGGGGAGACAGATGCCTGTGAGCTGTGGATGGGCGAGAAGGAGAAGTGGCTAGCCCAGATGCAAATCCCAGACACGCTGGAGGACCTTGAGGTCGCACAGCACAGGTCAGAGCCTGACTTTCTCTTCCTTACCTCCCTGCTGTGCAGCCTGCACTCCAGCTCAGCCTGGTGTGATAACAGCCTCTAGGTCAGCAAGGCTCCAGAGGTGATGGGATGAGAGGTGATGGGATGCCCTTTATTGCTGAGGCCAGGCACCCAAGTCAGGTTTTAATCAGCCTCTGTGGCTTTGGGTACTTTACCCTATGGGGCCTTCCTTAAACTAAAGCAAAGGAGATCTTTCTAGTCCAGTTAGTCATTTACTTTTCAGCCACAGCAGTCTTTGTCCAAATGAATTGTATACAGAACCCCTGACCTATAACACAGAGGAATGTGGAGCTCTTTGGTTAAGGGGGAGGTGAGAAGTCAGAACCCCACCAGCTCTAGCTTTCTATGGCAGTCCCTAGGCCACAGCACCCCAAAGGACCAGGGACCAGTTTGCAAACCACCGGTCTGCAAGGCCACTCTCCTTACTGTCATTGCTCGGGCGGAGGTGGGGGGAGCACCCCCCCCATCCACGTGGCCCTCCAGCATCTTAAGTATGGAATTAGAGAGTTGAGAAGGATGAGCGGTCATGGCCCAGAGTGTGCACAGGTGGGCTTACGTTGCCGGAGGGACCTGATATTTTATCCCAGAAGGCTTTCCAAACTACACCCGTACCCCCAGTAGCTCTCCCTTCTCCTACCCAAGGACAGAGGACCTGGTTGGGGAGGGTAGCCTTCAGGCCAGGGTGTCAAAGCAGTGGAATTAGGGTCCGAGAGCAGCAGCTGTGGCAATTGGAAATATGGCAGGTATTCTCTGTGGTGATTAAACCCCCTACACGCACACTTCTTCTTTCCTCTGTTCCTTTCCATTGAGCCAGTGGCCTATGTAGTAAGCAACCAGCTCTTTACTAGCCTGACCCGAGAAATACTAAACCATGAAATTGAACCCATGAACCAGAAAATAGGGTATGTCAGCATATCTTTTTCCTTTCTGTCCCCTTACCCAGTCCAATGTATTCAGGAAATGGAAGGAGAAAGCAAGAGCCCCACGTTCCAGAGACTGGGCAGTAGGCAAAGTGCCCATGCTTCTTCCCCAGTCCTCATCTTTCTTTCCATATCAGGTTTGACATCCTGGACCAGGAGATGAAGACTTTGATGACACAGATCGATGGTGTGAACCTTGCTGCCAACAACCTGGTAGACAGCGGCCACCCTCGCAGCGGGGAAGTGAAGCAGTACCAGGACCACCTGAATGCCAGGTGGGGTGTGGGTTGGGCTGGGGGCTGAGGGTGCCTTTGCTTGGCAACTGACACCCCCCTTGGGGTGGAGCCTAAGAGTCAGGACATGTGCCATGTCCCCCTAGAGCTCCTGTCTTTCTAAGCCACAGTCTCCATCTGACTGTGGAGCTGTAGCAACAAGGGGGAAGGCCCTGTGTGGTGAACACAGCTGCGAATGCCGCCTCAGGTCGGGGGAAGGGGGGCGTGTATCCTGTGTGATGGCGGAGACGTTCTGAGTGCACGCATAGTTAGAATCAGGCCATATGGTACTCATGCCACATTTCCCCAGACATTCGTAGGCATGGAAAATTGCTTTCTGAGAGCTCTTAAGTACTGTCCATAAAAGAAAGCTCCAGCCTGTGCCAAAATGCAGCATCGATAATGAGGCTGGCTTGAATGAAGAAGAGAATTAGCAGGAAGCCTTGAGCAAGCTTTGTGACTGGAACAAAAAACAGGCCCCGAGGAGCTTTTGGAAAGGGGGTGCTTTCGCTTTCAGACCAAGGCATAATTGATGTGAGTTACTCAAGGGTCTCTGAGGACAGTACTTGCCATGTTCCTATTTGTTCCCTGGGCCCTGCACACATGGTACCACATATTCACCACCTCCCCATTGCCCCAGCCCCTTTCCCCACACTTGGGTCTGAATCTTGCTCTGCCTGAAGCAATCTGGGGGGTGGAGTTAGGGAAGACCCAGTTGTGTAGGGGAAAAGAGGGAGGATCAGCACAGTAGAGACTCTGGTGGGGGCCCAGCAGGAGGCAGGAGGGGGGTAGGGATACTTCAGAGTCACTAGGACAGGGCTGATTATCTCAGCATCTGAAGATGGAGACTGTAGTTCAGGAGATTCCTCTGTAATCTGAGGTTTATGCAGAGGAGGAAGATGTCTCTTTGTCCTTCTTTAGGGTTGGAGGTAATGGCAGTGCGTGTGTATTTGCATGTGTGCAGGCGGGCATGCGAGTGTGTTTGCATGTGTGAGACAGTAAGACTTGTCAGCAGGTATCTGTTGCCTTAATGAGCTATAGTCAGAGAACGATCTTTACAGATCCCTAAGCCCTCTACTGTCCTGAGTGAAATACGTCAAGGCACTTGCCATCCATAGGTGAGAGAACCAAATGCATGAAATGGCAGGATGGTCTTCTTGAGAGTTGAAATGTACCTGAGAAGTCATCTAGTCCAGTCAAATGTATTCCCAGGCCACTGTGTCTTGGACAGACTCCCAGGGTGGGGAGCGGAGCTCGCCCCTTTACCATGCAGCCCATCCCATTTGGAGGCAGCTCCTTTTGGTTAAAAGACTTGACCTTCTACTGAAGGAAATCTCCCTCCTTGCAATTTGTATACATTGGTTCTGGCCCTGCCCTTCAGAGAGATCAAAACCAATTGACTCCTCGTCCATGCAAGAGCCCTTCAAATATATTTTAAAACCACTGTCCGTTCTTCCCCTTTGCCCACAGTCCTGCCTCCAGGCCTCCACTGTTCTCTCCACCAGCATGCAAATTCTCCTCCCCAGCCCCTCTTTTAGGCCAGTTTGGGGTCCTCTTTCTCCCTGTACTATAAGCATCCTCTGTTTGAAATATTCTTTTCCTGCATATCCACATGGCTTACACCTTGACATTATTCAGATCTCAACTTGTATGTCAGCTTACTGGAAAAGCCTTCTATGACCACCCAGTTGAAAATATCACTGCCTCCTTCCCACCTGTCCCCGCGCCTCTATCTCATCACCTTGCTTAATTTTTTCATTGCATTTGTCACTGCTGGATGAATTATGGATTTATTTGTCTCTGCCCACTCAAATGAGAACAAGCACTTTGCCTTGTTCATTGCTACCTCTCTAGAGCCTAGGACAGTGCCTGGCACAAGGCACATGACAGTTGCATGATAAATGCTTAGTGAATGAGTGAACAGGAACAAAATGGAAATATCTTCTGCCAAGCTTGGCACATGTGAGTCATTCAAACTCTTACTGAATAAGTAATTACCTTCCACCGTGTGCATTCCAGTTGACCAACATTTTCTTCAATAATCTTGGGCCCAGGACCAAACCTGGAGTTCTGACATGGCCTGGCCAGGGCTACTGGAGTGGTGCTGTCAACTTCTTCCACCTGGAAGACCATGCAGCAGGGGGGACCAGACTTCATTCCCAGCCCATCCTCTCTGTGGCCTCTGCTGGTGTCTGCAATGAGGCCACACCAGGAAAAACCGAGAAAATCACCATGGGGCTTCTTGCACAGAGGCACAGAACTCTCCAGAACTCAAGGATTTCTCTGTCTAGGAGGGAAGATGTGAAATCTTTAGGCTCTTGCTCTTCTCTCTCTTGGTATTCCCAGTTCTCCCCGGCCTATCTCCCACTTCTCTTTGCAGACCTGTCTAGCAGCTGTTGTCACACCTTAGGAGGACCCACAATGCACTCAGTGAGAGTTGGCCTGGGGACAGGCCATTCACCTACATCCTCAGCCTCCTCCCCCAGGTGTTGGAGGTACAGAAAAGAGTGAGCTACTCAGAGCCCCCTCCTTAAATAGATCACTACAGTAGCAGTGCTGGAGAGGTGCTTATTGAGATCCAGCTCAGGTAGCCACCATGAAACCTTCCCCCATCACCCTTGTCACCCTCCCAGTTCCCTTAATCTATTCTTCCTGGTATGTGCTCTAAACATAGCACTTTATACTATAGTTATTTTGTGAGCTTGTCTTAATTTCTCTCTAAGTCATACACTCCATAAGGCAAAGTCTGGCTATGACTATATTCTCCCAAAAGCTAACATAATACTTATACCTTGTGGGTGTTCTGTATAAGGAAAGATGGGCTCAGCAGATGAGCATTCAGCACACTTTTATGTGCTTACATGTTGCTTACATATTACATGTCACTCAGAATGAGTCAACTTGGGGTGCCTGGGTGGCTCAGTCGGTTGAGCATCTGCCTTCAGCTCAGGTTGTGATCCCAGGGTCCTGGGATCAAGTCCCACATTGGGTTCCCTGCCCAGTCAAGCCTGCTTCCCCCTCTCCCTCTGCCCGCAGCTCCCCCTGCTTGTGCTCTCTGTGTTGTCTCTCTCTCTGAAAGACAGGAAGAAAGGGAGGGAAGGAGAGAGGGAGAGGGGGAGAGAGAGAGAGAGAGAGAGAGAGAGAGAGAGAGAGAGAGAGAGAAAGCGTCAACGTGGATCCCAGGAAACAGTCCCTGTTGGTCTCAGCCCAGGCTGATGCACAGCTCTTTAGAGGAGGCTCTGAGAGCTGCAGACCGGCCTCAGACCCAGGACATGTGCTAGACCTTTGCATGTTTCCCATTTTCATTCAAGCACTGCAGCTGAAGTTTAAGATTATGCTATGCATTTCAGCTATAATCCCAGCTCCCCCCTTCCCCCTTCTTCCTCTTCCTCCTCCTTCATAAGGTCCCTTTTCTTTTAGAGCTGAGGTGACTTTTTAGGCCTTGGGTACTTTGAACATGGTTTTGGCTATTTGTATGGTTCCTCTAGGGCTGCTGGGACCCTATGTTTTTGAGTTGATAAATGTAAACTTTCTCATTATTTTCAGCATTTCAAAAAAAATCTGGGGAAGTTATGCATTTGTCCAAAATTCAGCTACATACAGAGCCAAACTAAGAGTCCTTTTCATTCCTTTACTTATGGTTGAAATCACATCTCTGCTAATGGAAAGATTTGATTGGCAGTTTATATCATCTTGGGTAAAATTGGATAAGTGAATTTTACTCATCACAATTTGTTGGGTAGATGATTTTCAGTGTGCAGGATCTATGGGGAGAGCCTCTGGCGGGAGTCTAGGTAGGGATGCCCCGTGGAAAGTGTTAAGAAAGAGGGTGTCTGTGTCCTCCTTGGCAGGTGGCAAGCATTCCAGACCATAGTATCAGACCGGCGGGGGGCAGTGAACTCAGCCCTCCGGGTGCGTAACTATTGTGTGGACTGTGAAGAGACTAGCAAGTGGATTGAGGACAAGATGCAAGTGGTACAGTCCATAAAGGACCTGGGCCAGGACCTGACGGGCATCATTTCCATCCAACGGAAGCTTTCGGGGCTGGAGCGCGATGTGGCTGCCATCGAAGCCCGTGTGGGTGCCCTGGAGCATGAGTCACAGCAGCTGATGGCATCACACCCTGAACAGAAAGAGGACATTGGCCAGAGGCAGGCATGTGTGGAGAAGCTGTGGCAGGAACTGCAGGAAGCCCTGAAGGAACAGGAAGCCTCACTGGGTGAAGCCAGCCAACTACAGGCCTTCCTCCAGCATCTGGATAACTTCCAGACCTGGCTGTCCATGGCCCAGAAGGCTGTGGCTTCTGAGGACATGCCTGAGTCCCTCCCAGAGGCCGAGCAGCTTCTACAGCAGCACGTGGCCATCAAAGATGAGATTGATGGGCACCGAGGGGACTACCAGCAGGTCAAGGCATCTGGGGAGAATGTGATCCGTGATCAGACGGACCCAGAGTACCTGCTCCTGGGCCAGAGGCTAGAAGGCCTGGATTCTGGCTGGGACGCCCTGTGCCGGATGTGGGAGAGCCGCAACCACTCCCTCGCCCAGTGCCTTGGCTTCCAGGAGTTCCAGAGAGATGCCAAGCAAGCTGAGGCCATCCTCAGCAATCAGGTAGGGAGAGGCATTCAGGGTTAGGAGGGGGGTTATCTTTTAGGGTAACAGCATTGGTGAGCCTACGAATGTCCTCGGAGACTAAATTCTACTTATTCTTTTAATTTAAATTTGTTAACATACAGCACAATATTAGTTTCTGGAATAGAATTCAGTGATTCATCACTTACATACAACACCCAGTGCTCATCACAAGTGCCCTCCATAATCCCCATCCCCCATCTAGCCCATCCCCCACCCACCTCCTTCCATTGGCCCTAAGTTTGTTCTCTATCGTTAAGAGTCTCTTATGGCTGGTTTCTCCTTTTTTTCCTCTTCCCATTTCCTGTACCTTTATCTGTTTTCCTCCTTAAAAATTCTACATATGAGTAAGGTCATATAGTATTTGTCTTTTTCTGACTGACTTATCTGACTTAGCATAATACCCTCTAGCTCCATCCACATTGTTGCAAATGGCTAGATTTCATTCTTTTTGATGGCTGAGTAATATCCCATTGTGCATATACACCACATCATCTTTATCCATTCATTAATCAGTGGACACTTGGGCTCTCTCCATAGTTTGGCTATTGTTGATAATGCTGCTATAAACATTGGGGTGCATGTCCCCCTTCACATCTGTATTTTTGTATCCTTTGGGTAAATACCTAGTAGTACAAATGCTGGCTATAATGTTGACTTTTTGAGGAACTGTTAAAGTGTTCTCCAGAGTGGCTGCACCAGTTTGCATTCCCACCAGTAGTACAAGAGGGCTCCCCTTTCTCTGCATCCTCAAATTCTACATTTTGGGGAATCTCTCCAGCCACTAGTTGGGGGAAAATCCTCTCTGTTCCTTATTACGTGCCTTTTCCAGTCCTGTTTCCTAAACTATGCCTTGTTCTTGGATCAGTTACAGGCTGGAGATATGAATTTTCCTGAGTAGTTACCCTTCCATGTGGCTTTAGGCACACTGTACATTGGGTGCCCCTGGGGTGAGAGTGGGGGTGCAAGGCCTAAAGTGCCTCTTCCTTGCACAACCCCAGGGGGCACCATTCATGCTGTACTGTAGCCTAGATGGCTGCACATGGTGTTTCTGCTTGGCAAGTGCCCTCACTGCCTTCTCTCTCTCTCTCTTTTTTTTTTCTCACTGCCTTCTCAACTTGTCTTCATGCCTTGTCTGAAAACTTGCTTCAATAGGAATATACTCTGGCTCACGTGGAGCCCCCAGACTCCCTAGAGGCTGCAGAAGCTGGAATCCGGAAGTTTGAGGATTTCTTGGTGTCTATGGAGAACAACGAAGATAAGGTCTTGAGTCCTGTGGACTCTGGAAACAAGCTGGTAGCTGATGAAAACCTCTACTCAGACAAGATCCTGGAAAAGGTGCAGCTGATTGAGGACAGGTACTCTCTACCCCCAGGGTCATGGGGCCAGAGCCAGGTAGGGCTGGTGGTGTTATGCAAGGTCCCCAAGCTTAGCACTGTTGTGACTATGGTTTCCGGCTTCCCTTCTAGGCACAGGAAAAACAAAGAGAAGGCTTCAGAGGCTTCGGTCATTCTAAAAGACAACTTGGAGCTCCAGAACTTCCTCCAGAACTGCCAGGAGGTGAGACTCTAGGAAGGCAGACCACTTTGCAGGAGATTCCCTTCTAGGAGCAAAGTGCCCTAGAGGTAGAAAGTCTGTGGTAGGTAGAAAGGGGAGGCACCTGGCTGGCTCAGTCAGAGGAGCATGTAGCTCTTGATCTTGGGGTCATGGGTTTGAGCCTCAAGTTCAGTGTAGAGATTACTAAAATAAATAAATAAATAAACTAAAAAAAAAAAAAAGAAGAAAGTCCATAGGGATCCTTTCTAAGTTGGGAGTCTGGAATTTCATGAGGGGAACTCTGGGTATTTGATAGCTTAGGTCATCCTCTAGAATTTTTGATTCTATAATTTTTCCCCAAAATCTACAAATTTTAATTTGCCTAGTCTAGGGCAGGGTTTCTCAAAGAGTGGCCTAAGGGCTCTCTATATTAAAGTCACCTTGAACCCTGGTCAAGGCTGGCTTCAAGGGCATTCCACCTGTGCATTCATATAGGGCCTGTGCTCAGAAGGGCACCATGCTTGGTTTAATGCTCTGTGGTTGCCATCTTGAAATTCTTAACAATTTTGAGCATTTCCATTTTGTAAATTATGGATCCAGTCTTGGCCCTTGTTAAATTTAAAGTCCTGCCCCACTCAGGCCCAGAGGAATCAGAGTCTCAAAAAGTAGAGAAGAGTGTTCTCAACAAGCCTCCTGGTTGGAGAGCTGGCTGAGAAGGTTCTTGCTCAGCCTAGGATGAGCTGTGCAAGGAAGATTTTTAACCTGCACTCCTGAGTCTCTTCATGAGCGGTACTTCTGTGTGGAATGGTGCTTTCTCTGGCTTCTTTCTCTCTCCCATCCTCATATCCCTTTCCTCTCGGCCCAAACAACTTTGTTCTCATCCACCTCTGCCCTTGGCACCAACCAGGCTTGGGATGTTGCCAGGATATCTTGGAAACGCTGGATGCTCATCACCGTTCTTCCCTCATTGTTAATTATAGGATCTGCCCCTTAGCTTCTTCCTCAGATAACATTTTCTCTCTGTTTATTAATTATTTCTCATCCTACTGCCAAAGGGTGGATTTATCTATCCATTCAGTAAACAGTCACTGAATTCCTACAGTAGGTCAGGCCCTGTCCTAGGTCCTGGAAATATGGGGAGAAGCATATATACCCTTGTGTCACACTGCATATGCTCTACTAGGGAAGACACTCAGGTGCTCGTATTTTAGCTCTGAAACAACACAGGTTAAGTTGCTGTCCAGGAGTTCGGGACCTAGAGTTTTGGAAAGTAGTACTCTGCTGTATTCATACTTCCCCTCCTTGGCCTTTTTCTGCAGCCGAGATGGGCAGCAGGTCCTGCCTGAGCCCCTGGCCAAAGAGATGCACTCAAACTCCCTCTTTCTGTCCACAGCTCACTCTCTGGATCAATGACAAGCTGCTAACATCTCAGGATGTCTCCTATGATGACGCGAGAAACCTGCAAAACAAGTGGGCGAAACACCAGGCATTTATGGCAGACCTGGCTTCCCACCAACAGTGGCTAGATAGCATTGATGCAGTAAGTAAAGCAAGTGGTAAGTGGTGCGGGCTCTCTGCTCAGATATGCTTACCTGAATGGGGATTCACACAGGGCATAGACACCATCTGAAGCTTGCTGGACAGTATAGAACCTGGAAGTGAAAAACTTCTCTAAATAGTAGTCAACCCTTCTGAGTTCCTGGTACATCCAGTATTGTTAGGCCTGGCTGGAATCGGTGCCTCCTCTGGGTCACCTGAGTCTGGAGACAGTCCAGGACACTGACGTACTGAGTTAGTGCCTCAGCATCTAGTTCCAGGACACCAGTTATCACTGTTTGCCTTCTGTCATCCTCATCAGGGCCCCAGCACTGTCCTGACCAAGGGTGAGGAATATGTGGGATGAGCAGAGTGATCCAGGGGACCATTGGCCTTCATCATTTGGATGGGCAAAACCATCAGGGAGTGGTCATTCCCCACCCCTCATAGACAGGAAACCAAGGGTCCCCCTTATAACAGGCTTGTTTAAGGGCCCAAGTCAAAATGTAGCTGGTGTTAGATCTGGGAATCAATTCCCTTTGCTCTTCCCTGCCGTGGCTGTCCAGGAAGAAGTAGGCATAGGGTCTACATGAGGCAGTATCCATAGTGTTTGAAGATGCAGGCTCTGAGCCAGACTGTTTGACTCTTCAATCTCCCTTTGCCTCAGTTTCTTCATCTGAAAAATGAGGATAGTAACAGTACATACCCAAGGGAATAGTGAACATTAAAGCACTTAGGATAGTACTTGGCATTTATTGGGCATCCAGGAAATATTGTTATTAGCAACATATATTTCTAGGCCCAAGTCATATCCTACTGTACCCACCCAAAAGGGTACATTTATGCAGGTGAAAACTGGATAGGACAAACCCAGTAACTAAAAGATGTCACCAAAAGCTACTGCACAGCCTCTGAGAAGACAACTGAAAGGGTAGAGTCCTTTCCATGTTGGTTGTACCTGGATGGATCTTAAATCTTTTTTTTTATTATTAAAAAATAATTTAGCATCACTTGATCCTGGTCTGCAACAATTCCCCATACTCCAATCTCCCTGAGTCCTTTGCCCCAGACACACCCCTCCCTGTCACACCTTCTCCTGCAAATAACTCTGGGGGTGCAGTCTTTCAGTTGAGCCTCACCTGAGTTCTAGGCAGATTCTTTGACTCCCCAATCTCCCTTCAGTTAACCCCTGGCAGCCACATGGAACAGGGCTGTTCCAAGACTGCCCAGCCTCAGATGATGAGCCTTCCTGCTTCTCCACACAGGAAGGAAAGCAGCTGATGGAGGAGAAGGCCCAGTATGCAGCCCGGGTGTCCCAGAGGCTGGAAGACTTGCACCGGCTCTGGGATGAGCTTCGGGCCGCCACACTGGAGAGGGCCCAGCACCTCTCAGCTGCCAGGAGCTCCTACCTGCGCTCACAGACCCATGCAGACCTCAGCAAGTGGATCAGTGCTATGGAGGACCAGCTGCGGTCTGATGACCCGGGCAAGGACCTGACCAGTGTCAACCGGATGTTGGCTAAGCTGAAGGCACGTGAGTGGGTTGTAGACTGGGAATGTTGGAATAGGAGATGTTGGGGAACAAATCTGAAACCTGAAAGTAATTACTCCTTCTGTTCCTCTTAGCTGGGCTTGAGCCAAAATGTCTCCTGGTTCAAAACCCATCTTCTATACTCTGGTTTCTCTTCAGATCGAATAAATCTTTCGCCTTTTACAAAACCCATCTTCTGCTCCTTTGCAGTGGGTAATACAGGGATCCTGGGATTTAAATTTAAAAAAAAAAAAACATGCACGAGAAGTATAGGATAGGCACTTGTGGATTAGGAAGGATGAGTTGGGACATCCAGGGAGACTTCCTGGGGGAGACTGGGCCTTTAAGGATGGATAGGATACAGATGATGAAGAGGACGTGGGCTGCCCAGGTGCCAAAGCTGTTACCGACACTGTTCCCTTGTGTCCCAGCGTGTGGAAGACCAAGTGAATGTGCGGAAGGAGGAGCTGGGGGAGCTGTTTGCCCAGGTGCCCTCGCTGGGAGAGGAGGCGGGAGATGCAGACATGAGCATCGAGAAGCGGTTCCTGGACCTCCTGGAGCCCCTGGAGAGGAGGAAGAAGCAGCTGGAGTCATCCCGAGCCAAGCTGCAGATCAGCAGGGACTTAGAGGATGAGACCGTGAGTTGGCCGCAGACCTCACTCCCAGAGGCTGAGCCGGCAGCTGCCATCGGGATAACTGGCTGCCTCCCAGGGCAATTCTTAGCAGATGTCTGGTCCTCTCACCTTGTGACCCCAGAGCCATTGTGATGATTACGTTAAATATGAAAGAAAAGCCAGTTGTTTTTTTGTTTTGTTTTGTTTTTTTGTTTTTTTTTTAAGCCAGTGCTTTTTGAATGATAACTCAGTCATGGACTTTGGGATAGAGAGACTTTGGGTTCAGGATCCAGCTATGTTACCTTCCCCCTGTATGACCAGAAGCAAGTTACTTGGAACCTCAGTTCAAAATGTCTAAGTGTCCCCATCTGTAAAATGGGGACAAAACCCTGATGGGGCCTTGGGAAGAACCAGGCAGACACAGCAGGAGAGAGCTCTATCTGACCCAGGGTGGTGAATGCTCAGGGAAAGGGTGGCAATGATTGTCATCAGCTATCCCTGCCTTCTGATTTCTACAGCTCTGGGTGGAAGAGAGGCTGCCTCTGGCCCAGTCAGCCAACTATGGCACAAATCTACAAACCGTGCAGCTGTTAATGAAGAAGAATCAGGTGAGTCCTTCTTCACTTGGTAAGTACCCCCACCTGTCCCTGCCCTGCCCATGCCCTGCCCAGGGCAGAATGCCCAGCCCAGCCCTGACCTGTAGAAGGCCAACAACAGCCAATTATTGTTCTTGTTGGTAGCTATGGGGCCCCCAGATCCATAAAAAGAGCAGCTTAGGTGATGGCAGAGAGAATTCTGGGAAGTACATGGCAGGGCCAGTGCTGGTAAGGGATTGTCCAGATGCTTTGGGTTTAGAGCCATTCAGAACCATCAGAGCATAGATGAGTGAGTACAGGACCCAGAGGCCCTAGCCTGGGATTTAATGTACTTTATTACTTCTGTATCCCATGGCCTCCTGGAAAGGAAGCCCAGAGCTCCTGGTTTCTTTCCCAGTACTGATTTGCCCCTCTTCCAGGACTGAGCCTGGCCTGTTAGGTATCCTCAGGGCAAGTAGTTTCCATTTCTTTTGCCACATGAGGATACTCATGGGGCTCAAACCCCATTAGGAAGCCACTAAACTCGGTCCCTGAGCCATTGGAGTAATACCATTTGCTGTTCTGCTCTTTCTTAAGCCTAATGGGTAATTTCTGTGGCCCTGATCAAACCAGAAATGAGCAGATACTATACTTCCTCCTGTATCGGGACTATGAATATCCTCTTATATCTTCTACGAAGGCCAGTTGTATGGACTTATGGTGCCTCTGTGTCCAGCCAGGGGCTGGCCACAGACCCTGCTCTTGAGTAGAAAGTCACTCCTCCTGCCTGATCTACCCTCTGGGTCAGGAAGTGGGGGCAGCCACAGCTGAGAGCAACGAGAGCCTGGGAACATATCCCAGAGAAAAGCAGTGTGTCCCAGAATGCCAGTCAATATTGAGCTCCTTGGGGAAGAAAGGTCAGGGCAGACAGTACTTCCTCAAAATAACAGCATCTGACATCTCACAGCGCCCAGAAACTGTGCGAGGATCTGATTTACATTTGAAGAGGTGTCTGAAAAGCTCCCTCCAACCCTTTGCTTCCAGTTGATATGACCTAGTCACAAAGGCTCCAGTGGGCACAGGCAGGGTTTTGGGCTAGAAGGTAATGGGTAGGTGTTAAATTCACACCACAACCTCCAGTTAAAGGTAGAAAACAGTATACTTGGGGCCTCAGGTTCCTCAACTGTAAAATGAGCCAACATCTGTCCTTCTAACACCCAAGACTTTGATTCTGTCTGGCCTCAGTGTCATTGCCTAAAAGATTCTCAACTACCCTGGATGAAGATTGCTGTTTCAGGAAAAGGGCAAGACAAATATGGATGGGATTTCCCTCACCGAGAAGGGGAAGATAGTCTTTTGGGAGAGCATGGCTGGCCTAGTAAAGATAACTCTAGGCTAGACTGGCTACAGCTTAAGTCTCATTTTATCATTCCCTCTACTGTGGTGGTTCTCAAACTTCAGTATGCACCAGGCTCACCCAGAGGGCTTGTTAAAACACAGTTGATTGACAAGGCTCCGTCTCAGGTCTACTGAATCAGACTTTGGGAGTAGAGCCTGATAATTTGCATATCTATCAATATCCTAGGTGACTCTGATGCTGTTGGTCTGGAATCCCACTTTGAGAACCACTACTCTAAAGGTTATCCATTGCAACTAGAACAAATCCTGCGTGGTACCACATGAATGGTTCTTGACTCCAGCTGTGCATTAGAATCACCTAATTCCCTAATTGGGGGAACTTTTAAACCTATAAATGCTCAGTTCTTACCTCAGATCAATTACTTAAGACCCCTGAGGATAGGGCCCTATGTATGTTTTCCCAGATTATTCAACATGCAACCAGGGTTGAGAACCTCTGTCCCACCTGATCTGGCTCCTGTCTTCCTCTAAAGCTCACTTCTCATCACTTTGACCCTCCATCATAGTATTCTAGCTTTCCTGGCCCTCTCTCTGGCCTGTAGATAGTCTTGGCTTGCTCCACCCCAGGGACTTTACACTCGCTCTTCCCTCTTGCTGGCAACACTCCTCCCCCAAATCTTTGTGTGGTTGCCTCTTCCTCACCACTCATGCCTCACTCAATGCCATCTCCTCAGAGAGCCCCTTTCTGACTTCCCCAGCTCAAGGAGCCACCAGCACACCTCGGCAGACATTCTCGATCTCGTTGGGGTATTTTTCTCATAGCACCCAGTATCCACATTTATTCACTAATTTGCATGCTTGCCGTCTGCTCCCTCTCCAACAGTGTAAGCTTTATGAAGGCAGGGGTCTTGTTGATCTTGTCCCTTGTTGAGAATGAGGCCCAGGACTTAGGAAATAACTGCATAACTGTGTGTGGGACACATGACGTAGGAAGAATATGTCATAAAGGAAGCACACTGCACAGAAGCCTAGAGAGGAATTGCTTTAAAAGAGAGAAAAACCTTTTAGGATCCCTAGCAGAGGTGGTAAGATCCCAGGGAAAGAAAGAGGCACACAGAGCTGACGCCATGGTTGTTTGAGTTCAATTGCATAGACTACGCAACAGTGTCAGGATTGAGATTCTGAATATAAAGGTAAAAATACATTTCAGCTAGTTAGGTGGCTTGTGGATATGACCGGTTCTGTGTATTTTAAATACTGACAGTCACTGTACTGCTCTTGTGTACTGCTCTTGCCCCCACCCTCCAGATGGTTTTATTTTTTATTTTTTATTTTTATTTATTTATGATAGTCACAAAGAGAGCTAGAGAGAGGCAGAGACATAGGCAGAGGGAGAAGCAGGCTCCATGCACTGGGAGCCCGATGTGGGGTTCGATCCCAGGTCTCCAGGATCGCGCCCTGGGCCAAAGGCAGGCGCCAAACCGCTGCGCCACCCAGGGATCCCCTCCAGATGGTTTTAAAGGCCATGGGGAAATTGTAGAAAGGGAGGAGATTAAGTGTAAGGAGCCGAGAGCCCACATGCAAGAAGCAACTAGGCTCGGACCCAGAAAGTGAGTCACTCATGGGTAATGGCCCATGGAAGAAAAAGGTGATCTAGTCACCCGAGAGAGTGGAAAATGCCATTTTGGTGACCACGTGTTTAAGTAGGTAATAATACAAGGTTCACAAAAGATTTGAGAAATAGAAATGGGACGGAGAGCCAAAATCCTAAAATCTGGACAAGGAGTAACAGTCAACTCTTGTCTCACATGGAGCCAGGGATGCTAAAATAAGATGTCAAAGGCCATTTAAACATTGTTTTCCTTTCTCCAACACGTACAGCTAAGAAGCAGGCTGTGCTCAGACGCAGGAAGAATAGGGAGCAGAGAGAGCCAATTTCAAATGCCAGCACTGTCACTCACTGCCCACAAGTTACTTAACTGCTCCGCACTCATCCTAGAAGGCTGCAGGGTGGCAGACGGAGAATACTGTGGCGTGCCTAGCACTGTGCCTGGCACATGGTCAGGGGCAGTTTTTATGGCCACCACCTGCTCTGCATTAGCTTCCCTGAGTGGGAGGCTGCCAAGGTGCCAGAGGTGGCCCTGGGTGACCTGATGCAGGCCTGGCCCCCTACATAGTGGGGAGGCCTCACCTCCGAGCCCTTCCCCTCTGGCCACAGACGCTCCAGAACGAGATCCTGGGCCACACACCACGGGTAGAGGACGTGCTGCAGAGAGGGCAGCAGCTGGTGGAGGCGGCAGAAATCGACTGCCAGGACATCGAGGAGCGCCTGGGGCACCTGCAGGGCTCGTGGAACACACTGCAGGAGGCGGCGGCCGGGCGGCTACAGCGCCTGCGGGATGCCAGCGAGGCACAGCAGTACTACCTGGACGCAGGCGAGGCCGAGGCCTGGATCAGTGAGCAAGAGCTCTACATCATCTCCGACGAGATTCCCAAGGTTGGCCCGGGCCGGGGGTGCCAGGCTGGGAGTCAAGGCCAAGAGGAAGAGCTGGGGCTGGGCAGTCAGTGGGCAGCCACCCAATGACAGTCCAGGTGTGTGAGGACACCCGCCGCAATATACGCCCTGCAGCCGGGTGCCCCGTTTGCCAACTTAGATAGGATCTAACCCAAGATTTACTCACCTTTTTCGTGCCACGGATTCTGTACTGATGGATTGCCATGGGAGGGAGGGGGAGATGAGGTGAGGTGTCTCTAAGGAGGTCTTTATGGGGCCAGAAGATCAGAGCTGGACCTGGGAGGATGGGTAGCAGAAAAGAATCAAGAGGAAGGTAGGGTATTGCTGGGAAATAAGTATCAGGAAGGAATCATGCACAGTTCTCTTGTGAGGGTCCCACGAGCCTGGCTGCACCCCACCCCTCACCCCTGTCTCAGGCACCTCCAGGAGCAGGTGCCCTGACAGTCATGCCTCCTAGGATGAAGAGGGTGCCATTGTGATGCTGAAGCGGCATTTGAGGCAGCAGCACACGTTGGAGGAGTACGGAAGGAACATCAAGCAGCTGGCTGGCAGGGCCCAGAGCCTGCTGTCTGCAGGCCACCCTGAGGGGTGCGTGTGCCACCTGGAGTGATTTGGCTGGGTCACGGGCATCGGGCCGGGGGCCCCACCAAGCGGGATCCTCTCAGGTCCCAGTGGGAAAACAGCAACAGGTTCTGGGATGACTGGGTTTGAGACAACTGCTTTCTGGAAGGCTGATTGGTCCAATTCCATTTCACGCCTTGTTTTTTTTTTGTTTGTTTGTTTGTTTAAGTTTTCTCTCTTTCTTTCTTTTTTTCTTTTCTTTTTTTTTTTTGTAAGATTTTATTTATTCATGAGAGACACAGAGAGAGAGAAAGGCAGAGACACAGGCAGAGGGAGAAGCAGGCTCCATGCAGGGAGCCCGACATGGGACTCAGTCCCGGGTCTCCAGGATCAGGCCCTGGGCTGAAGGCGGCGCTAAACCACTGAGCCACCCGGGCTGCCCTCACGCCTTGGTTTTGCATGAGTAACTTCAAACAAGGCCAACAGAGACCTAGTTTGCAAAAAGATCAGAAAATGGGGTAGAAAACTATACTCTCTTGGTGAATCAAGAGCTCCAATCTCCTGAAGAGTTAGATTATGCCAAGAGATACTCCAGAGTAACTTTGCTCTTCCCTTTATGGTCCAGAAGGTACTTCAGGATCTCACTGTGTCTCAGAAAAATCATTATATAGGTGTGAAGATAGAAAATCCCACCTGTCTAGCCAGTTCTGCAGATGGGTGCCCACTGGGCCAGACACCTCAGGCTGCACTCCCCAGGCCCGGTCCTGTCCTCAGCTCTCTGCAGGGCATCCACAGCTGTGGGGCTTCAGCAGCCACCCTAAGGATTGTGCCCCTGGCCCTACAGGCCCCATCCGGGCTGCTGCGTCATCGGCCTCCTTGGGGGAACAATGAGGGACTCCCTTTTTGTCTCTCTGAGCCTCCCAGAGTGAGGGACAGGGGTAGGAGGCATGGTGTCCAGCCAGGACACGTTTTTGGACCTCCCCTGAGGTGTTGTGGCCTCAGGGATGGCTCCTTTCTTTGCCAGCACTTCCTGGGAAAAGCTGCTGTCCTTTCTCCTCCCTTGGCTTCATCTATCCCTGCCATGGGGCTGGGGAGTTGTAGATCGGCTCCTCTGAGCTGGCTGCTCAGGGCTCTCTGCCTTTATCTCTGAGTGCTTTCTCGTTTGGAATTCCAGGGAGCAGATCATCCGACTTCAGGGACAAGTGGATAAACATTATGCTGGGCTGAG
Source organism: Nyctereutes procyonoides (assembly GCF_905146905.1). Taxonomy (NCBI): domain Eukaryota; kingdom Metazoa; phylum Chordata; class Mammalia; order Carnivora; family Canidae; genus Nyctereutes; species Nyctereutes procyonoides. Next base: position 33,443,697 of record NW_026575139.1, read on the forward strand.
GGACGTGGCAGAAGAACGCAGGCGGAAGCTGGAGAACATGTACCACCTGTTCCAGCTGAAGAGGGAGGCAGATGACTTGGAGCAGTGGATTGCAGAAAAGGAGCTGGTGGCCTCTTCCCCTGAAATGGGGCAGGACTTTGACCATGTTACTGTGAGTACTCACAGTAACTGCTTTCCCTGTCTTCTTTGAAGCCCTAGACACAGGAGCAGTCATCCCAGACACACACACACACACACACACACACACACACACACACTCCTGCATAGAGATGGAGACACACCAGTGTGAGCTTAGGCTGCCCTGGTTGCCACTTTGAGAAAGTCTGCAGCTGGGGTCATGACAAGGCCCTGGGGCCTTAATAACCACATTTCTGTTTATCCCACATCCAGCTGCTCCGGGACAAGTTCCGGGACTTTGCCCGGGAGACTGGGGCGATTGGGCAGGAACGGGTGGACAACGTGAACCTCATCATCGAGCAGCTCATCGACGCAGGCCACAGCGAAGCTGCCACCATCGCCGAGTGGAAGGATGGGCTGAACGAAATGTGGGCGGACCTGCTGGAGCTCATTGACACGCGCATGCAGCTGCTGGCCGCCTCTTATGACCTGCACCGCTACTTCTACACGGGCACGGAGATCCTGGGCCTCATCGATGAGAAGCACCGTGAGCTGCCTGAGGACGTGGGGCTGGACGCCAGCACTGCAGAGTCTTTCCACCGGGTGCACACCGCCTTTGAGCGAGAGCTCCAACTGCTGGGCTTGCAGGTAACTTTTGCCCCTTGCTGCCCACCTGCAGGCTCCAGGGACCTGCCATCCACCTCTTCCTGGGGACCCTGGGCTGTCAAGGCCTCTTCTGGCTTCTAGAGGTGAACCCCCAAGAATGGACACCAGGAGATCTCACCTCTGTAGAAAAGCAACAGCTCAGGGCCAAAAGGCTGGGGGCTGTGGCCTTCACTCATTTTTTAGCTTGAAGTAGTTCTTCAAACTGAATCCTCAAAAAAACCCAAAGCATAAAATGCCTTAAAAGACTCTTTCTCTGGTGATGCAACAGTGTGACAAGTGAGCACACGTATGGTGCTTTTCTAGCACCAAGTACTGCTGTCAGCGATACATGTAGTCACGGACTTCCCATAGCCACCCTCCAAGGTAGGTACTAGCAGTATTGGCATTTTACAGATGAGGAGAGCAATGCACAGAGAGTAAACAAGTTCCCCAGAATGTGTTAATAAACAGTGGTGCTGGGATTCAGATCCTGGCATCCTGGCCGCAGACTCCATGCTGTCAGCTACCAGGGTGTTCAGTCTTTCTACATGGGAGCTAGAGGGACCCCAGGATCTGCTTAGACCCTCTCCCTCTATCACTGGGGTGCCCCTGAGGCACCTCTGCAGGTCCATAGGGCTCCATAGGACTTAGCATGATGGAAAGGGTGACGGCAAGGGGCCCCTGCTGCCAGGGCCTTGGCAGCCTTCCAGAGGGCCCAGGAGAGACAGGCTAACTGTGGAGCCCACACCCACCCAGCGGGGTTTAGGGGTAGGACACCAAGGTGGGTCCTGCCCTGGTTCACTCGGAAGAAAACCTAGAAATTTGTCTTCCAGCTGGAGATGGGGCCTGCCATGCCCCATCTTGTGCTTTGGGGGTGCCACAGCCCCTGAGGTGGGCACAGGCCACTGAAATCTCAGGAATGAGGCTTCATAGGTATAGCCCCTTCCTTGAACAGACAGCAGACAGAATGGTTAAGAGCAGGGACTCCAATCTGCACCCCTCTCCTAGTGTGAATGACTCAGGCCACTCACTCTGGCTCCCTGTGCCTCAGTGTCCTCATGTCAAAAACAGGGATCACAATAGTACCTCTTTCATAGGGTGCCTATGAAACATGCCTGGCCCATAGGTACTCTTATTACAGTATTCTTGGGGAGATCACAGGGCAGAGAGTCCCTTTCACTCCCATATCCTCATCAAAACCCAAAGGATGGCTTGGGTCCACAGAGGCCAAACCAGGGAGCCTTGTCCCCCAGCATTGGTGGGAGGCTGAAGATCTTGCCTTCCAGAAGAGCCCTGGGAAGGAAGACCTGAAGGAGACAGACCCCTTGCCCATCAGAGGCCAGAGACATGTCTTTCTGGGGAACAATGTCCAGTTTTGCCCAACCACAGGTACAGCAGTTCCAGGATGTGGCCACCCGCCTGCAGACGGCATACGCCGGGGAGAAAGCAGAAGCCATCCTGAACAAGGAGCAGGAGGTGACTGCCGCGTGGCAAGCACTGCTCGATGCCTGTGCCGGCCGCCGCACCCAGCTGGTAGACACAGCAGACAAATTCCGCTTCTTCAGCATGGTCCGAGACCTCCTCTCCTGGATGGAGAACATCATCCGACAGATTGAGACCCAGGAGAAGCCCAGGTAAGGGGTGACATCCTCAAGGCAGCCCCACGCCTCAGCTGCTTTGTCCCAGAGGCTGGCAGACCAGGGCATTGCCCGAGGACTCCTCCTTGGAGGGGTGGTCTTGGACTGTGGGGGCATCTGGGGCTGGGTCCAGGCAGAAACTGGGCAGCTCGGCATCTACTGGAGGGACCGACCATTTCAGAATGAAGGGAGCCCTAAGAGTGGCAAGAAAGACCTCTGCCATTCAGACCTGATGACAGCAGGGCAATGACCACAGCTGTCAGTGAAAACAAGTGCTTCACACATCTGTAGCTAGGCAGGTCCAGGACTGTGCACTCTTCCCCCAGGGCTGGGGTGTGGAGGCCGTACCCCCCAGCTTAGGAAGGAGCTTGTTGTCCATGATGGGTAGGGGCAGGCTCATGGCAGTGAGACCCTTTGCAGGGAGCGGCTCTCCACGGACTGTCTTATTGGCAGAGGTCGCTGGCCCATCTATGTCCCTCTGCCCTCAAGTGCGTGTCCCAACGGCCAAGACTATATATATATTTTTAAGTTTATTCACGAGAGACACAAAGAGAGACAGAGGAAGAAGCAGGCTCCCTGCGGGGAGCCCAATATGGGACTTGATTCCAGGACCCTGGGATCATGCCCTGAGCCGAAGGCAGACACTCAACCACTGAGCCACCCAGGCATCCCAAGACTGTATATTTTACATCTTTATTCAGAATGCAATTCACATTACATACCATTCAGCCACTTAGCATGTCCCATTCAGGGGTTTTTGCATGATCACCATGTACAGCCCTCACCACAATCTAAGTTTAAAAGACTTTCATCACTCCAGAAGGTAGCCCTGTACCCCTTCACAGGCATTGCCCACCAGTTCCCTCCTCTCCCCAGCCCCTGGCAGCCACAAATCTGCCTCCTGTCTCTCCAGATTTGCCTGTCCTAGACTCGTCACAGGAAGGGAATCATACAGTACGTGGTCTTTTGTGACTGGCTCCTTTCACTTAGTGCGATCCTTTTAAGGTTCATCCACGTTGTAGTGAGTGTCAGAACTTCATTTCTTTTTATCGTCAAATAATATTCCCAGGCTTTTTTTGGGGTCCCCAGACCCCCAGCCCATCCCCTGCCAACTGACCAACAGAAGATACTAGGGCACCAGCGTTCCTGCTGGGGCTGGATTAGCAGAGGACTCCCTGGCGGCCCAGAGAGAGAAGGAAGTGGGGTCAGATTCCCAGGCAGGTGGGGGGCAGCCCTGTTGGGCAAGACTTGGCATCAGGCAGGCCGGAGTCACCCAGAGTTTCCTTCTTCCCCAAACTCCCTCCCCGACCCCTTGACCCCACCCCACCTCCCAGGGATGTCTCTTCAGTGGAACTGCTCATGAAGTATCACCAGGGCATCAAGGCAGAGATCGACACTCGGAGCAAAAACTTCAGCGCCTGCCTGGAGCTGGGGGAGTCCCTGCTGCAGAGGCAGCACCAGGCCTCGGAGGAGGTGAGAGGACAGCGGGGTAAAGATAAGCCTGTACTCTCGCCTGTACTCTTGCCAGGCCAGAGAGCTTCCTGGGAGGGAGCCGTGGGCCATGGTTTCCCTGAGGGAGACTTTCACTCACAGAGCATCGGGGTTGTGTGCAGGCCCAGGGATTAGAGCCCCACCAAACCTACCTAAGGTTGGCAGCTTAGTAGGGGAGAGCAGGCTCATCACCCACCTAACCACCCACATGCGTGCGTGCTTTGGCGTTGGCAACATCCATTTCCTAGGAGAGGCACTCGGGCCTCAGAGAGGTTAAGTCACTTGCCCAAGGTTGCACAGCTGGCAAGTGGCAGGGCCAAGACTTGAAGTGAGGTCCATGTGACCAATCCCAGACTCCTTTGCAGGACCATTTGCACACCACCTCAGACAAGGGAAAGCCCGAATTGTTCTCTCTCCCTTCCCACAGATTAGCGAGAAACTGAAGCAGGTGCTATCCAGGAGAAAGGAGATGAATGAGAAGTGGGAGGCTCGTCAGGAACAACTCCGCATGTGTGAGTGCACTGGAAAGGGTCCTGCTGAGGTGGGGGCAGGTGATTTTGATTGCCTAGAGAGAGGAGCCCCCAGAGCACCACTCATCAACAAGGTTCTGGGGCCACACACCTCAGGGGTCCACACAACAGACCCACACAGGCCCGCTGCCGGAAGCCCGCCCCTAACTGGCCAGCATGCCCTCTCTTTGCTTGCCCTCTGCTCCACCTGGGTCCAGGCAGAGCCTTAGTGGCTCAGCCTTTACTGGGAGGACACTGCCACTCGTACCAGGCCAGTATCCCTGTAGCCTGGGGAGGGGTCAGGTTAAGGCTCTAGAGCCTCCCACATGTTTGATCTGAGGCATGTCAGATCTCTGTCTTCTGCAGCTGGAGACTCAGGAGAGGTGGAAAATCCTACCACTCAGGTAGGAGCTACACATGAGTCTTGATGGCTCCAAGATTGCTTGGACACGATTGTGTGAGATAGCCAAGGGCTGGTCAGAGAGCATTCAGGACAAAAGCCTGCTCCTCGAAAGGAGACATCTAAGTTATGTTTTGTTTTCAAACTAGTATTTGTTCTAACTAATGTGTTTTTCAAATATAACTGTGGATAGAGAAGAGGAAGCCCCCCCGCCCGCCCCACATGGTGTGGGAGGGAGTGGCCACCGCTGAGCAGGGTGTCCAGGTGGTTCAGGGACACCTGTGAAGGCCTCCTGCCTGACCGCCCGCTCCTTGGCCACTGGCGGCCTCAGTGCTGCGTACTAACCGGCCCTTGGGCCCCGCGGCGGGTCTGTGGCTTGCTCTCCATGGCAGTACTGGAAGTGTGCCAGTTCTCGAGGGACGCGTCCGTGGCCGAAGCGTGGTTGATTGCCCAGGAGCCCTACCTGGCCAGCCGGGACTTTGGACACACGGTGGATAGTGTGGAGAAGCTGATCAGGAGGCATGAGGCTTTTGAGAAATCCACAGCCAGCTGGGCGGAGCGCTTCGCTGCCCTGGAGAAGCCCACTACGGTGAGCCGGGAACCAGGGAACGGACCCGCAGCCCCCGCAGCCACACCCTGGGGGGTATCTCAAGTCGTTAGGCACCCACAGTCAGTGTAAAAGGCTTGGCCAGCAGCAGAGTGGGAAGGAAACCGGAGACGTGGGAAGTACTTCTAAATACAAAAGACATAAAGGAGTAATTTCTAAAAGAACAAACACCAGGTGTGTTGGGAGCCAGCTTTAGGGAAGGCTGGTCTGACAGCAAGCAGGCTCTTCTCGGTGGCTACTCTGATACCCTGGGCCTTTTCTTCCCCCAGCTGGAGCTAAAAGAACGCCAGACCCCAGAGAGACCCGAGGAGGAGAGCGGGTAAGTGTAGGGAGGGCCAGGCGGTGGACTTGGCAGGAACCTTTGCAGAGGAGGATGGGTGGGAAGGGGAAGGAGGATACTTTAATCAGAAACAGCCCCCCTGATGTTTTAATAATGCGCATGTGACCTGTCACACCTGGGCCAGTAGCCAGAGAAATCTGGAGTGTCTGCAGCCTAGAGGCAGAGAGGAGCTTTTGTTTCCCCCAAATCCACCTTCGGGGGATCCCTGGGTGGCGCAGCGGTTTGGCGCCTGCCTTTGGCCCAGGGCGCGATCCTGGAGACCCGGGATCGAATCCCATATCGGGCTCCCGGTGCATGGAGCCTGCTTCTCCCTCTGCCTATGTCTCTGCCTCTCTCTCTCTCTCTCTCTGTGACTATCATAAATAAATAAATTAAAAAAAAAAAAAAACAAATCCACCTTCGGCCTGAAGACCTGGTGCAGAAACAACACGCGCCCCCCCCCTGCTCTGGGAGCCCCGGACTGGGAGATAGTTGGAGCGTGTTTGGGGAGCGGAGAGTGGGGAGCTGGGCCTTGAGGGGAGGCAGTGGCCTCGTCGAGGTGGTTTCTAAAGAGAGGCTGCGTCTTCCTTAGGCCTCAAGAGGAAGAAGGCGAGACAGCAGGGGAGGCTCCCCGAGGTCCACATCGCACAACCACCGAGAGGACGTCCCCGGTCAGTTTCCTGTCCTTATGGTCTGGTTCCTTGGAGTCCTTGCTGCCAGAATCCACTCATCCCTACTAGGCTCAGCCAGGGCAGAACCCGAGGACAGGCACGCACCACCCACTCTTCCAGACAATTCCTTCAGATCAGGATTCTTTTTATTTAGGTTTCCTTAATTTCTAGAATAATTCCCCGCTCCTTCCTTCACCCCAGAGGAAACTGACATGCCGGCCCACTGGCATGACTCTTACTAGTTTGATTTTACCTAGTCTAATAAATTTTATTGTACAGATACATCACCATCGACATTAGGAGAAACAGTTTATCCAGGGAAGATTTATTTTTATATACCATTCTCCCATTTTCCCTCTCATTCCATCCTTAATACAGCATGCCCCCCCACCACACACACACACACTCTCTCTCACAAATAGACCATACGATCTCGCCTGCCCCAGCCAGTGAAGTGGGGACAACCAGCCCTCTAGCAGATCCCTCCCTCCTACTCAGAGATCCCCCTCCCCTTGGTGCTCCCTGGCCTGACACCTGTGGGCTGGTGAGCTTGGATGTGGAGCTAGTTCTGAAGCAGGATTAGGCCTCAAGGAGCCCTGCAGCAGTGAAGGAAAGCCCCAGGGCTTCTGGGTCACCAGGCTAGTCCCCCCAGTTTGTAGAAAAGAAGGTGTGCATCTGAGTCCTGGCCGATGGAAGTGTTGGGAAGATCCAAGACAGAACAGCTCCCAAACGCTCGGTGCACATGGCTTCAGGAAGGAATAGGTCCATTCACTGAGAAGACCCAGGGTGTCTGTGCAGGGAGCCCAAGAGGCTGTAACCCCAGTCTGGGAGAAAGGCCCTGGAGAGCAGCTTAGAAGAAGACAACACTTCAGCCCGTGCCTTGCATGGCTCACCAGTGCATGTACCCCACCTGTCCAACTGCCTGACCCAGCTTGCCTACACCTTTAGGGAGATGGATACTCTAGATGGAGATTTCCCATACACCAACCACCCCAGAACAATCATGAATATATCCCATGCAGAATCCTGGTGAGCTCTGTATTTCAGCCCTACTCACTCTTCACACACACACACACACACACACACACACACACACACACACACCCCGCCCCCCGCCTCCAGCCTGGCCAGTCCTCCCTTTCTGAGCTGCACCAGCCTCCGTGTCCAGCAGAGGGCACTCCTGGGCTCCCAGTGGAGGGTCCCTCCCTCCCACAAGTGCCCTCTGAAGCTCCCATCATCGCATGTGGGGTCTCTGGTGGACTTCGTCCCAGGCCCCTTTTCCCCAGAGACCGCCCCTACTGGAAGGAGAACTCTGGGGGCTGCACGAACTGTGGACGCTGGGGCTGGGACTGTCCTGCACTGCCTGTGCTTGGGCTGTTCATCCCTGTGTGTCTCCATGCAGTGGTGTCCTGGGGCTGCAGGCTCTTTTGTGACCACCTGAGCAACTCTGTGATTTGTGTCGTGTACGTCTGTGCTAATGTAATTATGTGTGCATCAGAGCTGCCTCCATCCAGCACCTGAATGTCACTGGGTTTGGGGGAATAAAACGTGCTTGCACCTGAGTTTATCTCTGGAAGGAGGAAATGAGCCTACATTTGAGCCCCTTCCCAGAGAGCCAGCCACTCTGCCAGATGGGAAAGTGCCTGTGTTTGGTATGGGAAGAAACTGGATGGCAAATCAAGTGAATACCAGGCCTGAGGCCTCATGGAAACAAATTTTTCTGCTACTTCTCCTTTCTGAGCCCTTTGTTGGGTTTTTGAGGATCTGCAAAACTCCAAGGGAGGGCATGATATCCAATTGGTCTTTGATGTGAGAAGAGAGGAAAATGGGTCCCGTGCAGGCTGGGACACTTTACAGAAACCGCAGGCCTCTCCCAGGAAGGGCTGGCAGTGTGCTTTGCCCCCTCTCCGGCCTGGCCTGGGTCATGGTGGCTCTCCTGCTGTCCCGTGTGTGTGCTCTGGTGTGGGTGCCCTGTAGAGTGGGTCCATGTGATGTTGCTTTATGTGAAACCCATCACTAGTGCATGCTGGCTTCCTGCTTGGGGCAACAGATGGGAGTGTACCGGGCACCGGAACCCCTGCCTAGGCTGCTGCACACCACGGGGTGGCCAGCTTGCCGGCCCCAGCCCCGTCCTCCCCGGGTGCACGTGTCGCACAGGGACTGCAGTGCCCTGCCACGTCAGGCTCTTCCTCAAGCACATCACTGTCCAACGCATTGCCTTCCTCACACCTTCCCACATTAGAGCATGTTCTGGTAAAAAAAAAACAACCACCACAAAAAAACAATCTATTCACACAGGTAAGTATGTAAGTATGTGTGAGGCCAAGCAGAAAAAACAAGATATCACAAAAGCCAAAACTTCTGGAGTGGAAGTCAGGACGTTGGGTTCTAGTCCTTAATTCTGCTGGAAGCTTCCTGCATGATTTTAAACAAACCACCTAATCCTCCTGGGGTTCCTCACCCTTATAAAGCCCCCTTTTAGGGATTACAGAAAGTCCAGAACATTCCTGTATGTCATCAATGTACCTAAATAAAGGGAGAAGCTGGGAGAGGCGGCTTTCCCCTGCTTTCCTCTGGTCTCATCCTTAGTTTTAAGGAGCCTGTTCGCTTGTCAGGTACTAGTTGGTGTGAGACTGGAGATGGGAAAGAAGAGGTAAAGGGCTGAGGTGTTTGCCTTTGTCCTTGTTCGGGGAAGACCGGCAGGGTTGGGCCTTGGCTCCCGCCAGGGTCTGTACCCTGAAGATGGTTGGGCCCCGGGCACTGGATGGGGGCCTGGATGCTGGCTGAGCCATTCCTCTTCTTCTTTAGTGCCTGGTCCAGTGGCACCCTAATACTCCCTTCAGGGGTTGGGGTGTCCTTAAGCATTCTCACCTTCCAGGCCCAGAATCCCTGGTGTAACATCTGTGGTGAGATGTTGTGACTGCTTTCACAGAGGAAAAATGGTATTGCAGAGGATCCAAGTCACCCCAGGCATCAGGGTCCCCGGCCAACACTGCTGGGATGTCTTCTGTGCACTGCATCTGTTTCTTGGCTTTGGGATGGGAATTAGGGCCCACTAAGGAGCTCTCCCAATGGGAGGCAGCTGGGTCAGTGGGAGTGAAATCCCTGGAAAGGACTGGTGTTCCTAGGGGCCGTGGCAAGAGTCAGTCTTCAGGGTTGCCGCTATGGGTAGTCCTGCCCTGCCTGCCTTGGGGATGTGAGGCTCCTCCAGAAAGCAGCTGCTGGGTGGTATTCATTATCAGGCCCACCTTCATCAGGGGGTTGGAGGAAACTCCTACCCAAGTACAGCCCACAGATGTCACTCTTCCCGGGACCTTCCAAGACTGCCTGCAGCTGGCTGCCCCAGAGAGGACTGGGCATCTCCTGTAGGGAAGAAGGTGGAGAGTGAGCTGCCTAGGTGCCTTCCTTTCCCTCAGTCTCAGAAGTTGCTGTGACTTCAGGGAAGTCACCGGCACTTATAAATGTGGGGGACATGGCCCAGGCACCCAGCAGGCACTGGGTCGCGGCCAGAATACCTTTCAGCCGGTGCCTGGCTGGCTCCAGCTGCTGTCCCCCCTTGGCAGCCTCCCTGGTAGGCAGCCTGAAGCTTTACGCAGCGACCAGAGGCCGGGCTCCGCGGTCCGACGGACGGGATGTGGGTGTGTGTGGAGCAGCTGTGTTGCTTCTTGCCCAAGCAAGCTTTCCCCGTCCTTTCTCCCCGCCCATGAGGCCCGACGGAGCTGCTGCTTCAGGCATTTTTCAACGGATGCGAATCATATTTGTTCATAATGAGCAGAAGGGGCCTGGGAAGGACTCAGGTTTTCCCCTACACCTGGGTGTGGCCCTTTCTCCCCAGGATGCCTGAATCAGCGTTGGTGAGCAGGGCTCTGCCTGCAGCCTGGCACTGCACCCTGATGCACCAGGCAACTTCTGGACCCCTGTCCACTGCTGGATGTGCTCAGCCCTCCGTGCTGACCTTCCTGGCCCTGCCTTCCTGGTTCCAAAGGCTGCCCCTGAATTCTTTCTCCCCAGCTGTGTTTCAGAGCATCCCAAATACAGACTCAGAACGGAACCCAATTAACATTGGAGGCATCTCATAAATGGGGTTTGAAGCTGCCAACTTAAGCACTGGGGGTCGGATCTCGATGGGGGAGGAGACATCTAACTCTTTTTAGCCTTTCTGAGCGGCTGGCTCAGAGTCACCACAGGATGAAGCAGCCACCAGCTTCTCCAGGGCAGGGATCGGAAGAGCCCACATTGGTGGCAGGAAGAGTGAAGACTGCTCCCAAGGAAGCCCCACTGTCCTCCCGCCTGTGATGGCAGTGAACCAGGTCTCCCCATCCTGGTCTGAGACCTTGCACACTCCTCTCACTTCACCTGGTTCCCCCCCCCCCGCCCCATCATCTTCCCTGGTGTCCCAGTTGTCATCTCAGATGGCTGTCCCCTGGGGTCCCGTGTTGAGCCACTTTGCCCCCTCATGCCACCTCCCGCGAAAGCCCTCCACCCCAGCTGCTCCTGCCTACCTTCTCTGGAGGCACTTGTCTCTGCTCACCCTAAGTTGCCATCTCTTCATTTCTCCGGCTGCTTTCAACCCAACAAAACTATCTCTTTTTCTTCTCTTGTAAACTACTGTCTTCTGAACTGTCTTCCCAAGCTGATGGTGCACAATCCGCCCCACCCCTCTTCCAGAGGACAAGCGCCCAGGCAGCAGACACTGGGGGAGTTCCATACAGTTCTTTGCTGTGGAAGTGGCTGGCTCCCCCCACAATCTGAGTGCCTGAGGCATCCGGTGATAGGTCTTGTATGGCCCCAAGCCCCTCCTCTGGCCCCTTCAGGTTTTCTCTGCCTCATCTTGTCTCCTTTAAACCGAGAATTGCATTGGGTAAGTGCTTTCCTCTGGAGCAGTAAGTATCTGCAGCAGGATTTTGTAGGAAGAACACAGTGTGGGACCAAACAGATCTGCTTCCTCTCTGGATGTGTGGCTGAGCAAGCTGCTCAATCTTCCTAACCCCCACTTCCCTGAATCCATGAAAGTGGTCCTGAGACCTGCCTCACAGGTGTAAGTACAGGGAGAGAGACTATAGGTAGAACTTTTGGCATCTACTAGATAACTTGTCTTCATTTTTCCCTTCATTTTTGCTCTGTCCATCACTGCAGTCCTTCGTCTCTTAAAAGAAGCATTCTCCATGTGAATTCTAGCATCACCAAAGCCCTCCCAAACCAACCTTCCCAGAGCACCTCCCCCTTAGTCCCCTTGTATACACACTCTGAGCTCAGTCCTTGCTGTGAGATCAGTGGGCATGACTATCACATCACAGGTGGGATCGCTCTTCCTGAGGTGCATCCTCCTCCCCTTGTTCTTGCTTATCAGTCTCTCCTTTAGAGAGAAGGCCCCTCACTTGTGTTTCCTTGCTTGGGCTCACTGAGCATCTTCTAGAACCTCCAAAACACCCCATGGTCCCAGGCCAGGTTATTTTTCTCCTGAGAGCTGGGAGAGTTGGTCATCTGTGTGCTGTCTTCTACGCCACCAGCTGGCTGGGGCTGGAAGTACACCTTCAACTCCTTTAGTCCAGAGCAGAAATGTACGCATCTTGTCCCCCCTTCTCTCCCCTTCTTGAACCTCCTTTGTGGAGAAGACCTCCGACCCTCTGCCTACTTCCCCTGCAAGCCAGCTTCCTAGCAAGCCAGGACCCTTAAAAGTCAAGCTTATAAGATTCTGAGAAGAGGTGGCCATGCTCTGTCTGTTAGGAACTGAGGCCTCTCCCTGTCTGACTACAATCCTGTGAGATCCCCAAAGCCTCTCCTCTCTGTGCCTCTTCCTCCCAATGTCCCCCAACTGGCAGCCAATGCTGTCTGTCCCCTGCCCTCCTCTGACATCGTGATCCCAGCAGCCAGCTCACCCACCCTCCTCTCAGATGCCCCCACTTCACCCACCTGTTCCCCAAGCCAGAGAACCTGGCTCCACACTGCAGGCAGCCCCTCCCCTTATTCCAGCCCTCACCTCAGTCCATTCTCCCTCGTGCTGTCACTCCAATTTATAGTCTAGACTTCTCAACTGCTCCAGCCTGAGCCCTAGAATTTCCTCCAGTCCCCCTCTTTCAGCCCCTCGGAGTGGTATCTGCAGGCGAGGTACCCTCAACAGTACAGGTGTGATCTGTGCACCATCCTCATGAGCTAGGGACTGAAGCAGCCGACTACCTTACAACACGGAGGAGAGAAGGGAATCTTAGATCATCTCCCCTCTCCAGGGCCCTTTGGCAGGACCTGCCTGTCTCTACAGCACACATGTAGCAGCTCTGGGCCCCAGCTCCTCACCTACCATCCCCTCTTGGTGCTCTATTGTCCACAGATCCCTCCCTTGTAGGCCAAGGTGGTCTCTTCATATCCGAGCACAGCATAGTTCCAGGGGCAGCAGGAAAATGCTCACCTCCTCCTCGCCCTTCCCTAGCTTTCTTTAAGAAGACAGCACAAAGCTGTCTTCCCCCTGGGGCCTGGGAAAGAAGGTCCTTCTGGCCACCATGCCCCATCTTTCTCATCAGTGGCTCCTCCCTTGGCCCAGAAGAGCAGCTCTGCTGGCCCTAGACCTGGGAGGGGGGCATCAACTGCCAAACACTTCCACCTCTTGCCCTCATTCTTGGCTCCTCCTCAAGCCCTAGCCACGGAGGGGACAGAGTGGCTTTTAAATGATCTCCACATGAACAGTCAAGAGCACAGAAAAAAAATCTTTGCATACATTGGAAAACCCTATTTTCTCAAACCCATGACATGGCCATGTAACTTTTGATCATGCAGGCCATGGCCTCCAAATGTCCCTGCTAGGGAATGTGAGTCAGGCGCTTATTAGGCGGAAAAAGAAGAAAGGTTAGGATTAAGTTGGGAGGCAGTACTGGAAAAATCTGCCTTTATTTCAGAGAAAGGAGAGAGAACAGAAGCATGGGAAGAATATGTGGATACAGTCCCTAATAAAACCAGTCCCAGGAGGGCAGGAGCTGAGTGAGAAAGGCAAACGTGGCAGTGAGGATCTTCTCTGACACCCCACAGCAGGTGCAGGGAAAGCTCTGGCCCATAACCAAGAGGAGCATGCAGCCAGATGGAGAGGCAGGGGATGAAAAGAGGCTCCACTTTCTGCATTCATGATCCACCCTCCACCCCCACCCCCACCAAGCTTTATACCCAATCAGAGGGGTGGCCTGATTGAGGCCCCAGCAAAAGCCCAAACCCAGGCTCCCAGACTCATCCCTGCCAATCCTGCCCTTCCTTCCTGCTAGAGGATGATCCAGGCAGGGCTTTGGGGCCTCTAGATCCTTGTGGCCAATGCTAGCTCACTGCAGACACTTTTAGATACAAGTATGCTACAGATACTTAAAGATGAGTATGAGCCAGCCACAGCTCTCATGGGGCTCTAAGACAGGAAAAGACGAAAGACCTAAAGACATAATTAAAAAGACAAACAAAACAAATCCCTGGCCTAATTCTAGAGTGCATGCTGTCACTTCTGATACTTATTAGCTGTGTGGCCTTGGGTAGGTCACTTAACTTCTCTGACCATAGATTTCCTCGTAGATTGAAGGTGTTAAACGAGGTTAGTGGTTTTCTAACTTTTCAGTCATAGTATCCTTTCTTTAAAGATCTTACTGGAATCCCAACTCAAAACTATATACTGGACAGTCCTAATTCAATGGGATACTACCTTTCTTCCAACCACTGCGTCAGACATCTGCATTGAGTCCGTCCATTGCTTTACTACCATCTTAGGCAGTCTTTGGTCACTTCGAGCTGTTAAAAAGCATACCCAGTGTGTTTCGGTGTAAAGCTTCAATCTGCTATCAATGTAGTGTCCACATTCTCCCATCCACTACTTCTCTATTTCAGGTGGGATACATGGTCTGAAGGACCCACAATGGGGAGCACAGGGTCCCTGCTCTACTCTGGCTCCTCCAGGCCTCCACCTTGTCAGGCAAGAAGCAAATAGCAAAGGGGGTGGTCTCTCCTGCCTGGGGGTGGCTCTGGGCCTCCTCGGCTGAGGCCCTTGTTCTTTCACGGGTCTGGACGTAACTTGCTCAAGGACCTGATGCTTGATGCTGTAAGGTCTCTAGAAGTCAGGCCTTTGAGGCAGGGCTCTGACCAGATGGCTCAAGCTAGGCTGCCTTCGCTCATGCTCACTTGGCACACAGAATCTACCCATAGGTGCCCTTCCTGGTTGCCCCCTACTGCGGCCATCAGTCCTACCCTCTTCTGAAGATCACAAAGGCCTCTGCATATGGGGAATGGGAGGTCTGCTCCCCTCCTTGTGGATGTCTGATGTACACCCCTCACTTGGCAGGGGGCAGAGCACCCCACCACCCACAGGGAAGTACAGGGAACTAAAAGCGACAGCCTTCCCCCAAAGCAATGACTTCTTTTGTGGTGACTCTCGACTTCAGCTGCTCTTTACAGAGTGTGAAGCTTATTCAGAAACACCAACGTGCTGACCCCACTCCAGGGTGTATTTTGCTAAAGTTCCCAAGGTGACTGTAAAAGGCAGCCAGGGTTAGGAACCACTGCCCTACTCCAACAACTCCCTGTGCAAGGACGGGAGCAGGACCAGTTAGTCCAGCACTGTGACCAGGGAGGATCCAGGTTCTCCTTTATAAGGTGATAGGCGAGACTTATGGCCGGGTCTCCTTGGCTCCGGGGCCTTAGACACAAGCAGGTACCAGCGGTTTCCATTCAACATCCATTAACATGTTTTTCACACCTGTGTCAGCAGTGGAAGCCTTCATATGAAATCTTGCTGGTGCCTGCGTATAACTCAGTTGCAGGAGCAGGGGTAGGGGCCTGGAGCCACGCAGTGATCCAGGGCTCTGCCAGTAGCACCGGAAAGCCCCAGCATTGAAGTCATCACTCAGGCCCCTCCGCTTACTCAAAGAATCTCCGGTCACTACGTTAGAGGTCAGGAAGGAGTGAGGAGGGAGCCAGAGGCATGGGCAGAGTCTAGGGAAGCAGAACCAGAGAGGAACCAGGCTGGTGGGGGGTGGGGGTGGGGGTGGGCTCAGACTTCCCGGTCCTGCGGAGTAGCCACCCCTGGGTCTGAACCCCTAGCAAGGTGTGCTCCTCCCATATGCCCCTGAGCAGGGGGAAGAAGAGAGGCAGTGGCCTCAGGACCTGCAGCCGCCCCTCCCTCCAGGGCCGCAGGAGAAATCCAGTGGGGATGAGAGGCCCGCCACAGAGCCTCTCTTTAAGGTCCTGGACACACCTCTGAGCGAGGGTGATGAGCCTACAACGCTGCCAGCCCAGCGGGACCACGGGTACAGCGTGCAGATGGAGGGCTACCTGGGACGCAAGCATGACCTGGAGGGGCCCAACAAGAAGGCATCCAACAGGTGTGTGAGGGAGGGGCCCCCGGTGGGTGGGGCAGGCGGCTCCCAGGGGCTTCTCCACCTGCAGAGCCTGTGCAACACCACAGCCATGTGGTAGGGGAGAATGCTTTTTTTTTTTTTAAGATTTTATTTATTTATTCATGAGAGACGCAGAGAGAGAGAGAGAGAGAGAGGCAGAGACACAGGCAGAGGGAGAAGCAGGCTCCATGCAGGGAGCCTGATGTGGGACTCGATCCCGAGACTCCAGGATCACACCCTGGGTTCAAGGCAGGCGCTAAATCGCTGAGCCACCCAGGGATCCCCGGGAGAATGCCTTCTGAGAACTCCCGGGCCCCGCTTTGGGCCAGCATGATGGGAAGAGCATATCTTCAGTTTGAACGATGAGTTCAAACCCTATGCCCCTGTAGAAGTTACTCCACCTTCGTTTCCCCATGATGAGGAGAACCTGCCACCTTGGTACAGATTCCCAAGCCTGGCACAGAGTAGGTTCTCAGTGAATACTAGCTACTATTCTTATCCCAGGGCTGGGTAACAGGTAAGGTCTTGACAGTAACAACAGATCTTGACCAAGTCCCACTTTTTAACCAATCTGGGCTGGTTTCCCCAGCTGTCAAATAGGAGAATGGGGTTGGCATACATGGCTTCCAGAGGTCCCTCCCAGTGCTGTCATACAGCAACTCTGTGACCCTGAGGAACTCATTCGAAGGCTGTGTCCTTTCCTGGCCCTGAGGCAATTATGTCCTTGAGTTCAGTCTGTCCAGGGCTTTCTACCCAAGGTCCCTGGGGGCCTCTGTTTTCAGGCATTATGCCAGGGCCTCATGGACACAGAGCAGCATCACGAGGTTGAAGCCAGCCATGTTCCCAGGGCCAAGTGGCAGCATACAGAGTCTGGGCTGGGCAGGGGGACATGCTAAAGCTCAAATTCCAAAAATGAACCTGGGGACCCAACCACCCTGAAGTTTATTATTGATACAGAGTCCACCAGAAATGGGGAAACCAGCATTTACTGAGCTCCTACTATGTGCCAGGCTTTGTGAAGACCAATTACATCTTCACAACCACCTTGTGATATCAAGGTTTCTATTTTGCAGATAGAGAAACAATTTCAGAGAAGGCATTTGTTCAAGGCAGGATTTTACTCCAGGATACAGCTCCTCCTTAGCAACGGCCTTCCTTGGGGTACAAGCTCAAAGAAGGTAGTAAGAGCTACAGGAAAGATATATCTTTCCTGGAGGATCTTCTCTGGGTGTCAGAATCCTGGGCTCCATGAAAGGGCTCTGCTGCCAGCTTGTCCAGTACAGGTCAAGTTCTCTCTGAACTTGCTATCCTTCCTCCCTCTGTGCCCTGCATGCCTCCACCTTCCTGCCCCCTACAGGGGGGGAGGGAGGAGGACGAAAAGCTTACTGTTGCTCTGTTCCCCAGCATTCATTTCTATGAAAAGTGAAGTCACCGCATGTCCCATTGGTCAGTGAAGGGGCTGAGGTTAGCCCACACATGAGCTTCTAAGCTTGTCACCAAACATCAGTTGAGTCTTGATTTACACAAAAGTGTTTCTTAAAAAAATGCTAGGACAGTATACTGGGCATATCTCAATAAAGCAAAAAATAACCAGAACAAAATGCTACTCTATTCACAGTTCAGTGGTGAGAGTCACATATACTCATGGATGCAGAAAGGCTTTGAAAGTTAAGTTTACACAGTCGTTCTTAGATGCAATAATTCTACTTCTTAGAAATGTATTTCAAGGTAAGATCAGGGTTATAGCAAAGATTTATGTATGTTTATCACAGTGCTGTTTAAATTGCACTGTTTAAATTTCCAGTAATTACAAGGCCCATCACTAAAGGGATTATTTATATACAGAATGGGGTACCATATAGCAACTCAAAATTATTTTTAGGAAAGATTTGAAGGATATGTAAAAATATTCATGATATGTTTTTTGTTTTGTTTTAGATTTATTTTTAGAGACAGAGTGAGAGTGGGTATGAGTGGGAGGGGCAGGAGAGGGGGAGAGAATTTCCAGCAGACTCCCTGCTAAGTAAGCATGGTGCCCAACTCCCTGATGAGCATGGATCATGACCTGAGCTGAAACCAAGAATTGGATGCTCAACTGACTGAGCCACCCGTTATATATGTGAATAGAAGAAAATATATAAAATGTTAACGATAGCTAGTTTTTGGTAGTGGAATTACATGCAGATGATTTTTATTGCCTTTTTTAACTGCAAAATGTGCTATTACTTATTGGGGCAAAAATGGTGTAATAAAGAAAAAATTGGTTAAGCTGTAAGAATGGATTCCAGAACTGTTGTACCCTGTATTTTCGCAGGTCCTGGAACAATCTGTACTGTGTGCTCCGGAATAGTGAGCTGACCTTCTACAAGGATGCCAAAAACCTGGCTCTGGGGGTCCCCTACCATGGGGAGGAGCCCCTGGCCCTGAGACACGCCATCTGTGAGATTGCTGCCAACTACAAGAAGAAGAAGCATGTCTTCAAGCTGAGGTGAGGCCCTTCCTGTCCCTGGCTGTCCCTGGCCGCTTAGTCCAGCATTCGTGGCTGGATAGGAGCTCCCTGTGTGAGACCAGCTCCACGCCTAAAGTTGCCCCTCAGGGATTTTTTGAGTCAAAGGTGCTGTGCTGCCTGTGAGGGGTCTGGTCATGGGGAGGCTCCAGGCTCCAGCAGGAAACCCTTTTTTGTCAGGCTGAGCAACGGCAGTGAGTGGCTCTTCCACGGCAAGGATGAGGTGAGTGCTCGGAGGCCTAGCCCAGACCCCTGCCGACAAAGGAGCAGTTGTCTCCCTGACAACGTAAGTCCCAGGGGCACCCCCTCCCTTGTGGCCCATGACCCTCTCGGCCTGCAGGAGGAGATGCTGTCCTGGCTACAGGGCGTGAGCACCGCCATCAACGAATCCCAGAGCATCCGCGTCAAGGCACAGAGCTTGCCCCTGCCCTCCATCACGGGCCCGGACGCCAGCCTTGGCAAGAAAGACAAGGAGAAGAGATTCAGCTTCTTCCCCAAAAAGAAGTAGCCTCTCTGGCGCCCCACCGGCGGGCCGGGAGGGACTGGTGGGTGCACGGCCTGGGCCTGGGCCTGGGCCTGGGCCTGATCCCCCCGCAGCCCGTGCCGGCTGCCGCCTGCGCCTGCCTGCTCCGACTGCGATGACGGCCGGCGGCCTGGCCCATTGCGCTGCCCTCCCTGCCTCTGCCCCTGTGCAGCCCCGGCTCCCCGCCAAGGGCCAGGGCCCCTGGGGCACAAAACGGTTTCCCAGGCACCCGCCCTCCTCAACCACCCTGCTGCCCCGGCCTCCCCACCCCTCCCCCCCGCAGCCCCACAAAAGCTGGAGAAGACGAAGGAGGTTCCTCAGACGCTGCCCACTCCCAAAGCAGGTCTTGCTTGGGGCCACTTCCCACTTGGGGATGGAGGAAGGGGACACTGGAAATGCCTGACCTGCCCCTTAAGGGCATGAGGAAGGAGCTTCAGGTAGGCACACAGGGCTCTAGCTCTAGCCAAGGGGCTGCTGGAACCCAAGGGGCCTCTTCTCCACTGGGCTTACTCAGAACTGGACTCTCACCTCAGGGGCCACCACATCCCTTCCCCGTCTTCCTCTCACCAAAAAAAAAAAAAAAAAAAAAAAAAGGTGGGGGGGCACCACCCAAGGTTGGTGGGTCCTAAATGCAAGGGCCTCCTGCTGCCTCCGGTGCCCTCTGCTACCAGCCCAGGTGGTAAAAGGGAGTAAAAGCTCTCAAGCTGGTCCTCTTAACACAGAGCTGCAGAGCGCTCAAGAGGCCGAGGCGGCCAACAGACGTTGACGTGGCCCACGGTTCTGCCCCCTCCATGCTGGGATCCTCCCCGACTCCTGAACCAGCACTATCCAGCTCAGACCCAAGGTCCCTTAGGGATAGTACAGGTCCCAGAGAGAGAAGACGGGTGCCAGCACCTGCAGTAAAGCATCCCAAAGCCAAAGGCCCAAGGTGTCTTGGCCACAGCTGGCACCACCTGAGGGTCCTGGCTGGACAGACAGTAAATCTCATGACCTATCACTCTGGGGTGGCAAACAGAACCACATCTGGGTACTACCCATGTGACACAAGCCCCAGCCAACTGGGACAAATGCTGTATGGCACCCCTTGCTCAGCTTCTCCTGAAGGTCCTGGTCTTGCGGAAGTCACCAAAGGTCACCAAATATCTAACACCCCCTTCCTCAAGCACAGCCAAAACGAGCCCTGGACCCTATTTTCCCAGAGACAGCCTTCCCCATGTTGTTTGGATCAGACTTCTGGAGGGAAGAGGGCACTTGTTTCAACAAGTATCTCCCCCACCTCTCTGAAAGCAATACAGCTCCAGCCCAGCATCGTATCTGGGTTTAGGTTCAAAAGAGGGGTCAAATTGGGGGCAGCAGGTGTTTCCTGCTGAAGAGACCATAAACATCCCTGGGGCCTACAGCTGCTATTCCATCACCTTCCTTATGAGGAGCCTTAGACACACTGAGATGATTCCTCTGGAAGGGGGTGAGGTTCAGGTAGCAAATACAGAGGTACATATGCAGTGTTACTAGGCCTTCCCAGGCAGGAGCCCCTAGTTCAGGCACAACTTAGAGATCAATACCTCCCTGTCAAGGGGAAGCTAAGTTCTTCAGTGGAGCTTGACATCCCCAGATCAGATGATCCCACCTTTGTAGCCAGGGTCTTCATTTGGCCTCTATGCATCTAATCCTACAACCCTCTTTGCTTCTACAGGGAAGCTAGTATATACCATTCACCAGCCTCCTCCTCCATCTGGGGAAACCAAGGCAGGAGGCAGTGAGGTGACTATAATCACCTGGCAAGGAAGGAGGCCTCTGATGCATCTGAGGGGATGTCCTGCTCCAGGGCAAACAGCACGTTCCTTACTGAAGAGCAGGTAGTGGCAAGAGTCTTCCTCAATTCTTTCCCCAGGCCAGTCTTTAGGGAGACAAGGGACCCCCTCCCCGCCCCTCCATTTGTGCCAAAGTAGCAACTGACGTGAGAAATCTCCAGCAAGTAACTCCATGGTCCAAAGAATGAAAGGGCCCCAAAGGATGAGGTAGGATTTCACCACCCCAGGTCCCCCAGACTGGGCAGTGGCAGCCAGCTGCATGTGACCCACCATCTATTGCCAGTGCCCCACACATCCCTCTCATATCACACAGGCCCCAAGACAACCCACAGGACTGAAGCTACAGGAGCCTAGCTTTGGGAGATTGTGCCACATGGGACTAAGCTCCTGGTGCCCTGGCAAGGGTTTTCCCCTCCTTACATTTTATACTTTGCAGTCTCTTAACAGTATTCCCAAACTAGGTCAACACAGCTCCAGTCCACACCAGCATAATAGGCTTCCTCCCAGGGCAGCTTAGAAGAAGCTCCTTCTGGGCATGGTCAGGTGGTCCTTCTTCCCTCTCTCCATCCCCTTCATCCCCTGGCCTCAACTGATTGGCTGAGGGAGGGTGTGGAGGGTCTTTAGGCTTCCCCTCCAGCCCCCACAACTAGCACCCATAACAACAGGAAGCTTGTGGAAGGCTCAGTGTCCCCACCACATCACTTCTCTCTCCTGCCTATCGGAGGGCTACCAGGGTCCCCAAGGTTGGTCCTGGATCTCTCTCCCCTCCCTCTAGTGGGAGGGGGCAAGGATCCAGAGGACCATATGGCTTGGTCCCTTGGACAAGCAAGCTCAGGGAGGACATAAGGGAGGAGGCAGCTACACAAGACTGCACCCCTGTTGGGCACAGACCACACAATCTGGCGCCGACCCTGGGGCCAGCTGGGCCTTGTCCTCCACCTGCTCAAATGTGCTTCCACCAACCAGAGAAAACCCATTTACTAGTTTTTCTAATAAATCAATAATGCTCCATCTTTCTCTCACTTATTTGACTAGTTTTGTTTTCCTTTGAATTGGACCACAGAGAGGTAGCTGAGTGTGCAAAAGGGTGGGGGGGGGGAACCACCATGGAGACAGAGGGAGAGCCAGAGTCTCTGGCTTGTCCCTGGGGACCTGGGGAGTCTTATGCCCATACGCAGCTGCTGTGCCTTGCCTGAGACCTTGCAAGAAGCTCGCTCATTCATGCATTCGACCATCTTGAGGGTCTGCTGCAAGCCCGTCCCCACAGAGCTCTGGACAGAGATCTTGGCCGTCACTGGACATCAGAATCACTAGAAGTGCCACGCCCGAGATTCATCTCCAGGGGGGTGATTTCTTTTGGTCTACGTGGATGAAACTGGCATCACCATTTTTCAAAAGGCTCCACTGATGACGCTCATTGGTAGTGAGAACCAGTGAGCTAGATCA
This sequence comes from Nyctereutes procyonoides, assembly GCF_905146905.1. Taxonomy (NCBI): domain Eukaryota; kingdom Metazoa; phylum Chordata; class Mammalia; order Carnivora; family Canidae; genus Nyctereutes; species Nyctereutes procyonoides. The sequence continues at coordinate 33,465,735 of NW_026575139.1, forward strand.
AGGTTCCAAGTCAAATCTAGATGGCTAAGGATCACCTGGGGAAAGTGTTCGCTACAACTGAAAAGGCTGAGTCAGGGAGTTCGAGAAGCAGTACATTATCCATTTTCTTCAATTCACAGATGAATTGGGTGACGTGGCTAGACTCTCACTCCAGTAGCTTTATGGCTACTGAGAGCATCATACCCCAAGCCTGGTAGGAGCTAACTATCCTCATCAACAGTGGAGGTGGCCACAGAACATTCAGGGTAGAAGGTAGGCTACCTCTGCCCTGTCTGCTTCTGCCTAGGAGAGGCCTCCCCTGGCCTCCACTCTTCTCTTGACCTCTTTAGGGACTCTGCACAACCGCCTTCAGGTTGAGTCTCTCCTCCAAGATCAGAAGCTCACACAGCCCTGATCCAGCAGACCTGTGGGAACACTTGCCTGTAGGAAAAGGACCAACAAAAGGAAAAGGTCCACCACAGACAAAGGGCAGAAAGCCCAATTAGAAATAGGCAGGTGGGGGATCCCTGGGTGGCGCAGCGGTTTAGCGCCTGCCTTTGGCCCAGGGCGCAGTCCTGGAGACCCGGGATCGAATCCCACGTCAGGCTCCCGGTGCATGAAGCCTGCTTCTCCCTCTGCCTGTGTCTCTGCCTCTCTCTCTCTCTCTCTCTCTGTGCGACTATCATAAATAAAATAAAAAAAAATAAAAAATAGAAATAGGCAGGTGGGACACTTGGGTGGCTCAACAGTTGAGCATCTTCCTTTGGCTTAGGGCGTGATCCCGGCATCTTGGGAGCAAGTCCTACATTGGGTTCCCCACAGAGAGCCTGCTTCTCCCTGCCTTTCTCTGTGTGTCTCTCATGAATAAACAAAATCTAAAGAAAAAAAAAAAAAAGGAATAGGCAGGCATCCCAGCCCTTTTGAGGAAAGACACATTGAGAATAGAAAGAAAAAATGCATTTGCTCTCTTCACACCATGTTGCAAGCCACCTTAAGATATGTCTAGGCTCTAAGTTTAGAATCCTGGCCTCCTACAATGTCTCCTGAGAAGTAGAGAGAGAGAAAACACAGAAGACGTTAGAAATTTCTGAATGTCCCATTCATTTTCCTCACCTGTTTTAGTCCAACTTTGGTCCTTGAGGAAGAGAGCTCAAGGCTGGCACAGTGCCTGCCCCTGCCAACAGGACACCAGGCAAAGGTGGACAGAGAACAAGTTCCCTCCTGCACATCCCACGGCCCCCACCTCCCCTGCAAGCACCCTAGTGCCTTAGGCTTCATGAGCACGGACGATGGAGGAGAAAATGTGGATGCAGCCACCACCACCCCCAGCCCGCCTCCCACCAAAGACACCCTGACCTCGGTCAGCTCTCCCCATCCCAGCAAGGCCCAGTGAGGAGCCACACATGGGTGGTTGGTCAGCAGCGGTTATTGCACCATTGGCAAATAATGAAATGTATATACATTAGCGACAACCACAGAGTCAGCAAGACAATCTACAAAAGTACCTGAACCAAGTCCATTACATTCTTCACGGGAGAGGAATCAACAACGGAAGAACACACACTCAGGAACACGTGTGCACACAAATACACCACAGAATGGAAAGCAATAAATTATGGGTCTTGTTCCTGCCTGGATCCTAAGAAAAGGCACAATTAAAGAGCAAAGCCTCCCCAGGCCACCTTCCCCCGTCTCCTCAGCCCGGCAGTGGTCAGCCCAGCACTGGAGGCCTGAGCAGGGCTTGCTCTCACCAGGAAGAGGAGAGCTTAAATATCTGGCTTCTTACCAGAGAAGAACTATATATGAGGGAAGTGCCCACACTGGCCTCGGTGGGAAGAAGGGCCTGCAGAAGTCGCCATGAGCCCAGGGAAGTGCCAGGGCATTCCCAGCAGGTGAAGACACTTGCTGAGTACCCCAGAGCATCCTCTCAGGGGCTCACGTGGGCAGGGTGAGCGCAGGCTTGTGGGCAAGCACTCCAAGGTTCCTCAGAGTTCCCCTGCCACACGGCTCCTCCTGGGACTCAGAGTCATCCTATGGAGTTCAAGGCCTGGAACTTCTCCCTCAAGTTTCTCACTCTGCCCTGCTGGCCTGGGTCCGCTGGGTCCCTGGGACCCTCTTCCTTTGGCCAATACTCCGGGCTCCTGGAAACTCCAGTCTCCTGGAAATCCAGGCCCTGTCTCATTGTGGCTGCTGGTGAGCTTGGTCCCTGCCCACTGTGCTCCTCCAGCCCCGCAGCGGGGCAGGGCAGGGGCCCCTTCTCCATGACGATCACCCGCTGGTTGTTCTCCAGGGTGAGGTCTGCGGTGACATACAGGGCTTCCTCTTCAACCGGCCTGCTTTGGGGCAGCATCCCGGGCAGCTGGGGCTGGGCGGCCTCTGGGCCCGGCTGGCCCCTCCTGGCGCCCACACTGCAGCAGCGGCCCACCCTGCCCGCCGGAGGGGGCTCCACCATGTTCTCGGGCACCGAGCGGCTCCGGTTGACAGGCGGGCCGCGGGGCCGGCTGCCCTCAGCCTGGAAGGCCTCGTCGTGGGAGGCGTACTTGGAGCAGAGCTCTCGGACATCGGGCCAGCTGAAGGTCTCAGTGTCGAAGGGGCTGAGGGGGCTCCGAGAGGAGGGCCGGGGCCCCGGTGAGCTGGCCTTCGGGCTGGGGCTGAAGGGGAAATGCCGAGGCGAGCCGGGCTTGGGCGGGCTGTGCTCCTGGGCCGCCGTCTGCTCGTGGTTGAGGAGGGACAGCACCGGCTTTCTCTTACCTGTGAGGAGAGAGCGAGCGGACTGAATCCCTGAGCAGGAGCGGGGAGGGCAAGTGAGGACGCTGCACTGCCGTGGGCTCACGTTCCAGGACGGCTGCTTGCGGGGCTTTGGTTGGGAAGGGAGAAAGCACATTCACCTTCCACAGCCCCTTTTGTTAAAGGGCAATGAAAGGAGGTGCCTGGAAGGGCTCAGTTGGTTAAGCATCTGCCTTCGGCCCGGGTCATGATCCTAGGGTCCTGGGATAGAGCCCCGCGTCAGGCTCCCTGCTCAGTGGAGAGACTGCTTCTCCCTCTGCCTCTACCCCTCCCCCTGCTTGTGCTCGCTCTCTCTCTGTCAGGTAATAAATACAATCTTTAGAAGGAGAGGGCGGGGATCCCTGGGTGGCTCAGCGGTTTAGCACCACCTTCGGCCTAGGGAGTGATCCTGGATCCCAGGATCAAGTACCCTGTCGGGCTCCCTGCATGGAGCCTGCTTCTCCCTCTGTGTCTCTGCTTCTCTCTCTGTGTGTCTCTCATGAATAAACAAACTATTTATTTTTTATTTTTTTTTATTTATTTTTTATTTATGATAGTCATAGAGAGAGAGAAAGAGAGAGGCAGAGACACAGGCAGAGGGAGAAGCAGGCTCCATGCACCGGGAGCCCAATGTGGGATTCGATCCCGGGTCTCCAGGATCGCACCCTGGGCCAAAGGCAGGCGCCAAATCGCTGCGCCACCCAGGGATCCCTAAACAAACTCTTTAAAAAAAATTTTTTTTTAATAAAAAAATAAAAATAAAAAGAGAGGGCAATGGGAAGAATGAAGAAAAGACAGTGAACAAGGAGTCAGGAGTCAAAGGAAAAGACGAGAGCCTCTACTCTTCTGGTAGAGAGGGCCTATAGCCACATTCTTCCCAAGCCTCTGCTCTAGAGGAAGGGCTCAGGAGGGACAGGGACAGGGCTCAACCAAAGCCACATGCTTGGCCTTGGGCATCAGGCCAACCACCAGGGCTCATGCCACATGTGTGTGGAGGCCGGCCCTCTCCTTGGTCATGGTTCTACATGGGTCTCTTTGCCCCAGGGGCCAACGTGTTCCTAAGAGGCTCTTCCACCCCAGATTTGCAGGAAGGGCCCACTCCCCATCCCCGTCGTCATACCTGTGCCGCCCGAGGGTGCTCCAGCCTCCTCCTGCAGGCAGGGAACGGTGGGAGCCACCTTTCCCCACTGTAGGGGCGGCCTGGCCGTCACAGATTTGCTTTTGATCCGGAGGCTGTACTGGCGGGCCAGCTGGTAGACCTTATTCTTGACTCTCTCACTCACGTGGCCATCCATGACATGGGAGAGCTGTACGATGCGGGGGTGCAGCGGGGCCACCAGCTCCCCCTGGACCCCACTGCTCAGCTCCTTGACCAGCTCCTTCAGCTCCCGGGCCAGGTGGGCCGGGCTGGGCCGCTCCGTCGGGGAGGCACTCTCAGGGGAAGCAGTGGCCGACTCCTCAGTGATGGCCCCCAGCTCGTGCTCCTCCAGGATGAAGAGCGGCTCGTGTAGGTCGAAGCCATTGGCCTGGCCTTGGCCAGGCCCCTTCCTAGAGTTCTCCCCGGCAGACTCCATCCCCTCCCAGATCTTTACAATTTCTGAAGACGGCCGGAACTCAGCATCTGTGATAGGAGCTGGCTCCCCAGCACTCGCCTGGCTGGGTCCTGGGAGGTCAAACAGAGCCCATGAAGGTGGCCGGGAGCCCACTGGCCTCTTGTGCCCCAGCGGAGCCATGGGCTCCGGGTCTGGCCTGGGAAGGCTGTTGAATCTGGAAACAGAGTTTCTCACCAGCCCTTTGGGAATGTAGGAGAGGCTCTCCCGGCGTCGGATGCTAAAGCCCGCATCGTGGTGCTCCGCGTTTTCATAGTAGCTCTTGATTTTGTCCAACAATAGCCGGTCTCGGGTGGAGAGTGTCGATTCCTTCTTCTTGCAGGAAGACCTGTCGGGCTCTGCTAGACAGCCTGGGCTTGGGGGCTCTGTCCTGTTGACCGGAGGGCCACTTTCCATGGCCACGCCCACAGTGGCATCCACCTCTGGGGGCAGCTGCGAGCCAAGGGAATCCGTGGTGCTACCGTGCCAGGCTGGGCCCTTCTCGCTGCCCTCTAGGCTGAGCACACTGCTGCTCCGGCTTATCAGCCTCGGGCTCCCAAAGCCACTGGCCTTGCCGTCCTCTAGCGCCAGGCTGCTCCGCCGGGAGAAGCTGCTGACGAACCGCTCCGCAATGATGCTGGCCTGGTCCAGCACAGAGGGCGGCAGGAGGCTCTCGGTCTCCTGTGCAGCCCTCACATCCTCCTCCTCCTCCTCACTGCTCAAAGCCTTAAGATCCTCGGTGCTCTCCACCACCACAAAGTCCCCCATGTCACCTGGGGGGGCCAGCCCCAGCAGGTCCTGGTGGGCATCAAGCTGTGTTTCCAGGACGTCTGGAGACTCTGTGTCTGAGGGCACCTCCTCGATGCTGGGACCTTCCATGGCAGCAAATACTTCCTGCTCCATCTCGGGGTCAGGAACTGGCTCAACCTGGGATAACAGAACTCCTGTGAGCCAAAGCCCTGCCTCATGAGACCCATGGATGAGGAGACAGCATGACCTGCTCAAAGCCTAGTGGGAGGTCATGAAGTTTAGGACCAAAGGCAATCAGAATGTACACAACTCAGAGTGGGGAAACAGGTCCTGAGGGAGAGGAATGTGGTGATGCCCCTCAGTCGTCACACAGCTAGGAAGATTCTAGGAACACAGATCGGGTACAGTGGTGGCACCTCTCAGTGACATCCTGCCTAGGAGCCCCAGGGACAAGGTGGGAGATAGAACACAGGGTATACCTGACGGAGAGGCAGCTTCCTACAGCCCTACAGGCCACACAGGCATTGTTCTGGTTTCAAACCCAACTTTCCCAAGCAGCCGGGACCTCCTGTTGTGGAGGAGGGTCCAGGAGGCAATAGGACCACATGCTGGAGTCCTGTCAGACTTGGTGAAGACAGGGATTTGGCTCCTACCAGCCAGCCTCTAGCCCTATGCACAACTCTGCACATGCCCAGCAGACAGGTAAGGAAGGAAGCAAATTAAAAAACCTCCCCCTGGCCAACTTGAAGGTCATCCAAACCATGAAACCAGCCAGTACAGGCAGCTTTCCAGAGGGACCTTTAGGAAGAAGAGCAAACAGGCAGCCCAGGTGGCTCAGCGGTTTAGCGCCGCCTTCAGCCCAGGGCCTGATCTCGGAGTCCTGGAATCGAGTCCCACATCAGGATCCCTGCATGGAGCCTGCTTCTCCCTCTGCCTCTCTCTCTCACTCTGTGTGTCTCTCATGAATAAATAAAATCAATCTTAAAAAAAAAAAAAAACCTCACTAAAAAAAAAAAAAAAAAGAAAATACACACCAGACTGCAAAAACTCCATATAATGTATAAAATGTCATTAATAGCTCTTTCTATTGATTACGTGCTACATAATAGCTGGTGTTAAATAATTTGTTAACGTGGTTGCTAGAAAATGTAGTTATCCGTGTAGCTTGCTTCCTATGATCACTGGATAGCACCACTCCAGACTCCCACCCAATGTCACCGAGGTTCCTCAGGCCTGCGCTGGTGTTTGAGGCCCGCCCTGGAGTCTAGGCCTCATATGCTTTTTCTTGTAACTTAGGGAAAACAAAGGTTATAGGTTCTGCAAAACACACAGACCACATGAGGTGGCAGGAAGTAGAGTGTGGGCTTGAGTCACAGTCTCTGGTCTGACCTCAGCTCTGCCCCTCAGAAGCTGCCCAATGCCAGGCACGTCACTCACCTCCTCTGAACCTCTTTCTACCTGAGCTATTGCAGGGAAGAGAAGAAAGGAGTAAGACAGTGGACCTGTAGGAAGTGCCCAGCAGATGTCAGTACCCAGGCGGGTATAGGCGTAATTTCAATGTCTGGCAGGCTGGTGGGGACAGGGCCTTATGCCCTATACAATGAAGCCTGGCTGACGGGTCCTAAAATCTGGCCACTTCTGCTAATATAGCCCTTGACAAGAGACCGCATCTTGTCAAAAAGGAGCTTCTTTTTCTAATTCATAGAAAGGGGTTGCCTGTTCCCCCCACCATACACCCATAGGCTAGACAGGCTTCCCAAAGGGCTGAGAATCTGGGAAGGGTGGCGGAGGATGGGGGCGGAATTCTTAGTCCCATGGGCCCAACGGGAGAGCCCCAGCCTGAAAGCCCGCCCGCTCTGGCCCCTTCTGCCCGCCGGCCACTCACCTCTGGCAGGGAAGAGGTGGACTCGAAGCTCATGCGCTTCTCGGCACTAGTCGGAGACCGGCCGCTGGACCTTCTGCGGCTCTTAGGGCCTTCTGACTCCTTGCGCCCCTTCTCCTACAGCGAGTGGGGGGGCCATGGTCAGCTCCTGAGATAACTGCGAGCTCATCCCTTCCACAGCCCAACACAGGCAAACCTTCTGAGCCCCAGGGGGGCCGGGCTGTACTGAGAGCCAGCCTGAGACCTGATACTGAACTGCCAGGTCTGGGGATGCAGAAACCCCAGCCAGGTGTGTAGCCTCAGGACAGCCCATCCTGCTTGCCCCTTCCACCCCTGCTGGCTTCTCCCCTTTCCCCACTGCCCCCACCCCATTAGTCATGCTCACTGGGCAGTATACTAGCTCACGCCCCTTACTGGAACAGCACATGCCAAGGGCTCACCAGGGCGTGACAGCGGGCAAGGGGTTAGGTGCTGATGGCAGGAGTGAGGGAACAGGACAGAGGGGTGGGGGGGGGCAGGGGAGAGAACTCCCGGATGGGCATGCACTCGCCAGGGAACATGCAAGGAGGAGGGGAGATCAAAGAGACACCTCACCATAGCGCCCCGGGAGAAAAGTAAAGCGTTGGCCCGATAGTGCCAGCAGTGGAGGGCGGCCAGCAGGGAGCTGGCAAAGTCGGCTACCTGCTCCGCCACTGCCAGGCTCTCCTCCTCCTCCTCCTCCTCCTCCTCCTCCTCCGAGCCTGGGGGCTCCAGTCTGGCCCCCTTCTCGCTGCCTTCAGGCCCTGCCAAGTCCTCCAGAGACACCTGAAAGGCCTTCTCCTCCTCCTCCTCCACCACCACCTCCTCCTCCTCCTCCTCCTCTTCCTCCTCCTCCTCCTCCTGTTCCTCCTGGGCAGCCCCTTCGGTCTCTGGCTGCACGCCCTGAGCACAAGGAGGCTGCCCAAAGTCCAGGAGAGCGCCGGCACTGCCTGCATGCTGTTCAGAGCATAAGACCCCCTCGTGACCAGCCTCTCTGCAAGCCCCCTCCTCCTGCCAGTGGCTGGGGGTAGGGAGGCTCTACACAGAGAAAGCCACACTGAAACACCCAACCCCTGATCTCCACCAGGGCCCAGGGAGGATGGGGTGGGGACTCTCAAGGTGGGAAGCTGGGACCTGGGAAGGCTGGGGCTGGAGCCTGGTCAGGAGCTCAAGACCCAGAGAGGCCTGCCTGCCCTAGACAGAGAAAATGGAGAAGATCCAGGCTAGGCCATCACCAGGGTACCATTCTAGGAAAAGGGTACAGGAGGGTCCCCAGGGGAAGGACCATGGCTTATTCATCTCTGTGACTTTTGTGACAGAGCCTAGCAGAGAGTAGGTGCCTAATAGGTATTTGTCAAATGCATGAATGAATGCACAATGAGAGCCAAAGCCAGGCGTTGACCTGGCTGTCCCACCCCCTTGTCAAGCCAGTCCTCTCTACCCACTGGCCTTACCTTCATTCCTGCTGCTCTGGTTGCTATCACCATGGCCAGGTCCCAGCACACAGGCAAAGGGGGTTTGCGGGGAGAAGAGATCGGTAAGCAGGAGAAAGAGCCTCTTTACAGAGACCACGAGGCACCTGGGTAATAAGGCTTCACTGGGGCCCCTTATTCCCAGAACCCTCGCTCGGTCTCCTGGGCTTTCCAAGGAATGACCGATAGAGCAGAGGCCCTTGAGGCCACAGAGCAGCACAGGTTGGTGTGTGTCACTCACGGCAGCTGTTATCCGAGGACAGGGCACAAGGAGTATGTGGGAGGGAGAGCTCAAGCCCCATCGCCAGACAGCCAAGGGGTGAGGCCCACCTCCAGAGAGGAAGAGAGGCAGAGTTCCCTCCAAACTGTCCTCAACACCTGGAAGGTTACCTCTGTCACCTCCCTGCCCCTACCCTAGAGCTGGCCAGGAATGGCAGGCCATGTTCACACTCACCTTTCTCACTGAGTTGCCTGAGCAGGTGTCTGGTTGGCTCTGAGAAAGAAAGTGAATGAACAGTCAATGCAGGCCTGGAAACAGCTGTGTCTGGCCCTGGTTCCATGCTCACAGTGCCACTGCCACCACCAGCTCAAAGTCCACTCCAGCAAAAAAAAAAAAAAAAAAAAAAAAAAAAAAAAGTCCACTCCAGCTTGGACCCCCTCAGTCTTAGGGCCTGAGGAAGGCTGCCCTATCACCTACCCACAGGGAGGCAGGGCCCGGGCCACCCCCATCTAGCACCAGGGACCTCCAGGAACAGCTCTGCCCACAATCCCTGCATTGGTGCACTTCACACCACACCTCCGAAGATCCTCAGCTCTACACCTCAAGCCCCTCCCTCCCTGCAATAAGCACATCAGCGCATTGGCTACACCCATGCCAAGCTCCCTTGCAGCACCCCAGCTGGGAAGCAGAGGTCGCACCCGACTTCCTACGGCCCTTAAGGCCTGACTCCGTGAAGCCTCGCTGCCTGCTGGGGAGTGTTGCCCGGAGGAACAGGGGCTGACCAGGCTCTGGGAACAAGATACAAAACACATCCATAAGGCTGATGGTGTCATCATCCTGGAGCCCAGCCTTTCTGGGAACAGACCTGAGATAGGCAGGTAGGGATAAGAGGACCATTGTCCACGGACTTCTCCACAGAGTCTTGACCTTCACTCACAATGTTCTTGCCCAACTGGTGGTAACTGGGAAGCCCACGATTAACTTGCAGGCAAGAAGAAAATCTCCTGAGGTCTCTTAGTTGTTCCCGAGCAGGGGAGCATACCAAAGGAGTTTCTCCTACTGAGATGCATATGCGCATATACATAATCTGCACATCATAAGTGCGTTGTGAATCCAATTGTTTTTAAAGTGAGAAATACAAAATGCCCTAGTCTTTTATCTTAAAACTATAATCAAGAGGGGCACCTGGGGGGGCTCAGTCAGTTAAACATCTGCCTTCGGCTTGGGTCATGATCCCAAGGTTCTGGGATTGAGCCCTGCGTTGGGCTCCCTGTTCACCAGGGAGCCTACCTCTCTCTCTCCCCCTGCAGCTCCTCCTGCCTGTGCTCTCTCTCCCCCTCCAATAAATAAATAAAATCCTTAAAAAACAAAGAAACCTGTAGTCAAGAATATTTAACAAGTGGCAGGTAGTGATAGCAGCACCTTACTTATCTAGAACATACCTCTCTGTGCGTCTCAGCTCCCTGGGAGGAGGCCCACAGGCAGCATAGGTGACTCCAAGCCATCACTGTGGCACTTGCTTGTGGCCTCTATCTCCCTCTCAGCAACTTGCTGGCCATTTTTTTTACTTTTTTTTTTTTTTTTAAAGTAATCTTTACACCCAACGTGAAGCTTGAACTCATGACCCCAAGGTCAAGAGTCACAAGTTCAACCAAGTGAGCCAGCTAGGGTGCCTGCCTGTCTTTACCCACACTTCTCAGAAGTTCAATCAACTGATTTCAAACAACAGAAGCAGGGAGAAGAGCCGCTACAGGCAAGGACACTACGACAGAGGAGAACCAACCCTTCGGGGTAAGGGGGACGGGACACCTCAGGTGGCAACCCACAGCCCCGAGCAGTTCACACGCCTAAGGGATGCTGTTACACTGATGTGAGAAAAGGAAAAGTCTAACGGTGGTCAGCATCTTCCTTAAGAGTTAAGAGGCTCACGAGGACGAAGCAGGTTTTAAAAGAGGTTTGTTTCATAATGGTTAAAACTAAAGTACGAAAACAAGCAAACAGAACACCATTCTGTCAGGGTTCACAGGCTAACATCTCAGTCCTGTGGAAACTGAGCTCTGAAACGACTCACTGCCTGAGGGCTACAACAGCTACGGTTTAGACGCTGACATTATGACAGGCAGTGCTGCTGTCAGCACCATCGCGTCCATTGCCAGAAGCTTCCAATTCACAGCAATTGGCAGGTTAAAGGGGGAATGCTAAGAGGACAGGAAGAGTGTTACAGAAGAAAGGAAAACAGAGGGCCAGAAACTTATAAAGTAATACCCCCAATTTGGGGTTTTTAACATAGGGTGTCATAAAACTTTTGTGACCATCACAAATTTGCCTCGGGTTCAAGATCCACTGGGAGTAATACCAAACAAAACAAAATACGAAAGCTTTCCAGAGACCTCTTGGCTCCATCTTTCCAGAAGACCAAAGCCTACATGTCAATCACGACAGTTGTTCAGGGGAAAGGCTGTTGTCATAGCCAAAGCGCAGTGAACCATGGAGATCCGTGCCCGGATAATGCCCCCAGTCACTCCCGAATCTTCTCTCTAGGGGTCTCTGAGACACTTCTCACTCCCATTCTCTTCTCATCTATGTTTGGCAGATACCCAGTTGAAGCTAAATCTGTCCCTGGGCCTCGGACTAAAGAGCAGAGTACAAACAGATGAACAGACACAGAAACACCCTTATTACCCCCAGCGCTAAGAATAAAAGCAAGGTTTTCTCTTTTTCAACAGACGATTCATTCCAATATCCAAGTATACTGTAGCAAGCCCAGTCATGGAAGAAAACCTAGCAGAGAAGGGCAGCCCCAGTGGTGCAGCGGTTTAGCGCCGCCTGCAGCCCAGGGCGTGATTCTGGAGACCCAGGATCGAGTCCCACATCGGGCTCCCTGCATGGGGCCTGCTTCTCCCTCTGCCTGTGCCTCTGCCTACCCCTCTCTCTCTCTGAATGAATAAATAAATCTTTTAAAAAAAAAGAAAAGAAAAGAAAACCTAGCAGAGGAAAATGGAACTTTTTCCTGAGACCCAAAGTAAATATTTCCTGTCTGGATTTGGTGCCACTTGAGGTCTAACTCGTTTTCCCTAAGTCCTGCCTCTGCTCTGCTCTAGAACTGGGCTGGGCATCACCCATGATGTCTGAGCATCACTCCTGGCTGAGTCCCAGGACTCTGAGTGGCAAAGGTGCGAGGTTTTGGTCACAGTAAAGCTAAGGAGCACCAAGCCCTAGTGACAAGCATTCTCAGGGCCCTGGAGAAGGTGGTCTGCCAAAACTCTGGTGGGCAAGAAGGGCCCGAAGGTGCCAAGCACTGGGAGGGCACCTGGTGACCCTCCCCCTGCCCCTTCCCAGCATGTCTGGAGAGGTGAGATCCGTCCCCAAATGCTGCTGCAGACAGTCTCCCTCCTCGGTCAAGAGCCCAATGAGGAAGCCTTTCTGCCCACACAGCCCTTCCCTTACCAGACTGCCGGCGCCCCTGGCGCACATGGGTGGACACCTCGTCCTGGGAGGACCAAGCTTTCTTCAGGCGCTCCGGGCTGCAGCGGTACCGACTGGGATCTGCACACAAGGTTGACAATCAGCCTGGGCCTGGACTCTGACCATACCCAACCACATCTCTGCTTCCTGCCCTAGCATCAGGGGCCAGAAGGCTCCAGAGGCTCCCTCCTCTTCCATCCAAAAATGTTAGGCACTGGGAATCCCACCTGCCAGCAGGACCAAGCCCCTGATCTTGCAATAGACCTCGAACCCCTGGCAGGTAGAGCATCCCCATTCTCCCTGCTCCTTGGAAATATAAATATCAGCAGAGCTTCCCCAAGATGCAACATGACCTAGAGATGTGCCCAATTAGGGACAAAGCAGGCAGAAAGGGTACACTTACAGTAGGAGTCCATTTCCAAGATGGCTTCCTTGGCCTGGAAGGAAAGGAAATGCACCCAGTAACTACCTTTCTATGTACGTGGCTCCCTTAGCCCACCAACTTGCTCTTGTTGCACTGGGACACCCCACAGTCTGTGCCAAAGCCCATGGCATCTGCTGAACTGATGCCCGCTGTCAAGCGAAGCCAATGTCCAAGGGCACTGGTGGGACCCTGGAGCTGGCTGAAGAACACCCTTTCCTTGCGCCCCATCAAGGGGTGGGTGGGGCACCCCAGGAACTCACCTTCTGGGGGATGGTGGTGTGGTGGTTCTCCAGGATAAGCCTCTTGATGTGGTGAGTCCAGCTCCGTTTCTCCTCCGCTGTTTTGGCCTGGAAGGACCCAAGGGAGAAGGAGCCAGGGTTATTATCACAAGGCTAAAGCCATCTGCTGTGGGCCATGCTTCCATCATGGGGGGCAGAGGCAAAAAGATGGCCTGTCCTGGGACCTCTGAGAGGTGACCACAATGATCCCTGCCTTCCAGAGGGAGACCATGAGGCTGAGTACAGCTAAGCGAGCCGAAGGAGGTAAGTCCATCCCCAGCCCGAGCACCCGGACCCAACGCTCACCTGGATGTTGTACTGCTGCTTGCTGTGCTTGTAGTGGGTGACAGTGAAGCACAGAGAGTCTCTGGTGCTTTCAATCAGCATCAGGGAGGAGCACTAGGGCAGAAGAAGAAAGTAGTCAAGCATGGGAAGGGGCAGGGTGGGGGGTGGCTGACCTAGAGCCCAGTCCCTTGAGACCAACTAGGGAGGCAGGAAGAGTAACTCAGAAGGATGGAGCTGCAACCTCACCAACCTGGGGGCCCATGAAGAGGTCAAGAATTGGAGCTTGGGGCACCTGGCTGGCTCAGATGTTACAGCCTAAGACTCTTAATCTCAGGGTTTTAAGTTTGAGCCCCACATTGGGTGGAAAGATTACTTACAAATAAAATCTTAAAAAGGGGGATGGGGAGAAGGGAATGGAGCCTGGCACACTGCAAGGCGGGGGAGAGGGCAAGGGGGCAAAGAGGCAGAGGACATGACAGCAGCCTGGTTACCGGGATGTGGCCCTTGTAGACAAAGTGATCGCCTCGCTTCTTGGTGATGAGTAGCGCTTTGTCAAATAGAAAGAAGGTCCTCTCATTGCGTACACGGTGCACTCGGAACGTGCCCTCTAAGACGAGTTCTCCATAGATGGTTAGGTCTGGCCCTTTCCAGTTAATGAGCAGCGACTGAATCTCCTACAACAGAGAAGCCCCAACACCCTGAGTCAGGCTACTCGTGACCCTCTGGGGACTCCATGGAAGCCCAGAAACTCCTACAGACATAGCCACCGCCTGCATCCACCAGACACATTCTCTGTCACAGAGAAGCCACCCACAGGGAAACCAGCTCTCAGCTCACCCCAGCAGGGCAGCCACGTGCCCTCTTCCAAGCACGGCCCCAGCCTGCCCACCATCCCTGCCTGTCCTTCCAACGACCAGCCCCGGAGCACCTGGAGCCGGACTGCATGCTCATGCCTCCTCTTCATGTCATTGATGTACCAGGCCACACAGGTCATGGTGTCAATGGCATCTTCCACCACCTCGAAGCCATCCTCTTCTTCATCAAAATGTTTGGCAATTTCCTGTGTGGGAGACAGGCGCTTAGGCAGCCCAGACTCAGCCCTGCCCTGCCCCCAGCCCCCCACACCCCCAGGAAGACAGCTGGGTTACCTGGAGCAGCAGGTGGTACTTGAGGATGCGCTGGACAGGCTTTAGCAAGTAGGAGCCCAAGGGCAGAGAGTGCTGTAGTAGCTCCTGCCGGTCCCGAAAGAACTTGGCCTGTTGTTTGTCCCGCATGCACTCAGTCAGGGCGGCCACTGAGCTGGGAGGCAGGGAGAAGGAGCCGTCACCACCTGGGAAGGCCTAGATGGGGATGTGGGGTGCTCCAGGCCCACAAAATAATTCTATCTCCCCTCTCCACCCCAATTACTCACTTAGGGTAGTTGTTGCAATACTGGGTGTAGATATCAAACTCTTGACTCTAAGAGGAGACCAAACAAAGGTGGTGATTTCCGGGAGACTCCCATTTGACTATAAACCTGCCTATACCAAAGACATTGCCCTGACCCCCATAGCTCACTCTGCCCCCCTCTCCCTGAACACCTACAGATCCATCTTAGTACCCATCTGTCCGGGATATCCCATCCATCTAGCAGCCCCTGGCTCTATCCCAGAATGCCCTTCCCATTTAAGGCAGGGCACCTGGTACTTCCCCTGGACAGAAGCCTCCAGGAATCCCTCATCCTCTTAAGCTGGGCACGCCTGTGCCTCTGTCGCTCCAGCAAGGCGGGACAAGAGAGAAGGACCCAGCAGACTTACTTACCCTTTCCACGAAGCAGCTGGCCACAGCCACAGGGTCACTGTTGCAGCTGTCCAGGTCTCGGAGTAGCTGGCTGGGGGAGGAGAGAGTGGTCATCAGACCCCACCAGGCAGTGCACAGCCTCCACAGCTACCAACACGCCCCCTCCCCAGCCTCCTGGTACTCCGATACACAGCCTGCCCCCGTGTCATGCCAAAGAGTCGGGGCTTCCATCTTCAGAGTGAGTTCCACCCAGACCAGCAACCACAGAAAGTAATCAACACTGCCACAAAGAGGGGGAGCAAAGGACACCCACATGCTCAGCAAGCAAGAGAGAGAGGGGACACCAGTACCCACCTCGGGAGGGGAGACAGCTCCTCTGCAGGCAGAAGGAGTCAAACACACAAAGGCAGAGATTAAAGGGGGAAGATGAAGAGGAGGGGGGACTCCCTAAGGAACCAAAAGCCTCCACTTCACAAGATTACAGGAAAGGGAGAGAGACAGGGTGAGTCCCAGTATACCCTTCGAACCTGATGGGGCCCTATGGGAAACCCTACAGTGTTCCACGGACCCCTCCTCCTGTGCACCTCTTTTCCCAACCCCACCACCACCCAGCCCAAGTCACCCTGTGTCTACCCTCCCGGACTTCTGCAGCGTTCACAGCACAAAGTCCCTCCGGCCCGTGTTACAGGACCCACAGTAAGGATCTTCCTGTCCTAGTGATGCTGTCCCCTCAAACACTGCTCTTCCTAATCAGTGACCCTTCCCTGGGGACTCTGGGGGCCCAGGCAGCACATGCCAGCTCCTTGAGGAGCCCTTCTGCCCTCACCAGGCCTTGCTCAGCCTGCCGCGTCACATTTTGCCTAGCCTGATCATTCTCTTAGTAGGTCAGATCACCTCCAGAGAGACCTGACTTTCCATGGGGTCAGTGGGAAGGTGACGAAGAAATTAAGAGAGGTGCAAGTAGGGGATGAAGATAGGAGAGACAAAGGGCCACAAAGGTACAGAGGGACGAGCATCACGGGCCAGAGTCCAGCGGTTCCCTGAGGGGTCCTGGCCCAAGCTGGACCCAACATGCAGATGGCCTCAAATGATCTAGCACGTCCACCCTAGAGCTCCTGGTGCCACATCCCCTCTCTCCTGCAGGGAGCTAACTACATCTGTACAGGGATGGGCCACCATTACCCACCCTCTGCAATCAGGCCCTGGGCCCACGTGTCACAGCCCAGGAGGCTAGGGACATCCAGGGCTCCCCACCCAGGCCCTGAGATGGGTCTCACAGGCTGAACCCGGTGTGTGTTAGGCCTGCTCCATACCTGTTCAGTGCATAGATGTTTTCTATGTTCCCAAAGAGGGCACTGACTTGTTCTGGCTTCAGCAGCCCAGGCGTGTCGATGATCTTCAAGAGGTAGTCCTGTGTGGAGGGAGGCATCAGGACCCAGTCCCTCTTGGCCCCACTCCCTCCAGCCACATCTCTTCCTATACTGCATTGACAGCTGCGATGGGACTTCACAGACATCGCCTACTGTGTTGGGCTGGATAGCTGCCCCCTCAAAGTCAGTATCTGCTCAGAACCTCAGAAGGTGACCTGTTTTGGAAATAGGGTCTTTGCAGACGTAATCAGTCCAGGATCCCAGGACAATAGCATACTGGATCTAGGGTGGGCCCTAAGTCCCATAACTGGTGTCCTTATAAGAGGAAAGGACACAGAGTGACACAGAGAAGGCAGCCATGGAAAGATGGAGGCCGGGGTGGGGATAGTACATGTACAGGCCAAGGACACCGAGAATTGCAGCAACCACCTCCCAGCAGAAGCTGGGAGAGACGCATGGAATGCATTCTCCCTCAGACCTTCCAGAAGGAGCCAATTCTACCAATATCTTGATTTCTGACTTCAGGCTTCCTAAATCAACACAGAAGAAATTTCTGCCTTTTAGCCACCAGCTCGTTGTAATTTGTTACAGCAGCCCCAGAACACAAGTCTGTCCCTGCGGCGAGCAGAGGGCTTCCTCAGTGGCAGCCATCCAGCCACCTCCCCGAGTGTCCTGCAGGGTGAAGCATTTCACACTGGCCCTGCAAGGGGGTGCGTCTTCATCTCCCAGAGGAGGAACCTGAGGCTCAAGGACTCAGGCAGGCGCCTGAGATCTGCGGCCAGGAAACAACCGAGCAGGGATCTGGGCACTGACGAGCAACATCCAGGCCGTTTCCTCACCGTGTTCAGCCTCTGCGGGCACGGCAGTCCCCGGCCTCCCCACCAACCGTGCCTACTCCCCAAGGGTCTGCGGCCCCAGCTACTGATCTGACCCAGAGTATGAGCGGTCTGGGGCTCCCCACCGCCCCCTGAAAGCAGTGTTCTGACACAAACTGTCAGGGAGGACGCTCCTTCCAGGGGCGGAGGGGAGTTTCCGAGAGCAGGGCCACCCGGAGCCAGAGGCCAGCCCACGGCGACCTGAGCCCCGCGCTTGGCTGGCAGGCCTCACCTCCACGATGCTGCGCAGGTCCTGCACGTACATCCGCTCCGTCTCCACGATCTCCCGCACCACGCGGCCCAGGTAGCTGAGCTTGAGCGCTGGGGCTGCAGGCGCCCGGCTGCTGAACGGGGACAGCGGCCCCCTCACGCTCAGCCAGCCGCTGGGGCCACTGTCGCCGTTGGCGGGATGCCGGCCGCGCGGGGAGCCCGCCCCGTTCTCGGCCGAGGCCTCGGGGCCGCTGGGCTCCTCCATGGCACCGCGGCTGTCACGGGAGGAACCTGACGAGGATGTGGTCGACGTAAGGCTCACTGGCCGCTCCTGGCTGCCGTCCTGGCGGAGGGAGGCAGAGACGGGCATCCTGGCATCGCTGCCTGGCAAGGGCACTCCGGGGAGATTCTGCGCAGGACAGACCAAGAATTAAATCTCAGAATCGTCACAGAACAGAAAGTAAAAGGGAGGCTGCCGAGGGATGAGGGAATGAGGAGTCAGTATTTAATGGGCACAGAGTTTCCACTCTGCAAGATATAACAAGTCCTGGGGATGGTTGGTGGTGACAGATGAGCAACAACGTGAAGGTACTCAATGCCTCCGATCCATCATACACTTAGAAATGGTGAAAATGAGGGCGCCTGGGTGGCTCAGCTGGTGGTCTGCCTTCGGCTCAGATCATGATCCTAGAGTCCCTGCTCAGTGGGGAGTCCGCTTCTCTCTGTGCCCCTCACCCCACTCATGCTTGCTCTCTTGCTCTCTCAAATAAAATCTTTAAAAAATATAAAAATTTTTTTAAAAAAGGTTAAAATGGAGATTTTTACGCTTGTGTATTTCACCATAATTTTAAAAACAGTAACTCTGAATGTCGAGAAGGTCCCTTCCCTCAGACTCCACAAGCAAGCACAAGGAAGCCCAACATCCCTTCCTAACTCCAACAGCACCAGCTTTCCCAGGAGAAAAGGCTGATCACATCCAAGGGACAATAAAGTGTTCAGAAACCTGAGCCCCAAGAAAACAGAGAGGACATCTCCACCAGAGCAGCAGTCAAGTGTCTTCCAACGGAACCCCAAGCCCAGCCCTGCCACTCCAGCAAGGAACCCAGCCTCTCAGAACCTCCCCCAGGGCTGTGTCCTTGAGGATGCAGCAACCCCCTGCACGGACAAGTCTGAGTGTCATGCCTGGCACAGGGCAAGGGTTCCATAAACCATCAAAACAGTGATGATAATAGCAATTGTCAAAAAACCCTTCCCAAATGCCCACTTGTCGGGGCCTGTGCTGGGGTCACCAGCAAGCACAGGTGAGGATCTTGCTCTTACAATCTAAGACAACACACATGCCAAGAAGGTAAGATTACATCTCTGGGGGTACCAGCAGCGGAACCATGAACCATGAATGTGAAACTTTCTGGATACTGACAGGAGAGGCAGAGGAGATAGTACAACGGCTCCCCAACCCCCAGCACCTGGTACAGGCCCGGACTCACCTCAGCTCCCAGCACACAGGAAATGCCGCAGGGCTGAGCCACCCATGAGTCTCCCTACACTACCTTTAGCACAGCTAGGTCAGGCAGCCCAGCAGACAGGAAACTACTCCCGGGTAAAGCAAACACAGCCTCAGGTGGACTTTAATCCCAGAGCAGGTG
This sequence comes from Nyctereutes procyonoides, assembly GCF_905146905.1. Classification (NCBI taxonomy): domain Eukaryota; kingdom Metazoa; phylum Chordata; class Mammalia; order Carnivora; family Canidae; genus Nyctereutes; species Nyctereutes procyonoides. The sequence goes on from NW_026575139.1 coordinate 33,484,743, forward strand.
GTGCTGTTCACAGGTAGGCCCACCTGAAAAACCTGGGGCAGTAACTGTCTCGGAGAGGCTACGGCCTCTGGGAAGGACAGGGACACTCCACCCCAACCCCAGAAGGCCACAGCTCACCAACAACCACTTTCCAAAATGTGCATCTCATTGCTGTTTGTACAGGAACAAAGTTCTAGAGTATCACTCTCACTTTCACTGACCCAGAGCCTTCCACCCCTAGTTCTAGGGCTCAGAAATCAGTAGAGCACAGGCTAGAACTCCAAAGACGATTTAGTAGGTACCATCACTCTGGCAGCCTTGAGTTTCCCCCCTGCTTTTTTGTGCTTCTGCCCCAACCTGGAACATGTGCCTCTGGCTGTGCCAGCACCCCTGGACTCTGGCTTTTGCAAATGTTCTCTCTGCCTGGACATTATTTCTTACCTGTCTACCCCAAGCCATATCATCCCCCAGCCGGTGTCACTTATACCCAATCCTCAATTTTCAGATTAAAATCTAGCCCCCTTCTAGAAACCTCCCCAGAAAACAAACCTGGATGCTCCCTTCCACATACTCTTACAGGACCCCAGGATTATCCCACCCACCCCCTGTGCGATTGTGACTAGTTGAAGATCTGCTTCCCTAAACTGTAAGGTGACCTAAGCTCAGGGGATTTGAGGGTGATCTGGCAAATGAATGATGGCGAATAAACTGGTGCCTCTACAGAGCTGACAGTCAAGAGCCCAGCAAGGACCCCCTCCAGCACAGCACTTGGCCACTGCAGGGCTCTGCTTGGGCAGAGGGAGGGGTGTCACCTCCTTGGTGATCTACAGGAGCCTCTCACTTTGCAGATAAGGACACAGTGGCAGCGCTAAGGCCATTCCTGCCTTCTCCCTCCCTTCCAGGTGCAACAGAGGAGGATTAATTAACAGGCTCATCTTGGTGAAACTCTGAGCATCTCAGAGGAGAGAGCCCCTTGGGAAATGTAGCACCGCCACTTTTTCCTCCTTCTTCAAAAGAGCCTTTAAAATTAACCAGCTAGGCCTTTCCACAGAACCAGTCCACGGGGTAATGCTGTGTCATCTGAGCACAAAGAAAGACAAAGATCCAAACTCCGCCCTAGTCCTTAACCCCCAGCCATAAGGGACTCCGGTGTCCTTCAAAGCCCACTGCACTCAGGCACAACCTTCCCACCCCACTGTCAGTCCCAGCTGGAACAATGGGGCAGAAACTTATGACCTAAGACCTTTCCCAGATCAGACCTGGGGTCAACCAGCCCCTGTGGGGATGCTAAATGGCAAAGGCCCAAGTGCCAGATGGATTTCACAGCTGGCCAGGTCAGTTTTAAAGTAGAAGATTAGCCACAGCTCTGCTCCACCCACACACACACTCCCTCAGGGGGCCCTTCTGAGGGTCACTCTTTGGGGACCCCTGGCCATATGAACCCAGAAATGAAAGCATCTTTTCTCCTCTGGTTGAACTGAACGCACTGGTCTCCCTGCAAAGCAAGTTCACGTTCTCAAGGTAGTAGCGCCCGTGCCCCGCACCCCTCCTGAGGCTGAGATGAAGCATACCAGCCGACAGCTGAAGCGTTCTAAGTGCTGCAGAGGCAGCAAGCCTCTTTGACCTAACACGGCTCTGAACACAGCACCATTATTACCCTGATTTTACAGACACAGAAACTTGAGGCCACAGAAATAGCATGTGGCAGAGCCTGGATGTGAACTTAGGCTCTAGTGTTGCCTCTCCCCTGCCCCTGCCCGCCGTCTCCCTAATGGATTTCACACAAGCCAGGCCCACAGGCAAACGATTAGTCACACACCTGGATGCTACCCGTGGGGGACTTATTAAGGCCTGAAAGATCAGGGCTTTTAACAAGACACTTCATTTACCGTACAAAGGCCATGCAGGTAAAGGAATGAAAGTTAAGATTCTTTACAGCTACTTCTAGATCTGCTACTCTGTGAGCTCTGGCCACTTACCCTCCTTTTGGAACAATATGGTAAAATACAAATTCCAAGTCAAAGGATGGCAGGAAAGGAAAAAAGCATGAGGTCATTGAGGTCCTCAAGATGTGACTATAATTCCTCACATGAGACAAGCTCTGCAGGGACCAGGAGACCCAGGGTCAGAAAGCTCTTTAGGACAGGAGGCTTGCTGGAAAAGAACACAAAGACCCAGAAAAGGAGGGGGACAAGCATGTGGGGCAGTGAGAGCAAACAAGGCAGAGCACAGGAGTGGGTTTTAATAGAGTCATCACACCCAATCAGAATGCATTTTGGTTCTGAAAGCCTGATCCCAACCATTACTGTGTGTGTAGCTCAAACTCCCAGAAAGACAGCACAAGACCCTGCCCACATGTCCTGGGCCAGAGGCAAGCTTTCCTTCCTCTCTACTATCACCCGAGAGCCAAGATTAGAACTCAGGTCTTTAAATTCATCTGGGAGACACAGTCTGCTTGGGACGTGGGAGCCTAAAGGAGACAGGCAGAGCGGCCAAAGCCCCAAGCCACATGCCCACGCCCACCTCCTCCTACCACACCCAGTCTCCAAGTTCCCAAAGTCTCCCCTAAACATGACCTCTTCTATCTCTCAACATAAGTCAGTCCAATCATCAATCAGTGAATCAGTCTTCTAGAAAACGCTGTATCTCCAGTCCCACACCTGTGAAGATCCCCTAAGCCTTTCTTTTTGATGGAGCCAAGAAGTGGCTCAGACACACATGGTGGGGTGGGGGTGGGGGGCCAGGGGAGGTAGGGGAGGCAGGAGAGAAATGTTTCTTTTTTATATATATATAATCTCTCTAAATTTAAGCACAATTTGCACCCTTCCTCCACCTACACCTCCCCAAGTTATCGGCCCTCCCTTTTGAGGACCTTCCCTGAATGTCCCCAGACAGGGAGGCAGGCTGCAACATGTCCCTTGGGTTCCCAGCACAGCTGACTGGGGTCAAGTCCCAAGTCGTCCTCCTCCTCACTAAGCCTCAGCACCATGTCCCCATCTAACCCATACCCCTGCCTCCAACAGAAAAAAGACAAAACTCAAAAAAAAAAAAAAAAAAAAAGACAAAACTCATAGTTAGCCCCCATGTTCTGTCCTCAGGCCTCTGGTCACTGATGCAAAAGGACCCTGCTCCCCAACCCCCAACTTCAGAAAAGATGGTCCCAGGGGCACTTTGGTGGCTCAGACAGTTAAGCAGCCAACTTTTTTTTTAATATTTTATTTATTTATTCATGAGAGACAGAGACAGAGAGAGAGAGAGAGAGAGAGAGAGAGAGAGAGAGAGAGGCAGAGACACAGCAGAGAGAGAAGCAGGCTCCATGCAGGGAGCCGGACGTGGGACTTGATCCTAGGTCTCCAGGATCATGCCCTGGGTCAAAGGCAGGCGCTCAACCGCTGAGCCACTCAGGGGTCCCTAAGCAGCCAACTCTTGATCTCAGCTTAGGTCTTGATCTCAGGGTCTTGAGTTCAAGCCCCATGTTGAGCATGGGAAGGAAGGAAGAATGAAAGAGGAGAAGAGAAGAGAAGAGAAGAGAAGAGAAGAGAAGAGAAGAGAAGAGAAGAGAGAAGAGAAGAGAAGAGAAGGAAGAGAAAGAGAGAAGAGAAGAGAAGAGAAGAGAAGAGAAGAGAAGAGAAGAGAAGAGAAGAGAAAAAAGAAACAGATGGTCCCACAGGGGCACTCACCTAGAACCTTCTGGAGAACTTCTTTTCTGGTCCTGGGGAATCCCAGGACTCAGTAACATTCCCTTCTGGCCCTCCCTCCCTGGCCAGTGGGTTGAGAAGGCAGGAGAAGGAGGGGGGCACTTGCTGGACAACCCTCTGTGCAGGCCAGCTCTGGAGACGCCCCAGAAAACACTTTGCTTCAGAGAGGCTGGCTCCAGGTGCGGAGGAGGCTGATGTCATCCTTTCACCTTCCGCTCCTCACCCCACACCCAAGAAGCGGAAGCCCGACACACCTGTCCCAGAGGAGGCCAGGAGAGGAGCGGGGGCTCTCCCAAAGGCAACTGCGCCAACATCTGCCAGCCCAGCACGCCTCCCCAGGGGCTTCTTTCATGGCTCAACTACACCCCCTACCCGTTCCAAAGGCTCTCCAAACCCGGGGAAGCCAGCCACCTTTGACCTTCCTCCTGAACAATCGCCCAAGTCCCCAGTCAGGAACTCCTCAGAGATGGTACCAGAAGGAAGCAACAGAGAAGAGCTACAGCTTCTCCAGAGAAGCACAACAGGAGCAAGGTGAACCGCCAGACAGATCTCAAACAGGGGTGCTGAGCTTACTCAGCTGTGCCGTCACCCACAGCCGCCCCACGCCCGGCTCTTTGCCTGTCTCTTCTTGCCGCTCTCCCTGGGCCACACCAGCAGGACACCTTTCACCACAGCCCTGGAGGCTTTCCGGAGGACAGGAGGATCCCTGAGAGGGTCTGGCCCTTTGCCCCTTCCTGGAGCAGCTTCCTCACTCCGGCCCTTCCAGCTGTCCCCAGAGACTTGGGGGCTCTAAGCATCCTAAGAAAGGACAAGGAAAGGCTCCCTAGGGAGTGACTGTGTTGGATGTGTTCAATGTGAGCAACGTGACTGTCACAGAGGCCGTGCAAATGGTGTGACCAGGGTTTCTGGGCCACAAAGCCAGGCCAGCTGGCTCAAACTCATTTCCCCTTCTGAATTTATTTTCCCTCGTGAATTCCTTTTCCCATCACCCCGGAACAGCAGGGGCCACCAAGTGCATCTGGGTCTTTGAAGCAGGATTTCAGCTGCCGAGAAGGAAAGGGCTTGTGGCTGCCAGTGGAGCCTTCCCACCTGAATTCTGAGAGGATGTCTGTGTCTACAGACTGAAGACCAGAAAACTTCCTCAGCCTGGCCCTGGAAGGGAAGGAAAGCCCCTGGCATCTTGTCTCAATGGGAGGACCCCTCGTCTACACCTCACTGTTCCCACCACCCCACAGCCACAATATTTGCTCATGTGGTTTCCCATACCTGGGATGTGTCCCAGACTCCCCCTCCCTACACAAATTTGGTCAAATCATCTTCTCCAGAAAGGCCTCCTCCACCACTTTCAGTGAATCCAACACACACACTACGTGTGACTTTGCCCCCACTTCAAAGAATGAGCACATCCTAATCCCTGGATATAAGGAACCTATGGAGGCTGTTTTATCTGGCAAAAGAGAGACTTTGCAGATGTGACCAAGCTGAGGCTCTAGAGATGGGGAGATTACCCTAGTTACCTGGGGTGGGGGCTGATGTAATCACTAGGGTCCTGACAGGAGGGATGCGGTATTCAGGAGCTGATGTGACAGCAAAAGCAGAGGGACAGACAGAAAGGCTGCTGGTTGGGCTCCCTGGGTGGCTCAGCAGTTTGCTGCCTGCCTTTGGCCCAGGGCATGATCCTAGAGTCCTGGGATCGAGTCCCATATCGGGCTCCCTGCATCTCCCTCTGCCTATGTTTCTGCCCGCCCCCCGCCGCCCCCGGCCCCCATGTCTCTCATGAATAAATAAAATCTAAAAAAGAAGAAAGAGAGAAAGAAAGAAAGAAAGAAAGAAAGAAAGAAAGAAAGAAAGAAAGAAAGAAAGAAAGAAAGAAAGAAAGAAGAAAGAAAGAAAGAAAGAAAGAAAGAAAGAAAGAAAGAAAGAAAGAAAGAAAGACTGGCTGCTGGCTTTGCAGAGGAAAGGGATCAGCAGCCACAGGGTCTGTAGAGCCTCAGGAGGTTGGAATGGGTGAGGAAACCTATGCTCCCCCTGGAGCTTCCAGAAGGAACACGGTCCTGTGTTCTCACCTCCAGAACTGTAAGATAATATGTGTTGTTTCAAGCCACTAAGTTTGTGGGGTTTGTTACAGCAGCCATAGGACACTAATACACTTCTTTTCACTCTAGTGACCTTGAGTATCACTTACAGTGCTGATCCTTGGGGGATTGTACATGCATGCTTTTCTTCTGGACTAGACGGTAAAAGTCAATGGGACTGGGCCTGCTTTCCTGTACCCTTCTTTCACCCCTCAGAGAGCAATGCACATACTAGGTGCTCAATAAACACCTGTGGGAGGTCTGCAGAATTGTGCTGAAGGACCTCTCACTGGTCCCATAGTCAGATGAAAGATAAATAGGGTCAAAATCAAGGACTGAGCCAGTTTCCTCCTAGACTAATGAGTTTCCACATTAGTCACTTCCAGCAAGTTTCCAATCTGCTGAGATACCCAGGAGCAGTGAATGCTCATTCACCCAAGCAGTCCTGTCCTACTTGGCCCCATACAATGGACTAGAGCAGAGCAGAGCTGCCTTGCCATCATGCCACCTATCAAGTGACCAGCCACAAAAAATTGAGAGGAAGGGAAAAGTGGCCAAGGAATCACTTTGGAATTCAGAGAAGAGACTACAGTAAGATCCCCCTACAAAAATCCCAGGAAAAGCTGTCTACCAGAAGTTTCATATACATACTGAAGGCAAATGACAGCAACTACTGTTGATTAGAAACTGCCATTGCTCTCACAGCCAGTGTAGGTGAACGTGGCTCCCAGCACAGCTGGTCACTAAGCAGAGAAATGACACAATGTCCCCAGAAGATGGAGCAGCTAAAGCCAGTGCTAGAAATGACTGACAGATTCTGTGTTCCTAGAGGTCCCATTTCTCTCATCGCTAGGCCAAAAAGGCTCACAGGACCTCCACTCCTTACCAGAAAACTCGCCCTGCAAATCAGCCATCTTGCTGTCCCTACCCCTGGGGCAGGGGCTGTTGGTTTTGAGGCCTCTAGGCTGGGGTGGGGGCAGGGAGGAAATGCAAGCCACATCTTTCACAGTTGCAGCATTTACTGTTGCATCACATTTAAGGGCACTGGAGAGAATCTTAGCTTGAAGCAAGTGGGAGCAGAGGGGTCCCACTAGGTCCCTCTGAGTCCCCAGCAGAGGAGAGACTATGCAGGCACATGTATGCACAGGAGTCCACGGAGCAGAGGTTACTGGCACTAAATGGATTCACAAGCTCTGGAGTCAGGTACACCTGGTCTGAAACCCAGCACCTCGGCTTTATGGGCCCGTGTGGCCTTGGGCAAGCCACTTGACCAGACTGAGCTTCAAGTTCCTCATCTGCAAAAGGAGAACAAAAGCACCAACCTCCCTGGTCTTCAAGAGTGAGAAGAAAGAGCAATCCGTACCACGTATGACGCACAGTAAACCCACCATGAGTGGTAGGATGACAAGTACGGATAGATTAATTACTATTTGTTCACGAGCACTGGGACAGATTTTTTTTTCTGATTTGTGCCTAAAATATTTACCCACATCTCAAATTAATAATAAAGATAAAAGTACTAAACTTGGTGAACTAGCATGACCTAATCCTCCCCCACCATCTATAATCCCAACATCCATTCGAACCATGATCTTATATGGGAAAATATAAAGCAATTCAGCTGGAAAGGAACACAGTCTGATATCCATGCCCAAGAGAAAGGCAAACCAAAAGATGAAGTATAAGTGAGTCAGAGCCCTTTGCTGTAGCAGGCAAGGCACAGGCCTCAGGGTTCCGCAGAGAAAGACAGCATGTACTGCCAGGAGCTAAAGAGGAGCAGAAGCATGGAAGACAACAGGCGTAAGCAGGAACAGAACTTAAGGAAACGCAAAGTGGCAAAAGCAAAAATAAGTGATCAGTAAAAACCACCCTTAACACTGGCTCTTTGGTTTGTTTTTTTTTAAAGATTTTCTTTATTTATTCATGAGAGACAGAGGGGGGGGGGCAGAGACAGGCAGAGGGAGAAGCAGGGTCCATACAGGGAGCCCGATGTGAGACTCGATCCTGGGTCTCCAGGATCATGTGCTGGACTGAAGGTGGTGCTAAACCGCTGAGCCATCCAGGCTGCCCCGGCTCTTTGGTTTTAAAGAAAAAATTAAATCCAGCTTCAAAGTGCACATGTGAAGATCTAGGACATACGACAAAAACACAAGGTACTAGGAAAAGCCTTGCTGTTCACCCATGTCCTAAATCACAGGGAAGGGCAGTCTGGTGGCTCAGCAGTTTAATGTCACCTTCGGCCCGGGGCCTGATCCTGGAGACCCGGGATGGAGTCCCGCATCAGGCTCCCTTCATGGGGCCTGCTTCTCCCTCTGCCTGTGTCCCTACCTCTCTCTCTGTTTCTCATGAATAAATAAATAAAATCTTTTAATAAAAAATAAATAAATCGCAGGGATTATCAAAGAGGGAGAGAGCAACAAAATGTGTATGAATGAGCCCAGAGACTCCAGCCAGCCCTGCTCAAAACCAGCCCCAGTTCTGCTCCCAAACAGCTGGATGATAAAGGAACAAGCCAGTGAGCAATTTGTGCCACAACGTCTACCCTCTCATTTAGGGATAACAGTCCCTGCCCTTCCTAAGTTGTGAGCTTCAGAATTCACTGGACAAGTATTTTCAAGCACTCACTTTGCACAGACACTGTGGCAGCCTTGTGGGAGACAGAGATGAATCACACACACAGCCAGCTCTCAAGAGCTGATCCTCTATCAGGAGAAGCAAGACAAGTGCCCCAATAACAAAAGGAGGTAAAGAATGGGGTCGTGAACAGTATGGGAGTTCAAGACTGCCTCCAGTTCGGCAATTCATTCCACGCTTCTGAACACAATGCTAAAATGAATAAGACATTGTCTCTTGGTCTTTGAGGAACCGAATTCTAGAAGGAAAAACAGCCATATAAACACATCATGCATAAGGCAATGCCTTGAGTCCTGGTGTAGAAGGTACGAATACATCAACTGTGCTAACAGAAGGAGTAGCCGGTACAACCTGGGGGTCCTGGACAGCTTTAAAAGAGGCGATATTTCAGATGTGCCTTGAGGGATGAACAGGCTTTTACCTGCCAAGTGAAGAAGAGACGGAAGGCCCCTGATGCAAAGGCAGTAGCATGGGAGAGCTGAGTCCCAAAAGGACCTGGACCTTCAAAGGACTTAGGGCAGCTGGCAGCAAGAAGCCAGGCTGGAAGGAATCGGACAGACTGGAGGATGCATCGGCAGTGGCTTTGTGGGAAAGGACATGCCCGAGCCACACCTACTGAAACTCTAGGAGATGAGGTGTAAAGATGGCCCTAAAAAGGCACAAACAGCACGTGGGGCTATGGTAGCCTGTGTCCCTATGGCCAAAGAATGTTCAGGAAGAATCAACAGGCCCTAGAAGGCGCGGACTATTCACAGAGCGCATCAGGGAGGAGAAAGAGAATGACCCAGAGAAACATCTGCTAGAAAGAGGGAGACCTATTCCAACCCTTGTGTGGCGGGCGGGAGCAATGCGGACCCAAGAAAGGTGAAGAAACAAAGCTTAATGTAAATTACATGCTTCTGAAAGCAGGGAGAGATCAGAGACTCTAGAAAACTTGAGACGTGGGGACTTCATTGGAACAAAATGTCCCATTTTGGCCTGGGATTCCAGAGCAAAGTCTCTCTACCGGGCTGGGAGTTGGTCAGAGTACATCTCACCACCTGAGGGCTTTCTTCCCTCCCCAAATCCTCACTTTCTCTCCCCAAGCAAATCAGAACTAATTGGCAAGGCTGCCAACAGGGTGGCTCCCCCAAATGCAACTTCCTCTCTAATTCTAAGCATGACCATCCAGACCATCCAGACCCAGAAAAGTACATTAACGTGAGCAGCCCCCTTCTGTGATCTGCTGCCATACTGCCATCCATCAATCCACCTGGGCCTTCCCCATTTCTTGGGCACCAGAGCAAAAGTGCTCTGAAGCCCCCCACCCCCGGCCCCATATTTGCCCTGGATGCTGATCTTGGGCCTGATGCCTGAACCCAGAGAAGTTAGGAAAGTGGATTTTCCTTTAGAAGGCAGGCAATAGATTCCCACAAGTGTCAACTCTCAAAGGCAGCCAGCCCTTCAGACAGCAAGGCCTCATTCGCTTCCTCTCCCAGAGCCCAGGACAGCCCCTCTCTCCACCCCATAGTACCTGCCTCCACCCCCCAGGTCCCTCACCTTCCCTACTAAGGGGCCTCAACCAGAGAGGCCCAAGAAACTCATCCAACCAGTTCCCAGGAGGGAGAAAAGGCACTTTGTCCCTTAATTGAGAGGTTAAGAGACCAGAATGCAGACAGGAGGGTCAGCTATCACCAAACCCCAGATTCTCGGGTGAGGGGATACACGTGGTGTAGAGCAGCACAGCCCAGGCAGCAGTTCCGCTCCTGGAAAACCTAGGCCTTGATTCAAGGTTAAAAAATATAGCCAAGTCAAGGTGGCATCTGCCCCCTGGTCTCCCTGCTCCTGTGACCCAGAGCTCCGGAAGTGGTGGGCACAGCCCCTGCCTGGCAGCGTCCATCCGGGGTGAAGGAGGGTGGGAGGGAGCTTCCTTTCGTTTGTTGACCTGCCACCACTTGATTTTATTGAAAATAACTACCCTCTGTGGATTCTGGGAAAAAAGAAACTTCAGGAAGAAGTAGGAGATTAACTCTGCTTTTCCCAGTGCGTATGCGCTTCTGTGCTGGGTCCCTCCAACAGCAGTCTCTTTTCTAAACCACTCAACTCTGAATGTTCAGATACCAGGAGACCCTCTAAAACCCCCAACAGAACTGTCTACAGTCTCCTCCAAAAAAGAAACACAGGGTTGTCTTGTTCTTACTCAGCCACAACTGACAAATCCACTAGAAGGAACCAGGGCAGGATAGGAGAAAAAGAAACCGCTCTCCTATACCTGCATCCATGGGGTTCCTCAGTTTCCGACCCCCAAGGGAGAAACCTACCTTGTGCCCCCAAACCTGGGGCTGGCCGGGTTTGGCAGGGGAGTTTATAAAGGCCTGGAGGCCCAGAGCTGAGTTCTCGGCAGGCCTCCTTGAGCCCCCCTGGCCTGGCCTCAGCCGGGTACCTACCGCTTTCCTCAAAAGGGCTCCCATCGGAGCACTGACAGGGCCGCCTGGGGCCAGGGAGCTGCATCCTCCCAGCCCCGGCAGCCGAGCAGTTAACAGGCTTGGGGCGAGCAGCGAGCTGCCACCAACAGCCTCGGGAATTAAAGTGCCCGCCGCCTCCTGCACAACCTCTCCAATAAATGTCCTATTCAGAACCAGTTCCGCGTGTGGGTCATACTTTCTGCATTTCTTTCATTCCTGATTCCTGGGGGGCCCTTGACGGAGGAAATGAGGCATCTCCCCCTAATTCAGCAGGTCCCCTCTGGGTGAGGACCCGGGTCACGGTCTGGCAGGTAAGCATAGCCCCACTGAGGACCTGCGCAGATCTGAGCAATTAACACAAGGCGACACTAACTGCAGGAAGTCAAATACTGAAGACACTTGAACAAAGCCAGATCATTCACCAGCACAACAATACTCCATTTATGTGGCTCCTCCCCCACCCCAGGCCCTCAAAGCCTGAGGATATTAACCCTTGTCCTTATAACAGCCAGGAGCACAGGGAAGGGGCAGGTGGGCAGCACGCATTATTATCCCTGTTTTAGGGATCAGGAAACTGAGGTACAAGTGGTTCCCCAAATGCCAAATTGGAATACCAACTAGCGTGTTATTAGGGTGCACCAGACATTGTGCCGAACACAATCTCTATGTAATCTCCTCACAACCCCAAGGTCCAGAGCCGTGTGTTCACTTACCCAAGGGCCAAACAGGGAGGTAGGAGGGAGAGCTCTGTGGTTTTCTGGAATCCCTGCTTCCAGAGTTCACCATTCCTAAACACTGCCTCCCATGGTGGGGCTTGAGATGTATATGGCACTCCCTCAGCCCACCTTGTGCCCTCGGGCACTTCAAGTTTTACAAGTAACACTTTGCTCGGACCAAGTTCTTACACTATGGGGCAACCTCAGAAAGAGGGCAAAATGGAGTCACCTGGAAATTCATAATTCCCTTCTAGAAGTTTCCAGGAATGGTTTATATTGCCATTGAGGATGGACCAGGACACAGGCTGCCTTTCTCTTATGTGACCTTATACCCTGTCACAGCAAGAGGAACTCACCTGCGAGCAGCTCAATGAGTGGCAAGTACCTAAAGTGTCTTCTGTGAAGGTTCTATCTTCTTAACTCAATTACAGCCTCCTATAGGTAAGAATCAGATGGGGGGTGGGGCAGTATACCCTTTTGGCTCCAGGTTTTCTGACACTCAAATGCCTACTGCTGATTTTGGAAGCTGTGCAAAACATGCCAGAAAAAGGCTGAAATGAAGCACATGAAGGAGATGGTATTTTCTGAGCTCTTAGAGGAAAAAAAAAAGACATCCCCAGTGGAGGCTCAGAAAAAGGGTTGGGAATGGAGAGCCAAGCTGTTCACCTCTTCTTTCCTGCCTGCTTAGACCCAGCCCAGCTAGCTGAAAGCTGCAGAGTCAAGGCTGAGATGACTTCCTTCTGAAGATAGGATTACTCAAACCCGCTAACATTTATTGGCAGTATAAACCATGTGCCAGGTGGTGAGAACACAACAATACATAAGACAAATCCTTGCCATTGAGGAGCTTACCTTCCAATAGAGAAGGAGGACACAAAAGGTAGACAAATGACTAATGTATTTCTAGACAGTGATAAATGTCATAAAGAAGATTAAAGCAGAGAAAAGAGAGTGGGGTACTCTCTCTTTAACAAATAAAATATTTTTAAAAGCCAGGGGAGTGCCTGGGTGGCTCAGTCAGTTAAGCATCTGCCTTCAGCTCGGGTCTTTTTTTTTAATTTTTATTTATTTATGATAGTCACACAGAGAGAGAGAGGCAGAGACACACAGGCAGAGGGAAAAGCAGGCTCCATGCACCGGGAGCCCGACGTGGGATTCGATCCCGGGTCTCCAGGATCACGCCCTGGGCCAAAGGCAGGCGCCAAACCACTGCGCCACCCAGGGATCCCTTCAGCTCAGGTCTTGATTCCAGGGCCCACATCTGGCTCCCTGCTCAGCAAGGAATCTGCTTATACGTCTCCTTTTGCCCCTCCCCCTGCTTGTGCTCTCTCTTTCCTCCAAATAAAAATAAAATCTTTAAAAAAAAAGAAAAAAGAGTGAGTGGGAGATGAGGATGTTATTTGGTCAAGAGGTTTAGAAAAAACTATGAGAAGGTGAATCTTGAGCAGAGTCCTATGTAAGGATCAGGCAGACATGCAAAGTTCTGGGGGAAGACCCTTCCAAAAGTCCTTTCCTCTACTCCACCTTGCCACCCGCCCACACATTTCATCGTATGTCCTAGACCTCATCATCACCAGTAAGTGCAAACTTCTAAAATATCTTACTTTTAAGCATCACACTCCCTGCAACCACTGAAGAGGAGCTGAGTATAAAATTACTAACTATACAACAAAAGAAACCATCCACAAGGGAGTAAAAAGATTGAACAAATTGGTACTTCAAGAACTAAAAAAAAAAAATTTTTTTTTTTTTTACTTTCATGATTGTGCCCTTTGGAATGCTAAAGTTTTTAATTTTGATAAAATCTAGTAAAAAAATAATAAAATAAAATAAAATAAAATAAAATAAAATAAAATCTAGTTTATTGGGACACCCGGGTGGCTCACCAGTTGGGCACATGCCTTCGACCCAGGTCATGATCCCAGGGTCCTGGGATCGAGTACCGCATCGGGGTCCCTGCATGGAGCCTGCTTCTCTCTCTGCCTACGTCTCTGCCTCTCTCTGTGTGTGTCTCTCATGAACAAATAAAATCCTAAAAAAAAAACAAAAAAAAAACCCATAAAATCTGGTTTATCTACTTGTTTTGGTGTATCTAATTTTGATATTTACGAAACCATTGCTCATCCAAATTGACCAAGTTTATTCCTATGATTTCTTGTAAGAGTTTTATAGTTTTAGGGAACCCTGGGTGGCGCAGCAGTTTAGCACCTGCCTTTGGTCCAGGGCACGATCCTGGAGACCCGGGATGGAGCCCCACATTGGGCTCCCTGCATGGAGCCTGCTTCTCCCTCTGCCTCTCTCTCTCTCTCTCTCTGTGTGACTATCATAAATAAATAAAAATTAAAAAATTATTTTAAAAAAAGAGTTTTATAGTTTTAGGTCTTACATTTGGGTATATGATACATTTTGCCTTAGCTTTTGCATAAAAAAAAAAGTGAAAGACCAATCACAAAATGGGAGAATATGGTTGGAAATCATATATCTGTCAATGAACTTGTAACCAGAACATCTAAGGTACCCTTACAACAATAGTAACAAAACTCAACTTAAAAATGGGCGAATAGGGATCCCTGGGTGGCGCAGCGGTTTGGCGCCTGCCTTTGGCCCAGGGCGCAATTCTGGAGACCCCGGATCGAGTCCCACGTCAGGCTCCCAGTGCATGGAGCCTGCTTCTCCCTCTGCCTGTGTCTCTGCCTCTCTCTCTCTCTCTTTCTCTCTCTCTCTCTCTGTGACTATCATAAATAAATAAAAATTAAAAAAAAAGGGGCAAAGATTGGGACGCCTGGGTGGCTCAGCGGTTGAGCGTCTGTCTTCCGCTCAGGGCATGATCCCAAGGTCTGGGGATAGAGTCCTACATCGGGCTCCTGCGAGGAGCCTCCTTCTCCCTCTGCCTGTGTCTCTGCCTCTCTTTTTCTCTCTCTGTCTCTCATGAATGAATAAATAAAATCTTTAAAACACACACACACACAATATCACTGCATACCACTAGGATAGCTAAAATCTAAACAGTGTTAAATAACAAGTGTTAGTGAGCATGTGGAGAAATTAGAATCTTTGCACACTTCTGGTAAGAATGTAAAATAGTGAGGCTTATTTGAAAAACAATTTAGCAGTTCCTCAAAAAGTAAGAGTTACCATGAAAAAAATAAAATTAAATTAAATTAAAATAAAATAAAAAAAGAGTTACCATGTGTCCAGGAAATTGTATGCCCAAGAAAATTAAAAATACATCTGTACAAAAAGCTGTATATAACTGTTCACAGCAGCATTATTCATAATAGCCAAAATGTGGAAAGAGTTCAAATGCCCATTAACTGATGAAAAGATAAAATGCAGTTTATCCATATGATGGATTTTTTGGCAATAAAAATAAAGAATGAAGGTCTGATAACATTCCACAACATGCATGACTCTTGAAAACATCACGCTAAGTGGAAGAAGCTAGTCATAATACATTACATACTTATGAACTCACTTATATGAAATATCCAGAATAGGCAAACGCAGAGAAAGATTCATGGTTGCATGGGGATGGGAGATGGGGAGAATGGGAAATCACTGCTAACGGATACAGGGTTTCTTTGTGGGAGGATAAAAATGTTTTAGGATTAGATAGCGGTAATGGTTGCACGACTCTGTAAATATACTAAAAACCACTGAACAGTTGACATGGATGAATTATAAGAGATGTGAAATATACCTCAAAGTTATAAATCAGTCAGTCAAATCTTAAAAGTAATAATTGGGAAAAGTATAGACTAATCAATAACTAATACTGGAAAGTTTGGCTATTCCTCTGGAAAAAATAAAATCAGTTTGGTCTTAGAAGGTTGAGTGGTTCTCCACCTTGGTTGGACAAAAAGTCACCTGCCCATTTCATAAGCATGCCTGGGCCCCACCCCAAGATATTTTTATTTTATTGGTTTGATCTGACATCAAACCAAGACTCTGACATCAGTACTTTCTTTTTAAAGTTCCTCATAAGGCTTTAGTGGTGGAGCCAGAGTTGAGATCTAGTTTCATAAAAAGAAAATACATTCCAGGTGAATTTAAAATGTAAGCATGGGAAGCATAACTTATATTTACAAGAAAATACATAAAATATTTATAAAATCAGAGTAGGAGAGGATTTCTTGAACAAGAGAAAGTACAAACAAAAGATTTGTAAATCTGACATTAAATTAAAATTTCCTTATGAAAAAATGATGTTAGTAAAGACACCCCACAGTTCCATGTAATGAATATAACCTAAAAGATTATTTAACATACATATTTTAACTCCTTAGAAATCAACAAGAAAAAGGCAATGGCAATTACATTTTTTAATCTGAGAAAGCGCAAAAGTGGTGGGGGGTGGGGGGTAGAAGGAGAGGAAGAGAATCTCGAGCAGACTCCCTGCTAACCATGGAGCCTGATGCGGGCCAAGCTCATGACCCATGAGAAGGCGACCTGAGCCAAAGTGAACTCAGACACTTAACTGAGGGACTCAGGCACGCCAAGGCAATGGCAATTAAAACTCTGGAAAAGTCCACAAGAAGCTATACCATGTGTGGGCAGTGTGGGCGTGGAAGCTGGGGGCTGTAGAACACGGGTGGGAAACTTTTCACTCTGTTCTCTTTTGGAGTTTGAATCATGTGGATGTATTACCCAGTTAAAAAAAAATAAATTAATGTAAAGGGCAAAGACTCAGAATAACATGATTGGCCAATAAACAGGAAAAAAGTGCTTGTCCCTACCTACAATCAAAGTGTTAATTTTTAAAAACCCTTGTTTTAGGGCAGCCCGGGTGGCTCAGCGGTTTGGCGCCTGCCTTCGGCCCAGGGTGTGATCCTGGAAACCCAGGATCGAGTCCCACATCGGGCTCCCTGCATGGAGACTGCTTCTCCCTCTGCCTGTGTCTGTGCCTCTCTCTCTCTCTGTGTCTCTCTCATGAATAAATGAAGAAAATCTTTAAAAAAAAAAAAAAAAAAAACCTTGTTTTAAATAATTTTTAAATACCATTTCCTACCTACCAGATTGAAAGACACAATCTAAAGTTAGTGAAATAGGAGTTCTCCTATTTCTGCTAAGAACTTAAATTAGTTACAAATCATCTGGGGACCCTGTTTCATGGTATCTTGACTACTACCACTGCTGAGTAGAAAAGACTGGCACACAGATATTCAACACATTATTATTTATAGTGGCGAAAGAATTAGAAACAACCTAAATGTCCATTGATAAAGGAACTGTGATATAATTATACAATAGATACCACACGACAGTTGAAGGAATAAATGAAATTTAAATATATCGACATGGATAAATCTAGATAACAATGTTGGATAAAAATTCAAGAACACACTGAATATGATGTTATATATGTCAAAATTAAAACAACACAATTATAGACAACAGCAAAAAGTATAAAAACATGCAAAGGTACAATAAACACTACTTTCAGGAGAATGTTACTTTGGGGGAGGGAGGGGAAGAGAAAAGTTTCCCCAAGAAAAAGGAGCTTCAACTGCATGTGTACCATTCTAGCTCTATGATAAATGAGAGAGGCAAGTATGATACAACGACCATTTGCCAGGTCTGGATGGTGGAACAGGGCGTCACGTCCGAGTTCCTAGGCAGGGGTGGGCCCCAGCCTCCTAGAGACTGACTGGAGCAACCAGCACCAACACTGCACACCAGAGCACCTTCCAGCAGCATCCAAAACCAAAACAAAGGAACAAAGCTCTTGATGGAAAGAGGCCTGGGATGTTTGAAACTGCAGCTCCTCCCTGTCATTTTCTGGCCTCTGAAAGTGCTGTGTGGCACCCAGGCAGATGCTTAAAATGTAAATGTACTGAAAGCATTCTTGTGTCTACTAAGACAAGTACCCTTTGGGATAATTGGCAGTCTACCTGGGTGGAGCTGAATTAGGGTTGGACCTGTCTCTGCTGTACTAAATAAAACACATTAAAACCTGGACTCACTCCTTGCCCCCCATGGAGACGGTCATCCAAAAAGCCACATTTTTAAGAGAGTTTTTGAAATAGTATTGGGTAAAAAGAAAGAAATAGCCCAGGGTAAAACTGAGTGAGCGCCTGTGCCCCAAGGTCATCCAAAAGTGCAAACCTCATTCCTGCCAAGCCTGGGTGAGTGATCCTGGACGAATTTCCAACCCTGTGTGGACTACATTTCCTTACCTGTGGTTGGTGTAACACCACTTATTTCACCTTGTTGGGAGGAGTAGTGATATTATTACCTAAGTATCCACACTTTTTAAACTTTTAGTCAATCTGGCCAGGAATCTTTTAAAAATACGTTACGGCTTCCTCGCATGCCTTCCTAAACAGTCAAGGGAGCATAATTTAACCTTTTCTGGATGACTCAAGGTCACAACTACAGCAAGGTATCAATTATCAAAATGATAATCCCTCCCAGGGCCAAGGTGTACCTAGCCATTCTTCCTAAATCAGAGACCCCGGCTCTGACGCTAGGACTTGCTCTTCCTGCTATTTGACCTCTGTCCACTCTTATTGTCAACCCTCAGTTCCTTGGTGGTCATTTTTGCTCTCTGCTGGTCTCTTCACAGTCTTTCTTTTGCTGCTCCCTTTCAGTTGCCAGCTTGGAAAGAGGATGGCACGACGTACATATAAAAGTTAAATGGAGGGGGATCCCTGGGTGGCTCAGCAGTTTAGCACCTGCCTTCGGAGCAGGTGGTGATCCTAGAGTCCTGGGATCGAGTCCCACATCGGGCTCTCTGCATGCAGCCTGCTTCTCCCTCTGCCTGGGTCTCTGTCTCTCTGTGTCTCTTGTGAATAAATAAATAAAATCTTTTAAAAAAATAAAAATAAAAGTTAAACGCAGTCTGAGGGAGCTGGCATGAAAAAAATGTAGGAACTTGAGTCCTGGCTGATCTGAGGCCCTGTCAGCTATATGCAGATAAGCAAGGCTACAGGGAGGGCGAGTCCTGAAGAGCGTAAAAGAGGTGAGCCCCACCACTGCCTTCTGTGGGATATTATGGGACCTGTTACGGGATGAATTATACTCAAAACTACAAGCACACCGCACTGTCTGCTTTGGGCCCAATCTGCATGGGGGCAAGCCCTGCAGCCCGGCCTGACAGGGCTGGTCCCAGTGACTCCAGCACCCTGGCACTTCTCTAGGCTGCAGATATACAGCTGCCTGCCCCTCTGCCTCAGCAGCTAACCACGGATTAACTTTCCTAACTATCCCAGGCATTTTTATATAGGAATAGAATATTTGTGAAGAGTGTGAAAATTTAATTCCTAAGGGTTTCATTACACAGTGAGGTTTCACTCGTACAAAAAATATTTATTGGAGGGGTGCCTGCGTGGCTCAAGTCCTGATCCTGGGGTCCTGAGATCAAACCCCACAACTCTCCCATCACCTCCCCCCCCACAATGGGCTCTCTGCTCAGCAGGGAGTCTGCTTCTCCCTCTCCCTTTGCCCCTCCCCCTCATGTGCTCCTTCTCTCAAATAAATTTTAAAAATCTTTAAAAAAATATTTATTGGATATGCAGCAAACACTGGGGATGTAGCAATGTGCAGGACAGATAGAGACTACATGAATACTGGTTCCCTTTTCCTGTCAACAAACACTGGCCAACGATTGCTCAAGAACCTCCAATGTACACATACACACACAATCTTCAGCCTGGGGAATAAAGGATATAGGAGTTTTTAGGAGCTTCCAGTACCTGTAGAACCCATCTCTCCTCCTGAGATCCTGTTACCACGGTAAGAACTAGACTTCATTCCTCTTGCACCTCCCTGCATTCTCAGCCAGACCCCAACAACTTCGAGGAATCCCAAACTGTGTTTCCCAAAAGGCTGCATACACAGCCACCAGTGAGCCCATTAGAACCTTGTGCGGGTCCTGTGTCTAGCCCCACAATCTGCTCAGCAGTTAACAGTTTAAGAGTCCTTTAAAAATCCATTCCCTGATGGGGATCCCTGCGTGGCTCAGCGGTTTGGCGCCTGTCTTTGGCCCAGGGCGCGATTCCTGGAGTCCTGGGATCGAGTCCCGCGTCGGGTTCCAGGCATGAAGCCTGCTTCTCCCTCTGCCTGTGTCTCTGCCTCTCTCTATGTCTATCGTGAATAAATAAATAAAATCTTAAAAAAAAAAAATCCATTCCCAAAGCTTAAACCAGGGCTCCCTCCCCATCCCCAAAGGCCAACCAGAGAACTATAAAAAGCCTGGCTCTCCCTCTGCCTGTGTTCCCAGGTGTCAACAGCCCACCCAGGTGGGCCCGAACCCCCACCACTGCCTTCTCCCCCACAACTCCCCTGGAATAAAAAGCTGGAGCAAGTGAGACCACCAAGCCCAGATTACTCCCAGGATGGGACCTCAGCACAGGCTCATCACACCCTGTTGATTACACTTGATACTGCTCTCTGTGCTGTACGGGAACAAAGATGAATCAAGCACAGTTCCTGCCCTCAGAGAGCTTCGAATCAAAATAAGGAGCACCAAGCAGAGACCCAGTTGAGGGGACTGGCCGTCATTCCAGACAGCTAACTCCCAGAGATGCTGCCAAGTGTCTCCAGGTCTCCGTGTCTCTGATCACGGGGTAGTGGACCCTACCCAGTTTTCCTTCTGATTTCAGATCACCCAAAACTCACAAAAATGCTGGAGCAGTTCAGGGCCATCTCTGCACTTCCTCTAAGGCCAGATTATAACTATGAAGTCTCTAGGCACCAATTGGCAGAAAGGTCCTTCACCACAGGGCCTGCCTGGCTGTCCTGCATGTGCCACAGGGCCTTCAGGGGGTGTGGTCTAGTTGATGACCACTTCCCTGGGCCTTGCCCTCCACAGCACAGCCCATCCCTGCTTCCTGAGCCAGGGCAGGGCCCCCAGGAAACCACTACCACAACTTTGACAGCAGTCTTAGATCAGGCCCCTCCCTTTGAGGTCTGCGGTTCCAGCTGAGAGAAGAGACTCTATAGACTGGCTGGGTGGATGCAGCAGAAGACTGAGCAGTTGAGTCCTGGCAGGACCTGAGATAAGGCTCCATCAGAATCCTCTCACCACCTATGCCATCTGCCCTGCCCTCCCCCTCTCCCCCATCTTCCTCACCCCTTTCACTCCTCTGAACAAAACTTATCTACAGGAGGCTGGGAGAGGAGCAGATAGCCTTCCCAGCTGGGAGTCCGGGTGGAAATGCCAGGGACCATGGTGTGATTCATCAGGGTTGGTTAGAAGCTGGGGGAATTCCAAAGCAAGGGAGGGACAAGGCTGCCCCCCAGTTCACCCTGTCATGGGGGAAGCAGCACACACCTGGGAGTCCTGCATCCTTACCCCCAACCATTGGAAATCTAGGATAGGGCAGGAAAATCTAACTAGAAAGTCTGCCCTAACTAGGGTTTCTGTTTTTACCTCCTTCCAATTCCCCACCCAATCCCAACACCTGAAACACAAAGCCTTTCATCCAGAGTCCTTAGCAATGGCATTAAATATCGTGGGCTACCCCTGCACAATTTGGTTGGAGAAATAAGACTATCATTTACTGAACACCTCCATGGGCTTTGCTGAGCATTCAACACACATTCTCCATTGTTCATTCTCACACAATACCGTATGTGGTAGGTAGGATGACTAACTCCATTTTACAGGTGGGAAACACAGGCTCAGGAGTTCAGCACCACGGGGCTAGCAAGCTGCAAAGCTGGGATCCGAACCCAGCTGCATCTGATTCCAAACCCTGCCCCCCAATCCCACAGTGGGTTGCTCCAACTGGGAATCAAGCAAAGGTGATAAGAGATGAAGGGAAATACTTCCCTCAGGCATTATCTTCAATATCTCTTGCTCAGGCGGCTTCCCAGGCCACCCCATCTAAAATGCCATCTCACTCCCTCCGTGGGGATGCGCGTCCACCTTCCCTATCACATGTTTCCACTTATCAGTGACATGCTTTCTATTTCACTTTCTATCTTGTTCGCTGTCAGCTTCCCCCCACTACAAGTCAGTTCCAGGTCAATATTTGTAGATTCTGTTCACTGCTGTGTCCCCTGCATCTACATTCATATACAGTAGGTGCCAAATAAATGTTGAAGAACAAATACTTAAAAATAGAACTATGAAGCATAATTCTAGGAAGAAAAACAAAGGACTATCCATCCATTCAGGGGAAGGAGAGATGAGAGAAGACAGTGAGTGTGTGGCCGGCCAGGAGCAAGTTAGAGGCCCTAAAGGAGCCCACAGGAGGAAAGGAAGGTCTGTCAAGTCCCCAGGGGACTCCAATACAGCCTTCCTGCACAGTAGTGATTTCCAGCTGCCAAGGCCCTAGCCTGAGGGCTCCTACTGGGGAGGGTGGGCAGGCAGCCCTGGAACAAAGGCCTAAGGACATGCAGCTGGCCAGAGAGGCAGAAGCCTGGGCCAGAGAAGCAGCCTGGGGCGGGGAGGGCGGGGGAAGCAAATGAGGAGCTGAAGAGGGCTTCAGTGCAGCTGCAAAGGCAACACCCTCCCAAGAGTCCCCTCAAACCCCAACACAACACAGAATAGCTAGTCGACACCACGATTAACCCTCCAAAGCCAGTGCCCCAGCTTGGGCTTGTGGCAACCCCTCCAGGCTTGGAGCCAGAGACTTCACAAGATTCTGAGAGAGGGTGGAGGTGAAGGGGCAAGCCACAGGTCTGGAACACAGTCCCTTTTCCCCTTCAGCCCTGGTCATCCCTCAGGCCATGGCCTTTGGCCTCCTCCAGTGTAAACACAGTGACCCTGGGTTAGCTGTGGATTTGGTAAGCCAAATGTTTACTCTGGGCTGAGATATCGCAGGCCATGGATGTAAACGTTCACCCTGGGTCCTGGTATTTACCATCTCCTATGGCACACATGGGACATATCCAGTAAACTTTAAAGCTCTCACAAGCCACCCCCCCCCCAGCCACAGTGAGCCCCCCCCCCTTTTTGGAGCCCTTTATTTTTTAACAGTAGTTTATGGAGCACCTTCCACATGTCTGGCTTCATTTGATCCTTACCACAACCTCTATAAGGAAGAGAAGGCAAGTACCCTGCTTCTCTCAGTGGAAACTGAGTCTGAAAGGTCTATGATTTGCCCAGATCATGTTAGAGAAAGCATGGATTAGCCAGAGCAGAAAATCTGAGTTCTAGTCCCTGTTTGGCCAACAAGGACCAGGCTCAAGTCACCTCACATCTCTGGGCTCTGCTGCCTTCATGTGCAGAGTAAGCTAATCAGAGGTGGCGACTCCACCAATTTTGACAGTAGAACCAGGTGGTAGAACCAGGATTAAAATTCAAGGAAAACCCTGTGCTGGACTCATAGGCCAGTGCTCTTTCCACTCTTCCTGATAGGCCACATCTAATAAAATGTAGTGGAAAAGCCTCTGAAACAACTCCTAAACCACTGCTTTTAGGACTTGGTTTACCCCATGCTGACTCCCTGCCCCATCCCCAGAGCAAGATACCAGGGAGCCAAGGGGTTGTCCAGCCGCCAGGAATAGGTTCAGCAGAAGCAGCAGGAATATGAACAGCAGGCTTAGAAGGTTGATGAGGCACCCAGGATCACTGGAAGGGGTGAATGACAGAAGGGGTACACCTTCCTTTGGTTCTGACTCTCTAGGTTTTCTGTTGGGGATGGTTGGAATGAAGTCATCCCCAGCTTAAGTCAATCAGGATTCCATTCCCAGTCAGCAAGGGAGGTGCTGGAAAGACACTTTCCTAAAAGGAAGTAGGCAATGTGCTCAGAAGGGAAGCCGGTCCTGGGCTGTCATTACTCTCCCCACTTATTACTTCTTAAGTAAGGTCGATGTGATTGGGCTACATGCAGAGGCAGGGCTGGGAAGACTCTGGGAACCCCCGGTCTGGGGTTCCATGTAGGATAATGCAGTCAGAGTCGCCTCCCTAGGGGCCCCGGAGCAGACGCTGCCTCCCTCATCTGCAGACTATTTAGAAAGTAGCTTCAAGGATCAAACTCCGACCGCGGCCACTAACACCCCCCCCACCCCCAAAGCCACACCTCTCCAGCCTCCGACCATTACATTTCCCACTCCCTTCTTTGTTTTCAAAACCAGCTCCAAAGAGTAAAAGCAGCTACCTAAAAATGTCTTGAAATTTCAAATTTGCACGTCTTACCCCAGTCTTTCCAAACCAAAGGGCTGAGGATGGGGAGGAAAATAACCAAACAGATTTCAGGAGTGGGCGAGGTCGAGGCAGACAGTGGCAAGGCAGTGGCCTCCAAGCCTTCGGCTCCCAACATCCCCGCTCCGGGACCCACGCTAATCCTTCCCAAGAACGAGCACCATGTGGCACCCGCCCCCCCCGGGCCCAGCTGCTGGCGCCCCTCGGGCTCCCTGGATCAGAGCCGGCTGCTTCCCCGCAAGGGTCCACCCGGCCCGAGTCCCGCAGTCCCAGGCAGGGGCCGGCCCTCGGGCTACCGCGCGCGCAGGGGGGGGGGGGGCGGGCGCAGCGCGCGGGCCTCCCGGAGCCACCTGGCGCGCGTGCTCCTCTGGTTTCCGGGGTGGGGGCTGCGGGACAGACCGCGGCTCCGCGCACGAGCCTCGCGCGCTCCGACCTCCCCGCCGCGGGGTCGGGGGAGCCGTGGGGGGGGGGGCGCCCTGTAAGGCGCCAACGCAGCCCGGGCCCTCCTCGGGGGACTGGGGCGAGGGCCCCGGAGGGTGGGGGCCTCGGGGGGGCTCCGGGCGCTGCCACGGGCCGAGGGGAGGGGGGGCCGAGGGCCACTCACCGCGCGGTCGCCGCCCGCCGGGTCCCGCACGCTCGGCGCGCGAGGCTGCCCAGGTGCGGCCGCGACGCAGGCGCGAGTTTGAAAGTCGCTCTCGGCGGGGACGGAGGCTGCGGCCGCTCCCGCCCACTGCCGGCCCCCGGCGGCGGGGACGCGGCCAGCTGCCCGCGCGGCCCCCCGGGGACCCCGGCCCGCGCGCGCCTTCCCAGCGCCCGGCAGGAAGTCGGGGCCGGGCGGACCCAGCCGGAGCCGCCGCCGGGGGGAGGGGAGAGGGAGGGGCGGGCCAGGAATTTTTCCAGTGGGTGGAGACTCGCGCCGGCCGCTGGAATCCTGCGATCGGCGGCTCCGCGGGGACGCGGGGAGGCTCGGAGCCGGAGCCCGGGGTGAAGGGGATCGCGCGCGTTAATGATTAACGCCCGCAGGTGGGGCGCGCGCCGCTCCCCGGCCGCCTCGGGGCCCGCAGACGCAGCCGCACGCGGTGGGGGTCGCCCCGGTGTCAGCCCTCCGGCCCCCGCCCTGCGGACAGCCGGGGGGCTCTCTAGGAAGACGTCAGCTGGGGTCCGCCCTGGGGGTCTCGAGCCCCGCAGGGCAGGTCGCCTCGGCCTTTCTGAATCAGAAAGGCACGTCCCGAAGCCCTCGCCGCAACTCCGTCCCTGTGACCCCTGACAAACCTAAATCCAAGCCTCCGGGATGGAGGAAAGGGCACCTCGGCAGGAGTCCACCCGAAGGCTGCGGGGTGGATGAAACGAGATGCGGAACCCCGCGCAAGAGACAACCACGTTTCTGCAAAAACAAAGACGGAGAACCTGTCTCCGGTTTTCCTGTCTGTATGTGATCCCAGGAGCAAGGAAAGGTCCACATCTGGAAGGGGGTCAGGGGCACTCACTGAGGCCAGGCTGGTTTCGAGCCAGATCATAAATTTTAAAACGCAAAAGTATTCGTCAATAAAGATGGAAAGAAGATGCTGTCCCAGCACGAGGCAGGGGAGAAGCCCAGGGCGAGGCCCCGGGAGAGATCCCGCTGGTTAGGCATTATCACCAGTTTCTGGGGAGGAGGAATGGAGCCCTGATCCCGAAGCACTGGGTTCTGGGTAGACAAGTGTGTATAGTCAACGGCGTTAGAGTTCTTAAGAAGAAAACAAGCTTTAAAAAAAAAAAAAAAAACTGCTCCGGGCAAATGCAAACTGCAGGTGATTTACAGGGAGGGGAGGGGAGGGGAAGGACGGGCGCGGAAGGAAATGGCTTTCAGGTGACTTTGAAACTGGATCCCGGCAGAGGGTGGGGTGAAAACAGCGGGGCTCCCGGCTCCTGACTGCGGGGACGAGGGAAGCGCGGGGCCTGAGCGGCCCGGGCCGCGGGACCCACATTCCTCAGAGAGGAGGGTCGGCTCCCGCCTCGCCAGAGGCTCTGCTCCTGGGAAGGTGAAAGCCGAGATTGCCGAGCCAGTTTGGGGGGTAAACAGCCGCCGCGGCTCCTCCACCAGATACTGCCGGCCGGCCCCGGCGGGAGAGGAAAGTGGGAAGCCCCAAGTCCCTTCCTGCCTTCCAGGGGTGCCGTCCTTCCTCGTGCTTCTGCCTTTCTTTGATCCTGCTTTCTTCTCTGATCACCCGAATCTTGTCAATCCCGTTCTGTCCGCCTCAAATTCCAGGTTCCAAAGAAGGCCCTTGACTTAAGCGAGTCTTTACTGAGTGCACCTCTCACTCCTGTGGCAGGGAGCAGTGTCAGTGACAGTAATAATAACTCATTTAGTGGATGCTTACCGGTTTGTAGGGCCCAGTGCTATGCTCTTTACATTGTAGCCCTCCATCCTCACAGTTACCCTGTGAGCTAGTCAGTAGCCTTATCCCCATTTTGCAGATCCGGTAACTGAGGATCAGAGGGTATCTAGCAGTTTGACCAAGATTACATAACCAGCAAAAGCAGTGCCTGACAAGATCCCAGAGAGGTCTAACATTTGAGTGCTTACTATGTCCTAACCATTTTAAGCCTTTTAAATAGTTCCACTCAGAAGCAACAGAGGTAAGGTCATGCACCAAGTGTGTGACAGACCTGGGCAAAGCGGATCTTCACCACCACCTATTCTGCTTTTTTGACACCTGTTATATTCGATTCAGCACTTCATCATAATGCCTTGCTTTGCTTCTAATTGTTTTCATGTGCATAACTTATTTCCTAAAAAGATTGTAATCTTTCCTTATGGCAGAAGTCCTGTAGGAAGCACTCTGTAAAGCAATGTTGAATTCAGATTAAATAACCCAGTTTGTGAGAAATCATAGCTCACTTCTATGGATAAAAAGCTGTGTCTGGGCTCAGACTCCAGTGATCAGAGCCAGTCTCCTTCCTGCCCCTTCCGATTCTTGCTTTAGTGGCTGCACTCTCCCTCCTATTAAATCATTTATTATTATAATAATACTTTGTGCTCCAGAAATGCCTTTAATCCAAGATATCTCAACGTGTTTTTAAAAATACAGATTAGGGCAGCCCCGGTGGCGCAGCGGTTTAGCGCCGCCTACAGCCTGGGGCGTGATCCTGGAGACCCTGGATCGAGTCCCACCTCAGGCTCTCTGCATGGAGCCTGCTTCTCCCTCTGCCTGTGTCTCTGCCTCTCATTCTCTCTCTGTGTCTCTATGAATAAATAAAATCTTTAAAAAAAATAAAAATACAGATTAATTCATCTTCGCAGTACCCCCACTGAGATGGGCAGATGGAGGTGTTCTTCCCATTTTATGGGTGAGAAAACCAAGACAGCACGGAGAATTTACATGACTCACTATGGAAATCAGTGGAAGGGTTTCTTCTCCCCGCCCTTCCCCTCCTCCTTCCTCGCAGCTGCCAACATCTGCATCAAAGTTTCAAATCCCAGAGACAAAGACCATTGAGTTTTCACAATAAAGGACATTTCCAAACTCATTTCAGCTGCTCTATTGTGGTAGACCTCGGGAGAGGGAGGGGTGTAAAGACTGCGAAGGTCCTCTGAAGCTCTGTGCTTAGAAGGAACCCCAGGCTAGCTGGGATGGAGGAGGAAATCCTCCTCCAAAGTGACCTAAAAAGCCCAACTAAGCATTTCGAGTTGCATTTGAGTAATGTTTCTCAAAGTGTGCACCACAGGCAACAAGAGAAAAAACAAACTAAACATCATCAAAACCTAAAACTCTTATGCCTCAAGAGCATCAAGTAAAAAAGACAACCCCAAAAATGAGAGAAAATTGCTGCAAAGAGATCTTACGTAGAATAAGTATCCCTAAAACTCAATAATAAAAAAGCTAATAACCCAATTTAAAAATGAGCAAAAAATGTAAAAAGACATTTCTCCAAAGAAGATAGGCAGATGGCCAATAAGTATGTGAAAAGATGCTCAACATTAGCTACCATGGAAAGGCAAATCAAAAAAAAAAAAAAAAAAGAGGGGCACCTGGATGGCTCAGTAGGCAGAGCACACAACTCTTGATCTCTGGGGTCATGCTTTCTAGCCCCACCCTGAGTGTGGAACCTACTTAAAAAAAAATTAAGGGCAGCGCGGTGTTGGGGAGGGGGCTCACCGGTTTAGCGCCGCCTTCAGCCCAGGGCCTGATCCTGGAGACCCGGGATCGAGTCCCACGTCAGGCTCCCTGCATGGAGCCTGCTTCTCCCTCTGCCTGTGTCTCTGCTTTTCTCTCTCTCTTTCTCTGTGTCTCTCATGAATAAATACATAAAATCTTTTTAAAAAAATCAAAAAAATTGTTTTTAATTTGGGATGCTTAGGCTCAGTCGGTTAAGCTCTGAGACTCTTGATTTCGGCTCAATTCAAGATCTCAAGATTGTGGAATTGAGCCCCACGTGAGGCTCCTCACTGACTATATAAGGTTTTCTCTCTCCTCTCTCTCCCTCTGCCCTTCCCCACCCCTTTTTCTCAAAAATAAGGTTTTTTAAAAATGAAATTTCATTAACTGTATGCTAAATTTAATGAAATTTCATATAGCTGTATACCCGTTAGGACAGCTAAAATCAAAAACATAATTAGTGTTAACAAGGATGTGGAGAAATTAGAACTCTCATACATAAAAGGTTAAACCAAGTGAATGTATGACTCAGCAGCTCCACTCCCAGGTGTGTATGTGTACGTGTGTATATATATATACACACCCAAGAGAATTTCATAGCATCATTATTCATAATAGCCAGGAGGTAGGCACAATCCAAATGTCCATCAGTTGATGAATGTATATCTCTACAATGGAATATTTGTCATAAAAAAGGAGATACTGGTTGATGCTACAGCATAGATGAACTTTGAAATCATTACACTAAGCCAGCCACAAAGGACCATATATGTATAATTCCATTTATATGAACTATCCAGAATAAGCAAATCTATACAGACAGGAAATAGATTCCTGGTTGCCTGAGTGCTGGACTAGGGGTGGAGAGGAGATGGGGAGTGACTCCTAACGGGGGGTTCAGGTTTCTTTTAGAGTGCTGTAAACACTAAAGACCAGTAAGGAACAGGCAGGGCTAGGGAGGGAGAGATAGGTAGGGGGCTACTTGATCAGGCTGGCCAAAAATCCCAGAAATGCTGAGGCATAACAAAACCAGAGATAAGGGAACATAACCAGACCACCTCTTTGTCTTAAACAAGAGAGGAGATGTTCAAAGGAGAAGTAATCATGGTGCTATCAGTGGTGACGTCAAGGAGATTAATGTTCCCTGGTCAGTTTTCTATAAAAGACAGCCATAAAAGCCCTCAGTGGTAACCCATTCGGGACCCCCTCTGGAGCTTTTTTCTTTCCTTCCTCTTTTCACCTTCACTTAATAAACTTTCTCTTCACTCTTTTGTGTCCTCGAGATTCATTCTTCAACTCCATGAGAAAAGAACCCTGCAACAAAAATAGTGATTATACAGAAAACAAACACTGAATTGTATATTTTAAGTGGGTGAACTGTGTGGCATGTGCAATATAATCAATAAAGCTGTTCTTTTTTTTTTTTAAGTGTGAACTACTATCACCTGTTCCAGAGTTACCAGGCTGCCTGTAATCAGAATCTATCAGAATCCCATCAGAATCTTTGGTAGGGGGATGCCTGGGTGGCTCAGCAGTTGAGCACCTGCCTTCGGCTCAGGGAGTGATCCTGGGGTCCTGAGATCGAGTCCCACGTCGGGCTCCCTGCATGGAGCCTGCTTCTCCTCTGCCTGTGTCTCTGCTTCTCTCTGCGTGTGTCTTTCATGAATAAGTTTTTAAAAAAAATCTTTGGTGGGCAGGCCCCAGCTCTGCATTTCCCCAGAGCACACTGAATGAAGTTCTGCGCCTTACAAGACTGTGATTCAGAGCCTTGTGGCCCCAAGTTTCCTGAAATGAATAAAATGAAAGGTCTGTAACACTGATGAGAGGGCAAAGGCCTGGGGGTTGGGAGGGTGGGGAGAATAGAAATCCCCTTCCTGAAGTTCTTTATCAATTGCTTCTTTCCGCCAGTCTAAACTCCAGTGTCAGAAAAAATCTGACACCAAAAAGGGGAAGAAGGTGTGGGGGAAGGGAGAGGAAGCCTCCCCTCGCTCCTTACTACCTTCTGACTCCCAGCCACTGCTGTGAGGAGCTCTTGAAGGAAATGAGCTGTTTGTTTGACTTTGTGTCTGCAATAGAAACATTTGCCAATCACTTGTGGTTTTTCAAGAACCTGGGAGCCGCGTGTGAACCATGTCTAGAGATCCACTTACGTTCACCTTCGTTATCGGCAGATAAAGGGGCTGTAAGTCAGCATTTACAACACCTGAGACCAGACAGACATCAGCCTTTCGTGGTCTAGGGATTGGTTAATGCACTGACCCTTCTTGGACTTCTGGCTTTTCGGCCAGACGTTTTTCTATTTGCAGCACCGCCTGTAGATAGATGAAGTACAAACATGGAACAGTCAGGCTTTCCCCAGCTTAATGCTAAAGTGAAAGATTTTCTGGGGTGGGTTCAGAAACTATTGGCTGGAATGGTGTGGTGAGTTGTCTGTACACTTCCCTTATCTATGTTGTTCATATTCCATAAGACTTTCTGCTTTTTTTAAAGGCTTTATTTATTTCTTTATGAGAGACAGAGCAGCAGAGACATAGGCAAAGGGAGAAGCAGGCTCCCCACGGGGGGCCTGATATGGGACTCGATCCTAAGACCTCGGGATCAGGACCTGAGCCAAAGGCAGACACTCAACCACTGAGCCACCCAGGTGCTCCAAGAGTTTCTGCCTCTGAGATTTTCAGACCTCGGTATTCCTAAGAAGCACCTGGGAAGTTTCTAACTCTGGCCTGAAACTGATCCCCAAGAATCTGCATTTTAATAGTAAATGATTCAGATGCAAGAGAGACCCATTAGACCACACTTGAGAAAACGGTGGTCTGAGTTCTGCCTTTTGTCTTTTCCTCTCCTGGTGCTTCCTCTTCCTCCCCTGAGGCACAGGACTCAAAATAGAAACCCTACAAACCCAGTGCTCCAAAGATGAAAGGGTATAGCTTTAAGACCTCATGATGCTGGAACAAATCAGATGAAAGAGTTCCACCTCGATTCATGTGAAATGCTTAATCTTCAACACCTTGGTGACAAGCAGGGTGGGGTGCACCTACTGAGTACTATACTGAAATGCTCAGAAAACAAACTAATAAGAGCTTAATTAGGAGGTAATTGCCCAGTTACTTGCAGATGGAGGCAGTTCTTCCCAGCTGTAATTTTGGTTGTTGATGTTTTTCTCCTAGACCAAGGTCTATAATAGGTAGACTCAGCCCTGGCTTCCCCAAGAATATCTTGCTCAAAGAGTACAGAGCAGTTGTTCCAAGAAACCAATGGGGCCCAGATTAGCCTACTCTTTCTTTGGTTTCTGTTTCCCAAAGGAAACATGAGTTGGTTAGAACTAGATTAGGGCACTTGGGACCCAGTCCATCTATTTTCCTAAGTCACCAGCATCTCCTCCAGGAGAAATGAGGAACTGACCCAGGTGGACAAGGAATAACTTCCTCCACCCAAACAGTGAGCAGGCTCACGGAGCCCTTCTATCCTATCTTTGGCTGCCAGGCACTCCCACGGAAACCTCGCCTCCCTTCAGGGGTGGTGCTTTGTGGCAGTCACCCTGGCCCACTCTTTTCTTCACTCTCCTGCTACGTGACTGCCTACTTCTCAGTCTTAGAAGATTGCCTTAGACGATTGAAAATCTTGGATTCTATCATCTTAAGGAATCTCAAACTGGATCATTCAGGTACAAGCTCTCTTTTCTCTTCCCCTCCAAGCTTGACTAGGGAGATAGGTCTGGCTCCATAATCCAATCCTTATCTCGGGCCTGTGGTTGTCCTCAACCTGCTGGGAAGATTATGGGGATAGCACTGTGCCAGGAGCAGTGCTAAGTATTCCACGAGTGTTCTCATTCCATCCTCCCAACAGTCCTTTAAGGCAAGTAATAGTTCTCTCCCATTTTACAGGTGAGAACATCATGGCTTAGAGAGGTCAAATCACATGCCCCAGGTTATGTGCACTTCACGACAGACCCAGGACATGTTCCCAGGCCCCTCTGCCATCCGAATTTGTGTTCTTAACTGGCAACCTGCCACCAAGAAACCTCACCCTGTTCCCAAGGAGCCACTAGACTCCAGCAGATGGAAGCAACTTAAATAAATTAAACCCAAGAAATGTCCCGTCCGTGTTCTGCTCAAACTGCTGTGAATTGCCTCATGACTGACTGGAAAGCCACCAGGCTCACAAGTGAGTTACAGACTTGTTGAAGGGGCTGGTAAATCAAGTGATGGGGAGAAAAGGAGGAATGTGTTCAGGGTCGTAAAGAAGAGGAGGAGAAAAAAGCAAAAATCTCTAAAGACTTGTGACATCTCAAGCTAGCCATAAAAGGTAAAGCAGGACATTGGCCTGGCAAGCACAGTCTGTAGCCCTAACCATGGCTCTGCCGCTGGTTCCCTAGGAATAGTCTGGTTGCGAGAACTCCAAGAACATCCTGTTCTGCCTGCCCACGGAGAGACAGGGAGCAAATCTGAGGCTTACCAAGTGCTGCTGAAGGGCGTAGGGAGTCGGCTTCCTGCTGGGCTCAGAGACTCCTGCAGAACTGCCTCTAGAACCTTCCTCATCCCCAGCCTGCCCTGCTTGCTACCCGTCCTCATGGTGGAACTTGCTGTTCCTATAACAACACTCCTTCTACCCCACCCTCCCCTAGCTCGCCTCCATCCCCGTGACCTGATGCAAAGGCAACTTCTCAGGCATCCAGATCAGATGTGGAGGGCTTTGCAGTCCCTCTGCAACTTAAGAGCACAAGCTTTGGAATCAACAGACCTGAACACTTGCTGTTTAGTCAAGCCATGAATCTCACAGTACCTCAGTTTCCTCATCTGAAAATAGGATGAGGAGTGATACCTATCACACAGGGTGTTTTTCAGGAATAAGTGAGAAAATGTTTGTAAGGAACACACAGTTCCTAGTCCACAGAAAGAGGTAGCTTATAACTCTCTTTGTACTTCTGCTTCTAAGTATCAGGTTCCCAAGCACCACCTCAACACCTTAGTTTCTCTAATGCCATATCAAGTCAAAGAATCTTACAACTGGAAGAGACTAGAAGTCACCTGGAATAAGTATTTTTTTCTTTATGTAGTTTTCATACATCTAAGAAATATCAGTAAAGTACTTAGTAAAACCATGCCTGGGTTATAGTACATGCTTAATAAATATTAGGGTTTGTGATAGTTAATGCTTTATGTCAATTTGACTGGATCATATGAGGCCTAGACATCTGGTTAAACGTTATTTCTGGGTGTGACTACAAGAGTTTCTGGAAGAGGCTAGCATTTGAATGACTCGACTGAGTAAAGTGGATTGCCCTTCCCAGTGTGGGTGAGTATCCTTCAAATCATTATAATGGCTTTAATATTGACAAATCCTGGGCCTCAAGTGTTGGGGTATGATGTGTGGCAAATAGCCAAATTCAAACCCAAGTCAAGCAGAAAATAGAATCTCTTGCTGCATTACAATGGATCCAAAATGAAGACTGACTGGAGTGAGGACGCTAGTTTCTCCCATGTAGGCCCTGACCCAGTTCTTTTTTTTTTTTTTTTTAAGATTTTATTTGAGAGAGAGTAGAGAAGAGAACACAAGCAGGGAGGAGGGGAAGGATAAGAAGAGGCAGGCTCCCAGGACCCTGGAATCATGACCTGAGTCGAAGGCAGACACTTAACCAACAGAGTCACCCAGGCACCCCACCTGAGCCAGTTCTGAAGGCACTTCCAGAGAGGAGTTGATTCTCTGTGCCTGTCCCCACCTACGCCCACCCTCCTTGTCTGCTCTCCCCTCTCATGACAGAGAAATTGAGGGAAGTCTGAGGCACAGAGTCACTTCTAGTCTCCACTAGCCCATGTGACTTAGGGACCCATCGCTGGGAGGTCTCAGCCATCAAGCAAAGATCTACATTCTCACTTCCTCTCCATTTCCTTCTTGTGCTCCTCCTCTCCCTCCATCCTCAACCCCCTGAAGTGAAAAAGAATTTTTTGGTAAACCACATAGCTTACTAGGGGAATGCAACACACAAACCCCCACCCCCTGGGCATTTAAGTGGAGTACTTATTTCCCACTGAGGGTAACAGGACACAGACCTGACTCCTATAGCTCTCACACTAGTTTCCACAAATTTCTAACCCACAGACGTTCATTGCAGTTCTAGCATGTGCCAGCCATTATACGGGCTCCTGTCAAGCACACAAAACATCGGACCCCATCTCTGACCTCAACCAGGTAGAAGAGGGTGACAAACTGGAAATATATAACAGTAAAATCTTTAAAATGCCATTCTAGACAGTGAAAGCAGACAAGGTATAAGACAGTCTGCAATTTTTGATCATTCCAATTGGTACAAAAAGCCAGAGAGCAGAGAGCTTACTGTAGGCTACAGGCTAGAGTGGTCAAGAAAGACTTCTTGGGGATCCCTGGGTGGCTCAGTGGTTTAGCATCTGCCTTTGGCCCGGCAGGTGGTCCTAGAGTCCAGGGATGGAGTCCTGCGTCAGGCTCCCTGCATGGAGCCTGCTTCTCCCTCTCCCTGTGTCTCTGCCTCTCCCTCCCTCTCTCTGTGTATCTCATGAATAAATAAATAAAATCTTAAAAAAAAAAAGATTGGTCTGTGTGTGATGCTGGTATACGTGTGAGCTATCTCTGGTTCACTGGTGTTCCGATCTAGTCATTCTTTTCAAGTGTCTTGGCAAAGACATGATCATCAAACAGAGGTTTCCTCCTTCCAAATATTCAGATCTAATGACTCTATTAGTTAGAGTTCTTTGGGTTGCAAGTGACAGACACTCAACATAAAACTAACTTAAGCAGAAAGGGCTTTGTCTCTTAGATGGGAAAATCCAGGTATGGAGGTCCATTAGTTGACAAGAGTGTTAAGGCACAGCTGCCTCTAGGAGCTCTAATATCTCAGGGCTCTGTTTTCTTTCCCATTTTATACTGTACTAAGAACCACCCTAAATGTTGGCTCTCACAATAAAGCAGGGAAAATGACTGCCAGTCACCTAAGATTCATATTCTCTGAACTTAACAACACCAGTGGAAAGAGTAGAAGTTTCCCTCCTGCTTCCTCTTCATAAGTCCCTTGTCAGCATCCCTGACAATGGAGATAAAAGAGGTTCACTGACAAGAATCCCAAAGTTAACTGTCCTGTGGGGAACACCTGTACTGTGGGGTGGACCCAAAAAAACTGAAAAAATAACACAGGGATGGCCTGGGGAAGAAGGCAAGACTGTGTTGCATTATTCTGGAAAACCCCATTCCCTTTTATGGACTCCCCAGATAGACACATTTCCCAATTATTCCCAGTCCTCATAGCCAGATTCTTTTCCTAGGGAAACAAATGGTTAATTGCTAAGAGGGCTTGTGTAGGGACAACAGCTACCTATCACAGGACACCCACAACAGAGTTAGTAACTGGGTAAACATCCAAAGGGATGTAGGTGTCTTAGGAGTGGGATCTAGCTCAGAAGACCCGGTTAGGCTGGCCTACTTTTACACCATGGAAAATTTGTGAAATGGATTTGGTGGTGAGCAGAACAGAATCCTTGCTGCAGGCCAGACATCACTTAAAGGGCTTGGGTGGTAGTTTCAGGACTGTAGGTGTCATACTAGGAAGAGCAAGGACCCAGTAGGTGTCATACTCAGGAAGAGCAAGATTTCAGAGCCTAAGGCTGCCCTGGACTCAATATTGAGTGGAGACTAAAGACATTTCCACCCTGCTCATTCTCTGCTTTTGAATTCTCAGTAGGCAGCATGCTCTGGGGGCCCCAGTGTAAGGCAACAACTGCTATCAGTCACTCCAGATCAGAATTGTAGGGGGAAAAAGAGAGGAGGCTTAGGGCAGTCTGTCCAAAAGAACTTTCAGTGTTGATGCAAATGTTCTCTATCTTCAGTGTCCATTATGGGAGCCACATATGGCTACTGAGCACTTATAGTCTAGCTAGTGCAACTGAGAAACTGAATTTTCAATTTTATTTAATTGAAATGAATTTAAATTTCTTTTTTTTTTTTTGGATTTAAATTTCAATGGCCACATGTGGCTAGTGGTTATGTATTAGATGCTAAGTCTTAGAGAACATCCTTCCTCCATGACCCTCCAGGGCTTGGAAGGGAAAAAGGCAGGATAAATTGGAATGGAACATCCCAATCAACGATCTACGTCAGGAAAGGCAGATGGTACAGAACTGGGAAATGAAGAAGACCCTGGTGTCAACCTCCTTCCTAGACACAGACATCAGTTGCCTGAACTCTGGCAACTGTCCCCCAGCCTCTCCCTCCGAGAGCCACTGCCTCTGAAAAGAACCTCACAAAAGGTCATCTGAGGCTACCAGGTGGCTCCAAAGCCAGTCCAGTGAGGAAGGAAATCACTTCCACACTACCCCCAGAGGGAACACCCTCCCTCCACGGTATGGGAGACCCCATATCCCACTCCTCTTCCCTCACTATGGAAAGTATCTCACGCTATGCCTAAGGACCCCATTAATGGCCAGATCCCTAAGGGATCTCAGTTGCACATGTGTTGACTGAAAGCCTCCCAGATCATCAGAGGAAAAGCTGAACTTAAATAATTTCCTGTCCAAGAACAATCTGTCACCTAGCACAGTGGGAAACCATCCAAGCTAGCCAGCAGAGAGAACGGCCCCACCCACAGCCTCCAGCCTAGAAAGGGATTTGTGCTATCAAGATGGTCAGGGACTAGGGAAAGGGGTCCTGACAGCCCAGGAGAGACCTAAACTAGCCCTGCAAATTAACACCAAGGCACGGGCCCAAGACCAAAGGAAAAAAGTGAACTTGTGGGAAAGGCAGCCAGTTAATCAAGTGGAGACTTGTCTTCCCATTGAACTCAGATTGCAGCTGCACACACTACTAGAAGCCAGGCCAAGGTATTGGGTAGATTTGAGCAGGGCTGCAAGAGCACCAGCAGAGGCAGATGGATGACAAAGTAGACTATGTGCCAGGCTTATGTCAAGTTGGATCCATTCTGTGCACTTTCCATGCTATTCCACGACTTTATCTCACACTTCCTCCAACTTGCAGACCAAGAGGTCAGGCCTTGATCAACTTCCCAGCTGTCAGGAGGGTGAAGGCAGGCAGTCCCTAGGCTTGTTCTGGCCCAGGAGGGACTTAAATTCTGGGCCTTCTCTGAGCATAGTTCCCACATCTATTTGGGGGGTCCTTTTTAAAAAAATAAGTTAAGGTTGCATGCATGCTCATTGCAACATTATCTTTTTCTTTTTTTTTTTTTTTGATCATTGCAACATTATCTGCAATATCCAAGAGGTTGAAGTAACTCAAATGTTCATCCACATAGAAAAATGGATAAAGAGGGATCCCTGGGTGGCGCAGCGGTTTAGCGCCTGCCTTTGGCCCAGGGTGCGATCCTGGAGACCCTGGATCGAATCCCACGTCGGGCTCCCGGTGCATGGAGTCTGCTTCTCCCTCTGCCTATGTCTCTGCCTCTCTCTCTCTGTGTGACTATCATAAATAAATAAAAATTTAAAAAAAAAAAAAAGAAAAATGGATAAAGAAAACATGGTCTTTCTACACAATGGAATACTATTCGACCTTAAAGAAGGAAATCATGTTACATGCTTACAACATGGATGGACCTTGAGGACATTAATGCTAAGTGAAATGAGACAAATATTTCACGATTCCACTTACACTAGGTATCTAAAGTCAAATTTGTAGAAACAGAAAGTAGCATGGTGGTTGCCAGGGGCTGTGGGGCAGGAGAAATGGGGAGTTGTTCAAAGGGTACAGAGTTAATTCTACAAGATGAAAAAGTTCTAGAGATTTGTTCCACAACAGTGTCAATATGGTTAACACTGATGAATTGTACACATCACAGTGGTTAAGATGATAAATTTTGGTCATGTGTTTTTCACACAATTAAGATTTTTGAAATAAATTACTAATAAGTTAAGCTTTTCATGTATTATTATACATTATCATTGTCTACATGTCCATCATGGAAAATATGGAAAATTGAGAAGGTTTTTCTTGTAAGTTTTGTGAAAGTAAAACCTGCGCATAATCGAAATGTGATCTAACAGGGATTATAGAAAAAAGCAAGAGCTCCCTGCCCCACTCTGGTCCTCCTTTCCAGAGACAGCCAGTTTTAGACTTTTCTGCTTTTAGATGGTCATCAACCTAAGTAGTTTGCTGCAAAACTTTTATCTATCAACTTCAGCTATCTGTGACTCCTGCCTTAGAAACATGAGGATTTACCTCCCAACCCAAACCCCACCTTCATCTCCAGTCCTCTGGTGTTTAGTCATTGTCAGTTATTCTATTAGTTATCTTTGTAATTGTAAACAATGCACTTAAAGCTCACTGGATTTCTGATTGGGTCCATGTTCCATACTCTCCTTGCTCAGTTAAATGAGTTTGTTACCTGTCTTTCCAGAGTTGTCCCCTTCACCCCCAACTTCCGCCAGCTGTATTTCTACATTTATATTGTTATGGTTGATAGCACTGAAGTCCATCTTTCTCTTTTACAGTAGATTGATACTAGAAGTTGAAAACTAACCCACCATGCTTACATAATTATGACCTTGTGGGTGTAGTTCTCTCATTGTAGCAAGGCCACACTTCCCATTCCATGGGTCTGCTATCAACAATGGAGATGACCTTTTTTATTTTCTTTTCTCTTTTTTTTTTTTTTAAGATTTTATTCATGGGACACCTGGGTGGCTCAGCGGTTGAGCATCTGCCTTTGGCTTAGGGTGTGATCCTAGAGTCCAGGATCCAGTCCCGGGATTGAGTCCTGCATCAGGCTCCCTGCATGGAGCCTGCTTCTCCCTCTGCCTGTGTCTCTGCCTCTCTCTGTGTGTGTCTGTCATTAATAAATAAATAAAATCTTTAGAAAATATATTTTACTCATTTATTTGACAGAGAGAGACCAAGCACAAGTAAGTAGAGTGGCAGGAAGAGGGAAAGGGCGAAGCAGGCTCCCCACCGAGCAGGGAGCCTGAAGCAGATGCAGGTCTTGATCCCAGGATCCCAGGATCATGGCCTGAGCTGAAGACAGATGCTCAACCCACTGAGCCGCCTAAGGCACCCTTGGAGATGGCTTTTGAAAAGGCGTGGAGAACAGCTGGTTAGGAAGATGTTCAGTATAGATGAGGGTTCAGAAGCAAATCTTTCATTTTTACAGATTCCTCACAATAAAAGCAGGGCAGAGATTATAGAGTATACCATCCTAAACGAAGTAAACTGTTGCCAATATGGGAAGGTCCCCATCCAAATAAAGTTTTCCCACCAGCCAGCCTGTATGGCCTGTATTATTAGCAATTCACTCCTTTGCATTAAGCAAAGGCCTCACCTGTAGTGTCATTTAATATGCAAATATTTCTGGGAGGGTTACCACGTTAAGTGGCTGGCACTTTAGTGCAATCCAGTTTCATCAGATAGCTGCTTTCCTGTGTGTCAGGAAGGGCGAGCCTGCTTGGGCTCTGATAAGGACAGCCCCAAGCAGTTGCTGTGGCCCGAGCCAGCCCTCCTGGAAACAGGAGAGAGTAACAGCTTTCCTCAGTTTATAGCCCCCACTCTCACCAGTGACCCAAGGCCACTCTCCCCAGCCTAGGAGGCTGATGTCAGGTGGCAGTGGAAAAGCCTGAGGCCCTAGAGTGGCTCCAGCTGTATATCTGGATGGCCGCATCGACCTCTCAACCCAGTCCACAGGCCTCCACCTGCCCAAAGCCAGAGAGGGAAAGGAAGGGATGGATAGAAAGATAACCAGGAAAGAAGGCAGAGGCTCAGGGGTGGTTCCAGGGAAAACTTGAAAGGGCTTTAGAAAAGTAGTCAAGGGGTGCCCTTACCTGTCTCAGAATTCTGGGATGGCCTAAGCTGAGCAATGCTCTTTCCACTCCCTGTTTTTCTGTCACAGCTGGTGTGTGAATTATTTGCTTTGTATTTGTCTCCACCACAAGCTCCCTGAGGGCAGGGCCTGCCGGGACTTGTCTCCACTTGTCTTGTCATCTCCAGCCAACCTGATAAGGCTGGTGGCCGGTTGTGTGCCTGTCCAGTGGCTACGTGCTGACGGACTGAAGCTACAGGCAAATGCATGAGCACTATGCTCTTTGGTTTGCAAATGCCCTTCTCCTCAGCAGACCCATAACTTCTTTTTCACTTCATTCCACATCCAGGCAGTGTTAGCTCACTGCCTCTGGATTGAATCCAATAGAAATGCTAAAACTTGAAAGGAAAGGATTGCCTCTTTAGCCAAAGCCAGGGTCTTTAGAGTTGGTTGAGGGTTGGTTTGGGGCACAGGTGTAGGGCTGCTGATCAGACTGCTTGCAGCTGGAAGTGGCCTATGTAAGAGGAGGAGTGACCCAGTGCCAGGACAGGTGGCTTTTGTTGTCCGTTTGATGGTATTTACAGTATGAATGGATAGCCTCAGACCTGTAGGAAATGATGTCTGTTCAAGATTTTTGGCCGCAGCCTTGTTTGAAATACCAAAAGACTGGAAACCACCTAAATGTCTCATCCATTGGGAAGTGTTTTTTTTTTTTAAGATTTTATTTATTTATTCATGAAAGACACAGAAAGAGAGAGTCAGAGACACATGCAGAGGGAGAAGCAGGCTCCATGCAGGGAGCCCGATGTGGGACTTGATCCCGTAACTCTAGGATCACGCCCTGAGCCAAAGGCAGATGCCCAACCACTGAGCCACCCAGGCGTCCTGGGAAGTGGTTAAATAAATGATGGTACCTCCGTATGGTGGAATTCAGTGCAGTCATAAAACAGTGAGGAAGCCCTTTATATACTGACATGAAACATTCTCCCGGAGAGATTGTTGAGTATGAAAAGGCACAGAAACAGTATGTATAGTATACACCATTTGTGGAAAAAAAAAGGAAGAACAATAATATATGCATATATAGTTACTTATTATATAAAAGTCTTTCTGGAAAGAAACATAAGAATCTGGTAACACTGGTTGGGGGAAAGGAAAGCCAGGCAGCTTGGGGGCAGGGCAGAAGGGAAACTTCACTGTATACATTTTCCTGCCTTTTGAATTTTAAAGCATGACACTATTACTTATTTTTAATTGTAAATGCAATTAAGGTTTTGAATAAAAAATAACAAATGCCTCTTTTATGCCAGGTTATTATCTTCCAAATGCATCTTTTAGTTTTAGCTCAACTCTGTGAAATGCAGAGCATAATCCCCATTTTCCAAATAAGAAAATTGAGACTTGGAAAAATAAAGCAAGAATCTCAGTTCCCACGGACATAAAATAGTGGACCTGGGATTTAATAGGAAAGTCAGCAGGCTTCTAGTCCCCTGTGCTTCCATCTCAGGGCCCAGCTGCTTCCTGCCTATTTTCATTCTCCCAGCAATGGGTGCTGTTTTCATTCTCCCAAGGGGCCCATTTATAAGCCCTCTATGGAGCCAACTCAAGGAAGGTTCTGCTTAGCCAAGGCAGTCCTAAGCAGTAAGGTTCTGGGAGATTATATGAGTCTGTGTGTGTGTGTGTATGAGTGTGTTGTGTAAGAGAGTATGATTGGTATGTGTGGGCATGTATGCATATGTGTGAGCATGCAAGCCATGTGAGTGTATGAGCATGTGACTGTGTGTGACTTGTGGAAGGGGGTGCTGTGAACATGTGTGTGAGTGATTAGGCTGAGGTCGGGAGGCCTGACATGGGGGAAACCAGTCAGTGAGGTTGGCAGGAAATTGAGAGGACAGAAAATTGAACAGGGGCCTATGGGGGAGTGGGTAGGGTGGGGGGTGTGGGCTGGGGCAGGCCTGGGTGGAGCTGAGGGGAGTGGTTGGAAGAGAAGGCCCCACTGCAACCAGCCAGAGGGTTACAGGAGCACTACCACTCCACTGCACCCCTCAAGCCAGGGACCCAGAGAAGCACCATCCTTACCTCAACATTCTGCGTCCCTGGCCCCACCTAACAGGACGACACCCAGCAGGGATGGTCACAAGGAAGCGGAATAACTTGGGTGTAGCTGGGAGGTACAGATGGAAGAGTCCACATCGCATGGCAAGCTGCCTCCCTCTGCCCTCCATGCCCCATAAACTCACTCCTGTGCCAAAT
Source organism: Nyctereutes procyonoides (assembly GCF_905146905.1). Lineage (NCBI taxonomy): Eukaryota > Metazoa > Chordata > Mammalia > Carnivora > Canidae > Nyctereutes > Nyctereutes procyonoides. Next base: position 33,526,536 of record NW_026575139.1, read on the forward strand.
GCTAGAGCTAGAGACAGGCCCCCTGCCTTCACCCTAATCAGACCGCGGGGAGGGCATGAGGCCAAGGAGGGGGGTGGCAAAGGGGAATGAGCCTGGGAAGGGTAGAAGGATTGGCGGGGAAAAGGGGGATATTTTAGGAACCAGTTTGGTGTGGCTGTGTGCAAACTGCTGTGCTCAGAGGGCTGAGTGTCTGCTCTGCCAGCTGTTTCCTCTCCATCTTGCCAGAGCACCTGGCACCCTCCATGCCTCTCCTTGGCCAGATGTGGCACCGACTCCATCAGGTCCAGATGTTAATGCGGCAGGACAGCCTCTGTCCCCTCTGTCCTGACATTGAATGTGTGTGTGTGTGGGGGGGTACACCGTGTGAGCAAGTGAAAGGGGGTCCTGACAAGAGATTTTCCTGCCCTCGGAGCTGACGGAAACATCACCTCCTTTCAATGGTCTTAAAAAAGCCTGGGTCACCAGGGAACTGAGCAGGGCAGGGCACCACTATGGGTTGAATTATGATCCTCAGAAGACGTTGAAGTCCTAACCCCTAGTCCCATGGGATGTGACTTTATTTGGAAATAAGGTCTTTGCAGATGATCACATTAAAATAAGGTCATTAGGATGGGCTCTAATCCAACACAACTGATATGCTAACAATCAGGGGAGATTTGGATACAGAGACAGACATGCACTCAGGGAGAACACCACGTGAAGGTTTGGCAGACACAGGATGATGTGTCTACAAGCCAAGGAGCACTAAAGATTGCCAGCAAACTACCAGAAGCTAGGCAAGAGGCATGAAACAGATTCTCCCTTAGAGCCCTCAAAAGGAACCAACCCTATCAACATCTTGATCTCAGACTTCTAGCCTCCAGAACCATGAGACAATAAATGTCTGTTGTTCTAGGCCACCTAGTTTTGGGTACTTTGTTACAGTAGCCCTGGGAAGCTAAGACCGGTGTAATAACACAAAGGCCAAACACATGTACTTAAACTCAGTTAGAACTGAGTTTGGCTCCCACCTGTGCCATTTATAAGTTTTGCCATTTTGGTCAAAACACTCAAGTCCTAAAAACAAACAAACAAACAACAACAACAACAAAAAACACTCAAGTCCTCTGAGCCTTCGTTTCTTTCTCTTAATGTGGAACAGGAAAGAGCACAGCCCACCCAGGGCTGTCGTGAGGGTTTGGCCTTGGCCCCGTGCCTGGCACCAGCCAGGGCTGTTATTGCTATTAAGAACACACTTGTTTTTCAGGGTCTCTGTCAAAATTCCTGATGACAAAATTATCTCCAACTTGTATAAATTCCAAACATGAGAAGCCAGAAAAGGAAAACAGAAGAGAAAGTCACATTTGGGGAGAGCCTGTTGTACCAGGCTCCATCCAAGCACAGTGGTATGTGCTTTCCAGAATAATCTAAATTTGAGCACTCAAAGACTTGGAAGTGTGAGATATGGGTCCAGGGAAGGGTCTACCGGAGGGAATGGGGCATGAGGGGACAAGTCTGACAATGCAGGCAAGGCAGGAGCCTCCAGAGGAAGGGACTCTCAGGCCCTGAGTGCTCCTTATCCCCTCCCTACCCAGCCTCTGGCCATCGCACTGGCTGGAGTGGGGAGGTATGGGGTGGGGGATGTGCGGACCACAGACATCACCCCGGCAGAGCCCGAGTCACCCGACCGCAATAATGAGCCTTTCTGCCCTGGTGGAGACAGAGGGCATTGTGTGCAGCGGCTGCAGCCTGAGATGCACCCCTCAGAATGGCAAGATTGTCTTGGGCAAACTCTGTGGCCTGGGGCTGCCCTCCTGCACGTCACAACAAACCCAGAACAGGCAAAGAGGCAGCTGCTCTCCCAGGACAGGGTGACTTTGAGACTCCAAGCTTCAAGACCCCAGGGAGCCAGGGTAGAGAAGGGGAGTAGGAGCTTTGGGACAAACTGGATAATTCAGAGCCAAGGGACCATTTCGAAGGCCCCAGGTTGGTGTCTCACAAAACATACATTCAGAAATTCTGTTGGGAAAATTGATGGTGAAGAGCACGGGGTGTGGGGGTCAGAGAGTCTGGGTTCAAATCCCAAATGGAACATTTCCTGGCTAAGTGACATAGGGCAAAGCAAAGTTACAGATGAGGCAATAGTTTCCTTCATCCCATAGACAGGGGGTTTGTGAGGAATAAATAAATGGATGTCTGTTACCTTGGTAGGCACTCAAGAATTAGTAGATATTACGATTATTATTCATCTGTATTGTTCCAAGGGAAATCAGAAATGCAAAATGCTTAGGACAAAGCCTGGTACCTGGGGCGCCTGCATGGTTCAGTGGCTTGAGCGTCTGCCTTCAACTCAGGTCATGATCCCAGGGTCCTGGATCCTCCACTTGCTATCTCTCTCTCTCTCTCTCTCTCTCTCTCTCAAATAAATAAAATCCTTTTAAAAAGCCTGGTACCTAATAGTCATTTAATAAATGTTGTCACCCCATGCTCTGCACCCCTGACTTCCGTCTGAGAAATTCCAGTTCTCTGCAACTAGCAGGGTACCTCTCGCAAGGTCTCCTTTCTCCAGTAGAGAAAAGTGCTCAGTGAACCTGCCTAGCATGGCTCAAAGCAAATTCTCCTGTGGGGCTGGACCCCCACCAGCCTGCAGGGAGCTTCTGTTTTGCAGGTGGGAGCTGGTAGCCAAGTGCAGACAAGGAGGCTCTCCTTTGCCTGCCTCCACTTTGCCTCCCAGTGAATCCACATCCTGTGGTCTGCCTGAGTCTCAACTCAGCCCAGTTGTTGGGAGATTATCTTTCCTCTACCTCATCTCTAGGCGTCTGGAAGAGCCAACACCCTCACCCCAGTCAGCAACCAAAGGAGCTTCCAACGGCTCAGGCCAGCCAGGTGCAGCCCTCCCCGCATCACAGCTCAGGACCCCGCAGGAATCGGGAGGGAATGTGCCTCCTGGGCCCATGCCCAGTCCTGACTGAGGCTGGGCTGAGGGCCTCTCCTCATCCCTCCCCCACAGACACACAGGGCTTTATAGTCAGATTATGCCATGGAAACTATGCACACGGCCTGCCCCGTTCACATGGCCTCAGCAGAAAAAAATAACAGAGCCTTCTCTCTCTGCCAAGACCCACAGTACTAGCAGGCCTGAACTACCAAAGCAGGCCTCTTCTGTGAAACAGGTCCGTGCAAAGATCTCAGGAGGACCTGTCTGGGGGTACCCTCAAGTCACCCACCCTCCCCCAGCCCACAGCCATCTGCCTCTCTCTCCTCAGAGATCCAGAAAGCTCCATCGGCTAGGAATATGCAGCCTCATATGGCAGTTTCCTTTTGAGAACAAATCTCATTTCCCTCTTCAGTATCTTCCTGAGCCCTGAGAGCTCCGCTCTGATCCTCCTCCAGGCTGCTCCCCTTCCTCCATGGGATGAAGTCAACAGAGTCAACAGGACACGACCATTCAGAGCCACTCCCACCGGCCACTTTCCAGACCCATGCTACCTAATATGGTAGCCCCAAGCTACATGTGAAATTTGGATTTCAGTGTTGCTTAACTAAAAATTTTTAATTAAAAATTCAGTTCCTCAGGTACACTAGCCACATCTCAAGGGCTTATTTGCCACCTGAGAATAGTGACTACCATATAGGACAGTGCAGATATGGAGCATCTCCAATACATAGAATGTTCTATTGGAGATCACTGCTCTGGACCATGCTCCAGAATTCCCTGGTCCAAAGGTCACAAGCCCACTCAGGCCTGTGATGATCAATGTCTTCCTTGGATCTGACTCCCCAAGAGCAGACCCCACCACCCTACTCATAAGGGTGGCCAAGTAGCAGGTGTGCTATGGAAGGCTCTGGAACTCAAGAACCAGAATCTACTGGCATGCTTGGAGCCAGAGGTACAGGTCAGAGTTGGGCATGGGAAGATGGAGAGGGCAGTGGGGAGGACCAGACTTTCCCTCTGCTTCCATTCTCCTGTGCAGAATTCCAGGGACTCTGAGAATGCCTCATATCAAACTTGGCTTTCCAGATTATTCTGAAGGCATACTTTCATGAGAGGAAGATAGACTATACTTTCCTTAACTGTTAAACTTTGAACATTTTAAACAGCTTTGTTGAGATATAATTCACATACTATAGCACTCATCCATTTGAAGTCTAGAATTCAGTGGTTTTTAGTATGTTCACAGATGTGTACAACCTTCACTGCAATCATTTTTGAACACTTTCTCACCTCAAAATGAAACTTCACATCCTTTAGCTATCACATTCCCCATTAAAGTTTTATTTTTTATTATTTTAAAAATATTTTGTTTATTCATGAAAGACAAACAGAGAGAGGCAGAGACACAGCCAGAGGGAGAAGCAGGCTTCTCGTAGGGAGCCCGATGTGGGTCTCAATCCCAGGACTCCAGGATCATGACCTGAGTCAAAGGCAGATGCTCAACTGCTAAGCCACCCAGGTGCCCCCCTTATTAAACTTTTAAAATTAGGTATATGGCAGGTGGCCCCCCATTGGCCTCCAAATGTGAGGGTAAGCTGTCTCCTTCTTACCTCTACAGTCAGCTCCCTGAGGACAGAGACTAGGTGTGATACCTGTGCACTCCCCTGCCCCCCTACCACACTTGCTGAGATGCCCACCACACAACAGGTCCCTAAATATTTATTAGATCTGCTATTATTGTTACAGCTGTTTTTCTGTGGACATGAGGGAAGCCCAGTGATCATGGGCAGAATGGGGAAGGGTCTGGAAATTGTGTTATGTGAGGAACCATGAGGGTGTTTAGCCTGAGAAATGGGGAGTGGTGGGAGGGTGGAGTACATAGGATAATTGCTCAAACCGACCATCACATGGGAAAGGGACTAGGAGCACTGGGTCAAAATTCCAGACGCAACATTTTCAGCTGGCAGAGGGGCTCAGCAATAGCATGGCCAGGGTGGAAAGGTAGTGAGCTCCCTGTTACAGAGCACATTCACACAGGGCCTGGAAGACCACCTGTCTGGGATGCCATAATGCGGCCTCTTGTTCCAATGAGGCACGAGCAGGCCTAGAGGAGTTCTAACATGTCTTCTATTTCTGGAACCCTGGGCCTGGAACTGCCACTAGGCAAAGGAGCTTCCAAGAGACACAGAAGCAGGACCTGGAGATCTCAACTGTCTTTGTTTTCAACTTCTCAGGGGCAGCAGATTGAGGATTGAGGGGAGGGGATGGAGGCCCCTCCCCTTCCCAGTCCAGGCTCTGGCCCCTGGCCCACCCACCTCCCTTCACAAGCTCCAGGGTTGCAGCAGGGGGTTGGGGCTGGCCTTCCCTCTCAGGGCCTGGGGTGTGTCCAAACGGATGAAGGCGGAGCCGAGGACTGGGGTTGGCAAGCAGAGTTGAGAGGCTAGCAAGTGAGCTGAGACTAATAAACCCAAGAAACAACAGGTCCAAACAAGCTTCAGAGAGGTTTCAGGAGCCAGGGCCCAGGCCACAGGACTGAACAAAGCACCCTGAGTCAAGACAGATAGGAGGCCACACTGACCTAGATTCTGGAAGCAAGGGCTAGACCTGGACTGGGCTTGTACCTGTTATCCCTGCTAAGCAAACCAGAAGGTGGGGAGAGAGCAAGCTCCACCTCCAGGGCTGGGGGTGGTGGTGTCAACCTGTATGACTCCAGACACCAACAAAAAAGCTACATGTCGTTGGCTCAACAGAGAAGTCTTGGTTTCTCCAGTTCTATTTTTATTTTATTTTTTAAAGTTTTATTTATTTATTCATGAGAGAGACAGAGAGAGGCAGAGACACAGGCAGAGGGAGAAGCCTTCCCATGGGGAGCCCGATGCAGGACTCAATCCCAAGTCTCCAGGATCATGCCCTGAGCCAAAGGCAGACACTCAACCACTGAGCCAACCAGGCGTCCTGGTTTTTCCAGGTTGATCACAAACTGATACTGGATGGGTTGAGGGGCATCCATCAGATGGATGTACAAACAGCTCCCTCCGGGAGGGAAGAAGAAAGGGAATCATCACATATTACATGCCTGCACTGGGCTCAGCATTTTCACTAACTGGGCCCCATCTGAGTGCCACATATACTCACTACCAAAAAGAGGAAACTGAGTGGCAGAGATGATAAGTAACATGTCTGAAGTCACATGCCTTGCAAGGTAAAAGCCAAAATTCAAGCCAGGGCACTATGGCTCCAGGGCCAGGCTTCCCTAGTGCCTTCTTCTCACGCCCATGACAACCACAGGGAGCACCAGCAGGACCTCTACTTTTATAAACATAAAAGCTGAGGTGCAGAGTAGTTAAGTGACTTGCCCTAAATCACGCTGCAAGTAAGCCACCGATCCAAGATTCAGTATCAGTCTGTGTCCCCAAAGCTCTTCCTGTCATCTCACACTGAGTTCCCAGAAATAAACAAGGTGAGGTCTTAGTATGTATGGCTGCTTTTTTTAAATCATAAAATACAAATTTTGTTTTTAAAGAAATAAAGCAATAAAATCCCTGTGGTGATGGTAGCATAATCAGGCTAGCTACATTGGCAGGGCCTCAAACAAATCAGCAGTGAACAAGCGAGGCTTCTATTTAAATTTCTTCCACAACATTGTTATTGTAACTTCAGATGCCAGCTGCTCATGCTGACATTGTGTACATCACTCCAATTGCACAGGTGAGAGGGTTTTACAAAACCCCTTTGTGAAGTTGACCCATTTTCCCGCTTGAGAATAAGTTATACAAGGCTTTGAGATATTTTGTCTCTGGTGTCTTCTCACTGACCCCTGCCTACCACCTGACCCCCACCATGCTCCTCTCCTGTGTCTAGAGACCCTGTAGAGAGGAGAAAGAACTCAATACTGGAGTCAAAAGACCAGACTCAGTTGTGTTTAAGTGTGTGTGTGTGTGTGTGTGTGTGTGTGTGTGTGTGTGTGTGTTTAAGGTTTTATTTTGGGGCATCTGGTTGGCTCTGTTGGAACATGTAACTTTGGATCTTATGGTCAAGAGTCCAAACCCCATGTTGTGTGTAGAGATTACTAAGAAAAATAAACATAAAAAAAGATTTTATTTTTAAGTAATCTCTACACCCAACATGAGGCTTGAACTCACAACCCCGAGGTCAAGAGTTTCTCTGAAAAATGCGAACATTGAACCTAGGGACCTCTTCCCATTCTATGGCTGATACTCATTGTCATTCATTCATTCATTCATTCATTCCACTGACTTGGACCAAGCGATGTATTACATGCTGGGGAAACAGAGATTACTACAGCCCATCACTGTGTTAGTTCACAGCCTAACACTATGATACAACCCTTTGTGGTAAGTGTCCTAACAGAGGGAGGTTGGTATCACAATGACTCAAACCATAGAGTCCTGCTTGGAGGGACAAGTAAGGATTCAAGCAGAAGGAGATCTTTGAGCTGAATGTTGCATGGTAAGAAGATGAGGAGGGACATTCCCACCAGAGGGAGCAGCAGGTGCAGAGACACAGAAGTAGGGACCAGCACAACACAGCCCATCCACCACAAGTGGTTTGATGTGGGCAGAGTAGAGATTTTGTTCACAAGAAAAGGAGATGAATCTTGAGTACTGGGCCTCTGCCCATTATAGAGGCATGGGGACCCAACTGAAAGGCCTTAACTGAAGGAACAACACCATCTGACATATGTTTGGGAAGATCATGCCAGTGGCAAGGATGAGTAGAGGAAAGCAGGTAACAAGTCTGGGGGTAGAAAGATCCATCAGAAAACTGTTCCAACAATCCAGGTGAGAAAACCTAAGGAAGTAGCAGTGGGGATGGGAGATAGGACAGAGACAAAATTTCTTCCAGTTTAAGGAAAAAGAACATATAGCAATACACTGGGTGTGAAGCCAGTAGTCTAAGAGTCTCAAAGATGGTGATGAATGTGCCATATACCTGACTGGATAAGAATTCCACATTTTTAGAAAACTTGTATCATTTTAAAGACAGTTCCTTAAGAGGCCAGCAAAAACACCCCCTTGGAGATGGCTGCCTCCTTCCTAAGACCCTACAGTAGTAGAGAAACTATTTTTGAAACGGTTTTCAAGGCAATTTCATTATCATTGAGCTATATTTTCTCACTGCACCGGACTTAATGTCCTAAGGGAAGAGAAAGGTGGATACCATCTTGAATAAAATCCAAAGGACAAGAAAGGAGGAAGATATGACGAAAAAGAAGTCTCTGAAAAACATAAAGAAGTACAAACCCTTTTGGTATGTGGAGGGAGAGAGGGAGGGGATGGGAGACCAGAAGTCCATGCTCTCCCACTCATGTCAAACCTTGATGGCAGTGTGGAAAAAGAGTAGAAACCTCCCCAGAGGTTGAGAGTATGCTAGAAACAAAAACAACTTCTGCCTTGCTCCTTTAATGGAGCCCTGGGGGAGTCACCCTTGCCATGTGTCCCAATGTCTATCTAGGGTGACTGCGGCAAAGTAGAGACAACTGCATGGTATGTTTAGTCTAAGAGAATCTTTAGATGGCCTCCCGCCACCCTGCCCCAAGCTAATTCCCTTTGGCTTGAGTGAGGCCCAGAAGTTTCTAGATCCCCTAAGGAATGTAGACAGGCATTGAGAATTGAGAGCCTGTGGACCTGCTTTGGGAAAAGGAAAACATGCAGAGGCATGGAACAGGTGTAGATTTGTATGGACCGAACCAGCAGAGCTGAGACAGGACCAATGAACCAAGTGAACTGTCAACAGACCCCACCAGCCAGGGCCTCACCATGTATGCCAGCAGACCAGGTGGGTGAAGGACAGCTTGGCAGAGGCCATTGAGGACCAGACAGCACCAGGTCCAGCATCCAGAGCAGCAAACCACCTTCCCTCTGCCATTGCCCCAGATCTATCCCAAGGGTAGAGGAGCAGGGGTTCACCTAGAGAGCAGGTAACAGTGCTGGCAGGACTGGACTGTATATGTATCCAAAAGGGGCTGAACTACTTTAATAAAACTACATTATCTTATTTTTAAGATTTTATTTATTTATTTGAGAAAGCGTGCATGAACAGGGAGGAGGAGCAAGGGGAGAGGGAGAAGCAGACTCCCGCTGAGCAGGGAGCCCGTCCCAGAGGGGTCACGATGGGGAGTTGTAGGGCTCCATCTCAGGACCCTGAGATCATGACCTGTGCCAAAGGCAGATGCTCAGCCACTGAGCCACCCCGGTACTCACGATAAAACTATTTTAAAGAGAAAGATGCTGGGGCACCTGGATGGCTCAGTCAGCTGAGCATCCAATTCTTGATTTTAGCTCAGATCAAGATCTCAGGGTTATAAGATCAAGCCCCATATCGGGCTCTGAATCTCTGCTGGAGATTCTCTTGCTCCCTTCCTTCTGCTTGCTTACTCTCTCTCTCTTATAAATAAGTAAATAAAATATTTTTAAAAATAAAGTAGAAGAGGCTAGTTTTCTTTTAGTTGCCAAGTTTAAATTCTCCCACATAATATTAATGGAAAGGAGAATTTGTGAAGAAGCTTATGTGTGTTCTAAAAATTAAAGAGGCTAAATTTTTCTTTTTCTTAAGTGTGTAATTTTGACACCTCCTCAGTTTGTTTTTAAGTCAGATTTATGAGGCATAATTTATACACAGTAAAATCCATCCTTTCAAAGTGTACATACAAGGAGTTTTGACAAATGTATAGTTGTATAATCATCACTTCAATTAACGTCCAGAACAGTTCCATCACCCCCAAAAGTCTCTTGTAGCCTTTGCACAATCAGGCCCTCCCACCCTTAGCCTCTGGCAACCACTGATCTGTTTTCTGTCTCATAATCCTGCCTTTTCCAGAATGCTGTATAAATGGAACCACACACTATGTAGCCTTTTGTCCTAAACTTTTAAACAGTGTCTACCTTTGCTTCCTCCTCTTCTTCCACTCTGTCTTCTCTGCCAACTGCTTTATATGGACAAACCCAGACCAGCAGCTGTGTCTGAAGCTTCCCCACCCACCACTGGATGCTTTACTGGATGCTTTGTGCAAACCCCAGCCCCCTAGGGGTCTCGGGTCTGGGTATTTACCACCCTAGACCTCTTGGTTCTCTGGAAGGTTTGCTACTCTTTTATTTTATTTTTTTTAAGATTTTTATTTATTTATTCATAGACACAGAGAGAGAGGGGCAGAGACACAGACAGAGGGAGAAGTAGGCTTCACGCAGGGAGCCCAATGTGGGACTCGATCCTGGGTTTCCAGGATCACACCCCAGGCTGCAGGCGGCGCCAAACCGGGGCTGCCCGTTTGCTACTCTTTTAAAGGTGGTTTGGTGTTCTTTGCCTCGTGGAAACCAGATGCCTCTCTTCAGGGGCCTCCTCACAGTTCCCAACACTCCTCCCTCACTCCCCTCCTACTGCCCTGCACCCTGGGTACCTGGGGAATCCACACACTCTGACCTCAACTCTCTGACCTTCAAGCATCCCTCTTCTCAGCCTTCCTCCTCTCCTTGTCCTCTGTCCTCTGTCACCTTGCTTTCTGGGCCTGGGCTACCTTATGACCTTTACTGACACACATGTAGCTTGTAGTCCAGGAGCCTCCGAGCACCATTTGGCTCATTGGTTTGGGTTTGTTGACAGTGGGGTTTTTCTCAGTGAGGAAGAAGCAAGAAACCTCAACAGCGCAATTTCCTTCTCACCCCAGAGTGATGGTGACAGATTCTGAGTCTCCAGGGCAGAGACAGTGTCTTTACATGCCCTGTTGAGTGTTGCCTTCACAGTGGTGAAGAAATAAGGAGGGGGTAGGGTAGGCAAGAGGACAGGGCATCTGTGCTTAGGGGTCGGACCCAATGTGTCTGATGAGAAGACTTCAAAGGTGTTCCTCTTTTCTCCTGTGCCAGACATTTGCAAGCTGATTGTGTCTCACAGGAGCTATACACCCCTTCTTCCTCTGCCACAAGCCTTTGCAAAGGGTCATGCCCAGGGAACTGAGCATCCTCCTGCGTCTTGAGCAGGGAGGAAGACGAAGGCAGAGGCATATGGAAAAGAGAAAGTGCCAGAATAGAGTGTGCTGTGGGAGGCTGGCTCTTTCCTTGTGTGACAATTCCTCCCTGATGTCACTGACCCCTTCACCTGACTCGGAGGCAGTCAGAGGGAGTCCAGGCTATATAGCCAAGCCTTTTGCTAAAACTGGTATTAATACTGCTCCAGGGAACAGAAGGGGTAGGAAGGCAGGTTCCGTGTTCATTCAATTTCCTTCAAGGCCAAGTGATCTGGAACCCAGCTCTGAAGTCAAAGTGCCAGGTCCTAGTCCTAAGCGCCTTCACGGACTACCCTTGGGGCTTGGAGCAAGCTACCCAACCTCCTGGTGCCTCGGTTTCTCCACCTGCAAAATGAGGTGGTCACCAGAACTAACCCACTGGGCAGCAGTGGAGATGGAATGAGAGACTCCATATGCACTTGGCACATAAGAATGGCTCAAAAGAGGACAGCTGCTATGGGCATTATTAGTCTTTCCAGGTAGGAACCAAGGATCCTGAAATCTCAAGCTATTCCAGATGAAGCTAAAAAGAAGAGAATCACCAAGTCTCAGGCTAAAGAAACTTATTGACACACTCAGTGAAATCGAACCCAGCTCCTCCAAGGCTGGTGGGGGTGGAGGTGAAATTCTCACAGTGGTGGGGAAGGGTTGCAGCTTTCCTTATCCATGGAGGCACCCCGCGAGATTAGGGAGAAATTTCCAGGGTAAGATGAAAATTGGGTGACAGAGCCAAGAGATCCCACCATCCTTCCCATGGGGAGAATCTCCTGGCAGCCGGAGCCAACCTCGGAGGAAGCGGATTTTGATTTTATTAAGGAAGTCAACACGTTTCCTTCTGTCCAATGTGGACTCTGTGTTGTTCACATTATTGGTTTCCAGGATGTGAAATGTCATTGTAGGATAGAGCCTGGAGGAGAATGGGCCAAATGCCTCTTTAGAAAGCTTCAGCCAACTATTGAAGAAAGTCTGCCTTCCCGCTAGACTTCACAATCATATGCCATTCAGAAAGCAGCAGTAACCGTTGAAGTGATAATAACAGTAAACTTTTTGTTTTTTAGCAATTGAGATAAAAGGCTTGAAACAATCCTGTTAAGCGAGTAGTACTATTATTTCCATTTTACAGAACAAGAACCTGAGGCTTGATGAATTTAAATAGCCTGCTGGAGTCACAAGGACAACAGATGACTGAGAAGATATTTTGTGTTTTGCTGTTGTTGTTTTTTCTCCTCCCGCCCCCAGCTTTATTGGGACAAAACTGACAAATAATAGTGTGAACAGTTAAGGTATACAATGTGATGATTTGATTCACACAGATATTGTGAAATGATTACCACAATATGGTTAGCTAATGCATTCATTACCTCACAGAGTTACCTTTTGTATGTGTGTCACTTAAGATCTATTCTTTTTTTTTTTTAAAAGATTTTATTTATTTATTCATGAGAGACACAGAAAGAGGCAGAGACATAGGCAGAGGGAGAAGCAGGTTCCCTGCAAGGACTCCATCCCAGGACCCCGGGATCACAACCTGAGCCAAAGCCAGATGCTCAACTGCTGAACCAGCCAGGCGTCCCTAAGATTTATTCTCTTAGCAAATTTCAAAAATACAGTCCGGTACTGTGAACTATAGTTACCATGCTGTACATTTGATCAGAAAATTTGGGTCTGCTTGAATTCAGAGCCTAGGTTCTCACCAGTATCGTGTCTCTTAGAGGACATTTCAACCTAGTGAGAAAAGCATGTGTACGATCTGCCCCCTTTCAACTACCTTCGGGTATTTATTTTCTCTTAAGTTTCTGGGAAGTCTGAAAGCTCAGCCCCAAAGAAAGAACAAGTAGCTCGTTTCTGCCCCCTAGAGGACACAACCTACATTACTGAGAATAGAGACGGGAAGGCAGTGTTTAACAAGTGTGCTCCAAATCCCAGTAGGTTCAGGCCTGCAAGAAACAAATCTAAAACGAACACCCTTTAGTTTATGAAAAGTTGGCGATAACCGGTTGGGGATTTTCTGGACCGGGAGTGAGAACACTGTATCAAGGGCGGGACCTGCAGTAAGACTGGAGCATTCATTTTTAATACTGGCCCCCAGATGATTCTTATGCTCAGGCAAGTTTTTGGGAAACACAGATGCATATGATTCACTCATCTTACAAGGGTTGGAAGAACGCCTCCCATCTACAGCCCATTATGACTTCAGCATGGGGCAGATGCCAAGGGGGTTGAGTAGGGTCTCTGCCTTCAGTCAATTACATCACCTCTCAGAGCCTTGGCTTCCTAATTTAGAAAATAACCCATTTTGTGACTGATATGGAAGCCAGGAGACCCAAGTTGTGCTTGCAGACAGGGTGTGCTTTACTTAATCTCCCAAACATCAGTTTCCCTGTCTGTAAATGAGGGGGTGAACACCCATCAAGTTTCCTTCCTGCTCCAAGATCCCGGAATCTCTTTCTGTCTCTGTCCAGACCTCAACCCCCTGGCAAGAGGCTACAGGGAAGCCTTGGGTCACCTGCTTAGGAGGTTGGTCTCCACAAGGGTAAAGACCCACATCCTGCCACACTGCTCACAGCTCTTCTAGGAGCAGCTGGGGTCCAGAGCTTTGCATGCCCCTGTTGTTTGCATTCACAGCCACACTGTAGGATCCTTCTTTTCACTCCATGTGCTGTGCAAAGTGGGACTTTTGCATGTTCACACAAAGATGCTGGGGAAAGTAAAGTTGATTTGGAAAAGGAAAGTTCTCTAGAAACCCAAAGATAAGGCTTCTGGAATTAGATTGACCAGTCTTCAGATCCTAGCTCTGCAACTCATTAGCGATGTGATTTTGAGCAAGTTACCCATTCCATACTTGGTTTACTCAACTGTAAAATGGGCATTAGAATAGTACCTATCTTATTGGGTTGTGTGAAAATGAAATGAGATGATGCTATGAAAAGTGGTTTTATTATATCTGGTACATGATGGGGATTCTGGAATGTTCCCTGACTGACACAACTGGGAAATGGCAAGGCAGTTCACAATCAGTACTCCACACAGACATTTAGCACCCAAGTGTCTCCTTCAGGGAACTCCAACTTGACCTCTGTAATGATCTGAAATGCCACTGTTCCCTTGCTCATGTTTAAACGTTCCAATGAAGCCAAGCCTTCCTCCCCACATTTCTCAAGGTGAGTCTTTAGTGGGTCCTTGGTCTCATGGGGCCACAACACGCCACAGTGCCAAGTCCTTGGATGGTAGCCCATCTGGGTTTGAGGCTGCAGGAAAAGAGATGCATGAGGGGCCCAGAGCAGGCCAAGGCCTCACTGAGGTGCTCTGCAGGAGCCAGCCCAACAAGCAAGACCTAGAAGAGCATGGCCCTGCTTCACAATTTGCAGTTGAAGGGTGAATAATTATTGGCCTTGCCCTTATAATATGCTACCGCTTTTGACTAAAATTGAACAAAAGTACGATCCACAAGAACACTCAGGCACTGCAAGGTGGCAGCAAACAAGCACATAGGATTGGCCAGAAAGAGTACTAATACCTAAAAAGCAAATTACTGGTTTAATGAAGGGAAAGGTCTTAATAAGAACTGGCTTTAGCACAAAAACACAGCTTCTGAGGCTACACTATCTCGCTCCAACCCAAGCAGACAGCTGGAGCTGGGGACCAGTGGGGCTGACTCCGGGGCAAGAATGGGGGAACACAGATGTGAGGCTCTGGCCTCACAACTGACAAAGGGCCCCACACTCTGGCTTTTGACATTATCTCCAAATGACAGGATTGAAGGAAGGTGATATTTGGGGTAGAACTCTAAACCTGTGTTCGATCACTGCCTATAGAGCACTTCGTGTAATATATTTAAAATATGTCTTGGAATTTATCTTGCAAAAGCAAAATTACCTTTCATTTTCTGTGGTCAAAGCATTAATCTGTCAAAGGTAAATATTTTAAATATATCACAGTTCTCAGTAATCTTTTCGGGGATAGGTGCATTTCTTCACATTTTTATTTATCTATCTATTTTTTTTATTTATTTTATCTATCTATTTTTTTCTTTTATTTTTTATCTATCTATATATCTATATATCTATCTATATATCGAACTTTCTGGACAAGAAGGAAGACCCTGATTGAAGGGTCAGTCCTCCCTTCTCACTCAGAGGAGATGAATCTGCAAGGACAAACCCCCAAAATGCCTTTTGTTCAGCCAAACTGATGAAGGCCCCTAAGTATATTCCCACAGGGAGTGTATGTCCCACTGTCCACACCAGGGTTTGAACCACAGACATTGCTCGTTTTTCTGGATTCATAACAACTCTAAAGCCTGGCCCCAGATAGCACCAACTGTTTTTTTTTCCCCACCTCTTACGTAAACTACCAAAGCCTACAGTAAAATACATCAAAATTCTAACTTGAGTATTTGCCACCTGTCCCTGTCTGATTAAGATGATGTAGCTGGCCTCCATATCTAGGATGTTTTTGTTAATCTGACATGCCTAAGAAATCAGTCCCAAGGAAATAGGGTGAAAGCCTCCCTCTCCAAACTTCCTTTCTTGAAGTTGATAAAAATGTCAGTGATGGACCACATCCAGCAAGAGTTCTGGCAGCCAACACACAATCTCATATGAATCACAGCCACGCCCTTTTCTCACACAGAGTGCCAGCAGCTCAACTTTCAGAGCCCACTTTTCACGCACACTGTGGCTAACGGGAACATCCAGAAAGTCCTAGAGGTGAGCCAGAGTGCCCTGAGTTTGCATCTTTCTCAGGGATGAATTGTTCACTCAATAAACACATATATAAATGCTTTTTTTTTAATTTTTATTTATTTATGATAGTCACACACAGAGAGAGAGAGGCAGAGACACAGGCAGAGGGAGAAGCAGGCTCCATGCACGGGAAGCCCGACGTGGGACTCGATCCCGGATCCCCAGGATCGCGCCCTGGGCCAAAGGCAGGCGCTAAACCACTGCGCCACCCAGGGATCCCTATAAATGCTTTTTTAAGGTAGTATCTTTAAAAATTGAGACATAATTCACAGAACATAACATTTACCACTTACAGTTCACAACTCAGTGTTTTTTAGTATATTTCCTCCATTATACGATCATTGCTTTCTAATTCCAGAGTATTTCCGTCATGACATGAAACTTCATAAGTCACTCTCCCTTACCTCTTCCCCCAGCCCCTAGCAATCACTGATCTACCGGGGGTCTTTATGATTTACCTATTCTGCATGTTTCTAAAGTGAAATCATACTTTCTGCAGCCTTTTGTGTCTGGTTTCTTTCACGTAGCCCAGCGTTTGCAAGGCTCCATGTTATACCCATGTTGCAATGTGTACAGTGTTGCTGAAACACATTCTCTTGTATGGATACACCACTTTTTATTCACACATGCATGAGTTGATGGACATTTGGGTTGTTTCCATTTTTTGGCTATTATGAATAATGTTGTTATGAACATTCCTGTACAAGTGTGTGTGTGGACCTATGTTTTCAGTTCTCTTGGGTGTACAGCTAGGAGTGGAATTGCTGGGTTATACGGCAACTCTATGTTTAACTGCTCGAGGAATTGCCAGACTATTCGCCCACTCAGTACATATTAACTGAGCCCCACTCTGCTGCTATGTTAGGAACCAACAGCACCTAGCCACCTGCCCCTATGGAGCATACAGTTCAGCAAGAGAAGGAGGCATTAAACAGATAATTAAAAATAGATTGTTGGGGCACCCGCATGGCTCAGTGGTTGAGTGTCTGCCTTTGGCTCAGGTCATGACCCCCGGGTCCTGCATGGGGCTCTCTTCTCATTGGCGAGCTTGCTTCTCCCTCTCCCTCTGCCTGCCACTCTGCCTACTGGCACTCTCTCTCTCTCTCTCTGCCAAAAAAAATAAATAAAATATTAAAAAAATTTTTTAAATAGATTGTTTTTTAGCACAATTGTACAAATGCTAAGAGGGAAGTTCAGGCTTCTGTGAGATTATAATGCAGGGAGGCCCCACCTGAGGATTGAACAAAGTCACAGGACAAGAATACAGACACTCTTGAACTATCAAATCCAGGGCCTGTGATACCAAAACAAAACAAAACAAACAAACATAAAAACCCCAAATTTCTCCTAAAAAACCAAAATGAAGTTCTTGTAACTCAGTGGATTCCTGAAAGTTCTCACCATCTGGGGGCAGAGAAAATCTACACAGTTGCTCCGGGAGCCTCTGAAGTGATTTATGAAGCTATTCAGACTTGGAAATGTAAGCAGCGAACAG
Organism: Nyctereutes procyonoides; assembly: GCF_905146905.1. Taxonomy (NCBI): domain Eukaryota; kingdom Metazoa; phylum Chordata; class Mammalia; order Carnivora; family Canidae; genus Nyctereutes; species Nyctereutes procyonoides. The sequence goes on from NW_026575139.1 coordinate 33,543,710, forward strand.
GTTACAAAGTTGTTTTTTTTTTTTAAAGTTTTATTTATTTATTTATTTATTCATGAGAGACAGAGAGAGAGAGAGAGAGGCAGAGACACAGGCAGAGGGAGAAGCAGGCTCCGCGCAGGGAGCCCTATGCGGACTCGATCCCAGGTCTCCAGGACCACACCCTGAGCTGAAGGCAGACGCCCAACCGCTGAGCCACCCAGGCATCCCCAGGTTACAAAGTTTGAGGATGATAATTCTTGACATCTCCCTTCAAGAAGCTGAAGGAACTCTCACTCTGACTTCCTCCTCCTCCAGAGGGGCTCGGGGCCGTGCCTCCCTCAGGCCAAGGAGGATGGACCGCGTTAGGCACCTGCGCTCTGCCTTCCCGACTCAGACCCCTGCAGCTTTTCCCTTGCTGGCAGCTATGCCCAACATTCACTTAAACAACATCAATGCCCTCTTGTTTAAAGTAGCAGTTAATTATCCAGCCTCTCACAAGAAGAAGGGAAGCCCTGAAAATGTGAGCATTGTATTTCCAGTGATGTGAAAGTTTGCTTTGACCTCAGGAGGTCAAAGTTGCCATATTTCAAGTGGCAGCAGAATCTACCAAGCTTTATTCCTGTTGAATTCACCCAAACTATTTGTACTTTGATCAAGATCCTGGGCTCGGTGCTATGGGAAGATACAAAACAACATAAGCATCCATATTAGTCACTGTCCTTAAGAGAGTATGTGGTGTGGGGCGCCTGGGTGGCTCAGTGGTTGAGCGTCTGCCTTCGGCTCAGGGCGTGATCTCAGGGTCCTGGGATCGAATCCAGCATCAGACTTCCCGTGGGGTGCCTGCTTCTCCCTCTGCCTATATCTCTGCCTCTCTCTGTGTCTGTCATAAATAAATAAAATAAAATCTTAAAAAAAAAAAGGAGTATGTGGTGAGAGAGAAGAGCTTAAGATAAGATACACATGGTACATAGGAATCCGAGGAGTGTCGGAGCCATAAAAGACATGGTCATGAGGGGGAGGAAGAGAGTTCCCTTTGGGTTAGGCTGGGAACCCCAGGCTTTCTGAAGCTGGTGGGACAGGCGACATGCAAATTTCCAGCAGGGGAGATGGCATCCCCGCAGGGTAGATGATCGGTGCAAAGGCACAGTGGTAGGAATTTAAAGGACGTGTTAGGTCTGACATAGAGGTTCCTGAATGAAGCCTCATTTTTTTTTTTAAATGAGGCCACTTTGAAATTTCCAGTTTTTATCAGATAGTCCCAGTAAGACCCAAGATTTTTACTTCATCCCTAAACAAACAGAGGTCCAACTGCTGGGATGCAGGGATCTGAATGAGAACACCACTACGGCCCTTCTGTTTCTTTTTCCTATGCTTCACCCTCAGCAGGGGAAATGCCCTACAACCCTGGGGGCCCTTCATGCTGATGACAGTGGACACATGAGAAAGGGCTCTTCCCCGATCCTGGCTGGTGCTGGGTCCCTAAAGGAGCAGGGTGGGGCCTCCACTGGGGCTCTCTGGGATGGGCTGGATAGCCCCCTGCCACACACACACACACACACACACACACACACACACACAGTGGTCCCACCCATCCCGTGAACAGGGCTTTTTGCTTTCCATCCTCTGTTTTAACACAGGTTGGTTCATTTCTATCCTACCCAGACTTTCTCCTCAGAGAAATCTTTGGAATTTCACTGTCCCCTTCCTTCACAGCGCTGGTTCTCAATTCCGGGAGCTACTTACGCTCCAGGAGGTGTTTTAGAAATTTGTGGAGGCTTTTCTTGGTTGTCTCAATGCTGGGAAGAGCACTATTGGCTTTTTGTAGGGAGAAATCAGGGAGACTGAATGTCCTCCTGCAATGTGCTGGAAAGTTCTGGAGGAATCAACCTATATCCCACACGATGTTTGAATGTTCCATGAGACATTTCTAGAGGCAAAACCACCTACTTATAACACTTTGAGTCTTGAAACCTAAGTCCATCTTACACATAAGTGCAGTGTATTTTTTGCCTACTTTTATATGCCCAGTTTAACTGCCCACCCCCTCCCAGGAATGCAATTACCATGCACTTTCTTTTGTGTAGAATTTTACAGTATTCGCCATTTTGGAAAATCACACTACCTACAGCAACTCTGTTGGTGGCAGCCAAAGATGCCACACCAATATATGCCCCATTCCACATGCTCTTCTGACATGAACTTAATATTCTTCTACTGAGCTTGGAGCAGGGTGGGGGGTGCAGTGGATGAGGGGATGGAATACTTCCTTCCCCTTGCACTTGGCCAATGAATGTGGTAGAAGTAATGCTGTGTGGGATGTCTGAAACTAGGTATGATGGTTAATTTTGCACGTCAATTTGGCTGGACCACAGTGCCCAGATATCTGGTCAAGCATTATTCTTGATGTTTCTGTGAAAGTGTTTTTGGATGAGACAATATTTAGGACTGTAGACTTTGAGTAAAGGAGATTGTTCTTCATAATGTAGGTGAGCCTCATCCAATCCGGTGAAGACTCAAATAGAGCAAAAGGCTGATGTCCCCCGGGAAAGGAGAAATTCTGCAACCAATGGGCTTTGAACTTGAACTGCAGCAATGGCTCTTTGAGTCTCCAGCCTGCTGGCCCATTTTGCAGATTTTGAACTTGCATTTTAGAATTACAAATTTGGACTTGGGGATCCCTCGGTGGCGCAGCGGTTTGGCGCCTGCCTTTGGCCCAGGGCGCGATCCTGGAGACCCGGGATCGAATCCCACGTCGGGCTTCCGGTGCATGGAGCCTGCTTCTCCCTCTGCCTGTGTCTCTGCCTCTCTCTCTCTCTGTGACTATCATAACTAAATAAAAAAATTAAAAAAAAATTAAAAAAAAAACAAATTTGGACTTGTATATATATATCTTACTGGTTCTGTTTCTCTTAAGAACTCTAATATACTAGGTCATAAAAGGCAATAAAGCCCTCACCTTGCTCTCTCTTTTCCTTTGAGTACTTGGAAAAAAGCCACTATATTGTGAGGAAGCCCAGGCAACATCGAGAAACCAAGTGTGGATATTCCTGACAATAGGTGCCTTGCTGGCAACCAGCCTCAATAACCAGCCATCTTGGGGATCCCTGGGTGGCTCAGCGGTTTGGCGCCTGCCTTTGGCCCAGGGTGCGATCCTGGAGTCCCGGGATCAAGTCCCGTGTCAGGCTCCCGGCATGGAGCCTGCTTCTCCCTCTGCCTGTGTCTCTGCCTCTCTCTCTCTCTTTCTCTATCTATCATAAATAAATAAAATCTTTTTAAAAAAATAAATAACCAGCCATCTGAGTAAAAGAGCCTTTGAACAACTCCAGCCCCCAGCCTTCATCAACAACTGCAATCTGAAGCCCCAGACATCATAGAGCAGATATTAGCCATCCTCACTGTGTTTGGTCTGAATTACTAATCAATAGAAACCTTGAGATAATAAATGATGAAAAATTTTTGCTTCAAGACTTAGTTCAAAAGTTTTTTTATCTAAATGATTTGATATTTGAAAGATAGGGTCCAGGGGCACCTGGGGTGCTCAGTCGGTTGTCAGACTCTTGATTTCGGCTCAGGTCATGATCTCAGGGTCATGAGATCAAGCCCCACCTTGGCTCCCCACTGATCATGGAGCCTGCTTAAGATTTTCTCTCTCCCTCTCCCTCTGCCCTTCCCTACTCGCTCTCTCTTGCTCAAAGAAAGAAAGATAGGGTCCCTAAAGAGGATGAAGATTGAAATTTATTTTTTTAAAATATTTTATTTATTTATTCATGAGAGACACAGAGAGAGAGGCAGAGACACAAGCAGAGAGAGAAGCAGGCTCCCTGTAGGGAGCCTGATGCAGCACTCAATCCCAGGACCCCGGGATCACAACCTGAGCCAAAGGCAACCACTGAGTCACCCAGGGGTCCTGAAGATTAAAAGTTAATAAAGCCTTTGCTATCAAACCTATGAAGAGTGAGCACACCCTACCTAATCTAGGAACACACCTGCCCTTGGTGATTACCTGAACAGGTGCTTTAGGTGATAAGGCAAAGTAAGGCCCAATCCACACACTCTGTAATATCTGGTCTGAAAAGATGCTACTGCCTGTCTCAGTGAGTACACACCCAGCCCCTCAGGGGTCTGGCTTCCCACATGCACCTCCAATTTGGGCCTGCCCTCATTCAAGGGAAACTGATGGCCAGATTTGAGGAAGAAGCTGCTGGCCAGGAGTAACTAGCTGCTTTCCAGATCTTCTGAAACAAGGACATTTAGATGGTTCACCTTGGGATCCAGAGTCATGCCCTTTGGAGGCCTAAGGGAATTTCAATCAAGCCCCAGCCTGTTCAGGAAGAGATAGAAGCTAGCCTCAGCAGGCCGCCACAAGCACAGGAAGCCCAGATTGTGAACCAAGCTGGAATGCCGGAGCTTTCCTTCAGACTTCAATGCTTAACTTGGGGAATCTGAATTCAGGCCAAAGAAAATAATTCTGACCAGTGGCTGGTCCCAAAGACAACAATGCCCATGATGACGGTGACATGTTCTCAAAGCAGAGCAGCAGGAGGGAGCCAGGGAAGGTCCCAGGCACAAAGCTGGAAAGTCAGTGCTCAGTACAATAAAAGTTGTTCATCCACGTGAAACACGTGCAGGCAATAAAGATAGTGAGAATTTATGGAGAGCTTGCTGTGTGCCAGGCACTAGGCTAAACCGTTTACAAACACGATCTTACTGAATTCTTAAAATATCTTCTGAAGTAGGTACAGGATTTGCTCCACTTTATAGATGAGGACACAGACTTGGCCTGCAATGCAAGTCAGATAGGTTGCATTTCAAGCCTGTCCTCTTACCCACTTTGCTGTTATCCTGCATTCAAAGGCAGAGAGAGACTGTTCCCCACTTAATACCTGACCGTGTATTCTCCAACTACAAGACAAGCTCCTACATAACCACCATACAGCCATGACAATCAGGAAATTGACACTGGTTCAATGATACCATGTGATCCACAGATCCCATTCAAATTTCACTGATTGTCCTAATTACGTCACTTACAAGTCCAGCATCCAAACTGGGATCCCACTTGCGGTCATTGTCATGTTCCTGAGTCTATTCCAACCTAGAACAGTTCCTCAGACATTCCTCATCTTTCATGACCTTGACATGTTTGAAGAGTACAGGCCAGTTGCATTATGTCATGCCCCTCAATTTGAGTTTGTCTGATGCTTCTTCATGATTTATACATTTGGGGCGAGTGCTATGCTCTTTTCAAGGGTATCATATTAGGAGGCACATGACATCAAGTTGTCCCATTACTGATAAACACAGAGGGGCTTTTAACCAGGGACTTGGGGTTACATGCTGAGAAGAAAGACAGTGAGAGCCTAGAATTTTCGCCTCCACCCCCAGCTCAACAAATCCTCTTTTGAGGAAGAGGGGGACCAGCCGATCAGAGGCCAGACAGGGTCTAGAAGGGGAACGAGATTGCTGAAAGGTGTTAGGATAGAACAGACTGTGTTTATCACAACTCATCCTGGGGAGAGAACTTTGGTAGGAAGTTCTGTCACAGCTACTTGGGGAGGAGGGAAAGACCCCACAGGGGCACTCCCAAACAGCTGGAAGAGCAAAGAGCTGGATGGCAGCTAAAGAAAACACGAAGCTGCTTCAGGACAGGGAAGGGAAACATGAGGCAAGAAAAAAAATGAGCAGGACAGGAGAACAAGAGGAGACAACAGCATCCTCACAAAGGCTCAAAGTATTTGCTTCATGTTCCTGCCTAGGTGTTTAAAAAGTCATCTTAAACTAATATACACCAAGCCTAAGGATATAAAACCTATGACCTCTACGTCTTACATAAAAACCCACTTGAATGGAAACAAAACAATGGGAAAAAAATAAAAAGTAAGTTTATTTTGACGTACCTCTTAGTCAGTAGACTTGTAGCCAAATCACCTGTGCTAACAATCCCAGATCTTTGGGTCAATTCCTCAGTCTTGCTGAGACTCAGGTTTCTCATCTGTGAAATGAGGAGAAAAAGCAGTTCACAGCATTTCCCAGAGGACTAAATAAGACACACCTGGTCATATATTCAGGCAACATTGATCGCCTATGTGGCATCACTGTTCCTGGGCTGGGAATTCAGCAGAACACAGAACAGTCCCCACAGAGCTGACATTCGGGGGGCACAGTCTACCAGATGGTTCTGTAAGCTGTCGAGCACTAGGCACAATGAAGGAGTCACTGCTATGGAAAGGCAATAGTGAGTGTGACCTGGGGGAATTAAGTCACAGAGGTTACATAAGCCACAGTAGTGCTAAGCAGAGACACGAAGTCACTCCCAGTTCTCTCCGGAGTCTGTTACCTGAGGAAGGAATGTGCCTATTTGAAAAACTATCATGGATGACAGGAGCAGAAAAACTCTGGAAAATATTGACCAAACTTCTCTGGGGCAAGGATTAGAGACAATTAGAGACAAATTCTTACTCAGTCATGGCTGCTGAGTCAGGAGCAAACTGAAGGTAGTATCATCTGAGGAGTCTGGAGACCTGCTGAGTGAAAAATTGCTCCCTGCACTAGGTCTTTGGCTTTCTCTTTGCCTTTGACTTTCTCTGCCTCTTTCTAAAATGCATGTTCTCACATCTTCCCAAACCCACACAAACACTAGCGTACACGTTTCGATCATTATGATTTCCAGTCAGATTTCGTTATCCAGCAGCTACCTCTTTCCATTTTCTCACTCTATGGAGAGCCCATTTACATACAAAAAAATCAAGTTTTTAACAGAAGCACAAAATGCAACTCACTCTTTAAAAAATGCTTTGTGGGGCCCTGGGTGGCTCAGTCAGTTAAGCGTCTGCCTTCAGCTCAGGTCATGATCTCAGGGTCCTGGGATCGAGCCCCACATCCAGCTCCCTGCTCAGTGGGAAGTCTGCTTCTTCCTCTCCCTCTGCCACTCTCCTTGCTCCTGTGTGTGCTTGCTCTCTGTCTCTCTCACTTCCTCTCTCTCTCTCTCAAATAAAAAAAAATTTTTTTTTTAAATTAAAAAAAAAAAAAAGGGAAGACTGGTTAGTGCTCGGGCAGGGCAGATCTGCCCCCTCAGACACTGGCTCCTGTCTTTTCCCCTCCTGGGCCAGGCTGCCACATTCCAAAGGCTGTTTCCTTTGCAGATGATCCGGCTGCTTGCCCCGCAGCGGCGGAGCTGCCTCTCCAAACAGAGCACTTCACATGGGCTCCACTGTGCTCATGAACCATGTAGAAGTAGGCCACGTAACCTTAACCACACCTCCGTTTCTTCTGGATTCAGACCTAGGCCTGGGTGGGTCCTTAAAGACCATGAGGGCAACCGTCTCAACTGGCAGATGAGGAAAGTAAGACGCAGAGAGGTTAAGTGCCCTGGGGAAAGGCGAAGAGTGCAAATAGCAGAACTGAAATTCAAAGCCATGGGTCCGGATGCCAGCCTAGATCCTCCCTCGTGCTGCGCGGCTTCTCATTTCCATAACCCCCGCTTTCCTTCGCTCCAGCTCTGCAAATTCTTTACTTATATGGGAAATTAGTATGTTCTCATTCTTTTGTAAACTTCCCCAAAAATTATACAGTTGCAAAATTCTGAAGGCTAAAATGACTATCATGTGGTACTAAACAAGGTGGGCATTAACTGTGCACCACGGGAGAGACGCCACAAATCCCATTGCTGAAGCATAAGCTGTGTTACTTATTTTATAAAACTTTCCATTAGCTGGTTCCTCAATAGCAGTGTTGCTTCCTGGTTTCCAAGGTGATTTTAAAAATTTCACTCAAACACTAATATCCAGATGAGACTGAACACAAATCCAATGCACCAGAGCTTTGTGATGACCAGAGCTATACCTTGTGATGGACCCAGGATCAGCCAAACAGTGCCCTAGCCCTGGGTCCCAGCAGGTGGGAAAGGGAGGGGGTGTGGAACTGGACAGATCATAAGGCTCCTACTCCAGCTGGGTTTCCATTTCGATGCTAATGTGAACACAGCTGCTTGGCTTTATTTGTGCTTACTGATTTCTTTTTCTGCTGGTAATTTTTTAAAACTTTAAAAACAGTTTTAGGTCACAGCAAAATCAAGAGGAAGGTATAGAGATTTCCAGTTACTCCCACCTCCACACAGGCACAGCCTCCCCCATTATTAATATCACCCACAAGAGTGACCCTTTGTTACAAGTGACCAACCTACACTGACACATCATAATCACCCAAAGCCTGTAGTTTACATTAGGTTTCACTCCTGGTGCTGTGCACTCTATGGTTTTAGACAAATGTATAACGACACGTATCCATCATTATAGTGTCATACAGAGCACTTTCACTGCCCTAAAAAATCCTTTGTGTATTTATTGATTTTTTGGGACATATTTCATCTTTCACTAAAACAATTGCCCTCAGAAGCATTGCAACTTCCTCTCTTCCCTCCATGAGTCACCTTAAAGCACACTGGTGGTTTCAGGACCTCCTTAGTGTTTTTCTGGACATGTCTTATATAAGTTTACAGACTTTCCCTGGAATAAGTCTAACAGATTCCTCATTCAACTTTAATTCAATTCCTCAAACCCATAGATGTGGTAGAGAGGGCGGTCACAGACTCTAGCACAAGATTGCCCTGGTCCAAATCCTAGCTCTTGTTTTGTGCCTTCCTGCAATCTACTTACTTTCTTTGCACCTTATTTTCTCATCTAAAAAATGGGAATGATAGTAATAAAACCTACCTCATTAGGTTACTATAAGAATTAAGTGAGTTTATATGTATGTTGACCTTGGAGAAGTGTCTGGCACTTTAATAAATTATCAACAAAACTCTTGCCTACACAAGCCAGGCATTGCCAGGCTTTGGGGACACAATGATAAATAAAAACACAGATCCTGGGGCACCTGGGTGACTCAGTGGTTGAGCGTCTGCCTTTGGCTCAGGTTGTGATCCCGGGGTCCTGGGATCAAGTCCCGCATCGGGCTCCCTGCATGGAGCCTGCTTCTCCCTCTGCCTATGTCTCTGCCTCTCCCTTTGTGTCTCCCATGAATAAATAAATAAAATCTTAAAAAAAAACACAGATCCTGCTTTCAAGAGGCTTATTCATTTTTTTCTTTTTTTAAAAAAGATTTTATTTATTTACTCATGAGAGACACAGAGAGCAGAGAGAGAGAGAGAGAGAGAGAGAAGCAGCCTCCATGCAGGGAGCCCGACATGGGACTCGATCCTGGGTCTCCAGGATCACACCCTGGGCCGAATGTGGCGCCAAACTGCTGAGCCCCCCAGGTGTCCCATCAAGAGGCTTATTCAGAAGAGAATACAAAAAATACACACACAGAAAAACAGCATTACAAGTTCTTACCATGAATATTTTTTAAAGATTTTATTCTTAGGAAATCTCTATAGCCAACATGAGGCTCAAACTTATAACCCCAAGATCAAGAGTTGCATGCTCTACCAACTGAGCCAGCCGGGCACCCCAAATGTTTCTTTTTGTCTGTTTGTTTGTTTTGAGTAATCTCTATGCCTAACATGAGGCTCAAACTCATGACCCTAAGAAAGTGTCACATGTTTTATCAACTGGACCAGCCAGGCACCCCTATCATTAACATTCTTAAACAAGATAGTACCATATTGCTTTTGTGTTCTTTATGGAAAACTTGTTGCTATAGTATTACCACTGAATATCAGCATTTTCATCTATGATTTGCTAAATGCCTCCATCCACTATCTCATCAACATGATTGAGCACTTACCATGTTGTTGGCACCATACTAGGCACTTAGGACATAAATGTGATATGGCCAAAAAATGTTGACATGTCATTCTTCCCAGCCTACCCTCTTCCTCCACCTTCGATGCCCCACTCAAGAGTGTCTTTGACTGTCTCCTTGGTTCCTGAACTTCAAGAGGGGAGAGCTGAGAATTGAGAGAGTTTTGCTTGATCTACATAACTGAGGTGGGGGGGACAGGAGAGATATAAAGATTTGAGTAAGTTGGAAGATGGGAGATTTTGGAGAGTAGTTGCTGTGATAAGTGTGATTTTGGGGATGTAGACACATGAAGAGGAACTTTAGAACTTCTCCTGGGCACTTGCAATGTAATTCCTTCTACCTCACCTCTTCTAGAAACTTCCATCAATATTCTTGTGCTTTTGGATGTGAACTTAGTGTCTCTTTTGAATATAGTTCCATGCTGAGACTGGGTGTGGTAGTCAGCTTCCAAGAGGGCCCAGTGAGTCTTGCCTGCTGGTATTCATGCCCTTGTGTGGTCCCCTCCCACACCAAATAGGGATAAACTGTGTAACAATAGGTTACTGCAGAAAGGAAAGAGTAGAACACCTGAAGCTATATCCTAAAAGACACCACAGCTTCTACCTCATTCTACTGGATCACTTGCTCTCAGGGAAGTCATCTGCCATCTTGTGAGGATACTCAAGCAGTCCTATGGTCAAGTCCATGTGGGAGAACCAAGGCCCCCCTCCAAATAGCCAATTTAATTTGCCAGCCATATGAGTGAGCCTTCTTAGAAGTGGATCCTAAGCCTCACTGAAGTGGATCCTATATCCCTGGGCAATTGCTTGCTGCAACCTCATGAGTGATCCCCAAGCCAGAACCACTCAACTAAGCCACTCTGAAATACCTGACCTATGTGAGATAATAAAATATTACTGTTATTTTTAAATCTCTAGATTTGGGGGTAAGTTATCGTACAGCTAAACACTGGCAATGAGTTGGCCTACCTTTACTGAGGTACCCAAAGACACCTGAGTTTCCCAACCACCTGAACCCATAAATAGAAAAGAGGACAGCAAGAATAATGCTTGGATCCCACCACTCTTGCATCTTCTGCTGAAGCAAGACACAAGATCTTCTGAAAATTAACCATCCCCCTACCTTTCTAGAAAAATGAAAAGTATGCTTGTGAATTAGGAGGAGAGGGATACATTTCATGTGTGTTTATGAATCTCCCTGGGTGCAGTTTGCTCTCTCTCATAGGCATTGCTAATGGCTTCTGCCAGCACCATGTTGCCACCAGCAACCAGTACCCCTGGCCAAGCACCAAAGTCTCCCACCAGACATTGCCCATACCTTCCAAGTGTTGCTTCTCAGGAACTCACTGGACCCAAATGAGGAGCTGTTCTGTGACAATGTAGCCGAAAGATGCTTCTCTCTGCAATGTGCTCCCCTCACCCTAGTTTTATAGAGAGTTTATGGAAATTTGTTTTTACTCACAGTCCTCTCTTCCCTTAGGTCTCAGATGTGTCTATATGTTGGGCAGAGACAGAGCAAGGGACCTATATGTTGTTATCAGGATTCTCACTATGCTGTGTTGTCCCAGTCTTTATTTCTGGGCCAGACTCAACATGGCTGCAGGCTGCTCTAGGCTCACATCATGCCAGTTTGGGAACACTAAGGAAGAAAAGAATTCCCTGCTTTAGAAAACATAACTCCTAGGGAACGGCTCTGATTGACTGGGCTTGGGTCTCATGTGTACCTCTTGGCCTATAAAGAGGGGAAGGCAGGGGACTGTGTGAGGCAGCCCTACCAGGATCCCATGGAGCTCCCCAAAGGAAGGAGGCATGCTCTTACCCTCCAAGAAGTGGGGAGGGAGGAGAAAGGATGATGGTAAATCAAAACAACAACTTCTCACTGTCCTTCAGTTTCCAGACCTGCCTAGGCATTCTAATCTGACCTTCAGCAGTGGATCCAGTGATCCCAGCCATTCAAGGTCATGGTCCCTGACTGAGGGACCACTTTCTTTGACTGTACCACTGTCTTTGACTCATTCAATGCTCTCCTTCCTCAGACTCTAGTTCAAGGGTGAGAGGTCATGACTTTTGCACCTTCTTTATCATGTTCCTTCTAAACTTCCCTGAATGCTGTCCTTTGAGTTGCCTTTACTTGCCAAGTCACTCCTACATAACAAATAATAATTAAAAAATGCACAGACTTAATAAGCTCTTGCCTATTCTTCAGCTTTGTAAGTCCAGCTGTGACAATTTTAGGGTAAGACACGGAGGGGTCCAGGTGCTATACCTTTACATAATGCAAGTATAGCAGCCTCCCTCCTTCCTATCTCCTGACCCTTGTAACTTTGAGGTGAGTAATCAGACAATTGCTCTTTTTGGGACCAGAGGAATCTCCTCTGCTGACAGTCCCGTGGGTCCTTTTTGGTACTGCCAATAATCCTTTATGATTGGTCTAGAAACTGACCCATCCTCATAGGATGTAGCATTTCACTAGTGTCCTAGCAGAGTGTCTGATGCATTCTCTGCTTGTAAACTGCCTTGCCCTTCTTCCTCAGTCTGCCAAGGGGGCACATCTATCCTCTGCGGATGGTCAGGCAGTTCATCGAAGAGCAGGAAACCACGGGCTTGGCAAAGGTTCTAACTATACAGAGCTGTTCACACCCTCAAAAAACACAAAGGAAAGTGTTGCTGTATTAACTTCCTAGAACTGTGATAACAAAAGTACCACAAACTGAGTGGCTTGGAACAACAGAAATGTACTGTGTACCAGTTCTGGAGGCTAGAAGTCCAAACTCAGGGTGTCAGCAGTGCCATGCTCTCTTGGAACCTCTAGGGAAGGATGTTCCAGGCCTCTGTCCTAGATGTTTGGCCTATGGCAGCATAACTACAATTTCACCTCATGTTCTCCTTGTGTTCATGTCTCAAATCTCTCCATATTATAAGGATACCAATCATACTGGATTAGAGCTCTACTAATGACCTGATATTAACTTGATTACCTTTGTAAAGTCCCTATCTCCAAATAAGGTCATTTTCTGAGGTCCTGGGGGTTAGGTCTCCATCTATCTCTTTTTGGGCGGAGGGACACAACTCAACACAGACCATTTGCAGACCTAGGCCCTCAACAGGAGGTTGTCCTGTGGGGTTACTTTCTCTAAACTTCTTTCTATGTACTCCAAATTTCCCTCTTTATATGCAGCTGCCTTTTCTGTTTTCCCTGGTCCAGGGCTTCTTATCTCTCCCACAGGAGGCTTTGCCCCTCCCCATTGCAGAAGTTTCCTTCTGGGACCTTGCCACCTGCTAGCAAAGGCCACTCTGCTGAGCCATTACAACCCTAGAGGGACAGGATGGCCCTACAGTGAAGGATTCCACATTAGTCCAGTCTCCTCACCAGCCGGAGGGATGACAGATCACTCACCACTTTTCACAAAACACCTGGCAAGTCACTCCAAAATGAGCATTGGCTTTTCTTGGCAACTTTACAGTCTAATCTCCTGTAAGGAAAAGAGTCCCTTGGGGTTTGTTTGTTTGTTTGTTTGGTGCAGAGCTGAATTATTCATTCTCTGCAGTTCAGGGCACCCCACCACCAAGTGTCAGTACACTCCCCACTCCTCTCTTGCTTGCTCTCTCTTCTTCCTAGTCAGCGGTCTCTCCCAGTCCTGCCTCCTTCCCATAGGCACCCACTCTAGGCTGTGCCATGGGTCCTGAAAGAGGTCTGGGTCCTCGTCAAGCAGGTAGGATTGTTTTAATTCATTTTGTACTTTTAATTTTTAGAAATGATGTATTGCTCTGGATAGCATTGTGCTTCTTACTTTTAGTAACTCTATTGATGTTCCTCATTAATATGGTTTTATTCTCACCGCTTGTGCAACATTAGCTCCAACAAAGTTAAGGAACACTTGATTCCTTCCCAGGTCTGGCTTATGTTACAAGAGCCCTAAATGTAACTATAATTGACACTCTCCTCTACATCCCAGAGGGGTAGAACCAGATCTGATTAGACTGATTTCTCATTCCACATCTCTCTGCATACCACCTGTGCAAAGGCATTGGAAGTTGCCCACATCACCTCACATAGCCAGACACAGACACAAAAATGCACTCTGATCATGCTCAATGATACAGCAAGGATGAAACCACCATATTCAGAATGTAGGGAATCCATAGGACAAATGACCTGGTTTCTTCAACAAATAAATGTAATTAAAAGAAGGTGGGATGAAGAATGGCAAGAAAGAAATGAAAATGTATTAAGAGATACTTAAGAGACATATTAACCAAGTGCAGCGTGAGAACCTTATTTAGATCACCATTTGAAAAAGCCAATTGTAAAAACACATTTTCAAGATAATAAAATAATTTTTTCAAGATTTTATTTGTTTGTTTGTTTGTTTATTAATTAATTTATTTATTTGAGAGAGAGAGAAAGATAGGGAGAGAGCATGAGCAGGGAAGAGAGGGAGAAGCAGACTCCCCTAGGGGGATCCCTGGGTGGCGCAGCGGTTTGGCGCCTGCCTTTGGCCCAGGGCGCGATCCTGGAGACCCGGGATCGAATCCCACGTCGGGCTCCTGGTGCATGGAGCCTGCTTCTCCCTCTGCCTGTGTCTCTGCCTCTCTCTTTCTCTCTGTGACTATCATAAATTAAAAAATAATAATAATAAATAAATAAATAAATAAATAAATAAATAATAAAAAAAAAAGAAGCAGACTCCCCACTGAAGCAGGAAGCTTGATGAGAGGCTCAATCCCAGGACCTGGGGATCATGACCTGAGTTGAAAGTAGCCACTTCATCAACGGAGCTACCTAGGCACCCTGATAATAAAGGAATTTTAAACATAAATCAGGTATTAGATGAAATTGAGGTATTAACTTTTTAGATACAATGATTCTATTATTAATATAGCTTTAATAAGGCTCTTATTTTTAGATACTCCTATTGAAGCATTTACAGATGAAATGATATGATGTCTAGGATTTGCTTCAAAATACTCCAGTGTGAAGGTTGGCAAATTTTTCCTGTAAAAAGTTCAATAGCAATATTTAAGACTTCCCAGGCCACATGATCTCAGCCACAACTACTCAGCCTTGCTGTGATGGGAAAACAAGTACAGATAATGCATGCATGAATAGGTGAGGCTGTGTTCCAATAAAACTTTATTTTCATAAACAGGAGACAAGTCAGATTTGGCCCAAGGGTCACAGTTTGCCAATTTCAGCTGTACTGCAAAAAAAAAAAAAAAAAGAGCAGACAAGTGAAAAAGATTGACAAATGTTGATACTGTTGAAGTCAGATGGCAGGTACATAGTGGTTCATTACACTATTTCTCTTTTTTTGTGTATGTTTGGATATTTCCATAATAAAAAAATGAAGTAGAGGTCTTTTGGCAAAGAAGAAAACTATTTGCCTTATCTCCCCCACTTCCCTTACTTCTGCCTTTTTCTCAGATTTGTTTCACACACCCACTCACACACACATTTTCACTTCGATATATTTTTTAATCAAAACGAACTTCCTAGCAGCCCCATACTGCTGAGGAATGCAGCAGAATCCTGATGGTGGGTTCTCATATTCTTTCCCAGAAGACTCACAGGCCCATTTCCTTTCAGTGCTTTACACCCTTGGAAACTTTTCCTAAAATGGAGATTCCAGGCCTGAGGGCTGAGGCCTACCACCCTTTGGGAAGCATTGTTGTTTTCTTATTTCTCAGCAGGAAATAGGAATGTCCCAGGGAGGATTAGAACATTACCGTATAGCTCTGATGCAGGGGTGGGAACACTGACTTGAAGTTGGAATCCGGTCGGAACATCTGGGAGTTCAAAGAAAGAAATGTTCAGCTATTCATCAGGCTCCATAAATTCTCTTAAAAGTAGATGATTATGAAA
Organism: Nyctereutes procyonoides; assembly: GCF_905146905.1. Classification (NCBI taxonomy): domain Eukaryota; kingdom Metazoa; phylum Chordata; class Mammalia; order Carnivora; family Canidae; genus Nyctereutes; species Nyctereutes procyonoides. Next base: position 33,559,295 of record NW_026575139.1, read on the forward strand.
CAGAAGACAATGGGGCATGTTGCCAGAGGAAAGGAATTATATACATCTCACTTGAAACTGCCCTGAATGTGTAGGCTGAATATGTCCTTTCAAACCATGGGCCATAGATCCACTGAGGAAAGAATAGCCACTGACCCTTCTCTTCCAAGATCCTTCAGTGGATGACAGGGACACCTGCAAAAGCTGCCCCTAGCCAGCTTCTGCCTGCAGGATGGGGATGCTCTCCATCCACCCTCTAACAGCATCAGCCCCCAAGCCTCTGCCCCTATCTGGAAGGATTTCTCCCTTGACTTACCCAATCCCGCCCTCCATCTGTAAAGGGGAAGAGGTATTTCCTGACAACTCTAGCTCCTGGTGGCCTCTCTATCTTATGAGCTTCCTGGGCACATTCTGGTGGTATCACCTGTTGCCATTTAGTTCCAAAGTGCACTGCGTACTACCAAGGATAAGTAATGCTGGCTGCTGAAACAGATTAACCCCCAATTCTCAATGACTTAACACAAAAAGTTATGTTCATTCATGTCACACAATACAAAGTGGGTGTTCCTGGCCAGCTAAGCATTCACACGATCATTTGTGATTCCGTAAGCTCTGTTTTACTGCTCCACCCTCTTAGAGGTCTTTGGAATCCTTGTTATTTAATTGGCAGATGAGGAAAGAGAACATAGGCAAGGTATACTCACTTCTTTTGTACAATAGTGTGTCTGTGATTCAGCCATATTGTGCCTTGAAACAGTAGTTCATTCTCTTTTGTTGCTGTATAATATGCTATTACGTGAATACACCACAATTTATCCACTCTACTGCTGATGGGCATTTGCACTGTTTTAGGTGTGGAATTATTATCAACAAATCTATGATGAGTGTATCTTTAGGTGCATTTATCAATACATTTCTGTTGGGTATGCACCTAGAGGCAGAAATGTTGGGTCGGAGACCATGCATATGTAAAATTTCAGTGGATGTTTCCAAATACTTTTCCAAAGTGGTTACACAAAGGTATATGTCCACCAGCATTGCATGAGACTTTGAGTGGCTCCATTTCCCTGCAAACATTTGGCGTTGTCCTCTTTCTCATTTGGTCATTCTGGTGTGAGAGCAGTGGTATCCCCACATGGATTGATTGATTGATTTTCTCATCGTGGTTTTAATTTGCATTTTTCTTTTTTTAAAGATTTTATTTATTTATTCATGAGAGACATACACACACACAGAGGCAGAGACACAGGCAGAGGGAGAAGCAGGCTCCACGCAGGGAGCCTGATGTGGGACTCCATCCAGGGACTCCAGGATCACTCCCTGAGCCAAAGGCAGACTCAACCTCTGAGCCACCCAGGCATCCCTAATTTGCATTTTTCTAATGACTAATATTATTTGAGCAAGTTTTAAAAGGCTCATTGGCCACTTCAGTGTTCTCTTTTGAGAATTTTTCATGCAAGTCTTTGGCCTACTTTTCTTTTCGGTAGTCTTTTTCTTATTCAGGATATGAATTTTTTGTCACTTTATGAATTGCAATTATATTCTCATACTCTGTGGCTTGCAGTTTTTGCTCCCTTTTTTTTTCTAAACAAAATTTTTACATTTTAACGAGATATGGAATATTGATCTTTCCTTTTATGGGTAATACTTTTGTGTCCAGTTAAAGACATCTTTGCTTAAAAAAAAAAAAAAAAAAAAAGACATCTTTGCTTTTCCCAAGATCATGAAGATATTCTTCTATGGTCCCTTTGTTATCTTTTGGAAGCTTTATTGTTTTACCTTTCACATTTAGGTCCATCATTTAGCTGTAATTTACTTTTGTGTTTAGTATGATGTAGGAGTCAAGGTTTTCCCATTTGAATATTTCAGAATTTGCTTATTAGTTTGTGGAGATTTTGCTTGGGATTGAATTGGATCTTCAGATAACTTGGGGAGAGTTAACAGCTGCACAGATTTTTTTAAATCCATGAACATGGTATGTAACTCCTCCTCTTGTTTTTCTCCTTTCTTTAATTTCTTTTGGTAATGTTTTGTAGTTTACTGTACATAGGTCTTGTACATCTTTTGTTACATTTATTCTCAGGTGGTGTTTTTGGTATTACTGATAATAGAACTGTTTTTTTGACATTTCACATTCAAATTGTCTGTTGCTGGTATAAAGAAATACAACTGACTTTTAGGGCAGCCCAGGTGGTTCAGCAGTTTAGTGCTGCCTTCGGCCCAGGGCGTGATCCTGGAGACCCGGGATGGATTCCCACGTCGTCGGGCTCTCTTTATAGAGCCTGCTTCTCCCTTTGCCTGTGTCTCTGCCCCCCCCCCGTGTCTGTCATAAATAAATAAAATCTTAAAAAAAAAAAAAAGAAATACAACTGACTTTTGTATACTGACTATTCAGTGATATTGACCCATTACTTACCTATTTTGGCCTTTCTCACTTGCAGTTTATTGGCCAAAACCCAGTCATATGGCCACACCGAAGGGTAAGGCAGTGCCCGGGATGAAAAAGAAAGTAATTCTAGGGAACACAGTGGATTCCTGCATACATTACCTTGCGATTTTAACATTCATGGATTTACCCTGTCACTTCACTATACCACAAAGAACTCCATCTTAAGACAGTGTTTAGCTAATTTATAACTTGAGGAGTCCTTCAGAATGCCCTAGTTGGAAAAAAGACTGCATTATAACTACACTCTGTTACGTGGATAATCACATGGCCCCAAGGTGATCATAAAACACATGCAAAATATCACCTTGAAATTGCCTAGTGGAATCCTGCTCTACAGTGGACATAAAGATCATCCAGACTGTGCTTGTCTCTATAGTTTTACATTGGCATAGAAATAAAGCACACACCACATACCTCCTAATGAACTTGCAGACAATATGACCCACTCCACTCCTCATTTTTATTATAACTATGTGAGGCTGAAGTCACACATCAGCAAGTTGCTTTGTCTTTGAATGACTTGATTCAATATTTTCACTCTCATAATGCTGTAATCTCATGCTTTGTTTAATTACTGTTACCTGACACAAATGATTTGCTTTCTCAATTAATCTGCTTTGCTTATAAAATGGCAATGGCTAAGCCCACAATTCAGTCACTGAACTCTGATGGCTGGGGCTGGACATGGCTGAGTCCTAACTGGTTGAATTTGAGGGGAGGAGAGTGTCTTGAATCTGTCCACAATGAATGTAAGACACAGTTAACTGCTTCTGTGGTGATCGGATATGCTCTTATTTTATATTTTACACAGAACATAATTTCATTTGTTCTTGAGTGCACATCTGACAATGTTTAGGTTAAAGGATTCTGAAACTGGGATGCTCCAAAACACGATACCTCCCCCTAAATAGCAGTTGGGGATACGTGCACATTTCCGCTGCATGTTTTGTACAGATTGTACTGCTGTGAACAGAGGAGAAACTTGAATATGAGCGGAGTTCTGTCCACTGTCACATATGCCAGGAGGATGTTTGATGAAGCCCATCAAAGTCAGGAGCTCAGATACAATGCTACAAGGCTTTGAACTCCAAGGAGCAGTCACAAGCCCTGAGTCTCCCTTCCAGAGGAGTGTCATTTGACTCTGCTTTCCATTTCACCCCATGTCTAACACAGAGAAAGCATCTGTGGAAGAAAGAACGATTCAAGAGGTCATTTCCTAGCTCCACAGAACTTTGTTCTCACTTCTCTGCTTCCCTCTTTCTCTCCTCCTCTGCTCTTCCTTTCTCCCTCCCTCCCTCTCTCTCTCTCCCTCTTTCTCCTTAGCAGATGTTTGGCTAAGAGTTTCCTAACAGAAGCTCTCAGCAGCTCTCACAGCCCCCGCTCCACTCCTACTGCAGCCCCTGCGTGCAAGGGCTTTTTCCCTTAGACAGCCTTTAGCATTTTTTGTTTTGTTTCAATATATTCCTAAAGTGTTTTTCCGCATATGCTGTTAAATCACATCTGAGGGTGCCTGGGGGGCTCAGTTGGTTAAGCATCTGTTTTCCCCTCAGGTCATGATCCTGAGGTCCTGGGATGGAGCCCCGCATCAGGCTCCCTGTTCATGGGGAGTCTGCTTTTCCCTCTGCCCCTGCTCATGCTCTTGCTCTCTCTAAAGTAAATAAAAAAAATATTTAAAAACACACAAATAAATCACATCTGAGCTTCAATCAATGGCTTAAATTAAAATTCAAAGGCCAGGGGATCCCTGGGTGGCTCAGCGGTTGGGTGTTTGCCTTTGGTCCAGGGCGTGATCCTGGAGTCCCGGGATCAAGTCCCACGTTGGGCAACTTGCATGGAGCCTGCTTCTCCCTCTGCCTGTGTCTCTGCCTCTCTCCCCGTGTCTCTCATGAATAAATAAATAAAATCTTTAAAAAAAAATTCAAAGGCCAGAAATAGGGGATAGAGGTGCCAAAGACAAAGTGGTTCTAAGGGCCCAAGAAAAAAATCCTTATAGCCTTTCTCCTCCGCTGTGTCAACTCTAGTTCTCCTGGACACACTCTAGTCAGAATTCTTGGTATGTATGTGTGTTGGGTGTTTGTTTTGTTTTGTTTTTCAGGAGAACCAACACAGCGGAGCAGGTGCTGACACCCAGGGCCCTGGGAAAGTGGAGACGAGTCTTGACGGACAGGGTCAGCTGACATTCTCAAAAGGCCCAGCAGGTGGCAGTGTTTTCCACACCGGCGGAGCCCACCAGGGTCTGCCCTGAGAGCCTGGGAAAGGGACCTGAAGACAAATTTTGGGGGGCAGAAAGACCATTCCACCCGCCTGTGTCACACTTTTTTTTTAAGATTTTATTTATTTATTCATGAGACAGAGAGAGAGAGGCAGAGACACAGGCAGGAGAAGCAGGCTCCATGCAGGGAGCCCCATGTGGGACTCAATCCCTGGACTCCAAGATCACGCCCTGGGCCAAAGGCAGGCATTAAACTGCTGAGCCACCCTGGCTTCCCCCCTTACTTTTTTTTTACTTGCTTTTTTTTTTTTTTAACAGTTTATGTTTGAAACATTTTGGTAAAAATAAGCAGGAGTAGGCTTTGGTGAAAATGGTAGAAGAGACCCTGCCTTCCGTTCTCATGTCACCAGCTGTCCTTGGCTGCCCAAGGCCCTCGCTGTGATGCTCCCCAGGGATCTGTCTTTCCAGAAACACCCCGTGGGGGTGTTTCCAACGGTTTCCGATCCTCAACTTCACCCACCTGTCCCACCAGGCCACCACCCGAGTGCCGCCCCACTTCTGTAATGACCTGCTCTGCGACCCGCCGAGCCAGCCCTGCATCCACCTCCTGGGAGAACCAAAGACACCTCCAAGGGGGGAGATTGTGAGGGAGACCGTCTGAGAAAAACCCTGGTGGCCAAGGAGGAACTAAAGGTGGGAGGCCGTTTGCTGTGAGGAAGACATTTCAGAGCTGATGGAGGTTTTTGCCAGGTTTGTGCTGTGTGTCCAGCTGGCAGCTACTGCAAGTTCAACAGCGAGAAGCATCTCTTCTCCCTCCCACAGCCTTCATATAAATATTTCCTTCTACCATCTGTCACACGGCTGAAGCCTCACTACTGAAAATATACTTATTTTGATTTTGAGAATGGCCAGGTTTTCCCGAGCTTCCTACTGAAAATGTACACTTGGTGGGGGGAGGCATCAAACCACGGCGGAAGTGGGGACAGGCTGCTGCAGGGGAATTGGTGATCTGACAGGACACGTAAACATGTTAAGAAACTCTCTGGTGATTTTCCCAAGGATGATGTAAAACATTTTTACATGTACAAATTGTATGAATATAAAAGTTAATAAGAAAGCCAAACATTGGAGTGCCTGGCTGGCTCCGTTGGCAGGACAGGCGACTCTTGATCTTGGGGTCATGAGTTCGAGCCTCATGTTGGGAGTTAGCTTGGACTTAAAATTTAAAAATATATATTAAAAAAAAAAAAAGAGGGTAGCCCGTGAGGCGCAGCGGTTTAGCGCTGCCTTCAGCCCAGGGAGTGACCCTGGAGACCTGGGATCGGGTCCCACATCGGGCTCCCTGCGTGGAGCCTGCTTCTCCCTCTGCCTGTGTCTCTGCCTCTCTCTGTGTGTGTCTGCCATGAATAAATAGTAAATAAAATCTATAAATAAATAAATAAATAAATAAATCAGAGAAAGGTAAAATTTCTAGAAATTTTGTTTTTAAAACAGGCCACTATAACACTTGAGGGTTTTGGTTGGAGGGACGGGCCTGAGGCAGGCAGGAGGTGCTAGGAAATTTGGGGGGGAAACCTTTAATAAGTCTAGCCTTTAGCTGTTATCAGCTAACTTTGATCAGGACTGTTAAATGCCCGCTGTGTGCCATGTGGTGCAACAGACGCTTTGTATACATCATTTTGTTTAGAGATGGATAGTTTTATAAACAGGAAACCAGGGCTTCACAAAGTTCACTTGCCGAAGGTCCCCAAACTTATAGGCACTAGCCAGGAGTCAAACCAGAATGCAAGCCCAGATTCCAGAATTTCCTGCCCTTTTTACTTGACCGCACTTACAGTTATGCCAGAGTAAACCAACATCACAAATCATGGAGAGATGACAAGCTACTGGAAATCTCCAAATGTCCCCATGATATTTATTGAAGGTCTTTATCACAATAAGAGCACAGAATTCTCAAACAGGTTTCCCTCACTTTTGAAAATCTGTTTTCTGTTACTTCACTTTTATAAAATACTGACATTAGTATCTGTTTTCGCTAACTGAAAGAAATCTGAAGATTATTTTTGTTTTTACAACAAAAAGCAAAAATAACAATCAGCATTTGTTTTGCAGTGAGACACCCCATCATGCTCAGCCTCTCAATCTCAAGCCACCACAGCTTTGAACTGTATCTGTAAGCATCTGGGCTTTATCCCAATTTAATTTGTGCATCCATTGGCAAGATGTGTCCTAAGGTGTCAGAAAAGCCTAGAAGAGGTTATTTTTTTCTGTCTGGGAACACTCAGAACTTTTGCCATATAAACTCCTGGTTATTGCTTCTTCACTTTTGACCATTTCTGGCCCGATGTGGGACTTGATACTGGGACTCCAGGATCATGCCCTGATCCCAAGGCAGATGCTTAACCGCTGAGCCACGCAGGTGTCCCGCAAGACACTATTCAAAAGGTAGATCTGGTTGGCCTCTGGGACACATGGTCACCACAGCTAAACACTGATTCTATATCCTTTTAAATTCCCAGGACAGGAACGCCTGGGTGGCTCAGTGGTTGAGTGTCTGCCACTGGCTCAGGTCATGATCCCGGGGTCATGGGTTGGAGTCTGGCATCGAGGTCCCCACAGGGAGCCTGCTTCTCCCTCTGCCTATGTCTCTGTCTCTTTCTGTGTGTCTCTCGTGAAAAAATAAAATTCCCAGCACTCAGAACTTAGCATTCCTTGCCTTCCTCCATATCCAGTTCCTGCTGGCTCCCACCCCCATCACAATGTCTATATATATATATATACACACACAGACTTTTGTGCCCACGTGCTTCTCATGCTGATAGATACCCTAGCTATCCTGTAGCTCCAGAAAGCATAGGGGACAACTAGCATTAACCCATCTGTCTTCAAGTGATGACAAAGGGAATGTTGTGTGCCCCACAGAGGCAGCTTGTTTTGCTCTCAGGCCTTGGTGATCAGGGCCAGCCCATGGCATGGTTCCCATGTAATGGGGATGATACTTCTGAATATATATTAAACTGGTGTGTTTTCTTTCCGATTAAATCATGGTGCTCTGTGGTTCTCCACCCATTTAATCAACAGGTTTCCATGCTTCAGGGAAAAGGAGATGCCAAAGAGAACAACCCAGTCATTGCTCAGCTTTGGCTGCCAAATTCTTTTTTTTTTTTTTTTTTAATCCCTTGCAAGACAACAGTAGTGAACAGCAGCCTCCGAAGTGGGCTGTGCTAAGACAACACACCGGTGCAAGAAAAAATATTAGCACTTCTATTTTCATTTTTATCTTATCCTTTAAAATGCCTATTTGGGGGATCCCTGGGTGGCGCAGCAGTTTGGCGCCTGCCTTTGGCCCAGGGCGTGATCCTGGAGACCCGGGATCGAATCCCACATCAGGCTCCCGGTGCATGGAGCCTGCTTCTCCCTCTGCCTGTGTCTCTGCCTCTCTCTCTCTCTCTGTGTGTGAATATCGTAAATAAATTTAAAAAAAATTAAAAAAAAATACATTATTAAAAAAAAATAAAATGCCTATTTGGGGTTACATGTTTTGTAAGGCACATAATACATTAGTACAGTATTAAAGATATAAAATTCTAAACATATATGATATACATATTCAAAAAAAAGTATTGCTGGGCAGTCCCGGTGGCCCAGCAGTTTAGTGCTGTCTTCAGTCCAGGGCCTGATCCTGGAGACCCGGGATCAAGTCCCACGTTGGTTTGTTTTTTTAAAGATTTTCTTTATTTATTCATGAGAGACACACAGAGAGAGAGAGAGAGAGAAAGAGAGAGAGAGAGAGAGGCAGAGACAGGCAGAGGGAGAAGCAGGCTCCATGCAGGGAGCCCGATGTGGGATTTGATCCTGGGTCTCCAGGATCATGTGCTGGGCTGAAGGTGGTGCTAAACCGCTGAGCCACCCAGGCTGCCCTGGCTCTTCGGTTTTAAAGAAAAAATGAAATCCAGCTTCAAAGTGCACATGTGAAGATCTAGGACATACGACAAAAACACAAGGTACTAGGAAAAGCCTTGCTGTTCACCCATGTCCTAAATCACAGGGAAGGGCAGCCTGGTGGCTCAGCAGTTTAGTGTTGCCCTCAGCCTGGGGCCTCATCCTGGAGACCCGGAATCAAGTCCTGCGTCAGGCTCCCTGCATGGAGCCTGCTTCTCCCTCTGCCTGTGTCTCTGCCTCTCTCTCTCTCTCTCTCTCTCTGTCTGCCATGAATAAATAATAAATAAAATCTTTAAAAAAAAAAACAACAAAGTATTGCTTAGAGTTCTACATGTTGACTTTAACTACAAGCTGTAGGGAGACTGCCTTCCCTCCCTTACTTCAAATGCTGATTGTAGGCTCAGGTCATCACCTGTGCTTCTGATTGGAGGGTCCCAAGACCCCTCTTTGGATTCGATTAATTTGCTAGAGCAGCTCACAGAACTCAGGGAAACATTTTATTTATGGAAAATATACATCGGGTGAGGTGTGAGCAAAAAGCACAGAGCTTCCGTGCCCTCTCTGAGCATGCCACTGTCCTTGAGTCTCACCAGCCCAAAAGCTCTCTGAACACCATGCTTTTGGGTTTTTACCGAGGCTTCATTACATAGGCAGGAAGGATTTAATCACTGACCATTGGCAGTTGACTCAATCTCTAGCCCCTCTCCATTCACCAGAGATGGGGGTGGGAAGGGTGCAGACTGAAATTTCCAGTCCTCTAATCACATGGTTGGCTCCGCAGGCAACCAGCCCCCATCCTTAGGTGTGGTCCGAAAGTTAACCTCATTAATACAATGGAGGACACATTTATTGCTCTCATCACTCGGGAAATTCCCAGAGTTTTAGGAGTTCTGTGCCAGAAACAGGACAAAGGCCAAATATATACTTCTTACTATAAATCACAGCACCACTGTATCATACCCCTAGTACTTCAGAATGTGGCCTTATTTGGAAATTGGATTATTGCCAATATAATTAGTTAAGATGAGGTCATAATGAATAGGATGAGCCCCTACTTCATTACTTATATCCTTATATAAATTAGGAAACTTGGGAGACAGAACTAACCCCACGACCTCTTGACCTTGGGTTTCCAGCCTCCAGAACTGTGAGACAATCAATTTCTGTTCTTTCAGGCACCCAGTCTGTGCTAGCAAATTAATACACCATTTTTGCTAAAGGCGTAAGATGCATGGGAAGAAACCTGAAAGACCAGATCTACTGTCAAGAGAGAGAGGTGCCTGGGTTGCTCAGTCGGTTGAACGTCTGACTCTTGGTTTCCATTCAGGTCATGATCTCAGGATCATGAGACAGAGCCCCTGCATCTGGCTCTGCACTCAGTCTACAGTCTGCTTGGAACGCTCTCTCCCTCTCTCTCTGCCCCTCCTGCTCTCTCTCTCTCAAATAAATAAATAAACCTAAAAGAGAGAGAGGGAGGGAGGTTGCTAAGAGAGCCTGGAGAGATTATTCCAAACTAAAAGAAAATGAGATCTTTTGAATTCCCTTTCATAGGGAATTTCACAGACAAGTGGAAGTCTCAGCCCCCAAAGGAAACAGAGGCCATAGAGGAATTTAAGAATGATCACAAAGAATGTTGCCCTTTTCTGCACATCTGACTGTACTGAATAAGATTGCATCCTGGCTCTACCCAATCTCAGACATTTTGGCCTCCTCTGTTCCTCTATCTTGGTGCCACCAGAGCCCGGCCTTCTGGATATTTTACAGTTTCCAGGATAGTCACTTAGGATATTATAGTCTTATACTAGATCCCAGCCTCCTCGCTCCTTACTTTGGCCCAGCTAGCAGCTTCCCAAGTTGTTTGGGAACAATGGCAGGCTGGAGCTGTTTGTGCAAAATGGCTGTCGTATTTTCAGGAATTTTAGGAGCCAGTTGTTAAATATAGTCATTATTAAAAACCAAGTGACAAAAACTTACAGTGAAATAAATTGTATATTTTTCAAAAGGTAGTAAATACAGGCATACCTCATTTGATTGAGCTTCGCAGATATGCTACATTTTTTACCAATTGCAGGTTTGTGGCAACTCTGCACTGAACAAGTCTGTCATCACCATTTTTCCCAGCAGCATTTGTTCACTTCATGCCTCTGTGTCACATTTTAGTAATTCTTGCAATATTTCAAACTTTTTCATTATTTTTTTTAAAAGATTTTATTTATTTATTCATAGACACAGAGAGAGAGGCAGAGACACAGGCAGAGGAAGAAGCAGGCTCCAGGCAGGGAGCCCGATGTGGGACTCGATCCCGGATCTCCAGGATCACACCCCAGGCTGCAGGCGGCGCCAAACCGCTGCGCCACCGGGGCTGCCCAAACTTTTTCATTATTACTATATTTGTTATGGTGACTTGTGATCAGTAGAATTCACTGGAAGCTCAGATGAGGATGAGCACTTTTTAGCAATAAAGTCTTTTTATTATTTTTCTTATTTTAAATATTTTATTTATTTATGTGACAGAGAAAGAGAAAGCAAGCACAAGGAAGGGGAGTGGGGGAGGGAGAAGCAGGTTCCCCCTTGAGTAGGAAGTCTGATGTGGGGCTCAATCCCAGGACCCCAGGATCCTGACCTGAGCTGAAGGCAGACAATTAACTGAGCTACCCAGGTGCCCCAGCATAAAGCCTTTTTAAATTAAGGTATGTATGGGGCACCTGGGTGGCTCAGTGGTTGAGCATCTGCCTTTGGCTCAAGTCGTGATCCCGGGGTCCTGGGATCAAGTCCTGTATCCGGCTCCCCTCAGGGAGCCTGCTTCTCCCTCTGCCTATGTCTCTGTGTCTCGAATGAATGAATGAATGAATGAATAAATAAATAAATAAACCTTAAAAATAAAAATAAATTAAGGTATGTATGTACCTTGTTTTTTTTTTTCACACACAATGCTGTTACATACTTACTAGACTATAGCATAGTGTAACTCTTACATGCTCTGAAAACCAAAAAAAATTCATTTGACTCACTGTCTTGCAATACTCATTTTATTTCAGTGGTCTGAAACCAAACCTGCAGTGTCTCCAAGGTATACCTGTGCTCAGAAATCATCATTTCCTAATTATTTCACTCTGGTTTACTGTTATCTGTGCTTTTGAGGTTATTTATATATATTTCCTTTGTATGGTGGAAATATTTTATAATGAATTGCTGCTGTACATCTCTTGCCAAGTCCATGTTCAGTGAAATCATGCTGATAGCTTGATATCAACTATGATGGGAGTATTTACATCATGCAAACTGGCAAGTGCTACATTATCAGCACCACCAACCCCTTCCAAGAGAGCCAGTTGTTAGGTTTTTACAAGCATGCTATTGCAGAGACGCTCACATGGGCCTCTTTGAACTGAAAAAAGCTTGAGAAACAACTATTTTCAGGTGTGCTCTGGTCTGATTGAGATTTAAACATCAAGGAGCAATGAAAATGAATCCAGTCTTCCACAGTTCCACAGAGGGAGATAGATACCCAGTGATTCCCAGATTTGGGGTGGACACTAACAAAGTAGCTACTCACCTCAGTCCCTTTGCTCTCTTTTCCACTGGGTGGCTTGTGAATATTCACAATGCTGAACAGGGAACCTCTCAGCGGGCTTCTACCCACCCATCCCTATAGCTATAAAATACCCTGCGTCTAGTCCTGCTTCCCCGCAAGAGAATGAGGGAACGCAGATGGGCCCTGACCTCTAGGACCAAACCACAGCACTCTGCAATCCACTCTGTAAACACTCCCCTTCCACTGGCCCACATGGTATTTTTACTACTAGCAGAGCTGAGTCGTTGGGAAGGCAGCTCTCTTTACAGAGTAACAGGTATAAAAATAGCAGGTGACCCCACTTCAGTGATAGGTGCCAAGCAGTGTTTCTGGGACCACAGCCGTGATAGCCGGGCTTGGTGGGGCTGAACTGGGCTTGTAACCAGATCTCCTACTTACCACCAACGACCGTGTGGCCTTGGGCAAGCAATGATCTTTCTAAACCTCCCATCTCCTCATCTGTAAAGCAGGAAAAGAGATTGTCGAAAGTTGATAAAGAGAAAGAGATTTAAGTATATATTTTTCAAAGTTACAATGCTAACCAATGTCCCATGTTGTGGGACACAGAGACACAGAGACATAGGGAGAGGCTCCCTGCTCACAGGGAGCCTGCTTCTCCCTCTCCCTCTGCCTTTCCCTCTGCTCCTTTTCTCTCTCCCTAGCTCGCTCTCTGAAATAAATAATTATTTTTCAAATAAATAAAATTTTTTAAAAAATAAATAAATTGGAGGTGGGTATCCTGGAAGTGGTGATGTCATCTAAATCCTTGCTATGACAGCAGAAACAATAGAAGTCGAGCATGTTTTGTAGAGAGAAGAGGTAGCTCTGAGAAGCAGTAAAAACAGAATGGGTAAATTAGTTACCGTTAGGGTCTGGGATTCAAGGTGGTGAGAGAAAAGCTGCTGCTTTTCATTGCTGGATTTTCCAATTTTTTTTTTTTAACTTCTTAATCCTGGTGATGCATCACCTTGATTCAGTTTTGGTTTTGGTTTTTTAATTTTTTATTTATCTACTTGACAGCACAAGCAGGGGGAAAAGTAGGGGCAGAGGGAGAAGCAGGCTCCTTATTGATCAGGGAACCAGAGGTGGGGCTCAATCCCAGGACCCCGAGATCATGAGATCATGACCCGAGCTGAAGGCAGACACTTGACCAGCTGAGCCATCCAGATACCCCGACCTTGATTCAGTTTTTAAAGAAGAAAAGCTGTGCATTATATTAGCTAGATTTGTAACCTCTTGAAAAGTAGGTTGATTTCATTTGTTCTTTTCCCTGGAGTTGAGTTTACATGCTTTGCTATGGGAACATTGGAAATAGTTTATTTTTACAGTTCCTAGGCTTTGTAAGTTTCTGTAGCTCCTTTAAGTCTGTGTTGTATGTCTCTTGATTTATAATATGTTGGCGAATCATTCCAAATAAAGCCTTGTTTTCTTGCAGAAATATGTAAAGAAATAGCACCAGATGATTCAGAGTTTGCAATGAATGTTTTCATCTCCCGAGTACTAAGCTGGGTGACAAGCAGTGGTGGAGGCCTGAGTCAGCCTTCTGCTTGGTCTTTGCAGCACCGCCTCCCTACCCGCACCCCACACTACCCCCAGCTCCAGGCCAAATAGGAAATCTTGAACTCATTAACCCCAAGTACACAGGCCTATAAGGGGTGTTTGGATAGGTTTCAGGAGACCCCCCCGGAACCCCACCCCCAAAATCACATTTGCAACCATGTGTTTTTCTGGGTAGAGCGTCCAGACACTTTTCAGATTTTCAGCCTCTAGAACCCTAGAACTGAAAAGGTTTAGCTGTATGGAGCTTTCTAATACTCCTGACAAAGCAAACTTAAAAGTGTTTTTTTTCCCCCTCTATAAATAGTAAAGATTGTGATTATCTTCCCCTTCCTATGTTTGTTTTTTTAATTTATTTATTCATGAGAGACACACAGAGAAAGGTGGAGACATAGGCACAGTGAGAAAGTAGTGTGGAACTCGATCCCAGGACCCTGGGATCACAACCAGATCCAAAGGCAGATGCTCAACCACTGAGCCACCCAGGCGTTCTCCTTCTTATGTTTGTAACGCAGAGTAGTGGCAAGAGCTCCAACTCTGGACCAGACTGCCTGGGTTTGAAGCCTGCCTCCACAATTTTTCAGCTGTGTGGCTTCAGGCAAATTACATAATCTCTCTGTGCCTTTGTTTTCTCAATTTAACGAAAAATGGGGCAAATAATAGCACCTTTCTCACTGGCTTGTTGTGAAGGTTAAACAAGTTAGTAGAGGTAGAGTGCTTAGAACAGACCCTTGCACCGAGGCAGGGTTAGGAGGGTACCTCCTTCCTGCCAACTGGCAAGTCACAAGTGGTCACCCCCAACTGAACTGTGTGGGTTATCTTCTGTGTGCTTGGGGTTAGAGCTGAAGCACATCCTGGTGATCATGCCTTAGAAGGCCCTAAATGCATAGATGACACCACAGAAATTCCTCGGAAATTTGAAATTGTAATGTGAAATGCACATTCCTGTTGATGTGGGTTGTGTGCTGAGGGGAGGGGGGCAGAGGTCAGGGCAATTCCTGTATGAAGCACCCCCCCCATGGCCTGCTGGGGCCTCCTCATCCGCTGGGCTGGAGGGGCTGTGTACCCTCTGGGCCATCAGCCCACCTGACCCACCCTCTTCTGAGCCAACATGCCCTCATCTGGAAAGACCCCTGTGGGTCCCTCCTGTGAGAAGCCGTTTGTGGGCGCGTCCTCCCCGCCGGCAGGGTGCAGAGGGCTGTTCCCGGAGCCCCCAGGCCCGAGGCCGCGCTTGCCCTGGGTGCCCTGCGGCCGCGCCCTGCACTGCGGAGCTTCACGCTCTGGCTCCGGAATTCCCGTAACAACCCCTACTGTAAACAGAAGTGGTTATCATCCCCCCCCTTAGGGGTCAAACGATTTAGGCCGGGAAGAACTTGTAAAACCATCTCTGGGAGGCCGGGACCTTCAATCATCCACCTCTGCTGACTTCCTCATTCCACCTAGTTCCAGCAGCACAATTTTTTTTTCCATTAATTTGTTTCAAATCTCCTGTGAACCTTCTGGAGACAGAGATCACACCCAATTCATGCCTGTACCTCAAACATCTATCACTGTGTAGTGCATGTAGTAGGTATTCAATAAACGGAGGGATCTCAAATTGGGGCTCTGCAAAATTTCCACCCCAGCTGTCCCCAGATGACAATCTTCAAAAAGGGCTTCCAGCCTTGATCTGGTGATTTTTAGACACTTAGTTAATTCAACAAACAAGTATATGTTTAGTGTCTACTATACAGCAAGCGGGGCGGGGCGGGGGAGGGGAGATACAGCAGTAAACAAAACAGAACCTCCTGCCCCAGGGGTGCTTATATCCTCGCCCCCCGGCCTCACAGATGCTTTGTGGGGACCCCCTCCTAGCAGTACCGTCCTGATGCCTCTTGCTAGGAACATTGTGGTGAACAGTACAGACGTGCCCTCTTAGAGTTCCAACCCTGACGAATAAACACATGGGTATCAAAAAAAAATTACTCCCTCACTCAAACCAACATACTCCCAGCTCCCAGGCTGGCTAACAGCCCCAGGGCCCCCACCTCCGGTACAGCAGCCCTCCTGCCTTCCTCCTTAGGGTTCACCCCCCGACACCCCTTGTAGTGACCCAGGAGAAGGGCCTGGGCAGGTCCAGGACACCGAGGTCTTGCCTGGGCTACTGTGAGCACGGGGATCAAGAAGACAAAGTGCTGCCAGGAGTGCAGGCTGGGGAAGCCAGGTGCTGAGGCAAGAGCTGGCTCCGGGTTGGCAGCCACTGCGACACCAGAGGTCACTGGCAGGGACACGCTTCAGAGGCTCTCCAACCGACCAGGGACTCAAGGTTGCAGAGCTCACCACACAAGTCCTTCCTGATATTTTCCTTTCATGAGCAGGTTTTTGACTTTAAGATCCCTTGAAGCTGTGGGAGGGAGGCCAGGTATATAGTCTCTGACCTCAAGGGAAATCTTGTTAGATTAGGAAGGCTCAATGCCTCTGGACGGTGGGTCAGATCAACTCTGGATTCTTTCCTTCCAGCTGCCCCTCTGGCCACCCTCAGAGACAAACAGAGCTGTTTGGCCATCTGACCTTCAGGGTTCTGCAACAGCCCGTTCTGGCTCTCCCACACCCCTCCCTCCCCGCCCCAGCCCTTAGTGGTGTGTCCCCGGGTCTAACACCCTCTCCCGCACACCCCTGAAGCCTCTGCAACTAGCTGTTTTTACTTCGGTGACTGTATAGGCACATGCTGGTTTACTTGGGTGGACATGGGGATGCTGGAATTTAGAGGCTTCTTCATCTTCAAGGGTCCAGATCATCTCTTGATTTAGGGGTAGGCCTGCAGCCTAAGAGGATTCTCTTATTCTGTTAAACCATTTGAAGGAAGTCTGGAAGGAAGTCTAAGTAAAGGGGGGTGTCACAGCACAGGTGCCTGGAAGTGCTGGTTCACCCCCTTATGCAGCGTGCAGCACCTTTATTTTCTTCCCTCCCTTTCCACTGAAATAACTCTTCCTTGATTTTTAAGATTCAGTTTATTTAAAAAAAATTTTTAAAGATTTTATTTATTTATTAATAACACAGAGAGAAAGGCAGAGAGACACAGGCAGAGGGAGAAGCAGGCACCCTGCAGGGATCCCAGGACCCTGGGATCATGACCTGAGCCAAAGGCAGACGCTTAACCACTGAACCACCCAGGTGCCCCTATGATTCAGTTTAAATATTCTCTTCTAAGTCACCTTCCCAGAACTGTCCAGTCCACAGTGACCTTCAGTTGCTCTGAGCATGTAGAGCTGTTGCTATATATGCAACACATTCAATCACAGCTTGCCCCTGTGTCCTCTCCTGACTTGAGAACTGGACCTGCTCACTTTTGGCCACCTGGGTCTGCGTCGGGAGCACACTCGAGTGCATAGTCTCCATGGTGAACTCCCTGAGGGCAGAGGGCATGCCGCTACCTCTGGGAACCTCCTTTGCCCTCTGGCTTCCTGCCAGGGTGTGTAGGTGCATACCTCCCTGCTGATTGATGGCGGATTAAAGATGGAAACTTGCTCTATCATTTGATTTCACTTTTGATAAGACAGGGAGGTAGCTGGCACTTTGGGAAGGTGCCCATACCTCGTCTATCCTTTGCCTCGTGTGCTGTTTCAGCAAAAACCAAGGCTGAATAGAAATCCAAAGGAGTGGAAATTACAGGGAACCCTGTGCTTTTCTAGGCCTGTGTTCCAAAGTGATGATAAAACATCCAAGTACACTTCCATTCCTAGCTCAGAAACCACAACAGATGGAAGCAAGTGTGGGTGGTAATTAGAGGCCAAGGTGAGGGAAAAGAGTCATCCATCAGGCAAAACCTCATCAAAGGAAATCAGTGCAGAGAATAAAGTCTCCTTGGGTTTGTTTTGGAAGAAAGGATGGGGGATTATGTCCTGATTCCTACAAGTACAAGAGACCTGGCACTGGCTTGGACCATCCAAATATCAAACCCAGTAATTACGTGTTGTGGGCAGGGCCAGCCTGGTTTCCCAGTGCTACATCCACTTCCTGTGGTGGGTGGCAAGTCTACAAGGCACAGTGATGCCAAGTTTTCTCAGCTCTTTCCTCAGTGTGGCAAAGTTAGAATAAGGCCAAAGAGCATGGTCTAGAAACCAGAGAGAGCCACCGTGAAGATCGTTTGAGCAGACGGGCCAGATTTCAGCCAGAACAGCTAGTTCTTTATGAACAGAAGCTAAGCCATGGAACATATTCTGGTGGTGGAACCAGCCTGGGAGAAAATGGATCTCCTGGGTGAAGAGGCACCAAAGGTAAGAAGAGAGCCACGAAGCACCTTCTCTGACCTGGGCCAGCCAACAGTTTGACCCAACTTCATAATCTTTCCCAAGAACTGCACAGAAGCATCCAGGGATTTCTGACCCTGTGAGAAGTTTAGAGTCATGGTGTCCACTCTCTCCCTTAGCCCTGACATTAGCACCCTCCCTTAGGGGAGATGGCTACTTTCCCTTCACGCCACCAAATCAACTAAATAAAAATGACCTAATCTAGAAAAAGTAGTACGTTCACATACAGGAGCTATGGGAGTGGGGTGTACCCAGGAGGAAGAAGCTGTGGTTCTCACAATTTTGGAAGGGAGAGAGGCTCAAAGGAGGGAAATGGCCATTGGGGATGACAGCTTTGGGAGTGTTCCTCCTCAAAGGAGTCATGACGTTCCAGGGTTTGCACCCCATGGAGTAACACTCCAGGGTCTCTGCCCCTTTATGCCCACTTGACTGGGTGGCACAGGCCTTGGGTTGAGGACCACCCACAGAGCCCCTTTCAAGTCAAGGTCTCCAAAGGACCAATCCAGAAGTTTCATTAATTCCACCTCCCCGAAGATGGTGGAATAGAGCCTTGCCCCTAGTGAGAACTCAATGATCTCAGTGGGAACTTTGTGCAAAATCTGCTTACCTCACATAAATCCTCTAAGTTTTTAGGAGACACCCATACTGAGATGTGTTGCTCAGCATTATAGGAGCTACTTTCTCACATGGTATGGCTGGTACGCAGTTCACGACTTGGTAAAGATAGCTCGTGAGCTGAAGAACACATGCCTGCTGTCTCTTTTTTAGTTCTCTACAGACATGTGTCACCAAAAAGTCTTTGAATTTTTTTCCTAGCTGTACTGAGATATAATTGATTGAATATCTTTAAAGATGTAAAAAAAATAATTTAAATAATAGTCTCAATAATTATTTTTAGATTGTATTTGCTAACATTTATATGAATATTTGTTCATAGGACAAAATCTAGGTGAAACCCAGAAAATTATTAAAATAATCTTTTAATCTCTTGTAATTGCACAAATTAGAGTTAACCACCACTACTTTTCTAGAAATATGCTTCCGGTATTCTTTCTCTGCCCCCCTTTTTCTTTTCTTTTTTTTTTTCCTTTTTCTTTTTAAAATTGAGACCCTATGGTGTTATATCTGGCACACACACACACACACACACACACACACACACAGATACATAATATCTTTTATTTAGTCATATTGCAAATACTGACAATGAATATTTCTTCACACATTCCTAGAGCCACTACTAACAATCAAGATACAGAATATTTCCATTACCCCAAAAAGTTCTCTGGGTCATTTTTCCATTAGTGATCTCAATCCACAGCTCTAGGAGACCCCCAATCAACTATCTGTCACCATAGATTAGATTTGTTCTTCTAGTGTTCATATAAATTAAATCATACCTATGTATTCTTTTATGTTGACTTCTTTCATTCAGTCTAGTGTTTTCGAGGTTTGCCCACATTGTTGCAAGTATAAGCAGTTCATTCCTCTTGATTATAGAGTAGTATTCCATTGTATGGAGTGGAACGTAAACACCACAGTTTACCCATTCACCTGCTGGTAGACATTTGGATTTTTTCCAATTTGGGGCTACTATGAATAGAGCTGCTATGTACATGTCTTCCTGTGGACATATGTCTTCATTTCTCTTGAATAAATATCTAGGAATAAAGTTATTAGATCAGAAAGTAGGTATATGTTTAAATGTATTTATTTTATTTTTAAAAATAATTTTTTAAAGATTTTATTTATTTATTTAAAAAGATTTTATTTATTTATTCATGAGGGACACAGAGAGAGGCAGAGGCATAGGCAGAGGAAGAAGCAGGCTCCTGATGTGGGACTCGATCCTAGGACCCCAGGATCATGACCTGAGCCACTTAGGTACCCCTAAAAGATTTTATTTATTTGTTTGGGAGCAAGAGAAAGCACAGAAGGAAAAAAGCAGACTTACCATCGAGCAGAGAGCCCAACGCAGGGCTGGATCTCAGGACATCGGGATAATGAGCCCAAGGCAGAAGCTTAACTGACTGAGCCACCCAGGCACTACCAAATTTATGTATTTTAAATTTATATATTAAATTTATATTTTAAAAAGTAACTTTTTTTCAAAGTATTGGTACTGTCTTATAGTTCCACAGTAGTGTATGATTGTTCTGGTTCTTCCACACACTCATGAACACTTTGTATGGTCAGTCTTTTTTATTTTAGCCATTCGATTGTGTCATTACATATACTATTTTTTAAATTTAACATTCTATTGTGAGCATTACCCATAATATTAAATATTCTTTGTAAATGTCACCCTGTGGTTGTATTGTATATCACTGTATGGGTGAATCATACTTCAGATAAGTGATTCCCTATTGATGAACAGTTAGGTTGTAGTGTTTTCTGTAAATAATGCTGACATCTTTGTCAGAGTAAGGGGTGATTTCCTCAGAATAAATTACCTAAGTAATTCTTTCTTATGGTAGAAAAATTAGAAAAGTACAAATAAGCAAAAGGAACAAAGCTGTCTATAATTTTACTGCTTTGAGATGGCTAAACCACATCTCAAAATAAGGTCAACTTTTAAAAAAGTTATCTTCATTTCAAGAAATTAAAAGAATCATAGTGGAGAAAAAAACCTTTTTTAAAGACTCTTGATACCTATTAGCAAGAGTTCATTTCTGACGTTTTGGCAAGGAGAAGAAATTCTACTATTTTAGTCTGTCCAATGGGCAGCTTTGGGTGCTTCCAATGGAAGGGGTCCAAACCTTGAAAATAACCCCCTACAGATCTCAGGGTAGACTCTAGAGATGCTATCTCTAAAAATCTCAAATGGAGGGGTGTCTGTGTAAGTCAGTCGGTTGAGCATCTGATTTTTTATTTCAGCTCAGGTCATGATCTGAGGATCGTGGGATTGAGCCCTGCATAGGACTCTGCACTCAGTCCAGACTCTGCTTGAGATTCTCTCTCTCTCTATCCTTCTGCCCCTCTCACTCACACTCTCACTTTCTCCCTAAAATAAATAATAATTTAAAAGAAAATAAAAAATAAAAATTTCAAATGGAGCCCTAATCCTCTACAGAAAAGACTGAATATACAAAACTAGGAAGCAAAACAACAGGCTCTTTCTTTCAGCCACCCTCATGCCCTTCTGCCAAATATATGTATTCTACAAAGCATTCTCATAGAATCCTCCCATTTCTGGGCTTTGGAAAGAATGCACTGCTAGACACACCCTCTCTGGATCCAGGAAGGAACTTTCTAAAAGCTGAGTGGTATGTGTTAAAAGCAAAGAGAGGCTCTGAGCTGGACTGTGAGAACAGGTCTTGACAGGCCAATGTCTCAAAGCCCCAGGCTGGTGAGCACCTGAGGAAAATACACAGGTAGGAATCACCATTCTCAAGATGGTAAAGAAAGGAAGAGGAAAACAACTTTTTTTTTTTTTCATCCATAGGTCATAGTTAAAGGAGCATATGCTCAGGCAACTCCTAAGCAGACAATTCAAGAAGCAACACTTAGCAATTGTGTGCCAAAGTTGCCTTGGCACTTATGTGCCAGACACTGGATTGGGTGCTTTATGTGCATTAGTCCTAATAGTTAATACTCACAGTGACCCCATGAGGTTAACCCTATGAGTTTTATTACCCCAATTTTGTGGACAAGGAAATAGAGGCTCAGAGAGGTGAAGTAACTTGCTTGAGACCACACAGCTCACATGTGTGACCTGAGGCTCTCTGACCAGATCCATATTACATGGGCCCACATAGTCCAGTCATTCCCAGTCTTTTCCCTCTCCCTGACACCAAGCAGCTCTCAGAACGGTGCCTGGTAATACTACCACTGCTCTGTTCATTATAGTCACACCTGCATCTACAGTTGGTCACACACACTGGTACTTTGGAAAGTATATATGCCAGGAGGTAAGAAAGAGGAGTGATTCTCCTGGGGCACCTTGACGAGGAGACAGCATTGTGTAGAGCAAAGTGTACTGGCCTGGGGATTAGCAGGGTTGAGTGCTAGTGTGAGATCTGCCATCAATAGCCTAACAACCATGGGTAAGTATCTCACCTCTCTGGGTCTCTGTTGGTTCCTCTGTATGAGCACTGACATGCCTCCAGCATCCTTTTCCCCATTTGCTTCTCAGGCCTCCCTCAGGGCTCCCCATGGAGACTAAGACTGTGTACTTCAGTATGAGGCCTCTGGAGCCACTCAGCTACTCCAGCCAATAGGCTGGACAGAATCCCAGCTCTGTCACTTGCTGGTTGTGGGACCTTAAGAATTTATTAACACACTGTGCCTCAGTCTCTCCACTGCAGAACGGACCTACCTCATGGGGTTGCTGTAAGGTTTAAAGAGATAATGCCTGAGACAGAGTAAGCAGTTCGGGCATGTTATGATTACTATTAGTGACATGTAATCTACATATTATCCCCATATCTCAGTTGGTTTTTCTTCTTGTCTAAAACCTGTTCATCAACTCCTCTGATGAAGGAGTGAACTTCACACAGGCCTCTGGTTCTCTTCAGAAGGTTGCAACAGGGCAGGACACATGCTTGGTGCTGTCATTTAAAGGTGTTTAAACTCAGTGCCAGTAAGACTGCTGACTCTTGCTTATTGGGGAGAGGGCGTTTGGCCTCTTGGTCACTGCACAATGATTGTATCATGAGCAAGATGATCCCTCAGAAAGAAACAACACTAGTCTGGTGTCTGGAGTCAAATTCCATTGGGGAATGTGTTCATTTGTGATCTGAAACCAGGGCAGAGCCAGGAATACAAAAAGAGGGGAAGGCGTTCTATAGACATTACCCATCTGCTTCTCATTTTAAAGACTGATGAGATCATGGTGTCCTTGCTCCTGTATTTTAATAAAATTGTCCCAATGGCACATTGCCTTAAAACCTGCAGGCAAATCATACTAATTCAGACAAGGTGGACTTTGTAAAATGTCAGCACTTTAGACTATTTCATTCAATTCAAAATATTTTCTAATTTCCCTTGTGATTTCTTCTTTGACCCATGGAATATGTAAAAGTGTGTTGGTTCTAGATATTAAAGGATTTTCCAGATATCTTTCTTTTATTGACTTTTAATTTAATTCCATTGTGGTTAGAAAACATACTTTAATTTCAATTCTTTTAAATTTGCTAAGGTTTGTTTTATGGTCCAGGGTATAGTGGGGCACAATTTGTGTGTACTTGAGAAGACTGGGTATCTACTGTCAGGTGGAATGTCCTATAAATGTTAATTAGGTCACGTTGGTTAATAGTGCTGTTCAGGTCTCTCTCCTTAGTCTTCTACCATCTGCTTTATCTACTTGCTCCATCTTGTTACCGAGAGAAGAGTGTTGAAATCTCTAACTACAATTATGAACTTCTCCATTTCTTCTTCCAGCTCTATCAGTTTTTACTCAGATATTTTGAAGCTTTGTTATTTGGTACACATATATTTAGAATTATTATATTTTTAAAGATTTTATTTATTTATTCATGAGAGACACAGAGAGAGAGAGAGAGGCAGAGGCACAGGCAGAGGGAGAGGCAGGCTCCATGCAGGGAGCCCGATGTGGGACTCGATCCCGGGTCTCCAGGATCACACCCAGAACCAAAGGCAGACACTCAACCACTGAGCTACTCAGGCATCCAAAATTATTATATCTTCTTGATAAAATTGTTCTCTTATCATTATATAATTAACCTATTTATTGATGGTGATATGCCTTGTTTTCCAAGTCCATTTGAGCTTTCTTTTGATTTACTGTTAGCATAACATATCCTTCTCTATCTTTCTACTTTCAATTTATTTGTGTCTTTATATTTCAAGTGTGTTTCTTATGGGTAGCATACAGCTGGGTCTAGCCTTTTTGTTCAATTCGATAATCTCTCCCTTTTATTAGAGGTGGTTTAGACTATTTACATTTAATGTAGTTATCCATATGTTGGATTTAAATCTATCTCATTGCTAGCTGTTTTCCATTTGTCACACCTTTTCTTTGTTTCTTTTTTTCTCTTTTCCTGTCTTCTTTTGAATTTATTTGGTATTTTTTTATTATTCCATTTTACTTCCACTTAAAATTTATATTTATTTATTTTTAAGTAAATTCTACCCCCAATGTGGGGCTCAAACTCACTACCCCAAGATCAAAAGTCACATGCTACCAACTGAGCCAGCCAGGTGACCCCTCCACTTAAATATTTTAAATTGAAAGTGTTTCCAGACAGGGGTACCTGGGCAACTCATTTGGTTAAGGAGGTGACTCTTGATTTCAGCTCAGGTCATGATCTCCCGGCCATGGGAATTGAGACCCGAATGGACTCCACACTCAGCAAGAAGTCTGCTTAAGATTCTCTCTCTTCCTCTCCCTCTGACCCTCTTCCTATTCTCTCTCTCTAAAATAAATACATTTAAAAATCTTTTTAAAAATACATGAAAGTGTTTTCATACATACTGAAACCTTTCAATGTATTGGTTTTTTTGAATGTATTGTTAACTAGAGGTCCTTTTTATTTAACTAAAAGAGTGTGGACTTTGGAGTCAACCAAACCTTCATTTGTAACCTAGTTTCTCCGGCCCATATGACCTTTGTCAACTCAATATCTATAAGATTCAACTTCCCCATTTGCTGGTTTGGGTTTTTTTGTTTTTGCTTTATTTTTTTTTTTTCAGTTTTACTTATTTAAGTAATCTCTACACCCAACGTGGGGCTTGAACTCATGACCCTGAGATCAAGAATCACAATGTTCGGGACACCTGGGTGGTTCAGTGGTTGAATGTCTGCCTTTGGCTCAGGGTGTGACCCCGGGGTCCAGGGATTGTTTTGTGCATCAGGCTCCCCTCAAAGAGCCTGCTTCTCCCTCTGCCTGTGTCTCTGCCTCTCTCTGTGTGTCTATCATGAATAAATAAATAAAATCTTAAAAAAAAAAAAAGAGTCACAATGTTCTGACTGGCCAGCCAGGCATCTATCAACTTGTAAAACCTAAATAATCATTACTACTTTTCAGAGTACAATGAGAATCAAATGAAAAATTAATTACAGTATCTAGCATAGGTCTAGAACATAACAAATAATTAGTGTTACTTGCCTTCATTTTATTTGTTTTCTTCACATAGCTGTTTTCTTTTTTCTTTTTCTTTTTTTTTTTTCATAGCTCTGTTTCTAAAAGAAGTTTGAACACTATCAAGGAATCAAATACCTGGCCTATTTACTACCACCTCTGATGATCTTTCATGAGCCCAGAGCAGATATTGCTAGTCAACCACAGCTCTGTTTTGTTTTTAAGATTTATTTTTTATTTACATCAAAGAGAGAGGAAAGGTATGGGTGCAGTGGGGGGGAGGGGCAGAGGAAGAGGGAGTGAGAATCTTAAGCAGACTCCATGCTGAGCACGGAGCCCAATGTGGGGCTTGATCTCACGACCCTGAGGTCATGACCCTGGGATCATGACCTGAGCTGAAACCAAGAGTCGGATGCTTAACTGACTGTACCACCAAGGTGCCCCAAGCATAGCACTGTTTTAAATAAACTCAAATATAGCATCATGCCAGCCAAATGGAGATGGGTCAAACTATGAAACCCATCTGCCAACAAGGGCTAATACAACCCTACTGAAAGTCTTCTTAATACATTTATTATTGTAATTGGGTTAAATCCCCCTTTTCTCTAATAACTTTTTACCTTGTTCATTTAATCAAACCCTTCACTAAAGGTACTGCAAAGGAAAACTTCTATTTGTTCAGCTCCAGTGATCCCAAATGCTGAATCAATGAGGTTTTTATTTGGCATCTGTGAAACCAGACACCAAAGCAGAGTACAGGGTGAAAGTAGAGTCGTTGGCCAGGGGTCAGGGGCAGGACCGCAGGGCCAGCTCATCGCCTCTCATTTTAGAGTCTGACACAAGCATGTGATGAGGGCCTGGCATCTCATGATGGGCACCAACTATTCCTTCTGGGACCTCGGGTGTCACTTAGCTATGGATGGACAAAGGATGATCTGTCATTTGCTTTGAAAAAAGACTTGACCTCGTACCATAGCAAAGCACTGAACACTTCTTGTCCAGCTGCCTCTTCCCTGCCCGGCCTTGAAAATAAAGACTTCCTGTTAGTGGTGCTGGGCCCATTGGCCATGTCCAGAGACGAGCTGGTGCTTAGGAACATATATGCAGCCTTGTCTCCTCAGGATCTGAGCTTGCTGGGTGGGGACTGGCCTGGTAGTGGCACCCAGGCCACCCTCCTTGTAACCCTAGGAGGGACTGATTTATAACAGGGCTGGCTTCTTATTATTTAGGAAAACATCAGTGAAAAAACAACCCTGCTATCTGAAAAGACCTTGAAAGAGGCCCCCTAACCTACTCTTGGCCTGGATCTGCAGGGACACCCCATCCTCTCTTCTTACTATTTCTTCCTATCGGTCCTGTCATGGAAAACTTCGTAATGACATGGGCAGGGACCTTCTTGAATATTCCCACCATACTTGTACCAATTTGGAATATAGAAATAAGCTGAATGAATGCTTCCCTTTAAAAAAAAAAAAAAAGACATGTGGCTCAAACTCACAACCCTGAGATCAATAGTCACATGCTCTACTGACTAAGCCAGTCAGGTGCCCTCAGAGCTGGGATTTGAACCCAGGCCTAGAACATAACTCTAAATCTAGTGCTTGTTCAACTCTTCCTGATATATAAAGAGGTGCATTGCTTTCCTAAAACCACATTGATGAAATGTGGATTTTTTTTCTCTACTTGGAAGATGGAGTCCCTACAAGTTACATGAATTTCTCCCCAACACAGAGGGCAGGAGAGGAACTGGGAGAGGCCACCTCATCTATTCCCACCATCGGTCACTGATAGACACCAGGGCAGGCTAGGGCTCTAGCAGAGGCAGGAAGCATCACTCAATGCTGTCAATCCCTGGAGTCAACAGTTTCTCTCCTCTCAGCATGCCTCCTCTTCCCCACACCACTGTGCTCCTCACTCTACATACTGAGTGCCAGTCCCTGGGCCTGACAGGAGCCGTCATTCCTAGATCTCCTTTCAGCTTCACCTCAAGAAATGCTCTCACCTCCACTTTCTTCAAAATTCACTTCAGTGTCTGGGCTTCTGTGACCCTTGGTGATTCCCAGGCTATAATCACCAGTCAGGCTCTATGCTTCCATGGCAGCTGGCACCTGAAATGTACCATCCATCACATGATATGAAAATGAACTATTTAGGGGGCACCTGGGTGGCTCAGTCGGTTAAGTGTCTGTCTTCAGCTTGAGTCATGATCCCAGGGATGCAAGACAGAGCCCCAAGTTGGGCTCCCAATGCAGTGGGGAGCCTGCTTCTCCCTCTCCTCCCTGCTTGTGCTCTCTCTTGCTATCTCTCTCTCTCTCTCAAATAAATAAATAAATCCTTTAAAAATAAAATAAAATGAACTATTTTTGTTTCTTCCTTTTCTTGGTAGACCATGCAGTCTCTAAAGTCTAAGGAGACAAGTATTATTAGTCTTTCTAAGGACCTAGCACAGGTCCCCAATAATGCCTATTTAACTAAATGGAATTTATTTTAATTGAATTGAACAAGCTCACTGACACAAAATTCAGGGATGAATATATTTCATGATTTGTTATGAAGATTATTTGATTATTTCTCTGCAATATCAAAGGCTAAGGAGCAAATATTCTCATAAGTATGTCCAGGCTTGCAATTCTGATTGAATATGTGATTGAATATGTATATTGTGCATAAGGCAGACTCAGCTGAGTACACAAGATTTATAATTTTGTGTTATAAGAATGTGACAGAGGGGTGCCTAAGTGACTGATGTCTGACTCTTGATTTCGGCTCAGGTCATGATCTCAGAGTCATGGAATCTTGAGTCCTACATCAGGCTCTGCACTCAGCATGGAGTCAGCTTGGGATTCTTTCTCCCTCTGCCCCTCCCCTCACTCCCACTGTCTCAATCTCTCTCTCTCAAATAAATTAATTAAATCTTTAAGAAAAGAATGTGATAGAATGAGGCAATTTTGAAATTATGACTAAAATATTGTATGACATGTTTAGTGTAGACACCATGTTCACATGTTCACAGAGTTGAATTAGCACTACAGATTTAATCATTAGTTTGAGATAGTATTTTATTTCTTTTAAAGACTTTTATTTACTTATTTGTTTTTTTAAATTTTTATTTATTTATGATAGTCACAGAGAGAGAAAGAGAGAGAGGCAGAGACATAGGCAGAGGGAGAAGCAGGCTCCATGCACCGGGAGCCCGATGTGGGATTCGATCCCGGGTCTCCAGGATCGTGCCCTGGGCCAAAGGCAGGTGCCAAACCGCTGCGCCACCCAGGGATCCTTTATTTACTTATTTGAAAGAGAGAGAGAGAAGGGATCCCTGGGTGGCTCAGTGGTTTAGCGTCTGCCTTTGGTTCAGAGCATGATCCTGGAATCCCGGGATCGAGTCCCACATTGGGCTCCCTGCATGGGGCCTGCTTCTCCCTCTGCCTGTGTCTCTGCCTCTCTCTCTCTCTCTCTCTCTCTGTCTCTCTCTCTCTCTCTCTTTGTGTCTCTCACGAATAAATAAACAAAATCTTTAAAAAAGAGAAAGAGAGAAAATGAGTGGAGGGAGGGGCAAAGGGAGAGGGGAGAAGCAGACTTCCTGCTGAGCAGGGAGCCTGACACAGGAGGGCTCAATCCCAGGACCCAGAGATCATGACCTGAGCCAGGCAGATTCCCAACCAACTGAGCCATCCAGGTGTCCCAATATAGTCTTCTAAATGCTTAGGAATAGACTCAAGAATCACCTCCTGGAGCCTGTTCTGGAAGTTTTACCATCAATAGCCAATACTCACATTCTTCTCAGGGCTTTGCATACAACACTTCATACTATCCTCCCTACAACGTTATGAGGCAGACACTATGGGCCTCCCCATTTCTCATATGGAAAACTGAAGCAGCATGAAAGGAAGTAACCTACCCAAAGCCTCACAGAGAGTAAGTGGTGGAGCTGGGGTCTGAACCCTGGGCAGTGTGGCTCAAGTCCATGCTCTGTACATTCCAGGTATTACACACCAGCACACTAATTGGCTTTGAGCAGACCCATCAAGAGATCTAGCTTAATCTGAATTATTACATATTTACCTCTTGACCTCCAGTTGTATCTTCTGTAGGAGAGAGAAAAATATATTCAACAGTCTCTTTATAATCACACCATGAATATCAGAAGAGAATTTTTAGGCTGTGTCTGAGTTTTATTTCTGATTTGTTTAAATAATTCCATTTAGTTTAAAATTTCTCCCAGAGATTCCCCCTCACCCCCACCCTCTGTCATGTTAGTCACTCATGTTTTTTAGGGCACACTTGATTTCTTTTAGATAATTCTTCCCAAATTATGAAGACCCTAACTGGATAGGAGCATTGTCTAGCTAAGGCCTAACCAAGGCCAAATGTGGGAAAGTATTCAGGAGTTTTGCTTATTGTTTCCTCATTAACATTCCAGCATCATGTTCTTTTGTTTTCCCAATAGTTTCCCTCTTGCAAACTACAGTTGTGACACAGTAGTTAACTGTGTTTGTAGTTGTGACACAGTTGTTAACTTTGAAAACTTTGTAACATTTTATTTTTTTTACTATAGGGCTGTGAGCCATTTTTCATCTTGTATTTGTGATGTGGATCATTTTTTAAAAATTTGTCAAGGCCAGTCTAAAAGGGTCATATTGAGTTGAGTTCTCACTGTTGGGATGTTGGCAACTCCACCTAATTTGGTATCATCCACCAAAAGCAAGATACTTATTCTCAACTCTATCATGTGGGTCACTGAAGAAAGTATTTATATAAGCCTCTTTTCCCATAAATATACTTTTCTGGTTTCCAGATAGTCTGGGAGTGTTGAACTGAGTTCACATTTAATCTTTTCCAAGAACTGCAATGATTATCTAAGCGTTATGCTAACTTATGAAGAAACAATCAAAGCTCATTTCCAAATCTGAAGAAATACTGGTGTTTGGCCACTACTCAGTTCCTGGAGGACAATCCAAGTTGAATTTATTCTAAATACAGGAGGGACAGCAATGTTCTTTGGAAGCAAAAGCTTGGCCTGGATATCTGGAACTTACTGAGAGGGCTCTGCCCCTCATCTTGCTTCTAGACTGGCATTCCTTTTAGTTATTGCTAAGCAGAGCAAATTTACAATCTGGTAGCAAGCCAGGGCAACTATGACCTAAAGTATTGGAAGTCTTTAAACACAGATTTTTATATTGTTTATTTTATATCTTGTGTCCTAGAAAGGAGAAGACAGACAATTTTTTTTTTTTTTAAAAGGAAGTTTCATGGCTTCTCGTGTGCTCTCATATTTGTAGGGTGAACTGATGCATTGCCTATGCTAAAGAATCCCAGACCCGGCTGATAATCAGAACCACCTGGAAAGTTTGGAACTTTCATATGGTCAGCCCCTCCCTAGACTTCCTGAATCTTCATCTGGAATTGGGTGTTAAGAAATGGAGGTAGGGCATCTCTATCTTTTGAAACCTCTCCAAGTTAATTAAATTATTTATGGTTAAATCCATGCAATGGAACACCAAATAGCCATTTGAAAAGGGAGGACTACATATGCTAAAAAACTACATGTGATATGGAAAAATCTCACATTAGGCACACAGAATGCATAGTAAGTTCCCAATGAGATGAACTTATCATGAGTATATATGTACACATGCATACAGACATCCACTTATATGTGTATACTATATACAATTAGGCGCTTCACCAGAGGCACCTGTCAATCAGAAAGAATGCCACAGAGCACCTGTGCCTGGTGTAACCCCTTGAGATGATTATAGGGGACAGGGTATGAGAGGAGGAAATCAGGGAGTCTGGGATCCCATGGGGGTAGAGGCAGTGTCTACGGACTGTCATGGAAGTATTTCAACATGTCTACACCAGATGAGGCTTAGTCCTGCATTTACATACATAAAACAATTCTGGAAGTTTTCCTGAGAATCTGAGACTAGTGGCCTATCCATCAACACTGGTTGACTTACACAGATAGATAATTTACTGGGAGCTTATTGGGTAGAATTATCAGGAAAGCTTGGAAAACAGACAAGAATAAAGGCGAAGGAGACAACTAGCCACAACTACAGGCAAGGCCACACTGCTGAACCAGTCCAACATGCTCCCTGCCGCTGCCACCCCTCCTCACTGGAGGCTGTTGCTGTCATCCCTGCTGCTTGCAAACTTTGGAAGAGCACTTGGTACATCATCTCATGATTATTTAGATTCGAAAGGGTACACAGCTACTGTTGCTAATGCTGGTATAAATATTGGGGTGCAGGTACCTCTTCAAGTCTGTATTTTTATATCCTTTGGGTAAATACTGAGCAATACAATTGCTGGATCATGGGGTAATTCTGTTTTTAACTTTTTGAGGAACCTCCATACTTTTTCCAGAGTAGCTGCACCAGTTTGCATTCCCAACAACAATGTAAGAAGACTCCCCCTTCTCCATATCCTCACCAATACTTGTTGTTTCCCGTGTTGTTAATTTTAGCCATTCTGACAGGCGTGAGATGATATCTCATTGTAGTTTTGATGTGTATTTCGCTGGTGATAAGTGATGTTGAACATCTATTCATATCTTCTGCCCATTTCTCAACTGGATTATTTGTTTTTTGGGTGTAGAGTTTGATAAATTCTTTATAGATTTTGGATACTAGCCTTTTATCAGATATGTTATTTGCAAATATCTTCTCCCATTCCACAGATTGCATTTTAGTTTTGTTGATTGTTTCCTTTGCTGTGCAGATTTCTATCTTGATGAAGTCCTAGTAGATCATTTTGGCTTCTGTTTCCCTTGCCTCTGGCAACACGTCTAATAAGAAATTGCTACAGCTGAGGTCAAAGAGGTTTCTACATGTGTTGTCCTCTGGGATTTTGATAGATTCCTGTCTCACATTGAGGTGTTTCACCCATTTTGAATTTACTTTTGTGTATGGTGTAAAAAAGTGGTCCAGTTTCATTCTTCTGCATGTTGCTGTCCAGTTTTTCCAACATCATTTGTTGAAGAGACGGTCTTTTTCCACCAAATATTCTTTCCTGCTTTGTCAAAGATTAGTTGACCAGAGAGTTGTAGGTCCACTTCTGGGTTCTCTATTCTGTTCCATTGATCTATGTGTCAGTTTTTGTGCCAGTACCATACTGTCTTGATGATCACAGCATTGTAATACAGTTTGAAGTCTGGGATTGTGATGTTTCTAGATTTGATTTTTCTTTTTCAGCATTGCTTTGGCTATTCAGGGTCTTTTGTGGTTCAATAGAAATTTTAGAATTACTTGTCCTAGCTCTGTGAAAAATGCTGGTGGCATTTTGATAGGGATTTCATTAAATGTATAGATGGCTTTGGGTAGTGTAGACGTTTTTACAATGTTTATTCTTCCGAACCATGAGCATGGAATGTTTTTGTGTCCTCTTCAATTCTTTGTGTTCTCTTCAATTTTTTTCATAAATGTTCTATAGTTTTCAGAATACAGATCTTTTACCTCTTTGGTTAGGTTTATTACTAGGTATCATATATTTTTTTTGAAGCAATTGTAAATGGGATCAATTCCTTGATTTATTTTTTTGCTGCTTCATTGTTGGTATGTAGAAATGCAACAGATTTCTGTACATTAATTTTATATCTTGTAACTTTGCTGAATTCATGTATTAGTTCTAGCATTTTTTTTTTTGTGGAGTTTTTTGGGTATTCTACATAGAGTATCATGTTGTCTATAAGTTGTGAAAGTTTGACTTCTTCCTTGCTGATTTGGATGCCTTTTATTTTTTTGTTGTTGTTGTCTGATTGCTGAGGCTGACTTCCTACTATGTTAAATAGTAATGGTGAGAGTGGACACCTCTGACTTTTTCTTGGCCATAAAGGAGAAGCTCTCGGTTGTTCCCCATTGAAGATGATATTAGCTGTGGGTCTTTCATATATGGCCTTTATGATGTTGAGGTATGTTCCATCTATACATACTTTGTTGAGGGTTTTCATCAAGAATAGGTGCTTTATTTTGTCAAATGCTTTCTCTGCATCTATTAAGAAGAATATATTGTTCTCATCTTTTCTTTTATCAATACTGTGTATCACATTGATTGATTTGCCAATATTGAAACACCTCTGCAGCTCAGGAATAAGTACCATTTGATTATGGAGAATAACTATTTTATCTTTTATTTTTTTTAAAGATTTTATTTGTTTATT